>NC_092873.1:400019269-400653436 GCF_028372415.1 Notamacropus eugenii | reverse complement strand
GGAACTGACTCCTGTGTGGTTGCCCTGCCCCTACTTGAGCAGCTGATCTTATAGCAGCCCTGCCCCTTCTTAAAGCCCCTGGAAGATTGGAGCAGCTCATCTGAATCTCAGCCCCAGGGCTGTCTTAGCAGAACTGGAGGCAAGGTGGTTGTGGAAAGAAAACTCAGAAGTCAAGTAGCTGGCTGGGAAAATGCCCAAAAAGGGAAAAAAATAAGACCACAGAAGGTTACTTTCTTGGTGAACAGGTATCTCCTCCTGTCCTTTCACATGAGGAAGAACAAGGCATATTGTCAGAGAAAGTCAAGGCCTCTGCTTCCAGGGCCTCCAAAGTGAACTTAAACTAAGCTCAGGCAATAGAAGAGCTTGAAAAGCAAGTGAGCAGCATACTAAAGGAGAAACAAACAAACAAACAAAAATGCTGAGGAAAATAACAGCTTTAAAAAGAGGCTAACTCAATTGGAAAAAGAGGTCCAAAAAGCCAATGAGGAGAGGAGGCTTTAAAAAGCAGAATTAGCCAAATGGAGGAGAAGGTTCAAAAGCTCATTGAACAAAATAATTTATTTAAAGAGAGAGTTGAGTTCAGGGAAATGAATGACTATAAGATAAACCAAACAGTTAAAAAACAGAACCAAAAGTTTGAAAAAATAGAAGATAATGTGAAACAGCTCATTGGAAAAACAACTGACCTGGAAAATAGATCCAGGAGAAACAACTTAAAAATTATGGGACTACCTGAAAGCCATGATCAAAAAAAAAGCCTAGACACCATCTTCCATGAAATTATCAAGGAAAACTGCCCTGATATTCTAGAACCAGAGGCAAAATAAATATTGAAAGAATCCACTGATCACCTCCTGAAAGAGACCCAAACAGAGAAACTCCTAGGAATATTGTGGCCCAATTTCAGAATTTCCAGATAAAGGAGAAAATACTGCAAGCAGCTAGAAAGAAACAAGTCAAGTATTGTGGAAATATAATCAGAATAACATAGGATCTGACAGCTTCAACATTAAGGGACTGAAGGGCTTAAAATAGGGTATTCCAAAAGTCAAAGGTACTGGAAGTAAAACCAAGAATCACCTACCTAGCAAAACTGAGTATAATACTTCAAGGGAATAAATAAATGGTCATTCAATGATATAGAGGACTTTGAAGTATTCATATTGATGAAAAGACCAGAACTGTATAGGAAATTTGACTTTCCAACACAAGAGAAATCAAGAGAAGCATAAAAAGGTAAACAGGAAAGAGAAATCATAAAAGGCTTTCTAAAGCTGAACAGTTTAGATTTCTACATGGAAAGAAAATATTTATAACTCCTGAATCTTTTCTCAGTATTTGGGTAGGTGGAGGGATTGTACATACACACACACACACACACACACACACACACACATACACATAGACAGAGAGTACAGGATGTGTTGAATCAGAAGAGATGATATCCACATGCAAAAAGATAAAATAAAAATTAAGGGATGAGAGAGGAAAATACTGGGAGGAGAAAGGGAGGAATGGAATGGGGCAGGCAATAACTCATAAAAGAGATAAGAAAAATCTTGTTCAATGGAGGAGAAAAGGGAGAAGGGGAGAGGGGAAAGGGAAGCTACTCTCTCTACATGTGGCTGAAGGAGGGAATAACATGCTCACTAAATTTGATATGAAAATATATCTTACACTACAAGAAAGTAGGGGAAGAGGTGACAAGTGGGGTGAGGGGAATGATAGAAGGGAGGGCAAATGAGGGAAGGGAGTAACTAGAAATAAATACCTGGGAAGGGACAAGGTCAAATGAGGGAATAAAAGAAATTAAAAAAAATAAGGGGGGATAGAATATGATAAAGGGCAATATAGTTAGTATTACACAACATGATTATTATGGAAGTCTTACAAAATGACACATATTTAGTCTGTATTGAATTGCTTGTCTTCTCAGTGGGGATGGGTAGGAAGGGAGGGATGGAGAGGAGTTGGAATTCAAAGTATTGGTAAGAAATGCTGTGAATTTTTATTGCATAAAACCAGGAAATAAGAAATACAAGGAATGGGGTATAGAAACTTATTTTGCCCTACAAGAAAAGAGAGAAGATGGGGATAAGGAAAGGGTGGGGTGGGATAAAAGGGAGGGTTCATTGAGGGAAGGAATAATCAGAATACAAGATATTAGGAAGCAGGGGGAAGGGAGTGATGGGGAGAAAAATTACAAAGTGATGTAAAAGGAATTAGTATTAAAACAATTGACTGAATTAATTACTGAGAATAAATCAAAGATATCTTTAGTTTGGGGAAAAGAATTTTAGTCTAAATTTCCTAGAGAAAGGTAACCTTGGGTAAAATTTGGCATTGATGGAAAAGTCAAGGTTTTAATGGTAAATTTGATTTTATGATTGCTATTTAATCAGGAACTAGAACATGTATAGAAAGGCGTGTAAGCCACTTAAGACTTGCCTCAAAAGATGTTCCTTTGCCAAAGTGAAATTATAATCGTATATGAAACCTGGTTATTGGAACTTGCTATTTTAAGATGCTATGGGACTATTAAGTGACTGTTCTTCTGAGTCTAACTCCAGTTATGGTTAGCAAGAAAGGCGGTCTGAGCCTCCAGTCCATGATGCCAGTAAGCCTGTGAGATGCTGGTATGAACTGAAAAAGGTGTTCTCATGGGAAGGGTAGGAGAACAGCTATTCAGCCTAAGCTGAGGTAGGATTCTGCTGACTCAGTTTTCCCACAGACACCTGGCAGACTTTAAGCTTGACTGAATGCAAGTTGGCAATCTACTCCTACCTGGAATTGACCTGAAGATGGGGAGATACTGGTTCCCTGCAATGTCCCTACCCTTAGTGACAATTTCCTATTGTCAAAAGGTTTGTAAGCTTAATACCAGATCTATTAAATTATAGATTGTTGGTAGGGGAACATCTGAGGGTAAGTCTAAAATTAGTACTTAAGACCAACAACAATAATTTAGGGTCCCTTCATTCTTAGTAATACTGTGGAGACAATTAGGTCAAGGGCTTGTTAAGTTAGCATACATAAATACTATTTGCGTCTCTGTTGGTTAATGTTTGAAAAAAATTCTTTTTTTTTTTTTGTGGTCTACATTGTAAATGCTTTGAAAAGAAATATCGCCTGACCAAAAGTTGGAATTGTTTTATGTGATATGAACTGTGTTAAAAAAGAAAAAAAAACTATATGTGTTTATTAAAAAAAATATGAAATGGTCTCAGGCCACAGAAAAGCTCAAAATAGGATTTTGATAATCAGATAGGAGAGACAGAGGAAAAATTGGGAAGAAAAATGAGTGATAGAAGAAAATCATGAAAAATCTACGGCAAAAGGGAAATTTGATGACTAAAGATGGCAATGAAATAATCTGCTTTAATCACCAAGCATTTATTAATCACTTTTTATTTCAGGCATTATGTGAGATACTGGGAATACAAAACCAAAAATCAAACAGTCCCTTCCCTCAAAGAGCTTATAGTCTCTCAGCAGAGTCAAGACACATGTAGATAAGATACATACAGAATAAATACACTGTACTTTTTGTGGGTAAGGAATTAGTAGCTGGATGGATCAGGATAGTCTTCATGCAGAAAACTCCAGCTAAGTTTTGAACTGTGTTTTACAGATACTGGAAAATCTAAGAGCCAGAAGTGATAAAGGAATACTTTTTACGTCTGGGAGACAGACAATACAAATAGAGACAAGAGATGGAATGTCACTGTGAAGTACAGAACCGGTTTGGCTGGGGAATACATTTCTTTAAAAGCAACAATGTATGATAAATTTGGTAAGGTAAAATGAGACCAGGTCATGAAAGAATCTAAATGCTAGATATCGAAGTTTATATTAGAGGTAGAGGTGATAGGGAACCATTGTAGTCAATTAAATTTTTACTAAAGCTTTACTAAGAATTTACACAGTCAGCTTTGTGCTATAGGAAAATGACTTTTGTGCATCACAAAATTATATAGCACTTATTGCTATATATTAACTTAGAAACTGGCCAGTGTTTCCATTCCTCTTAATTTTCACTCTTTTATGAATAAGTATAGCATCATATAGTGAAAAGAGAGTTGGCCTAGAAGGCAGGAAGGTCTAGGCTTAGTCACCATCCCTATAAATCAGTAACATTTAAAAGAAGAAACAATGCAATTTGGACACTTACTGGCTGTAATTCATCTAAACTAACACTTCATATGTTTAATTTTGACTTTTTGTTTTGCATTTATAACTCATACAGTTAATGAAAAAAATATGTTCTTAGATTGTTTACCATTTCCATTTTACAATGATTTCTATCTGGCAATGAAATACCAAAAGTAATTGCATGCTTTCTTTAAATGCCACTTCAACACTGAGATCTTCCAAAGTGAAAATGATCATTACTTTTTAGTATTTATAGTTGGCCAGTGACTTATAATAATTTACATTCTTTATTCATGAAGTTATAATTCAAAACCTCCTAGTGGACTGCTTTTGATACTGAAGAGACAGTGTTATCAAGCAGACAGTGGACTGTTCTGAAAGACAGTACAAATAGTACAAATTTAGCTAATATAGACTCCTAAAATCAACAACAGCTCCTCTCTCTGGTTCTGTGTCCCTGAGGAGCTTATCCAGTGAGAGGATCAATCTGGTTTTTGTTTGCTTTCTTCTTTTCCTTGGTTTTCATTCCATAACTATGGAAAGTGCTAACTCTATTTCTATACTTCAGTCTAATTATTTTGTTAAAATTATTTTTGAAAAGATTATGCTCATCTAATCCTCCAACTATTTTGGTAGAAGTTTCCCAGAATTCTCTGAGATTATCCATCTTTACATTCAGTGTTAATAATAACTCCTTCTAATAGCAGTTAATTAAAAATGCATAATAACTTTCTTAAAATACATTTTAAACCTGAAAGATTTATGTTTCTATGTCCCTTGCAATTTCTGGCAGAGATTTTAAAATTACTGAAGAGAATAAAGAGAAAAGAGTCATATGTTAGGAAAGACATATATGGACTTTAATCAATTAAACATTTAGTAAACACCAACTATGTGCCAGGTTCTGTGCTAAGTGACTTGTTTCTCTCAAAAGTATTTTAAGTAGGGATTGGTTTCTCACTTGTGTATGTGTGTGTGTGTTTTTGTGTATATGTACATGTATACACACATATTACATCACCATCACCTAGCCCAGTGCCTGGCACATAGTAATTAATTAATAAATGCTTATTTATTGATTAATTCTGAAAAGGTAGCTTTTGGTCTGAGCTGTAGAAAAGATCTTTGGATACTTAGGTACAGCTGATGATTTCATGTGGATTCTATTATTTATGGCGAATGGACTCTGAGAGCACCCTTGAACTTTCCTTCCCACTTGATCTGGCATCAGATCAAGCATCACAAATGCTTAGGCTCCTTAAGAGTCTACCCAATATAGAGACTCTTTAATAAACTTTGTTTTTCTTTCCTGAGAGAAGGCTTGGGTTGAATTCATCTGGGCAGGACCCAATGTGTTGGTATTTTGGGGTCCCAAGCATCCCTAACCTCAACATTATCTCACATACATCTTTAATTTATTGCAAAAAATTAAGCCTAGTAACTACAAAGATATTAACAGAAGTAATTGATAGAGGAGCTGTAGAAAGACAGGCACACTACCAAATTGGAGCTATGAACTGGTTTAGCCATTCTATAAAACATATTAAAAGTGTACTTTTTAAAAAATGACTAAAATGCTCCTGTACTTTTATCCAAAGATACCATAGTTAGGCATATAGTCCCCAAATGGTCAAAGACAGAAAGGAAAAATGTGTTTACATAAGCTGTTAATTCCAGAATCATTTTATAGACTAATACTAGGTCCAATGTGGTGGTACTTTCTTATAATCCTATTTACTGGGGAGAATGGAGATTTTTTGAACTCTGGAGCTCTGAACTGAGGTGGGCTACGCTGATCAGGTGTCTGTACTAAGTTCAACATTAATATGGTGAGCTTCTAGGAGTATGCATATAGGGAAGGGAGGGAATCCAATAGAACTGCCTTGGAAAGGTAGAAGGTTCTCCCTCACTAGAAGTCTCTTATCAAAGTGTGGCTGAATACTTGGGAACTTGGGGTATGCTGTGATGCAGATTTTTTAAAGGGAGGAAATGGGCTAGATGGCCTCTGAAATCTCTCCTGACCCTAAACTTACATCCTTGTTTTATCCTGAGACCTACTCAGTGATGAATTGACGAGTCTTTGCCTGGAACTGCTGTACCATGAGGAATCCCAGGCACTCTATTCATAGCATTTCTTGCATACTCTCTGGTCAGCTCTACCTCCACATCTGCTGTCTTGCCCTGCCTCTACAGCAAGCCACTATGTCTCTCCAGGTACACTTTTTTGCTCTCCCCCTCCTATAAAGCAGTTCCCTGTAATATTTTGCCTTACCCTATTAGAATGAAAATTCTTTGAAATTGGGAACTTGTTTTTGTTGTTGTTGTTACTGCTTTGTGTGTGTGTGTGTGTGTGTGTGTGTGTGTGTGTTACCCAAACACCTTAGCACAGAGCATGGCATATACTAAGTGCTTAATAAAAGCTCTATCTGCTATCCTACTCTTCCCTCTCTCCCTCCAGCTATCTGTTTGTCTGTCTGTCTGTCTGTCTGTCTCTCTCCCCCCCCCCCATCTAAGTTTTTTTTCTTTTGAGAAATACCAATCAATGACTAGGTTGCAACTTTAAGGGAAGGTGTCTAATTCAAAGATCTAGAACATGTCAGAATCTCCAAGAACAACATCACAGAACCAAAAAATTTCAGAATTGAAAGAGAAGTCAACATTCATTGTCCCTCTAGTCCAATCCATAACCCCCTAAAGAATCCATTAGACAGTATATTTGCCAAGTGGTCACTCAGATTTGCTGAAAGATCTCCAGTGCGGGTTGGGGATAAGAAAAGAGAAAGGGGTAACCCATTGCCTGCTGAGGCAATCCATTGCACCTATTGGAAAGTAAAAATTATTTGGAAAATTTTTTTTCTGACATCAAACCTAAAATTGTCTCTGCAATGTCCACCCAGTGCTCCTAGTTCTTTCTGAAGCCAGACAGAAGGCATCTAATACCACCTACTTTCCCTACAGCACACACACACACACACACACACACACACACACACACACACACACACACACACACACACACATTTTCCAGCCTATTTCTTTCAGTATTTTTGTAGTTCTGAGAGTCTGATGAGAGCTCACAGAAGCAAAATTTCCGCTGACTGGGATTGCTCTATAAAGATCAGAGAATCAGGCTGTGAGAAACTTGCATTGACCATCTGGTGAGTTTTATAAGCTCTGCTTGTGAACAATAAGGGAGCGGTTTCCTTTTTAATGCATCTTCTTTCAAATGAAAAGTCAAGGCCAGGCTGAGACAGAAAAACAAAATGATGAATGGGAGAGACATAAAGAGCTTCAGTCCAGGGCTGAAGACTACAAGGGATTAGAATCCCTCCTCACTGAGTACAGAAGAGCCTTTCTTTCCTTGAGATAGTCTATCTGTCAAATATAAAAAAATGGTATTGGAGCAAATATTATTCATGCATCCCATGAAAAACCATCACACATACTTACACCAAGGCTAAGGAGGCTGCTTATTGCCCTTAGGAAATAGCCATCATGGTGCTATAATTCACACACTCTTAGTCTGCCATGAAATGGTTCTCAGGTTTATGGTTCATGTGAACAGAAGTTCCCTTTCAAATTGACTGACTCCATAGGCTTTGAGGTCATGAATCTTTGAAAATCAGAAAAGAAATACATACTTACCTCATCTCAGAGACAAAGAGTGGGCAGAATACAAAGCTCTCTAATATTCACCAAAACAGTTTCCAGACAAATGAAAGAGATTTGCATGGACAGATCAATACATAAGGATCCATATCATGACCAGGATGATGGAGACAAGAGAATGTTATTTCTGGAGTCAAAAGATATGGGTTCAGCTATTGCCTCTGACACTTGCAAACTATGTGACCTTCAACAGGTCATTTACTCTCTTTGGGCCTTGGTTTCCTCACTTTTAAAATGAAGCAGTTATACTAACTGGTGTTTTGATCCCTTTGAACTCTAGTTCTGTGATGCTATGATCATACTCAAAGAGCTAGATTAGTAACTGAAATTTTAAAAATATAAAATCCCCTGTCTTCTGAGGCCCTTCATAAACTGTCCCCTTCCTACCTTTCTAGTCATGTACCCTGTACGTACTCTTGCTATTCCCTGTGGTTATTCGGTCCTTTCAGTTGTGTCCAACTCTTTGTGACTCTGTTTAGGTTTTCTTGGAAAAGATACTGGAGTGATTTGCCATCTTCTCCAGCTCATTTTACAGATGTGGAAACTGGGGAAAACAGGGTTAAATGACTAGCCCTGGGTCACATAGTTAGTATCTCAGGCTGGATTTGAACTCAAATCTTCCTGATTCCAGGTCAGATGCTCTAACCTCTAGCTATACTTGACCATTCTGTACTCCATGCCTTTGCAATAGCTGTCCTTCATGCCTAGAATGCTCTCTCTCTTTATTTCTGCATCCTAGTTTCTCTGGTTTTCTTGAAGACTTACCTCAAAATCTACCTTCTATGTACTATGCCCTTCCATGTCCCCTCAAATGTGTGTGTCTTCCCTTTGAAATCGAACTTCCACTATACGCATATATGTGTTTGTGTGTATTTATATTGTTTTATTTGTATGTATGTATGTGTATATATACGTATATACATATGCATGTACATACATATGTATATATGAATATATATATACACATATCTACATATATATGTGTGTGTATATATGTATATATATATATATATATATATATATATATATATATATATATATATATATATGCTGTCTTCCCTATGATAATATGAGCTCTTTGAGGGTAAGGAGTAAGTTGTTGTTTTTTTAAACTATTTTTATATACCCAGTTCCTAAAACAGTGTCCCTGGCACATAATGTATGCTTACTGACTTACTAATAAAAATAACTGTTTTTTTTCCCATTGTAACATTATTGAACAGAGATTCTGGTCTTATCATTTCTGCATGTTGGGCATACTAGGTGGGGGTTTGCATGTGAAATAACAATGACCAGAACCCCCCCCCCCCAATTCTTCTCCTGGCCTATCCTTCTCATTTAAACTGATGGGCAATCGAAGTCTATTCACATACTGACTAAAGCAATCTTTTCAGATCAGTTTCTCCTTCCTTTCATGAGGATCTTACACCATGTTCAAACATGGCTGCACATGGCTAATTAATACAGTCATTATGTGGATTTCTTTATCAAGTACTCATCAACCTACACTTTCAAGCTCTTATTAAAAGGTAAATAAACAAATTATTTTTTAAAGAAAATCACTTTTGTAATTCAAAACCTTAGTCTTTAATCCATGCAAATTTTTCTAGAAAAAGTCCAAGATGTTTTTGTTAATAAATAAAATGTATTTATCGCCATCTATGAAAATTTTTAAGCCAAATAAAAAAAAATGTTATCTCTTCAGTCATACTTAGAGCATCTGACCAAATGATTTTTCCACTCTTGATATGAAGTAATATTCTAAGTATTTACTGTTTTTTTTCTTTTTATGACAAAACACATCAGTATACAAACAGAATATATTCTATTGTAAACAAAATCAGATTTCACAAAAAATGCCAATGAAAATTTCTCATCTCTTCCTGCTGTCAGAGAAGGCATGCCAAAATTCTCAGGGGAGCCTTCAACTACTCTACTTTCATTTAATGAGTGTGGTAAGAGGAATAGCCCAAACCTGTTTAGTAATTTAGACATTACTTAAGACTCTATTGACTCAAGGAAATATCAACATTTGGAATTATCAGCATCATTTCCTCATCTCCTCAATACAAAGAAAAGCTCTAGGGAAACCTTCACTCAGCTGAATCAATTCAGAGTGTGCAGGGGCAGAGAAATGGATATTGACATATGGCACTGACACTGTAGCTCATTGCTTACAGTAATGTGAAACTGGCTCCTCCACATGGCTGCCAGTTTGTTTTATGATTTTATGATTACTCACTTAGAGATGAATTTCAGGGTCCAAGAAGTTGTATGAACATTGGGTCTATGTGTAGGATACACTTATTCTTAATGAGAATAAAGCAAGGGGTACTTTAAGGAGCAGAACTGAGATGACAGAGTAGAGGAAGCAATTAGGTGAGCTAGCCCAACATTTCCCTTCAAACATTTTAAATTAACACCACTGACAGAGATGATAAAAGCTCAGAGTGAGACATTATTTTAGATCCAAGTCAACTTAGAAGGTAGGAACGAGAAATCTGGGATACATGGATACAGGTAGGCTCAGAGGCCACATGAATGCAACATCAGTGGTGTTACTTGGTATTAGTGACATAAGTATAAGCAATTTCAGGAGCTCTGAAGCCAGAGATAGTAAGAGAATCTGGCAAATAGTCAGAAAGAAATTACAGGGGACCTCACCACTAGCCCTAGATGCAAGACCAGACACTATCTGGCAATTCCATTGCCTATATTCACTTCCAGATCATGATTCAAGGGCAGAGAGGAGGACTTTTGGTCATGAGTGAGCAGGAGTCATAAGGAGCAGTATCAGTTGCAATCTTCAGGGATCAGGGGCCCTTCCTGGGTAAGGACTAGAGCACAAACCAGGAAAGCAGTAAACACACCTCTCCCCAGATCATACCATTTTGAAAGCACTGAAAATTTCCAAATCCCAAGAACTAGCTCTGAAAACAGCAATGGGAAAAACATCTGAAGCTTGAGATAGTGTTTCCCCATCTCCACACTGGGAACAAAGCACAACTTTAACATAAAGTTCAATCAAGAATTATAGTGGAAAGACGAACAAACTGCAACAAAAAATAACCTGAGTATAAAAAGCTGTTATGATGACAAAGAAGATGAAAACACAAACTCAGAAGACAATGATGTCAAAACAGGTACAAGTAAAGCCTCAAAGGAACAAAAAATGAAATCAAATAAGCATGGGGAGGAAAACCAGGGGTAGGGGTTGGGAAGAAAGAGAGAGAGACAGATAGGCAGACAGACAGAGACAGAGAGAGAAAGAGAGAAGAAAAACAGGAAAAGACAATTAACAGCTTGTTTTTTTTTTGCTTTAAAAAGGCAAAATAACCGAAGAAAATAATACCTTAAAAAAACAGAATTGGTCAAATGGTAAGGAAAGTACAAAACTACACTGATGGAAATAAACTTTAAAAAGCAGAATTGACTAAATGGAAAAAAGTACAAAAACTCACTAAAGAAAATATTTTTTAACATTAGATTTGGACAAGTGGAAGCTAATGATTCCATGAGACATCATGAAAATAAAACAAAGTCAAAAGAATAATAAAAAAGAAAATGTAGAATATCTCATTAGGAAAACAATTGAGCTAGAAAACAGATTAAGAGGAGGTGTTTTAAAATTGTTGAGCTAACTGTAAGCCATGATCAAAGAATGAGCCTAGACATTGTATTTCTAAAAATTATAAAAGAAAACTGCCCTAAAATCCTGGAATCAGAGTGTAAAATAGAAATTGAAATAATTCATCAATTATCACATGAAATAGGTCCCCAAATATAAATTACCAGGAATATGAGAGCCAAATTCCAAAGCCCTTGGATTAAAGAAAAAAATATTTTGAACAAGCAGAAATATTAAATTATCATGGAGCCACAGACAGAATCACACAAGATTTAGCAGCTGTCATATTAAAGGAGCAAAGATGTTAGAATATGATGTTACGGAAGGCAAAGAAGCTAGGGTAACAACTGAGAGTAACCTCACCAGCAAAAATATGTGTAATATTTCAGGGGAAAAATGTACATTTAATGAAATAGAAAAATTTCAAGTATTTCTGAGGAAAAGACACAGCTAAATAGAAATTTGACTTTCAATATACGGCTCAAGAGAAGCATAAAATAATAATTATGAAAGAGGAATAATAAGGGACTCAATAAGGTTAAACTGTTTATTTTCCTATATGGGAAGATGAAATATGTAAATCCTAAGAACTTTATCATTATTGGGATGATTAGAAAGATTCTACATAAAGGGCATGAGAGTAAGTTAGTTATGTTAGGATTATCTATGTTTGGATGAGTACAACAGAAAAATGCTCTGAGAGAAGGGTAAAGGGAAAGGAAGAATGAGGAAAAGCATTTCACATAAAAGAGTGAGTAACAAAGAGCTTTTAGAGTGGGAAGGAAAATGGGGGGACAGGTAATACTTGAACCTCACTCTCATCTGAACTAGTTCAAAGATGGAACAATATATAAGCAGAATCAATTGATAGAGAAATCTATCTAATCTAACAAGGAAGTGGGAAGAGAAGGGGATAAGAGAAATGGGGGGGAGTGATAAAAGAGAGAGGGTGGATAAAGGAAGGCAGTGATCAAAAGCAAAACAGACTTTCGAGAAGGGACAGGATAATGGGAGAGAGAGAAGGATAAACAGAAGGAAATAAGATGGAATGAAATGTACAGCTAGGAGTTATAACTGTGAATGTGAATGGAGTGAACTCACCCACAAAATGGAAGTGGATAGCAGAATAGATTAGAAATCGGAAGTCAACAATACATTGTTTACAAAAAACACATTTGAAGCAAAGAGACATGATAAGAGATAAAATAAGGACCTAGAGCAGAATCTATTATGCTTCAGCAGAAATAAAAAATGCAGGGGTAGCAATTATGATCTCAGACAAAGCAAAAGTAAAAATAGAACAAATTAAAAGAGATAAGCGGAGAAACTACATCTTCCTGAAAGGTACCATACAAAATGAAGTAATATTAATTCTAAACATATATGCACCTAATGGCTTAACGTGCAAATTCTTAAAGAAAAACATTAAATGAGTGATAGGAGGAAATAAAGAGTAAAACTATAATAGTCAGAGAAATCAACTTGTCCCCCAAATCTAACCATAAAATAAATTAAGAAGAAGTTAAGGAAATAAATAGAATCTTTGAAAAGTTAGACATGGGAGACCTCTGGAGAAAATTGAATGGGAATAGAAAGGAGCATATCTGTTTCTCAGTTGTTTATCACATCTTCACAAAAATTGACCATGTATTAGGACATAAAACTTTCAGTCAAATGCAGAAAAGCAGAAATGTTAAATGCTCCCTCCTCAGATGCTAATGCGACAAACATTCCATTCCATAAAGGACCATGAAGAATAGATTAAAAACTAAATGGAGACTAAATAATTTAATCTCAAGAATGAGAGGTCAAAGATCAAATCAGAGAAATAATCAATAATCTTATTAAAGAGAATGACAAGACAACATACCAAAACTCACTCACTCTCTCCCTCTCCTTCTTCTCCCAATAGAAGGTAAATTTTGATGGTCAAAAGCTACCTAGTTCACTTGGGATTTACTGGCTAGATTTCCTTCTCAAAGACCTAATCTTAAACCCAATTCACCCTGGAACTCATAGACTGGACAATACATTCCTGCCCAGGCACTACTTAGTGGCTATTGTTGGGCCCTCCTGGCTCAGAGTGAATACAAATTGCAACTGTTTCCCTTTTGGCCAGCAACCCTGAGGGTCTTCCCTTCCCAGATTGATTTTCTTTTTAAAGGGGCCATCCTTTGATTCACTTCTTAAAGAAGCCTGTTCACTGAATGAGCCTTACTTCAGTTAAAGTGAGAACTTGATAAAGGGCTAGGGTCTCCCACTGGATCTTGGGCCATCTCCAGTTGCCTAATTGTTGGGGGTGGAAGCTCAATTCCATGTGGACAGTCTCGGGCGGGTAAAGGTGGGAACTTCTAAATCTTAGAGTTCTCATGAGGCCCCCCAGGAAACAGCAGGGAATCGAGGAGTGAGACCGAGCTATCTCGTGTATTTCCGCCTCTTCCCGTGAGAAACGTGATGGGAGGAGCATCCCGGCCCTCGAGATTGGCCCGGATCTGGGCACACCTATTGTTATCTAACAGGCACGGTATTCAGGTGCAAACTATACGGCAGGAGAGCTTAAGTAGGGTCAGGAAAGCCCGAAGGCGTTCTTAGCGCTGAGGGGCCCTTACAGGACAGAAGGCCCCTCTTCCTTTTCCTCTCTTCGCTCTCCCCTCCCCCTCTCTCCCCACTTACACTTCTGCTTCCAATCTCTTACTGTAAGATCTTTGCCTCCTTGGGAGACTTCTCTCTCCCTCCTAAGGAAGAGTTCTCCCTGCACATGTAACCAGGACCCTGAATAAAGCCTAACCCTTGTTCGACTCCGGAAAGTCTCTTCTCTCATACGTTTATCTGGTTTGGCCAACCGAAGACCTGGGACAGGTAAGGTAAGACTCGGGTAGCCCTCAGGCCTCTAGGCCTGGCACCTAATGAATATCCTGCCCCTAGACCCAGATGTCTCTGGAGTAGAAAGCGAGACTGGTGACTTTGCACAGTCTTCCCTCACTCAAAGCAATGTCAACTGCAAGTCATGTCATCATCTCTCTGATGTCATGGTCTTTTTGAGAACAAAGCACAAACACACAACAACAACAACCAAAATATACATGTTATAAATGTTTTTGAAGTTAGAATGAAAGAGATACCAATTGAAAATCTCAAGGGAGGCTCTGTCACTTGTCACCTCTGTGATCTTTGTTGTCACCAAACAAATGGACCTCAGTTTCCCCAGTTGTGTGATGGTAGGGTAGATCAAAGGACATGGGGGCAGGGTAGAGTGCTCCATCTATAATTTCATTAATTTATTAAAATTCTTTTTACTGTGCATTTAGGATTTGTTTGTGTGTCCTTATAAAAATGTAATAAATTCTTAATTTTACTTTTTAAAAGCATTCCAAGGAAGTGTTCTCTGAATGGCATCGTTTACTTCATTCAAAGACCAGGTATCTCCATCTTATCCAAACAGAAAGTTCAGGGGCTACTCAGACCTAATCTCATTACTGAATGGCATAGAAGCTTTGACCTCCTTCCTTTCTTACTTAGTCTGGTTGACTTATCCTTAGGCAATCTAATGACTCCCAGAGATTCACCATATAAATACTGAACTTATTGTGAATACCCAATGTGTTCCACTGAAGCTAAGAACTCTGAATTCAAGGGATCTGACAACCTCAGCTTCCCTAGAAGCTGATATTATAGGTGTACGCTACTACAATTGGCCAAATTACCGTTATTCCTGGAAAGGGGATATCAGCTGACTGTCCTACAGTTAGTTTACCATCTCTGTTACTCTCCTGAGACTTCTTTCTAGGACCACCACTACTCAAAGTATTATTTTCCTCTATCAGAATGTAAATTTCTTAAGGGCAAGAACTATCTCACTTTTATATTTCTATCCAAAGAGCTTAGTATTACATTTGGCACATACACCGTACGTATACTCCATCTGGGCTCACTCCTCCAAATCTGCATTGAAATCACTGCGAATTCCAGTTCACTAGTGAATGCCTACTACTTCTCTCTCTGGGTTTCATGGGCAATTCTGAGTGACTGATGTTTCTACATTGTTTCTGAGTGCCCACCATTATGCTTCTCCCATCAACAACCAATTAGTTGACTTCTTTAGCTTATGTTGTCTCATTTGATTATTGCACAGATATAATAATATTCTTCTACAATTTATCATTGGAGAACACAGTTACAAAAATGGTGGATGCAAGAGACCTCAGAGTCCATTTATTACAACTTTCTTCTACAGACAAAGGAACCAAGGCTCAAGTAGGTTAAAAGATTTGACCCAGATCGCACAAATAGTAAATATCAGAAGCAAGCTTTTAACCAAGGTCCTCTAACTCCAAAGTATTGTCTCATCACATTGTTTCCCCTCCCCATCATGATGAAGAATTAGAAAGGACTACAATAGAAAGTTCTGATTCATATTCAAAAAGATTAGATTCTCAAAAAAACCAAAACATAACAAAAAAAAGCCCTTGGTTTTTAAAGTCAGTATCACAGAAAGGGAAACAAGAAGTTTCAATATGTGGACACCAACTGAACATAATATTAATAACAATAAGTACTAACAATACTTTGTATGCACTTTGCATGTGATAGCTGTTGAATGAATATTTGTTGAATAAATATTAATGATAATTTGAGCCCATTGCTTGAGGTTGAGTTATGAACTCTATATCACTTGTGAATTACGGCTAGAAATTTTTTCCATAAGAACCTCTTGGTAAGAAAATAGATCATTTGAATATGTTTATTACTTGGAACTTTTCAATTTGGAAATTAATTTGGTTACTGGGTTCATATTTTTCATAAAAATAATGTACCTCTCAACTTTATTTGCCAAAGCCACAGAAGTCATCATTTTTACTGAATAATACATGAGGCATTTTCATTTGTTATTCTATAAAGCAGAAAATGTACCAGGTTAACATCTGAGATTAGAAAATGCTATTCGGAATAAGTCTCTTTGCATACAAATATGAAAATACCATCAGGTACCTGCCTTATGTAAACCTTTATCTATGTTTCTTTGCCAGCTGTTAATCTATATAATGTAATAGAATGAAGTTTTCCTCATTTGTATTTGCTACTTACTGCCTTCAAACAGATCATGCAGATGGTTAAGTAAAATTCTACATTGTTCAGATCACAGATTTGATTCATTTTATTTCCTTTGATCTTATCCCAAGAAATTAGGTCTATGTCATAAATACACAAGCTTTAAAAAGTGCCATTCAGCAGAGATGTTCATTTCACCAAATATAGACACATTTATGTATTTATATGTGCAGGTACATACACATATATACACAAATGGTGTTCCAAAAGTCTTAGTGTGGTTTTAAGGTATTAAGCCTTAAAAATGCACTAAGCTTTTTGGGATGCCAGATGTTTGTGAATATTTGTGTGTACACATGTACAGTACATATATACAAATGTGCATAGATATAGATATACACGTCTTTATGTAAGTATATATGCATGTGTATATGTATGTGCTTATGTACCTATATCTCTATATATCTACAGTTATCCTAATATTAAAAATCTTCCTTTACATTACAAAAAGAAAATCAGCAGACTGAATCAATGAACAGATATTATATGTACATGTTAAATCCTTACTAATTCTTAACAGTAAGTTGTAATTCCATAACAAATATTTTTAAGGCATGCCTTCTTATAGGGACATAGGGACATTAAAACTTTATGAATCTTATCCTTATTTATATCTAGTGCTGCGATCACTTGTCTATATAAAAGAGAAAAAATAAGCTTTCGTTTCATTTTGATTAATGTTTTGAAAAATTCTTCTCATAGTTAGGCTGGACAGTTAAATGGCAGTTCTGACTTTGTGCCTGAAATTAATCAGGAAATAATAATGATCTAAGCTCTACAAGGTGGTGCAATGGATAGCACGCTGGACTAGAAACCAGGAAAAGTCATCTTCCTGAGTTCAAATCCAACCTCAGACACTTACTAGCAGGGTGACCCTAGGCAAGTCACTTAACTGCCTCTCCTCATCTGTAAAATGGGTTGCAGAAGAAAATGGCAAGCCACTTCATTATATTTGACAAGAAAACCCCAAATGGTATCACAGAAAGTTGCATACAACTGAAAGGAATAAACAACAATAACAACTGCTAGCAAAAACCAAGGATTATTTGGAGCACTATTTTTCAGGAGGAAAAAAAAAACACCAGAAAACTTGTTCAATCTGCTCACAAATCATCACAGTGGAAAATGTTGTCGATAGAATAATGATTGGCTCTCTACCAGAACACTTGCTTCATGACTCCAAGAATTTTGGAGGCAGGAAAGTTTATTTTGACACAATCCACTCAATATGAAAAGTTCTGACTGAGTATCCAAATTTCAGACTGGGATAGCTGATTTAATTTTTAAGTTAATTTGAAATTCTTCATCTGTAGATGGTACATATAATAATATCTCAAATTTGTAGAAAGTCACAGTAAGATATACAATATAATATGTGTGTGTGTGTGTATGTGTGTGTGTGTGTGTGTGTGTGTGTGTGTATAAGTCAGTCTTGGTGTGAGGAAGATCTGAATTCTAGTGTTGCCTTTTGATAAGTTTAGTTCATCCTTCTATCCTGTTGAGCTCCTTATGAACCCTGACTCTGTCATTCAAAGTATTAGCCATTCCTCTTACTAACTCAGTGATATCTTCTGACACAAAAATTCAATTTTCTTAACTTTGTATTTCCTCTACTGGTGATATATGTAACTGCACATCATAGAACTCCATGATGTCCAAATAGTCCACAATATGGATGACCCAAAAACAAAGGAAAGAAAAAAGATGAGTAGACAGCAGAACTGACTTGAACAGAAGAGTTGGTATTAAAACATTACCAAAGAAATTCATGATCAGGAAAGTTTTGTTTTTTTTTAATCCAATCTAAAAGTGGTTCCACTTATCTATCTTACTCATGGATGGAGCAAACCAAATCTGTAAGCTTCAATCACGAATTACACACTGGCTGTTCTGGGAAAGACAGGTTATATTGCTATTAGAGTTCATTTATTATTATTACTCAATTTTATTCATTTTAACTCAAATGTCAATTTCTATTCAATTTCCATTCAAAGATTTTTAAGCTTCAAATATGTATACGTCATTGTGGTAGGCTCTGAGCATACAAAAAATAAAATAGTCCTTACATTCAAGGGGCTTTCAAGGGGGAGCCAGGGATTATTGTGTGAGGCACAATTTATGGATTGTAGAAATAATTGCCAAAAGAGAAAAACTGAAATCCATAGGAGCAAGTCTCTTCAAAGAATCAAAAGAGAGAACAATTGATTGGGTATACAAATTCACTAAACAGAAAGACAAAACTGGAAGAAGAGAAGCAAAATGAAATAATGTTAAGAAAAACAAAAACCAATTATCTGTATAAAAGCAAAACATTTTGATCTCAAAGACAGGATAAGTAGAGATAGTTTAGGGACCATGGGTCCCTCAAAAATACGGCACATCAAAAAACTTGAACAACATAATGCAAGAAATAATCAAAGAAATCTGTCAAGAATTTTTAAACAAAGAAAAAAATTGAAATTGAAAAAGTCCACAGAATACCTATAGAAAAAAGCCCATAATTTGTTCACAAAATGTACTAGTAAATTTAAGAAATATTTAAATTGTAGTCATAATACATTGAAGGAAAAGCAAAAATTCAAAAATATACAATTAAAACAAGGAAATTACAACATATTGAAAGAAGACATAGACAACAATTCAATATTAATATTTAATTTATATGCCTGGAAAGGCCATAGTGTCTAAATTTAATAAAGGACAGATTTACTGAATTACAAGAATTCACAGACAGTAATACAATAGGAGGCAACTTTGATGTTTCTCAGTTTTGGAGCTAAAGAAAAGGGAAAAAGTAAAATTAGATTATTTGCTAGAGAAACTAGGGCTCCAAGACTGAGGACATCTAAATGGAAATTTTTTTTATGAAAACTAGCTATGAATAGATATTAAAAATAAATATAAAAAGATAAAGATCCTAAATACATCCTTTAGCAATCATAATGCTAAAAATAGTAATCAGTTCAGGGAGCACAAGTAAAAAACAAGGACCCAAATGGCGACTTAACAATGAAGTCTTAAATAATGAGGGAAACAAAATATAAATAATAGAAACAGTAATTTTGTGAAAAAATGGTAATGGCTGAGCAGCATACCAACATTTTGGAGACAGCTAAAACAGTGCTCAGTAGCAAAATTAAATCCCTAAAATTATGCAATGACAAATTGAAAGTAAGATTAAAATGCAAATACATTTGAAATGAGAAAGTCAACAAATATGCAAAACCTGAAGATTCACCAAACAGGTATGGAAAATCAGAGGAGAAATGCATATACCGGAAACCAAGAAGACTATAGAAATGATAAATAAAACTGCAAGCCAGTTCTTTAAAAAGAATAAGGAGAAACTGTTAGCAAACCTGATTAAAAATAAGACGACAAATTTTTTAATACCAAGTGAACAAGAGGAAATCACAACAAAATTAGAAAAAGTAAGAAGTTTGATCAGAATCTACTAGATATAGTTAATTATTAACAAAACAGATATTTTCAAAAGTATAAAATACTCAACACCATAGAAGATGAAATAGAAATCTTAAATAATCCAATCTCAGAAAAAAAATATAACATTGTAAAGGAGTAGTTCAGAAGGAGGGAAACTCCTGATTCTGGTGAATTCAAGGGAGAATTCTATTAAGCTTTTAAGGAACATTTAGGAGCAATACTACACAATTTATTTCCTCAAACTAAGAAAGAATACACCCTTTCAGTCTCCTTTTATAGAAAAATTATGTCAATATCTAAACCACGGAAGGATAAAGTGCAAAGGGAGAAATATAGACCTGTATTGCTGATGAATATCTACTACCTTTATACAAAATTCTGTCAGTATCACCATAGCAATTCATCCAATAAGTCACTCATTATGACAAGTACATTTATGCTAGGAATACAATAATGAGTCAATCTTAAGAAAATAATCAATATAATTAACCATACTAAAAGTAAAAACATTCAGTCACATGATTACCTCACTAGATTAAGATAGTCTTTGACTAAAAAATTTAGATCAATTTATGGTAAAACCCTATAAATTATAGACATAGAGGAATCTTTTAATTTCATTAAAAGTATCTATTTAAAAAATCAAAAGCAAGGATCTTACAAGTGAGATATAATAGAAGCTTTACCTATATATACAAGAATAAAGCATAAATAAATCCCACTATTGTTTTATATAGTTCTAAAAATGCAATCAACAGCTTTAAGAGAAGAGAAAGAAATTAAAAGCATAAAGATAGCAAAAGAAGAAAAAAATAATTCCTCTTTGCTGATATGATGGCTTATTTAGAAAATACTGGTGAATGAACAAAGATACTAATTGAGACAATTAGTACCCTGCAATTTTTGTACACTACAAAGCAGCAGGATACAAAATAAACCTACCGGAAAACCAATAGCATTTTCATGGAAGAAAAATAATCCAAGAGGTAATAATACATAAGGAAATCTAATTCAGAATAATTACAAAATACATATAATATTTGGGGATTGATTTACCAAAATGCAAAAAAATACATAGATTTAGTAATAAAGTGCTTAAGAAATAAAGAATAAGTCAAATAGCTAAAGAAGTTTTTAGTCCTCATAGTCAGATCATGACAATGTAATAAAAATGATAATATTACCAAAGTAAATTAACAATTTTAATTCCATATCAATTAAATTTTCAAAGAGCTACTTTATGGAACTCAATAGAATAACAATAAAATTCATCTGAAGAAACAAAAGTTCTAGACTATTAAGGAAGTAATGTTAAGTTTCCACCAAACACCACTCAAGCCCTTCCAATGTACCCTCTGGAATGTCTTTTGCATAAGCATCAAACTTCCCTTCATATTAAATCTTTTCCTCTCCCACTCACTCCATCTAGTAGCTATTATTGAAACCTAGATATTCTCAGATGACACATCCTTCCTGGCTACCCTTTCCAATGAAGGCTGAACTTTGACCCATTCTTCTAGTCTCACTGGTCAAAGTTGCAGAGTTGGAATATTCCTTGCTCTTCATTGCCATATCCAGGATCTCCCTCTGCCTCCATCACTCAGTAACCTCTCTTCCTCTGAGGTTCATATTATCCATATCTACTATACAATCAAAATCCTGGTAAACTATCGTCTGCATATCTCTGGTCAGTCTCCTTTCTTCCTGGGTGAATTTGGTACACGACTCACTATTTTTCTCTCCTCCCCAACTCCTGAGCTCATACTGAGATATTTCAACATACATATACAGCTTCCTTCAAATACTCTAACCACTCAATTCCTCAACTTACTAACTTACCATGAGCGACTCTTCCACCCCATTTCAACCACACACAATGATGGTCATACACTTGATTTTGTCATTATCAACAAATGTAACAACTACACATTGAAAAATTCTGAAATCCCCTTACTGGACCATACATTATTGAGTTTTCATCTTTCCTTCTTCCTTACCTTATAAAATCCTACTCTTCATCAGCACCATGACCCCCAATCTTTTGACCTCTCAGTTGTCTGCCAGGTCATCTCCCTTGAACTAACCACTCTCTTGTTTTTCCCATTTTGACCATGAACCAATTTTACCTTATTCTACTCTCTTGAATCTCTAGTTCTCTTATCATGTTATCGATTATGATCTACCAAGCCCCACCCTTGGATCACTCCCACCATTTACTACCTTTGCTCTTATCCACATCTTACTGAAAGAAGGGGGAGAAAATTATGTAATCATTCTGAGGGGGTCCACTACAAAATTTATGTAACACAACTTCAACTGGGCTCTCACTGCTCCTAGGTAATCTTCATATACCTCCCTTATCAACTATTCTACCTGCCAAAGTAGTTCTTTACAAGCTTTTCAAGTCCTCTTTAAACGTGTCATGGCTACCTCCCACTACCTTTTCAGTTGAAAGCCTTATCTTATATTTTACAGGAAAAAAAAATGAGACCATTTATTGTGAGTTCTCTTCTTCCCTTTTCCTCATCAACTATTTCTCAAATATCTTCTGCCACTATCTCCTTCTTTGCCCCCATCTCACATGATGAAGTGGCCTTACTCCTTACCAAGGCTAATTCCTCTGCATGTTTAAGTGATTCCATTCTATCCTTTCTCTACCAACAAATTGTCCCTTCCATCATCCTCACTCTATCACTTACTTTCAGTCTCTCCAGCAATTGACATATTTTCTATTTCCTACAAATATGTCAATGTTTCTTTAAATCCTGGTCAGAAGGAACACCCCATCTGATTCTATAATGCTTACTATATCTCTTCTGTCCTTTATAGATAAACTCATTGAAAAGGTAACTCCACTTTCTCTCCTTTCACTCTCTTCTTAATCCCTTAGAGTTTATTTTCCTACCATTTCCCAAAACTGCTCTCTTCAGGGATTATTATGATCTCTTAGTTGTCAAATCCAAGGGCCTTTTCTCAATCTTCATTCTCTTTATCCTCTATGAAGTCTTTGACACTCCTGGTACTCTTTGACACTCTTTTCTGTCTAGGTTTTCACCAAAGGTGTCCCTCAGGGTTCTGTACAAGGTCTTCTTTTTTTACTCTATATTTCTTCACTTGGTGATCTTATCATCTCTAATGAATTTCATTATTACTCTAGGCTGACGATTTTCAAATCTGCCCCAACGTCTCTGCTGACATCCAACCTAACATCTGTAATTGCCCTTCAGGACTCTCAAATTGGATGTCTAGTATTTATCTTAAACTAAATGTATTTAAAAGAGAATTCGTATTTTTTTCTTAAATAGCCCCTATATTTGTGTTTGTGCGTGCGTGCGTGTGTGTGTGTGTGTGTGTGTGTGTGTGTGTGTGTGTGTGAAAGAGAGAGAGAGGGAAAGAAAGAGAGAGGTGTTGGCTTGGGCAACTAGGAGAATGATAATAACCTCAATAATAATAGGGAAGTTAGGAAAAAAAGGAATTAGAAGGACAGGTAATGAATTTTTGGGGGGGCTTGTTGAGTTTGAGATATTTACAGATCATCTAGCTCTAGATGTCAAATGGGTAGTCACAGATTTAAGACTAGAGATGAGGAGAAAGAATAAGACTGACTAAGTAGATCCAAGAGTCATCTGCATAGAGATGATAATTGAATATCAAATGAGATAGAGGGAAAAGAGAAGAGGTGACATCTTTTAATGGAAATGATACAGAGGAAGGTGCAGCAAAAGAAAGCATGGTCAGACATGTAGGTCAACCAGGAGAAAGCAATGTCATGAAAATCTAAAGAGGAGAGATAATCTAAGAAAAAGTGTCTGATAATATTGAAGTCTGCAGAGAGGTTAAGAAGGATGAGAACTTGGAAGAAGGACATTAGATTTGACAATTAAGCATTCATGGTATCTTTTGAGAGGGCAGATTGAATGATAAGGTTGATAGCCAGACTACAGAGGGTCTTCTAAAAGAGTTTATTCACAAAAGGGGGGAGAGAAATAGAATGATAGTATAAATGAAATGGATGGAACAAGTGAGGTATTTTTTAAATGATAGAAATGCCTGGGCCTGTATGTTGGTAGCAGGGAAGTAGGCAGTGCAAAGGTAGAGAATGATTGGTAAGAGAAGTGACTATTTCTCTATTACATTTAATAACTAATTATTGAATTGGGTTTTTCCTCTTTTCTGCTTCCTCAACCAGAAATCAATCAGTGTGAAAAATTTGGGGTCGGACTTAGCTAGCCAGGAAGGCTTAGATCTAATGAAAGACAGTAAAGAAATTCTAAGTTTAGGTGAATGGGTAGATTCTGGCTCATTGTGTTTACTAGTATAAGTCTAAGAAAATGTGAGTTCTTTTGTCAAATAAGTAATATGGAAATCGATAAGTCTCTGTGACCAAGATTTCAGTGCTTACCTCAAGAGCCTCACTGAAATAAGCCCCACCTCTCATTATAATATTCATTTTCTTTTGTCAACCAATCACAGTTGATTTCTACCCTCAGGAACATCCACTTTTTCAAGGGCATATAAACTGTGAGCCCACTGCCATAATTCATCTTTAGTGAATCGAGATGGCCAAAAGACCATTCCTTTTATTTAAAAAATGCTAGCATTATTAAGAAAATGATTAATTACCCAGAAACCATGTCTCTCAAACTTTTTAAATGTCACAGTAGAGATGATAGAGGAGGTAATCTGTTTAAGAAGAAAGGGTAGAATATGCTGTAGGGTGCATGTAGAAAGGTTTGAATTGGCCAGGATTACCTCTTTCAAGGAGTTTAGCTGAGCTGCCTCATTGCCACTTCTGGGGACACATTCTTATAATCCTGAAGGGATTTGGGATGATGCATTAGTCTCTAGGTCCCTGGGATGGTAATAGGTGAAGGGAGCTCCCACTAAGTGGACTTTAATTTGCTTAATTCACTTGCTTCTTTCTCCCTGGGATTTCCTGGGGGAGAAGAAGAATCTCTTCTATACCGCTGCTGCTCCCTCTTCCACCCAGTATGGTGTCTGCATGCACCTGGCCTCAAATATATATGCTAACTAGATGATCCTGAGATTAGATATTAAGATCTTAGCTGCTTCTCTTGGTTTATATTTCTGTACCTGAGCATAAGCGACCAAATACTAATTCAGATATGGGCATTTCCAGTCTTAGAGTCAGCTTTATGAGTCTGAAACTCATAGAAACTTCTGGATCTCTCAGAAGTGATGTCAGTAGGAATTTTTACATGAAAAAGATAATTACCAATAGGAGGATGAATGCAAGTCATGAGATGGCTTTCCAGGAGACTTGGATCTTGACGGAGTTATTTGGACAGTGTAAAACCAATGTAAAATGAAAATCTCTGTTCACTAGCCCTGCAATTTTTTTTCATATTTTGATGTTAAAATACCAGCCTCTTGGTAGAGTATAATAGTTGTTATGGGTTACTATATCATGTTTTAAATCTTTGTCAATGTTCATAAGTCCTTTGTGTTTTTAAAGCTTCTTTTGTGTGGAGGAAATAAATTGGTATTCTATACTTGATTCACATTGTACATTATCTTTCTATTTCCTTTGGAGGAATCTGTAGACATAAGTCTGAAACTCAAAGCCCTTAATGGGCCCCAGTCCTTTGTGCCAATGCAGGGTTTTGTTACAACTGAAAAAGAAGGAAAATCTGGGAAAATTTAAAGGAGGTGAATTTCTTTTCAGAGATTATCCTGCTTCCAAAAAGGAGATTACTACCTTTGTAATTGAAGGTGAAAGTGAAAGTCATTTAATGGATAGTGTTTTACTGCCATCTTGTGGTCCACTAAGTAAGTTACAGTGGTGAAACATACAGCCACCCTCTATGTACTCCAGCCCATACAATTGAAACTTTCTGATTTTTATTGAGGGACACCTAAAGAGGTTGAGTGGTGAAACCACTAGAATCATTGTCTCCAACTTTGTATAACAATAATAACAATAATTCACATTTCTGTGATGCCTTAAAGTTAAAAAAAATGTTTCACAAACAAAACAAATATATTCTAAATATTATTTCTTTTGACAGTGGGAGAAATGGTTATTAACAACCAATGATTTGCGGAGATTCAGAGATTTCCCTTTTTCTAAATTTTAAAATTTTCAGTTTCTTGAAGGACATTGCTGATAATGAAGTTGGACTGTCTTGTTCAAGACTCCACCCAGGTGGAGTAGCCCATGAATTCTGCTCAGGCTTGGGTGGGGCACAAATTCTTTAAACAGATTGCCCAAGGTGAGGTTGTTTGGGTATAGAGATAGTCTCTCTCTCCAAAGGTGACATGATGTCACTTTCAGTCCCTCACTGTAATAGATTTTCCTCTCATTAATTATGAACCAAAGTTGGTTGTCACCCCTCTTCCAAAAGAACATATAAGTCCTGAACCTGACAGCATGATTGTCTTTGGTCCAAGTGAGACAGCCAAATGACCAATCTTTTATTAATAGATGTGTTATTTATAATAAATATATATTATATATAATAAATTAATTAATAAATAAAATAATCAAATTACCCAGAAACTACGTTTCTCAGAACCTTTTTAGTCACCACAACAGTTAAAGAAACTGAATCAGAGAGATGTTAAGTGACATATCCACTTAACTAGCTAATTGGGAGCCAAGACAAAAAAATACTCATTTCTAGATACAGCCATTTTACCATTCTGCTTCAAAATGCAAACTACCAAAGCCTTACTCAAGCAGGAACTAAAGTAGTTTAGATTGAACAATGAAGTTGGGTTCTGGAAGACCCAGGCTCAAATCCTCAGACACTCATTAGCTATATGAGATTACTTAATTTCTCTAAGTTTCATTGCCCTCCTCTGTAATATGAGATAATAACACCCATTCTTTTGTCAGAATCCAAAGAGTAAAGCGTTTTGCAAACCTGAATGTGCTATCAAAATGTTAGCTATGACTATGTTGTTTCCTCCTCCTACTAAATGTTCTGCAAGTTCTTTCTAAAGGGTTTCATTATTTGGTCTATTTTTTACAGATAAATTCAAGCCTACGTCAGTCAATGACCTCTCAAAGTATGTCCAAAGCATGATAGTCAATTAACGGCACTGGATTTTGAGTCAAAGAACCTGGTTTTAAATCCTAGCTCTTTCATTTACTATGAGAGTTAGCTGGGTAAGTCACTTAACATCTCTGAATCTTCCCTTCCTCATCAATTAAATATAACCACTGAAGTTTTGTCTAGCTCCAAATTTATGATCCTATGATATTTCCATTGATTTTGAATGTCAGAATGCTTATCTATGTTTGGATCAATCCACTGGAAAAACAAAAACAAGCATGTCTCACTACAAATAGATGACTTTGTCTGTATGAGTAGCATTTATCTCTCCACATGGATAGATAATTACCAGCATGATACTGAGGGATTTTGATGTATTCTTACTACATAATCTTGTTTACTTCATGCAGAAAATAAATAGCAAATGAAATTATAACCACAGGAAATTAATCAGCTATTACAAATCTTAATGACTTTCCTCTGGATACTGGGAATGTTTAAGTACTAATGTTTATAATGGAACACACTGTACATTCAAATTAATAAAAACAACTAGGTGAACATAATATTACTTCTAATTAATCCCTTTTATAACATGAAGATAAAGGTTAAAACCTAAATTGATATGAATTCTTAGTACATTTTGATGACAAAAACATTGTGAGCTTCAATTTCACAATAAAAATAAACTGTTAAATGAATTCTTACTCTTATTTGACACAGTCATTTCTAACATTTAGTCCTTTAAATAGCTGAAACAGCTATTTCAAAAACAGCTTTAAACAGTCATAAATTTTATAATTAAGTTCTCCAAACTTTTGCTCATACAATTACACTCCTACAATCTCTTAATTGATAAGACTACAGAAGCTACTGTTCAGGAGAGAGAGAACAAAGTCCATCCTGGGTGGAAGTTGACTCCACAAAGTAGGATGAAGGCATTCCTCTGATTTTCTAGCTTATTTCCCATGCCTGAAATCCCAGGGGGGACAATGTCTTGAAAAACGCTTAGTTATGGCTCATGCCTAGAATCTGCTTGAAAAAGATTAACAGTATCTCTATAGATGACACTCATTATATAAAGTAGTAAATTCTTCATATAAAACAACTATTTATTTCTGCCACAACAAAAGAAATGCTTGAAAAACTCTGAAGACTACATTAACACATACTTAAAACATGAATTATAACCCATTACTTCTGCAAGTAATGAGTAAAGTAATGGTAAATGGAAAAGACTGTGGGAATGCTGATCAAATTTCACTGTCCTTTCAGTTTGTACTATCCTAAGCAGAAATTTAAAGTCTAAATTTTCTGGCCAGTCAAGTTACAGAATGCTTCTATCAGAAATCATCCTCTCCTCTAAGAAGCATCAGAATTGCAGGACAATACCTCCCAATACCTGGCAATACCCAGGAATCCTTCACATCTAGAACCCATGAGGAAACCATCTTGACTAGACATATAAATTTCTTAGGAAAGTTATTTGGCCACTTGTAAGGAAAGGAACAGAAAGCAGAATAGGAAGCCAGAGATTTGAGATCTAGTTTCAGGCCCCTAGACAAGCACAGGTCTTCTCTGCTCTCTCTCTCTCTCTTTCTCTGTTTCTCTCTCTCTCTGTCTCTGTCTCTCTGTCTCTGTCTCTCTCTGTCTCTGTCTCTGTCTCTGTCTCTGTCTCTCTCTCTTTCTCTGTCTCTGTCTCTCTCTCTCTGTCTCTGTCTCTCTCTCTCTCAATGTGTGTGTTTGGCTGCCATAGTTCCTGTTGGAGAAGGGCAAAAGAAGAGAAATCCCTACCACCCTTCACTGGAAGTGCAATGACAAATCTGGCAGAGTTCCAAAAGACACAACAGACCAGAGGGAAAGGTAGACCAAAAAAGGCTGAGAGTTTGTCGTCTTCTAAATAAAGACTTCTCCTGGCTCAGTAACCAATACTATTTGACACAGTCCCCAATCATAGTGATGGATAATGAAAATTTTTATTATCCCATAGAGCAAGTCTTTCAGCAAAACTTGTGCATGTAACTCACCAAAGGGACCACTTTCCATGGGCAGTATTCTAACACCATAGTCCCAAACTACATTTGCAATTTTCTTTTCTCTTCTCATGACGGTTTAATTTCTTTAGGTGGCAAATAAGGAGATAAGTACTAATTATCTATATCCTTGTCTGCCCTCCTAACTACTTCTCTAATCCTTCCCATCCTCTCAAGCACCATATATATATATTACAATAATCCTCAGAGTATCTATGATTTTATTAATGTAGATTGTTTCTGTGCCGATTCCTCCTCTTTTAGTCAACTTGGTGATGAGTGTTTCTAGATTACTGATTAGAGGGCATACAATTAGTTACCACACTATGCATGAAGCCTTTCTAGCCTGCTAGGATCTTTAATTCCATTAGCACAAACTACAAGTATTTTGCTGCTTAACTTAGTACTTAAATCTTAGGAAATAGATACAAATTCAACTTTGTGTATGGGAAGAAATTTATTATCAAAAGGTAAGATAAGCAATTACCTCATAGTGGGATTTGAGGGACAGTGGACACAAAAACTGTCCCATCTTGCTATCCCAGAAGCCACTCATTTGGTATGAAATTCCATCATGACATGGTCCCTGAGATGGCTCTGGAGGAGAAGTGAGGCTGGCGACCTGCACAGCCCTTCCTCACTTAAAAACAAAGTCAAAGTGCAAGTACTGTCATCATTTCTCTGATGGCATGGGCTTCTTCAGCAACGAAGGACAAACACACACCACCATGACAGATTCTGGCCCATTTTCTTGGCCTGGGAAGAAGAAAGTGATTAATAAGGTTTTGTAAGGAAACTTAAAGATATTTACATATGACGAGTCTAAGACCTAGAGAAGGGCTGTGTGACATAATGCAGTGGTATCAGATTTGGAAGATTTGGGTTCAAATCTCATTCTAACATTTACTCATGTCTGTATGACCATATATAGGTCACTTAACTTTTCTAGGCCTCAGTTTTCTCATCTTTAAAGTGAAGTACCTCCTGATACTTGATAATACCCAAGAGCTCCTCACCCCTGGAACTTGTGAGAAAGCCACCACTGCTAAAAATATATAGCTCTTCCTTCCAGCTCTAAATCATAGAAAATTTTGATCACATGATTCCAAACAGTTATTAACACATCAGCAGTTCCTTTTTATCCATATGTTTCTCAAGCCTTCACAAAATGGGACAAAGGATAGGATACTACAGTATGGGGGAAGGAGGAAATTTATTAAGTAATGAAGGAAAATCACTAAAAGGAGAGAGAAGAGGATGGCTTGACAAACTTTACCAATTTCAGACTTGTCCTGGAGTCTGCTAAAAGGCTTCATGAATCATCACTGAAATCTAGACAATGAACAATGGCCTGCAGGGTGCTCCAAGCAGCACAAAATCTCAAGTTATCCTTTACATACATTCATCTCTGTCTTTAAAAGAATGAATTGTCTTTCGCTAACGGGCAGACAATCCTTCATAAGAAAAGAAATGTTAACAGGGATGTCAATCTCTTTGTTTTCAGCCAACCTAACAAGATACTTTTTTTTTCTATTTTTAATAATTGTCAATGGTCTATTTTAAGAATGTCTTGTAGATTCTCCCTTCGGCCTACAGTATTCCCATTACTGCTTCTTCCCAAGGCATATTTTCATTTATTAAATGAATGCTTGGGATCGCTTATTTTATGCGAAAACCTTCAGTGGTGGTAGTGTCTAGCAGAATGACAAACATAATACACTGATGTTTTGTTGATTCAATTAAATTAAATTCAACTATTTAGAAGGAAGAAAACAATGTGCTGAGTACTACACTAAAGACTTTATAATATTATCCCATTTGAATCCCACAACCACTATAGGAGGTTGGTGCTATTATTATCTCAACTTTGTAGTTGAGGAAAATGAGGCAAACAGATATCAAATGACTTGTTCAGGGTCACAGAGATCATGAATGTCTGAGATTAGAACTCAGGTCTTCCTGACTCCAGACTAGCATTCTATCCAATGCACCACCTAGGAGCCTCATAGTAAACACCTACTATGTGACAGGCTCTATAGAAAGTAAAATAAAACAAAACAAAATTGTCTCTCCCATGAGAGATAGTCAAGATGGGCTTTGATGTCATTAGTATCCCTGAATAAGCCTACTGAAAAAGAAAAAGAGAGCAATCTGGGTCCGCTTCTGCCTTATCTTTCTGTAAATTGTGTCCTGTGATTGTTAGAGACCTTGAGTATTGTTGTTGGTGGTGATGATACTTACATAACGCTTTAAGTTTTACCAAGTGCTTTTTCTACACAAACAACCTCATAGTTTAGGTAGCACAAATATCTCCATTTTGGAGATGAGGAAACTGAGGTTCTGAGCATTCATTAAGTGACTTGTTAAAGATTAAACAGAAAGTACCTGAAGAGTGATTTGGTCATAGGTCTCTTGATTTTAAGAACAATGCTATATCCATCATCTCACCCTCTATCCTACTCTGCCTACCATTTCACCATGCTGGATAGCCAACAAAATTTTTGTTTTTTCACCTTGTTTTCATATACTCTACTCATTTTCCTATGTCAAAATCTCCTTCATAGGGTTTTTGTTGCTTTCGGGCATTGTTCAGTCATGTCTGACTCTTAGTGACCCCATTTGTTTGGGGTTTTCTTGGCAAAGATACTGGAATGATTTGCAATTTCCTTCTCAAGCTCCTTTTACAGATGAGGAAATTGAGGCAAACAGGGTCAAGTGACTTGTTCAGAGTCAGACAGATAGTATAGCTATGTGTACCATATATAGAGAATATAACATATAATTATGCATATTATATAATATATAATTATATAGTACATGTGACATAGTTATATATAATATATAATTATACATATGATGTATACTACATAATTATATATGAAATATATTGTATATCTAGCTGGCTAGCTAACTTATAGCTCTAGGGCAAGAAAATGTTATAGAGGGAAGAGCACTGGACTTGAAATTAGAGTTTGATCCCTAGCTCAACATCTTAATCGCTGTTTAACCTGAAGAAAATGTAATTTAACCTCCACAAGTCTCATTTTCTTTGTATTAAAAATAGGGATTTAGAAAAGGTGATCTCTAAGCTAAGGTCCCTTCTACCTCTATATCCCATGGTCCCCTTCATTTTAGCATCTGGGAATACTTTTTCTTCTTATATGCAGTCCATAGAAAAATATACATGTTCTAGGTACTTTGGTTCTGCATCCACTCAAAATCAGAGCTCACAAGGTCCCACCAAAATATTGGCTTTTATTAGACAGTCAGGGGACTCTTTCCAAAGAATCTGTCACAAGACCCTTTAGCTTTCAGAGATGATTAAAATGATCAGGACCTGGACCCCATTGGAGGCACATGTTGAACTGGCATTAGGAAATGGTAATAAAGAATACAGCTTTGTTGGTACCTACAGACTATTAGTGTGGAAAACAATGTTATCATCTTCCTTTCCTTTTCCTAATCTCCTTCACCCATTTCTCTATAAGAAATGTGAAATATTCCTCCTATTTTCTGGAAATCTCTCCATTGTATTTTCTCTCCCAATTGTATTCTGTTCATGCACATGACCATAATTAGCCTTTTAGGTAAAAAATAGAGAAAGGCACCTGGTCTCTTGTCTCTTCCAGGTTTTACAGGACATCACTCATTTTCTTTCAGGAAGGAACTTGGACTGATTTTAAACAATAAATCTTTAGGACTACAGTTGTCACTGCCCCACATTCTATCATCCCTATTGTTTCCATAGTCTACCCTGGCTTTTCATCTTAATTTACTGGATGAAGGTCAGGATATGAAAATCTATTCCAAAAAAACTGTAACGAATCAAAATGTCAGAGGAATGGAGAATTCAACTATAGTGAATTTTTCTGTGTGTAATTGGGGTCTCATTGCATGTGTAGACTCCATCAGCTTGCCAAAAAGGAACCTCCAAATAGAGGACACTAGGAAGCTGCCTCTAAAAGAACGTGATGACTGACACATACCTGGATACTCTGTAAATAAGTTGTCAAGCTATCTTACCATGATTTGAAGATACCTTTTTTCCATTGGCTATGAGCTAGAACTGTTGGTGTCTTCAAAAGGGCCAGAGTCAACTCTGGCAGTCTACTTCATTCTTGCCTTGGTGAGTGAGGGGAATTTTCACTTGTTCTTTTATACTTTGTTCTTTTTCCATTATAGATGTAGGAAGTCGAGTCTCCAACTATGGGAATTAAAAAGTCATTAAGGTTAAACCACAGGAATCTGGGAGTCCGGGGATCTAGGTTGTTTTTTTGCAGCCAGCATATCATTAATGCCATGAGAAGCAAGGAGCGAATCTTCAGGAGTGATGTTTTGGACCCTAGCATTCATCTGACAACGAGGCCCCCTTTGTGTATGAACTTGGTAGGACCAATGCTGTAGGAACTGAGCTGAATTAGGAGACTAATTCCATCTCTTACGATCAATGTAGTAAATGAGGAATTGTAGTCCCAAAGTACTGGGGAAAACTTTGAAGTAAATATTCCTTTGTAAAAATCTATTCAATGTTAAATTGTTAAATGGAATTAAAGTGTGAGGCACTGGACCCCTAATAATAAAGGAACACAACCTGTAGGGATTTGAGTCAATGGCAGAGAGAAAATCAATATGCCAACCAACTCAGGGTCCTGGAGAAAGCTGAAGGAAGGAGACAAAACAGACCTCTTAGCAATGGGAGAGTAAAGTCAGAGGAAAGGGTGAGCTGGAGCCAGCTCTAACAGCAAGCCAATTGTTATATTTTCAGTGTGAACATTTATACTACAGGAATGGACAAATGCTACTAATCAGAGATTAATTTATTATTTTGTTGATTATTAAGAAAGTGAGAGAAAATATTAATAATTCAGCTTAAACTTTTAAAGTAAGTCTATCAAATGTGATATGTTTCAAGTGTCTTTTCTTCTGGAGAGCCAGGTGTTAATCATTTACCAACACACCCTTGAACAGGCACACAGTTATGTGGGTTAAGTGGCAGTGGAGAAAATACTTGGTCCCTTCAGATCCCTCATCCCTTCAGAAAGGGGACAGAACTGAATCTCATTAATGCTTCATTTATCTCTCTCCTGCTTCTTCCTTTTTCTCACGTGAAGGTTGGAGATGTAATTAGTCATACATTGTTGCATTGGTACAGGAAACCTGGACAGCACAGTGGCTGTCCAGGCTGTACCAAACCTGGAGTCAGGAAGATAAGAGTTCAAATCTGCCCTGGGCATGTCATTTAACCCTGTTTGCCTCATCTGGAAAATGAGCTGGAGAAATGAATGGCAAATCACTCCAATATATTTGTCCAGAAAACCCCAAATGTAGTCACAAAGAATCAGACATGGCTGAAACAACTCAACAACTTACTCAACAACTCAACTCTTATGTTAGTTAACTCACTTTTAGCCTAGGGGCAATAAAATGGTAATAAGGTCCATGCTGTTTTATGGAGTATATATCAAACAAAAAAAGCTATTAGTATAATCACAACATTTGTGATAATACTATATCACTCACAATCACAATACCACTCAGTTGGAAAAATGCCTAATTCAGATACAGACGAGATATTAGACTTTACTTTTTCAATTTTAAAAATATGTATTTCCAGTTAACCCTTGGCCTCTCTCTCTGTATAAGGGAAAACTAGACTACAAGAAATGCTTAGGTAAAAGAAACCAATTGAGTATATTACAGTGTCTATTACTAGACATGAACAAAGTGGGAAAGAACAGACTTCTGTCCTTGAAGGGATAAGTACAAGTGGAAGATTTAGACTAAGTACTCTATTCCAAGATGTCTTGATCAGAGAAATTAACTATTAAAAAATTTCTCTGGTTTTCGGTTTTCCCTTTAATTTTGGCTACATTGGCAAAAAAAAAAAACCTTTCTATTTGATCCAATCAAAATATTGCACTTCCCATGATCTTCTCCATCCTTTGGTCATAAACTTTTATCCATAAATATAACTGATATATTTTTCATGCTCCCCTAAATTTCTTGTGAAAACATCATTTACCCATTTTGACCTTTTATTGTAGTATACATTAGGAAATGGTCTATAACTAGTTTCTGCCAAAATGACTTCCAGTCTTCTCAGTAATTTTTGATAAGGCCTTATTTCTCAAACACATAGGGAACTGAGCCAAAAAGGATATAAACAGGTAGTTATCAGAAAAAAAGAAATTGAAGCTCTCAATAACTCCATGGAAAATTCTTTGAATCACTATTGATTAATCATTAAAATTAAAACAATTTTGACATACTACCTCCCCGCAATCAGATGAGCTAACATTAAAAAAAAAAGAAAATGACAGATGGTAGAAAATAGGGACACAAATGCACTGTTGATGCAGTTGTGAAGTGATCCACCCATCTGGAGAACAATTTGGAACTATGCCCAAAGAGTTATAAAACTCTGCCTATCCTTTACCAAGGCCTAACACTACTCTATCTGTATTCCAAAAAAGATCAAAGAAGAGGGAAAAGGACCCCTTTTGTGGTGGCAAAGATTAGAAATTTAGGGGATATTCATTAACTGGGGATAGGCTGAATATGCTGTAATTCATAATTATGATGGAATAGTATTGTTTTAAGAAGCAACAAGGGGAATAGTTTCAGAAAATAATTTGAGAAGACAAATACAAAGTGAAGTGAGCAGAACCAGGAGAACATTGTAACAGTGATGTTTTAAATATGGTCACCTGTGAAAGCTTTACCTATTCCAATCAAGACAATGATCTAAGACAATTCCAAAGCACCTATGGTGAAAAATATTATCTACCTCTAGAGTGAGAAATCATGAACTCAGAGTGCAGATCAAAGCATATTTTTTCTCTTTATTTCTTGAATTACATTGATTTTTTGCCACATAGTTAATATGGAAATGTATTTTGCATGACTTTACATGACTGATATATATCTGAGTTCTCAATGGGTGGGGTGGGAGAGGGTGAGATAATCTGAAATTCAAAGTTAAAAATTAATGTTGAGAATTTTTATATATCTATGCATGCTGAGGTATAGAAACAATAAATTTTTAAAAATGATTTCTAGTCAAGAGGTGTGTACAGAGGCAGGCAACTTAGCTCCTCCCTATCAACACAACAAAAAAACTTCAAAAAAAAACCAACTACAGTTTGTGATATCATGTAACCCAGAATCATAAAAACATCCATTAGAAGACCACAGACAATAGGAAAGAGGAATACCAGAATCGTCAGCAGCCATGTTCAGGAAACAAGAAAGCATCTTCCCATCATGATTAGGAACATATTAAGATTTTGTATAAAGCTTTGTATCTGAGCAGAGAGAAACAAAGGCTACCCTAAGAATGCCCCAGATAGGAACTAGCAGTACCAGATGTCATATCATACTATAAGTCAGTAATCATCACATTGATCTGGAAAGAGGAGAGAGGGAAGAGAGGTAGAGAGGAAGGGAGAGAGGGAGTTTAATTATTGCAACTGATTAGGTGGACAAAGAAGCAAATGAATACGACATCTCAGTATTCAGTAAACCCAAAGATGCAAATTACTAAGGTAAAGATATACTATTTGACAAAATCTACTGAGAAAACTGGGTTGGAAATTAATTTAGACTAATGCCTCACGATGTTCCAAGAAAAGTACCAAACTGATGTATAACTTTGATTTGAAAAGTCTCACCACAAGCAAATTAGAGGATTAATAAACAGACTATCTTTCAGATATATGAATAAAGGAAGAATTTATGACCATGCCAGGGATAGAGAGATTCAAAAACATAAAACAGAAACACTTTTATTGTGTGAAATTAGAAAGTTTTTACATAAACTAATGAAGCTAAAATTAGGAAAAAATGCAATTAAATATAAAAAGGTCTCAATTTTTCCTTAAAAAATTCTCATTTTATGTGTGTGAATTTATATGTGTGTGTATGTACACACACGGAGACATATCTATATATCTGTGTATTAGAGAAGGGAAGACGTGAAATGAACAATAAAATGAGCAGAACAAAAACAATTTTTACAATAAAAACATTGTAAGGGCAGACTATTTTGAAAGATACAGGAGATCAGATCAGTGCGATGACCAATCATAATTCTAGAACACAGGTGATGACTCATGCTACTTACCTGTTAACAGAGAGGTAAGTGAATCCAGATACCTTCAATCTTTCCCCAAATCAGGGTCTTCCCCAATGAATCCTGTCTTCTCATTATGTGGCCAACATCCCATCTGCTACAGGATTCCTGACAGATGTTCACCCAGCATCTTTTTTAAAACCTCAGGGACTGGAAGAGAAAAAACTACCAATGAGCCATCCATTTCAGTTTGGGATGGTTCTAATGGTGAGAATTCTTCCTTACAAAAGAGCTAAAATCTGTTTTGTTCTAATGTCCCATCCATATCTGGAACTGTACAAATGTTATAATCTTTTTTCTTTTCTTTTACCTTTTTTTCTCTTCTGTACTTCCTTCTTCCCTCCCTTCCTTTCTTTCCCTTTTTATTCTTTGCCTCTTTCTTCTCTTTCTCACTTTTCCCTTCTTCCCTTCTCACTCCTTTCTTTTTTTCTTCCTCTTTTTCCTTCCTTCCTTTCTAGCTCTTTTCTCTCTATCTCTTTCTTTCTTGCTTTTTCTTTTCTTCTTTCCATCCACTTAATGAGAAGACAGGTTTCACTGGAGAAGACCCTGATGTTAGGAAAGACTGAAGACAAAAGGAAAAGGGAATGGCAGAGGATGAGATGGATAGAGAGTCTCCTAGAAACAACAACCATGAACTTGAATGGATTTCAAGAGATAGTAGAAGATGGAAATGCCTGTAGTGCTGGAGTCCATGGAGTCACAGAGTTGAAGAGTACTGAATGATTGAACAAAATGAGTTCAAATCCAGCTGCAGACACTTACTAGATGAGTGACCTTGGGCAAATCACTTAAACTCTGACCTACCTCAGTTTCTTCATCCAGAAAATGTTTATAATGATAGTTACTAATACCTCCCAATGTTGTTGTGAGGATAAAATGAGGTATTTGTAAAGTATTACAAAATATCAACTAAAATTATTAATTATTATACTCTACCCTTTCTATCTCTATCTATCTGCTCCACTCTTCAAACATTGCTGGTTTAGGAGTGTCATTTTGGGGGATTGAAAACAATGCTTAAGGGCTAGGGCATTGTCAGTTTTGTTCCTTCACATCAAACACTGGTTTCATAAACGATCATCAGAAACAGAAAATAGTGAATAAACACATTTTTCCAAGCAAACAGAAAGCAGAAATTGAAAGAGTTAGAAGGATTGGAATGTACATGAAAATACAGAAAAGAGAATGAGATCTCCAGCAGGCAATGAGATATCTCAGCTCCAACCAAGAGAGAGGTTCTATTCCTACCCAAGAAGAAAATGCCTGAAGTCTTTAGAGAGGCAAGCTGGAAATCAGGAACACTTTGAGAAGCCAGTTTCCCCTACATGTCTACGGCTTTCAAAGTATATATATACATATATTTTTTTTCTGGAATCTCTTTTGCCATCACATGTCTCTCTCTTCAGAAGCTCTGGCCACCTCTCCCCTTCCCACAGGTCTCCAGTCTTACATCAACATTCTATACATCAGTTGAGAGTCCTGTCTCTCCTTCAGCAAATCTAGCAGTGCACAAAACATCCCAAACCTGGTTGGAAGCCTGATAACATGTAGGAAGGAAAAAAGAAAGTAAGCATTTATTTAAATACTGTGTTCCAGGCACTGTGCTAAACAGATATAAATACAAACAAAATGAACCATCCTTGCCCTAAGGAACTTACATCCTGACTGAGGACAACACAGAGAAGGGAGCTAGAAAGAGGGAACAGAGCTCTGTCCCGATCAGAGCAAGGTTTTGAAGTTCAGAGAGGGATTAGGCCAGAAGGAGAATGAAAGCAGGTGGGGTGGGTCCTTTCCACAAAATAGAGGCTCTAGAAGGAACTCACCAATGAGAGAAAGCGGCAGGTCTTGAATATTCTAGGTGAGTATGCAGGAGTTGTAGATAATTAGAGAATAAGAAGGCCACAGGGCTTAAGGAAAGTTCCAGGACAAGCCAACAGTAGAGAAAGCACAGTTCTACAGTACAAAAGTTAGGAACAGGGTGTAAGGACAACCACACTGGCATACCCATGATGGCTATTAACAAAGGTTCTTAGATCTGCTTTACTAGGAAAGAGCTGTTTAAGGCTTCAACAATCTTTTTTAATTACATTCACTAGTTCAGGGGAAAAGTCAGCAGCCTGAACTTCAGAGAAAATACAAACAGAGAAAATACAGAGAAATAAAGACCAACAGACAGGGCTCTACTGCCTGAATCAGAGCAATATTACTATTCAGTTTACAGACAACCACTGAATCCAGAGCCTTTACATCTGAGCAGCTGGGAATCTGAACATACAGCTACTCAGAGTCTTGACCAGGGAATCACAAGATCCTTCTCACAAGCAAGCTCCCAAAACAAAATACCAACTCAGAGTATATATACACGCTTGAAAGCATCCCGATCATCATGACTCAGTGCTAATTAGAAGTCAGCAAAAGATGTGAAAGCCTTTCTACAAGCAAGTCTCTCTAAGCAAGCTTCCCTCAATGGGCTCAACCTGAGGCCTATTAATGGGAGTGGAATATCTTAAATCTCATGAACATTCCATGGGGTCAAGAGGAGAAAATGAACATCATATATTTTCTAGGAATCTTGGCCAAATGTCTACAAGCCTTTATTTAAAAAAAAAAAAATCAACTGCCTGAAATGACTAAGATTGTCATGAACTAAAAGATTCTTGATTTCATCTCTAATGCTCAAGTCTCTCAAGTCTCTTATCACATCACCAATCTTGCCATGCCAAGTTTCACCCTTGGATTATTCATGATTCATTACTTTCACTCCTACTCTCATGCTGATGAATGAAGCTTGAGAAAAATCATAAAATCAGGCTGACTAGGTCATTTAGAAATTTATGTTACATAATGTCAACTGAGCCCTTCCTCACTAAAGCAAGACACTGTTTTACACCTCCCTAATGAATTCACTGCTACAGTGACCATAGTGGCTTTCCAAATCTTTTCATCCCTCCTCAAATCTCCCATGGCTGCCCCTCTTGGCAAAGAATCTTGCCTCATATTTCACTGAAAGAACCGAGACTATTTGCCAATTGCTCCCTCTTCTCCTTCCTCCTCATCTTAGATCACTCAAATGCCTTCTGTCACAATCTCTTGTTTCACCCCTGTCTCACATAAACAGGTGGCTTTTCTTATAAAGACAAACCCTCTACAGTCTGTCTTCTATCCTCATAATTCAACTGAAACAAATCTCTCCAAAATTAGCAGTGATCACTAAAATGGCCAAATCTAATCACCTTTTATCAAAACTCTTTGGAACCTTTAGCACTATCACCCTTTTCTCTTTGATACATTCTTCTCTCTAGAATTTTGTGACACTACTCTAACCTGATTGTCTTCCAACCTATCAAATCACTCCTTAATCATCTTTGTTGAATATCCATGTAGTTCATTCCTGCTAACAGTTTGTGTCCTCTAAAGTTGTGTCCAGAGCTCTTTTCTCTTTTCCTTCTATCAATTACCATCTTTATGCTAATGATGCTCAGGTCTACTTTTCCAGTCCTAAGCTTTCTCTGAACCTCCAGACTCATATTTCCAATTACCTATTGGCCATCTCAAACTGAATAACCCATCGATATCTTAAACTCAATATGTCCACAACTTAACTCATTGTTTTTCACCTCAAGCCCTCCATTTTTCCTAACTTTTCTGTTAGTGTTAAGAGCATCACTACTCTTCCAGTCATCCAGGATTGCAACTTGAGTGCTATCTTCAGTGTCACACTCTGTCTACCTCTACCTCCCACTCCCATTCAATCTGTTGCTAAGTTCCATTGATTCTCTCATCTCAACATTTCTCTTCTCAACATCTCTCAAAATCCCTTCTTTCTTCTGATACTGCCACTATGTGGTACCAGCCTTCATCATATTAATGCCAGTATCTTTTTTCTGTTGACTATTATTCCCTGTATATGTCATGTTTGTACCTAGTTGCATATTGTCTCTGTTACTAAACCGTAGCTCCTTGAGAATTTTACTTTTCATATCCCCTGTACTTAGCACACAATGCCTGGAATATAGTAGGCACTTAATAAATCTTTGTTGATTTTCTGACTGATTAAATATACTGATCATTTTTTTCAAGTATCACATCAACATAGTTTCTCAGGGACTTGCAAAGATTGTAGAAACACTCTGAATTTTATTTTTCCCCAAATATACATATTATAGCTAACGTGTAACAGCAACCAATTTTGTTAGTACACTGTTGAAAGTTAAAGTAACTGCATATGTATGATAGGTATTGTAGGTCTTGCCTTCTTAATGAGTAGGTGAGAGAGTGGAGGGAGGGAGAGAATTTGGAAGTAAAAACAAAAATTTTAAACAAATATTTTGAAAGGAAAGTTACCTAAAATGTGTGTATTTGTTGGATTTGCCCTGTTGTTATCCAGTCATATCTGACTCACGATTCCATTTGGGGTTTTCTTGGCAAAGATACTGGCGTGGTTTGCCATTTCCTTGTCCAGTTCATTTTACAGATGAGGAAACTGAGGCAAACAGGGGTAAATGACTTGCTCAGGGTCACATAGCTTATAAAGTGTCTGAGACCAGATTTGAACTTATGAATATAAGTCCAGGACTGGCACTCCATCCACTGTGCCACCCAGCTGCCTAAACAACATCATTATATAGGACAAATTTTCTCAACTGCCAGTCCATGAATTGACTTTGGTACAGATAAATTTTCACTGGTCAACAAAATCTCTACTGCCAAAAGCCCTTACTTAAAACCTATTCACTTAAGATAATTGTGTCATCCTCTGGTTCTTAGTGTCTCATTTATGCCACCATCTTGTTCCTCAAAACCCTAGCTCCTGCATTCTCCTCAAGTGCTATCCCCTGCCCCCTGAGCCACTATTAGGTATTACTCTAATGTTATGGAGGATACGGTTAGTCTTGAAAGAGAATTCAGATATCACGCTTGTCCAAAATGCAGTTTGGATTTATAAAATACTGAACTAAGGCAAATCTGTCTGTGGTGAGATTTCCTCCTCATTTCATCAGTCTCCTAGTGGCCTTATGTTCCAGTTGGACTGCCATGAGTCTTTCACTCTAGCATTCTATTAAGACTAGTCTTCTCTGGGAAGCATACTGTGTGCAAATCCTTCTTTGACCTCCTTGCCCTATCAAATAAGTAGCGCCATCTCCTATGGAAGGCCTTTCCTGATCCCTCTGGTCATTACTGCTCTCTCCATCTTTTCTTTATCCTGCATTGATCAACCTGTGCATTTATCAATCTCAGTAGATGTTTAACTCCTTAAGGATAGGAACTGGCTCATTTTTTATTTTGTATCTCCCTTATTTATCTTAGTGTCAGTTCATTTATCTCCTCTATGAAGAAATAGATGTATGTGTGTGGATTCAGCCCAAGCTCTAATCCTTCATCACCTGATGTCTATTGAATTTTTAAAGCTAAGCGTCCCATGGGCATATCAAATTCACCATATTCAAAACAGAACTCATTTAAAAAAAAAACCAAACCTCCCTTCTGAATTTCTCTATGACTGTTGAGTACACCATCATTCTTCTAGTTACCCATGTTTCCAACTTAAGTGTCTTGCTCATTCTATATAGCTAATCAATTGTTGAGTCTACTTCTACAACGTTGTTTCTCATGTGGCCCTCTCTCCACTTAAAAAGTCATTCACCCTAGTGGCCCTCAGAACCTCTCACCTACTTGGTGATTTTGTCTTAAATTTCTTCCTTCTCTAATTCATCTCTCATATAGCCGGGGCAGCTAGGTAGTGCAGTGGATAGAGTACCAGTGCAGGAGTCAGGAGGACTGGAGTTCAAATCTCACCTCAGACACTTGACACTCACTAGCTGTGTGACCTTGGGCAAGTCACTTAACCCCAATTGCCTCATCCTGGGTCATCTCCAGTCATCCTGATGAATATCTGGTCACCAGATTCAGATGGCTCTGGATGAAGTGAGGCTGGTGACATGCACAGCCCTCCCTTACTCAAAATAAAGTCAAGTGTAAGTCATGTCATCATTTCTCCAATGGCATGGTCTTCTTTGGCAACGAAGGACAAACACACACACATACCATATGGCCTCCTTCCTTTTACCATAAATCCCACTTGCTCCATATTACCTGTAGGATCAAATCCAAACTTTATTTTTGGTATTTGAAGCCTTTCAGCACCTTCCCCCAACCTACTTCTTGAGGCTTATTTTTTATTACTCTCCTTTATTCTTTAGAGGTTTTCAGTAAGGCCTTCTTGTTCTTTAGAAACGGAATTTGTTTTCCATCTCCCTGACTTTGCACAGGCTGTCATCTATAGCTAGAATGAATTCCCTCCTCATTTCCTTGTTATTAGATTTCAAAGTTTCCCTCAACACATAGCTGAAATGCCACCTCTGAGAGGTGACACATCCCATATTAAGACCTTTCCTGATTCTCCCAGATAAAATTCCACCCCCCTCCATTGCCTTGTATTTATTTCATACATATCTTACAGATATTTGCATGTATTTAAGTTGTCTGCCCCAAAGAATACAAACTTCTTGAGGGCAGGGACAAGTTCACTTTTATCTTTATACACCTAGCACCTAGCATAATGCCTGGCTCATGACAGTGTAAGTATTTGTTGAGTGATTGTTTTCCACGAACAAAGAAGTCACTTTATAAATATTTTGTTAAATTGAAATGAATTTATTTACTCATTTCAAATCCTCTGAAGAGGATAGTCTTCTTTGGCTCTCTCAATGGACTTTACTGCTTTTATACTGATACTTCTTCTAGGTAACATATTTGCATTTAATAGCTCCTTCTTAGAGGCAATATTCTGACCAAAAGGACTGGAAATTTTAGATTTTCTGGAAGGTCAGTGGGGAACATTTTGTGGATGAGCATTACTTTTAGCTAATCTCCCCTTAATCTCCTACTTAATAGTTGGCACTCATCAAATATCAGTAAATTAGTACGTTTCTTCTAGTGTTGGTATTTCTATCCTCAGAGTAATAGATGGTTTATTTGTTTCTTCATATGTGAATTTTATTAAGCATTTAAATAATAATAAAATTAGCCTTGGGAACATAAGATGATATGCAGGTAAGTTTTATCACATTGCCAGGTCCATTAAATAAATACCATTCTAACTGATTGAACTGGCTTCTAACACAAAGAAAAGCTATTTTTTAAGAAAAGCAAAAATCAGCTAACAAAAGAGTCAAGGTTTATTTTCGTGTTATTGATCGACATTAGCTAGCGTGTATAACAGCATTGTTTAAACTTTGCCTAGTTGTTGTTGGTTTGTCTTGCTCTTTGATATGGCAAAATCAATTTTTTGGCTCTTGCAATATTGCATTTGATTTGGGATGAAAGGTTGCATGAGGCCACAGTAATCAGAAACCATTGTTTCCACTAAAATCAATTGCTCTCCAAAGGGAAATGGAATGTATTTATAGAAAATGGGCACAGATGTAGAGAATATCACAGTTTGCTATTTATGAAGAACCACTTTGTAATAAATTTAGAAAATTGGTAATTATCAGAACTATTCACCAACATCTGAAATTGCATGAAAAATCTAGTGAGTCATGACACTTGTTCAAATTCAAGAAGGGAGAGCTCTACCTCCTTTTCATGAAACTAGGCCAAATTCTCAAAATGCAACAGAGGGAAACATCAAAATTGCTTTCTTTGTAGAAAATATGGTAATTTGATTTCCTAATAGGGAGATCTAGATCACATGCATTTGCTGCTGTGTTAGAGGACCTCTGCTGCTTTCCATCTTGAGACTGATCTATCATTATGATGGTTTTTAGGTTTTCCTTTTCATGAAGAAGCAGGGAAAGAAGTAGTCACAGTTTTATTCTGAAAATGTCTATGAGAAAGAAATATTTTATAATTATGATCTTGCCATTATTGGAAAGCATTATATCTCTCATTTGCAAAGAAATTACACCAAATACAATTTCTTTCTTAACTTTTAGAAAACGAAAAAAATGTTAACTTTGATATCTCCCTTTTATAGAGTAAAATAGAATCAAATACTTGAGTCATTGCTTTTATAACCATTTCAGTTATGATCTTTAATTGTACTTGAAAATAAATGCCAAGGAACTTCAGATAAAAATAATATTTGCATGTGAACTTAGTGTAAAGAAATTAATAATTTTTACAAAATATACCTATAGCTTGCAAGGGTGAAACCTATAGCCTCAAGGCCCTATGTAACTCTCTAGCTCCTCAAGTGTGGTTGTTTTGATTCAGTCAAATGTCCATACTTGAGGAACTTATGGCCTTGAGGTTACAGGTTCCCTGCCCCTCGACCTTGCAGTAAACTTCTATAATATATTCCATAGCAACTTAGCATTTTCCCAAAGAATTCCAGTTTTCTAAGAAATAGTTTGAGCACTGATCACTGAAATAATTATTCTAAACTTTTGATCAACCTAAATAGCCACTTGTCAGTGTGGTGGAGTGGGGTTGGTGTGATAAAAGGAATAGTTATCAGAGTACCCTACCCTGAGTGCTCTGCTAGATTTTTAAGGACGCTGATATCATTGTCTAATCACCTCACAATTCAGATTCATAAGGAGCTGTGGCTCCTCCTACCTGATGTTTGGCCAACTGAAGACCTAGGCAGCACAGAGGAAGGTAAGCTGTGCTCCTCTGAATCTATATGGGAATCCTTGTTCACTAGTTCCCTTGTTAAGACTAGGTAAATCTTTCTTTGCTAATTGTTAGCTGGACAACAACAGCTAGTAGTTTCTCATTTCATTCTAAAACCTAAACTACTTAGAAACTGGTCTGGTTAGCCCTGGTTTACCAATGGCATTGTTGGCAATTTTAGAAGAAGATGAACTTTGAATTGGGCAATGGGCAATGCAGAAAGAGATGAGCCCTGCCTGGTCTCCATGTGTCTGGTGATGCCTCTGGCAAATAGTGAATGCTTTCTGGAACCTTGGGGGATAAGCTGTTTGTGGTCATTCAGCAACCATAAACCATTGAGAATATAACCTTCAAGAACTATAACCTGAAGATAACCCCAGTAAACTATTGTTAGTTAAATTCGTATTTTTTTCCTATTCTGGGGTAATAGTAATCTTAAGACTGTGTTATCCCTGGACTTTGTAGTTTGGTTATTTGAACCAGTTCCCAATTTGACTAAAGCACTTCCTTAAAACTCACTTTACCTTAAAATGGTAGAGCAGGGTTAAATTTTGGAATATGATTTTTTTTTACTCTAGTAAAGAAACACAAAAAGCTGAGGCTCCTCCAAGTTTTAAGAGAGTTTTCTGTAATATAAATTTAGTACCAGTGTATCTAGGAAGTTTAAAAGAATGTTTTTTGCCTTTTGGAGTCTGTTGTGAATTTAGCCTGTGAATAAGGAAAGAAGTACATTTTTTAAAAAACTGCTGAAGGAAAGGGGAACTATACACATGATTTGGAAGGCCATTGGATTTTGTTGGGAATACACTTGAAAGAAGTGTTTGATCCACCCCAGGAGCCCAAAGACCTTTCTGGAATGGCATACATGGACGAAAGCCCCTTAAAGGAAAGAAGTCTGCTTTTGAATGAAAAGTTTAAAAAGAAAGATAGTTTCTGCGCTCACTCACATGCCATGAATTCCGTCCATCTCTCACCCCCTGTCATTCTTCACAGCCCACCCCCTCTTCATCTCTCACCTTCAGTGTGGGATGGGGATGGTGCCCACTGCCAACCTTTTATTCTAAGCCTAATTTTCCTAGCACTGGGGGGCAGCCTAGGGAGGTTAAGATGTCAGGAGATCCTAAGTCCCTCCATGGAAGGATGACTGAAAGTGGCAGGAATTTTCTGCATTGGCAAAGATGACCATCAGGAGTTACTCTTCCTCAAGCAAGGCTTAGAGCATTATTCTTGGTATTGATTTAAACCTAAACTAAGTTCATATTCTTGGGTTGGTCATTTCACTTCCATGGGCCTTAGTTTAATTAACTATAAAATGAGGAAGTTGGACTAAATGGACTTCTCCAGATCTAAATCTCTTGTAACACCTGCTTTGGAACCACTTCCCAACTCCCACTAGTGCTGAATCTACAGAAAGCAGCTAATGCATTCCCTTGAGGTTCTAGGCTGGGTTTACTCAGGTGTTGGAGTTTCTAGTACAGTTACTCACAAGTTATAATCCTCAGTATTAATTAACCAGTTTTGTCAATTAGTTTTTACAAAAGAGAATATAGTAAAAAAAAGAAAATGAGGAGGAAGAAGAAGAAAGGTGGAGGGAGGAAGATGGGCAGCAGCAGCTTTCTAGAAGTTTTCCATGTACTAAGAATATAAATTTGAGTGACTGATCCTGCTCAGACCCCTCTGTCAGTTTTGTCTAAACAGACAAAAAAGAACTTCAATCCAGTAATTCAGTGGTTCTTTAGAAATTTGGGCACTCACAGAAAAAGAAAATATTTTTCACTTAAACATTGAAGAGCATTGTTTGTATAACAGGGAAATCTAGTTAACTAAGTCTACAGACAATTGTCGGACTTAAGATTTTGCCCTAGTAAGACCAGACTAGATTTATAGATAGATAGTCAATAATTTACTTCAATATGCTAATAAAATCTATGATTTCCTTGCCATGGGTTCTTCCTCCATTCAAACAAAGCCTAACACCTCTTCAGTTTAGATGGTCTTTACTTCCTAAAAAAAAATCATTATCTGTCTCCCACAACCCTGTAGTTCTCTTCCCTAATGAGCAAGACTGGTTCTTGGATAACAAACAGACTGCTTATTTGTTGTAATTTTAAGGATAAAGAGAAGTGTGCCCATCCAAAAATATCCCCTCTCTAGCTGCTACAGTACCTTAAATTCCATCATTGAAGATTTATTGCTTTTTCCTTTAAAATGTAAAAATAATAAGTTTTAGGAAATAAAGATCCTCTCCAGTAACCTTCATACAGTCATTTGGACTTAAATTTCATCATTTGAGATTTATTGCTTTCTTCTTTGAAATGTAAATATAATAAGTTTTAGGAGATAAAGATCCTCTCCAGTAACCTTCATATAGTCACATGGAATATGTGATACACTGTACTTGTTAGCAACTACACAAAGCTTCTATCTTCCCCATTCCTGTTTCTTCATAAATTAATAGAAATGAACATTCATTAATTAAGCAATTATCTATAAGCTTCCACTCCATTTTATCAAATAAACTAGAGTAACCTCTTTCAGTAAGCTTTCTTTATCTGTCTCTGTCTCTTGTCTCATTCACTCTCTTTCAACAGAACAAGTATATAATTTATATAATTAAGGATGGTGCAAACTACAAGAGCTGACTTTTCTTTAACTCTGGAGACAGCCTCAACATTGAGCTCTCCCAGGATAGCATTTAAAGCGTCTCAAGGGTTATCTTTAAGATAGCTTCTCCATAGCAGGAAAGTTAAGCTTAATCTCTTGGGAAACAACTTCTTAGTCCTTTTTCTAGGTCCTCAAACAGTTTCTCTCCAGTCATGAAAGTTAATAGTTTCTCCAGAATTCAGGTAAATTTCCTCATTCTCAAGATTCTATCGCTTCTTAAAGATACAGTAACAACAGCCATAGGCCCTGCTGGAGCATCTATTGAAGTTTTTGTTACCTTCATGGAGGGGCAAAACATGGTCTTTATCGCCAAATGTGAATCATTTCATCATTTCATTTCCTTTCTTATAAGAAACATCTGACAGCATGAGATAACTGGAGAAAATACACTAAAAAGAGAAGGAAATGGAACAGAGAAATTACTTTGCAATCTTCCCCAAACTTAGATATGACAATATAGAACAATTCAACTAATATGTGATAGGTGCTGAGCATATGAATGTAACCACTAGGTGTCATAAAAACCATATAAATTAGGCTCTTTTCATTTAAGGTATGGCCTGGAGTTTTCTTTTAAAATTCTGTTTTGGGAAGTTCCGATATTATGAGGAAATAAGGAATGAATGGCTTATAATATATGCCCCATAGTTAAGAGATTATCTAACAACGGAGCATGGACTGATTTTGCCAGTGCAATTAGGAAGGAACTCACCACTCAGTGTTCTGTGCAGCTAAAATTCCTAGAGCTAGCTCACCAAAACCAAAAAGGAGCACAAGGAAATACAAATGTCTGTGTTGGTCACACTATTATGGAGAAAAAGAGCAAGAGTGAATAGAAAGGAAGCAGTTTCAATCATAAGACAAATTGCTTATTGATGAACAAGTATGCTTAATAATGATGGATAGGGGATGGGAGTTGTATAGAAACGATTTGGTTCTTTCACATTCCTTACATGCCGCCTATCCTGCTGGGAGGTTCCCATAGTACAAAGGCAAATACATGGAACAATCTGTATGGGTCTCTCAGTGGTCTGCGAAAGGAAATAACTTCTCAGCTTCTGGGCTCTAACTGATTCTGTTAAAACTATTATCAGCCAGCTTCCAGCTCCTCAAATTCAAGGCTTCTGGTGTAGGACTAGCTAGGCCCCCACCCTCTCTACTTTTCATACAGTTCTTTGCTAGGAAGATAATCCAAAAAACAGCCACTACTCAGAATGCTTAGCAAAGATTTAAACCAGGGATGGGGAACCTGCAGCCTGTGCATATGTGCCTTCTAGATCCTTGGGTGTGGCCTTTTAACTGAGTCTAAGTTTTACAGAAGAAATCATTTTATTAAGAGGATTTGATTTGAAGTTTGATTCAGTCAAAGAGTTGCACTTGATGACCTAGAAGACCACATGTGGCCTTGAGACTGCAGGTCCCCATCTCTGGTTTAAACTATTTTCTCTATGGGAGGTGTTTCCCCAAATAACCAAACACAAAGACACTCTCCAAATGAAAACAACAGAACTCAGTCCCAAATAACTTACACTTTATTTTGCTAAGTGAAGAAAAAAACACAAGAGAAAGCCAAATCTTAAATAATGACAGTTGATTTTAGTTAAGGAAACAAAATAACAATCTCCATTTGGGACTAGAAGGCATTATACCATATAATGAGAATTTGAATGATTTTATTCTCCTGATATGTACTTTTCATCTTAATTATGTTTCTTTCAACAAATTTAAACAATAGACTAAAAACTAAATGGTTCCATTAATTTTAAGTAATTGTGCTTTCCTTCTTCTGAGAATAAAAATGATTTGAAAGTTGAATCATTATGTCAAGAGGCTTAAATCTCAAATGCTACCCATATACCTTCATCTTTGTTAGCATCCATCATTAGGTCTGGGTTAGAAATGACTCATTGTGATCCCATTGTAAATGGAAGTTTACAGAAAGATATCTCAGCCAGGGTGGAGGCTGTGTTTGATATACTTAACACTTTAGAGAAGTGGTGGGAATTTTAATTGTGACATTATTTCTGGATATACCACCTGAAAACTTGAGAATTCCAGTTGAAGGGAAATATTCTTTGGAGCCATTTCCTATAATGAATGAATGAGAATATCTAAAGGAAAGAGGAAATCTAAAGGAAAATCTGAAGGAAACATCATTTTACAATGATCTTTCCATTGTGGTATTGGACTAGGGTCAATAATGGATGACTCTGAACATGAATAAACAGTGATCAATTGGTGCCTTATTAAATGTCTTGGAATTTAGAGAGTGAAAGGAAAGAAATGCAATAGGAAAAGAAATTTTAAGTATATGGAAAAATATTTTATAATCACTCTTTTAGTGGCAAACATTCCATTTGACCACATAGACTTAAACTTAGATTTAAATTTGATTTGGACTTAGTATTTTGTAAGCACCTGAAATGCCCTGTTCTGTTTACTGCTCTTACCACCAATTTTTGCCTTTCCCTTTTCTAGATAGAATTGTGGAGCTGAAAGGCATTGAAAGTGATTATCTGATTTTTTTTGTCTCTGGTCAATTGAAATGTCTAGATGAGGTCTCACTGAATATTTCCAAAGTTTAGTGCCACTAATAGGGTTAAAAAAAAAACCCACCTATAAGTACCTTTAGGTAACAAGAGTATATATCTAAGACATAGAAGGGAAATTAGCATGAGTAGATTTTAGAGTTGGAGTAAATCTTTGAGATTATCTGATCTAACCTCCCCTCATTTTAGACTTGAGGAAACTGGGGCCTTTTAACTGAGGCTAAATGACTTGGCCAACAACAAACAGTTAACAAGCAATAGACATGGGAGGTTGGCTAATCCATTTCAAAATATCTCTAGGGACAGAGCTTGCATAGCTTTTTTTTTTATTCTACTATTTCATTCTCTTACTAACCTTTTTTTCTGCCCACCTCTCCTCCCCCCAGTCTTTTCCAATATCTAGAATAGTGCTGCACACAAAGTAAATACTCAATAAGAATAATTGTTGATTTATAAATTAATTGGTCAGAACAAAGACCTTTCCAAAAAATTAAAATATTTCTCTTTTTCTTAATTACTTGTCACCAGAGATAGAAAAGATTTTTCTTGAATAAAATGAAACATTTTTGATAATATTTATTTCTGGGGTTTGGGGGAAAAAGTTAGCATATTACAGATAAAAATATTATTATATTGTATATATTATTATTTCTGACATTCTTAAATTTTTTATTATTATTTAATCTCATTTTTCTAATCTATTTTTAATGGATTTTAGATAGAAATTTTGCTGGGGGAAGCCGCTACCTGGCTATTACTTTTGGTTAATGTGCTTCAGACTATTGCTCAAGTGGATAAAATACCTGTTTTTGTAACTGAATCAAAGTATTGGCAAAGAAGGTCATCTTTTGAAAGCTCACTGAAAATACATTTGGGACAGTTCTAAGGGGAGACGGTATCACGAAGATGATGTGGTAAGTAGGATTATATATTTGAAAGTTTTTTATTCCATGGTATTTGGAAATTTGGTAAGATTTGGTATTTAGTGAAGTGGTATCTATTAAAATATTGTTCCTAAATGTTATGAATCAATGTAATATTATGTGTTAGCTTATAAGTGAGTCCTGATGCATAATTTTAGCCATATAATCATCTCTCTAGGTATCTGGCTAGGTGCTAAAGTTTTGCAACCTTCAGTGACATACTACATAGCATTCACTATTTCATAATATCTATGTCAATAGTGACAGAATCCTTAAGGATAATTTTGTATAATTTTGAGTGACAATGACCTGAACCTGAACTACTCTGGCAACCAGAAGATTGAGTAAATTCCAGGTCTGTCCCTAAGATAGGGATATCATATTCTAGTCTTCTTTAGGTAAATTATGACCAGGCTTCAGGAAGGCTTTTTTTCTGAACCCTCCTGTTCTCTTTTCCGGTTTCTTTTGTGTATTATTTTTTGTATCCCCAGTTCTCAGCATAGTGTGTGGTACCTAGTGGGCACTTAATAAACATTGATTTATTGATAGATCTTCCATTAGAATATAAATTCTTTGAGGGTACAGAATATCATGTACAGTCATTTCTGCTATAATGTTGTTTAAAAATGCAAAATTATTCCAACTTGATTGATATATCAGGGAGTATTTTGAGAATAGCTCAAATTTATAGTTTGCTACGCATGATTTCTTCAGAGCTACAGTTAGAGAACTCTGGAGATCTATACCACATCACAACACAAGGTGCTACTCTTCTGATGGGCACTTCCATAGGCAAACTTCAGATTTCCTCAAGGTCTGTGGCCATATTTATTGCACATCTTCTGGTGGTAGAGAAGAACTGGTTCCCATTATCACATCTCTCCAAGACCCTGAAGGCTGGGTCAGGCAGCACAGACTGGACAGCTCTTTATTTTAGCATTCATGTATGTCAACTATTTAATACGGATGAAACAGTGCTACTATTTTCTTAACTTCCTATCATTTATTTTTAATGTGTCATTGATGAAGTTTTTTTTTTATTCTCCCCTACATTCTCCAAAATCTCTGAGGTTTTTATTGCCGATTTTACATATTGTGGTGCTTTTGGGAGGCATATGTGCTTTATGACTGAACTGTATTTGAATTCCCTTAGCACACAGTGTTTTGACCATGGTAATCTCTAAACAAAAGCTCTACCTACCTACCTACCTACGTATCTATCCATCCATCCATCTTAATGTGAATAGCAGGTCTCTTAAATCACAGAACTGCAAATCCCACCAATCTGGTTCTGTGATTTAAAAAGTCCAGCCTGGCCAATAATTCATTCACCCAGATGCTACCTACCCTGTTCATTGTAATAGCTCTATCTTCAAAGCAGCTGCTAAGCTGCCTGCTTTTCTCCCTCATGACAGAGGTGGTAGCAGAGAATAAGACCTTATGAAAAGCTTCCCCTATCTTCAGCTATAAGTAGTGCTAGAGGGAGTAACCCTAAATAGTCACTAGGACTCTTGACCAATCAAGAATCATCTAACTGATGTTTCTATTGGCTGACAGTTTCTACTTAGACAGATCAGCTTTCTACAGTCCTTTCTACTCCACTCTGCTTTAAGGCGAAAGCACAGAACTCCAAATATCCTGAAAAATCTGAAAATACTCATTTTTTTTTCCGATCAATCACATTTTTATGGACACTGTGTGACTAAATATTTCCTAAGACTTCCAGCTGAATCAGCATTTGCTATTCCATGCCATGGTAGAAACAGGAGGAAAAAAAATTAAGAACATAATCAGGGACAAAAGGGCTTAGGGTCTTGATTGATGATATGACCATTTGAAAATACCATTTGCCACTAATTCAATTCAATAAATATTTATTAAGGGCCTAATCTGTGCTGGGCCCTGTGCTAAATGCTTGGAATACAAATTTTAAAAAAAAGAATACTCTAGCCCTCAAGGTTCTTATAATCTAAGACAACACACAAAAGAAAAAAGAGCAAGGGGGAAATATGCCATAAATGAGTTAGAATTATAGGTCCAATTATTTCATTTAGTTTTAATTGAAGATTAGTTGAAAATTGTAATTGAAATATTCCTTAACTATGATATACTCAGTGGATGGAAGCACCTAACATTCAGGCAATCAATATGTATTTATTAAGCACTTCTCATGTTCCAGGAACTACGGTAAGTACTGGGGATACAGTAAATTCACTTCCCTCAAAGAACTATAGTCTAACAGGGAAACACTACCTAACACTACACACAAAAAGAAGCTGAAAAGATTGGGGTTGGAGAGGAGGAGGTAGCCAGTATACCCTATTGTAGAGTCCAAGAAATATGAACTGGTGAGAAATGAAGTGATGACTAATCTGGCAGCACTCTTTAAATGGAGGCTTTGGGGGGAGTTCATTACTTTGCTTTCTAGCCTTCCAATCAGAAGGGCAAATTGTACTGTACTAGAGAGAAATGAGTGCCAAAGCTGATGAAATTTTGTAGGATAATGAGTTTCTTTGCAAAGGTTTCCTGGAGGCATGTTTGAGCTAGTGGAAAATGCAGCACACATGAGGGACGATGAAAAAGTCTAATATAAATCATGATATCAGAGAAACACATGACCAGAAAAAGACAGGGAGGCCTACGTCTCCTCTTGAGAAGTCAGGTTTCCCCAACAATAGGTAGGTACCCTGAGCCCTTTAAGTCACAGCAGTGATTGCCTCTGTGACAAACTTGGAAAAGATAAAATTTCTTAGGTTCGTAATAGCTGTAATCAAATATTTGAAGAGTTGTCTGTAATACTTTATTGGCTCAATCCTAGAGAACAGAGTGACAGTAAATTTAAATTGTAAAGAGAGAAGTTTTGAATGGATAAAAGGAAAATATATATATATATATATATATATATATATATATATATACCCACATACACACAGACACACAGACACACACACACACATATAATTTTAGATGTCCCATATTAGAAAGGACCATGGAAGTTGAGGAGAGAGGAAACACCATAAATGGGGATGTTCTGGCTCAGTAGCAACTTCTCAGCTGTTGCAGAGGGGATCATGCCCAGAGACGGGCTGGATTGGATAATCTTTAAGGTTCCTTTCAGCTCTGAGAGTCTCTGAATGGGAGTGGGAAAAGAAAGTGATCTGTATATTTAGTAGAACGAATAGATGCCAAAAAAATCTATCAGCCCTTATAATTTGCCAAGGGAAAGACTGATCTGAGAACAGAGCAAAGTTTGCTGAGGCTGAATATCAGAGAACAAAGTTTCAGGAAGGCTTATTCTCTATGCCTCAGAGGCAAGCTGACTCTATCTCATGCCATGGAAGAAACAGGAGGGAAAAAAATTAAGACCTGACCTGAAGCATAGGGGAGGACTTGCAAGGGAGAAGCAAGAAATAATTATCCTGTCATTAGCTGAAAACCTCACTTCCACTGGTTACTGGAGCTTCCAGTGATAAAAGTCAATGATTCCCCAGCAGCATTGGGAAAACTTTTATACAATGGTAACTAGGAAAATATTTAGCTCCTGCTTAGTAGCAAAGGATTAGCAATTTTATATTGTCTTAAAATTAATTCCAGAGTTAGCCATTCCCTCATCAGTCAGCCACAAAGGAAGGAACTCACCACGGATATTAGGCAGCACTGGTCTATTTCACCCCTTCATCTTAGTGTATTTACTTAACACATGTACTGAACTTGCATCGATTTTCATCAGAGCAGGTTAACTGGGATTAACAACTGCTTATTTACAAGAAAATCAATTGCACCAAGGGGCAGAACCACCGCAGTAATGCCTTTAGAGGTTTGTTCTATTTTATACATCAGGCAGTGGGAGTTATGAAACTGTAAGCATCTGGCTACATCAATGGACCAAAGACTATAAGAGAAAACGACTAAGACTTCAGGATCTTCATCATTTTAAAGACTGAACTATGCTCCCTTAGATGGGTTTACGAATAAAACTTCAAACTCTTACCTATGTTGTATTTTTTTGTTTTACTTTCACAGCTCTTTAATGACTATTAGCAACTGAAAGACAAGTTATAATCTTGAGGTGATAAGGCATAGTGAATAAGGCACTAGAGTAGATCCATGGTGGAAAAGTCACTGGACTTAGAGTCAGGAAGGCCTGGACTCAGTCTCACCTTAAATACCTGCTATGGGACCCTGGATAAGTCTTTTTACAAGCCTATTTATACATTTCTATATGCATGAAATGATGGGGTTGGATTGGATGGCCTCTAAAGTTCTTTCCGGGTCTAAATCTATGATCCTATCATCTGATATAAATAATTTAAAAGATTTAGATACCCATATCTTGGATTTTATGTAGAGGGAATTCTTGGTCAGGAAGGGTATAGTCTGGATGCCTGCTGAGGCCTTTTTTTTCTCCTCCTCTTTCTCTATGCAAAATCTTTTCCCTTGGACTCTGTATATGTGGAAGATATAAGCCTTTATAGGGAATGTTTTATACCAACTATTTTCATTAGGCCATCTTAGTTAATAATTCTTCAAAAAACTAGTTGTCTGGCTGAGGAATCAATTATCACAGTCTGGGGAGCTTACTGGTGAAGGCTTATCAGCTGTAACTCAAAAAAAGCCATTCCCAAGCTCTCAGGGATATACCTAGAACCCTGATGTTCTATAATAGCCTTGTTCTGGGTATATATTTAAGGGGAAATTGGAGGTGCAATCGATACAGTGTGGGGCCCGAAGTCAGAAAGACACATCATTCTTGGTTCAAATCTGGCCACAACAGAACTTTTCTTTATGTGATACAAACAAACACCCATATTTATTTAAGCACATCTTATTTCTGTGATTTTAAAAATTATTAGACTAGCACCTGTGCAAACTATTTACATAAAGAAGGTAGTGAAAGATGTTATGGCTGTAGGAATAATTCTCCCCTGATCTAACAATTTACTACTGATCAACCCAATTTCTATAGCCCATGTAATCCCTGATCATCTCTATCCTGTCACTCCCACAGATGACACACATAGAGTTTTGCTATATATTCCCCTTTGAGTTCTAGAGATATCCCTAAGAAGTCAGGGATTCCTTAATACAATTAGCTGTAGTCACTCCTGTTATAAGTTATGCTTCCTTCCAAGATTATTTGTTTGGAAACTTGCAGTCATTCAGCTCTAAGTTGCTTTTTTAAAAAACATATTTTATAAAGTGGGAACATTTTTACAAAACAACCCCTAAAAATCTATGCTACACTCTCCCATAAGCACATGGAGAGTCCAGAGAAAAGTAGACTCGAGTACATGTAACAAAAGGATGACGTATCTCCTCATTGTTTGAAGTCCTTTCCCATTTGTGGGGTGCTCATAAAGTTCTTTTTAAGCCTGCTGAAGCTTTATCCTGTCTTTCTTTGGTTACCAATTAAAACAGTGCCATTAGTTGATCTGGGGAAGTATGCAGGACACTGATCGGTAGGATGAGAAAAACAAAATAGTCCAGATAGTTTGAAATTGGCAATATTTTCTTCAGATAAAAAAGATGTGGGGAAGCAGACCTAAGACAAAAGTCAATGCTGAAATGTCTCTTTACTTCCCCCTCAAGCTGTTCCTTCTCAGGGGATGTAACTGCATGCCATGCTTGTTTCAATCTTTTGGATGAATTCAGTTCTAACTACTTAGTTAAGTTTCCTTGGCTTATCTGAACATCATTTATGTACAATGACACATCAGTTCTAAGAACCTTTCATGCTTAGTAAGAACCCTATTATTTTACCTATTTGAACTATCAAGGCTACTATAAAGTGGGGGTAGTTTTGACCTCACCCTTTGTTTTTACATTATTTCTTCCCAGAAGACATTGTCCTTCTAGCATAATATACCTATATAGCTGTATTTGAAATTTTATTTTTTAATATTTAACTTTTTTATTTCATATTTTATTTTTCCCCAGTTACATGTAAAAACAATTTTTAATATTTGTTTTCAAAACTTTGAGTTCCAAATTTTCTCCCTTCTTCCCACCCCACCCACACTTCATTCAGGAGACAGGCAATTCGATACAGTTTATACATGTGTAGTCATGCAAAACATATCCATAATAGTCATGTTGTGAAAGAAAACATAGAATAAAAAAAAACCTTAAGAGAAGTAAAGAAAGCAAAAAAAAGTATGCTTCAGTCTGTATTTAGATACCATCAATTCTTCTCTGGGGATGGATCATAAGTTCTTGAAAGTAGTCTTGGATCTTGTGTGGCTAAGAATAGCTAAGTCATTCAGAGCTGATTATTTTACAATATTGCTGTTAGTTTGTACACAATATTCAGTTTGCATCAACTCATACAAGTTTCTCCAGGCTTGTACGAGTGCACTCTGCTTATCCTTTCCCACAGTAAAATAATATTCTATCACAATCACATACTACAACTTGTTCAGTCATTCCCCAATTGATGGGCATCCCTTCAATTTCCAATTCTTTGCCACCAGAAAAGAGCTGCTACAAATATTTTAGGGCATATAGATCTTTTTCCTTTTTTAAAAAATCTCTTTTGGGATACAGACCTAGTAGTCAAAGAGTATACATGAGTCTTTGAGTTCCAAATGGCTCTACAGAATGGTTGAATCAGTTAACAACAGACAGTGAATGAATGTCCCATTTTTCACAACCCCTCCACCATTTGTCATTTTTTTTTCTGTTCTATTAGCCAATCTAATAGGGATGAGGTAGTACATCAGAATTATTTTAATTTGCATTTATTCCAATCAATAATGATTTAGAACATTTTTCATATGGCTAGCAATAGCTTTGACTACTTCATCTGAAAACTTTATATATTTTCATCATTTATCAATTGGAGAATGGCTCTTAATTTTATACATTTATATGTTCTCCATATGTTCGAGAATGAGGCCTTTGTCAGAGAAACTTGATTCAAATTTTTTTTCACATTTACTATTGCTAATTGTATGTGCTCCATTCTGTTCCCTGCCCCATTTATTTTATTCACCCTCTCCTTTCACCCTGTCCCTCCTCAAAAGTGTTCTTCTTCTGACCATCCCCTCCCCCAATCTGCCCTCCTTTCTATGATCCCCCTTCCCCTTCTCTTATCCCCTTCTTCTCCGTTCCTGTAGGGTAATATAGGTTTCCATACCCATTTGAGTGTCTATGTTATTCCCTCTTTCAGCCAATTCTTATGAGAATCCTAAATGTGTGCTCTCCTTCACCTCCCCATCTTCCCCTCTCCCATAAAAGCTTTCTCTTGCCCCTTTTATGTGAGATAATATACCCCATTCTAACTCTCCCTTTCCCTTTCTCCCAGTACATTCTTCTTTCACCACTTAATTATTTTTTAGATATTATCCCTTCATAATCAATTCACACCTGTGTTCTCTGTCTATCTATACCCCTTCTATCTGCCCTAATAATGAAAAAGTGCTTATGAGTTACAGGTATCATCTTCCCACGTAGGCATGTAAACGCTTTAACCTTATTAAGTCCCCTATGATTTTCCTTTCATGTATACCTTTTTATACTTCACTTGAGTCTTGTATTTGAAAATCAAATTTCGAAAATTTATTCTTAATAATTTGACATTTGTTCTTGTTTGTTTTCTTAAAGAGAGGGCTACACTAGAAGAACTCTAAATTAACCTTCCTGAGAATCAATCTCCTCATCTGTACAATGAAGGAGTTGGTCTAGATGGAGTCTAAAGTTGTCTAGTGTTTTTTTTAGCTCCAGAATTTATTGTTTGATCATCTTTTCCTATCAGTCTCTAAATCTATGATCTTTCGATGCCTTTAACTTCCTTCTATCTATCAGATCACTTCTAAGTCTCCTTTGCTAGATCTTCATCCACATTACAGCCTCTAACCATAGGTGTCCCTCTGGATTCTGTCCTGGTCTGCTTTTCCTCTCTTTCTCCACTGCTTTACTTAGTGATCTTATCAGGTTCCACGTTTAATTACCATGTCTATGCCTGCAATTCTGTAGGACAAAACTAAAGCAACTCCATTTTTTCTGCATTTTTTCTACCTTGTTTCTTCCCCTGATTGTATTACAACCCCTAGCCTGTCTGCAGCCTTCCTTTCTGCTGAAACAGCAAGTATATAAAAAATGTCAAAAATGACAAAATGAATGATTTTCAATGTAAGATCATTTGAAAATACATTCAACTGAATTTCATGATATTTGACTGGCAATAAGTTTTGTTTCATGTTTTAAATATATGATATTTACGAAATTATTTTTTCCTAAATTCTCATATATTATGAATTTTGGGAAAACTTATATAAGAAATGCTGTTAAGCAAATGATGCAATTGTATCATAGGAAAATTTAACTCTTTTTATAAGGATGTTATAAAATTAGTAATTTACTTATTAGAGGCTGTTGTCATAATGTTAAAGCCTATGAAAATTTAATTGGGTATATTTTAAAAGGGAAGAATCATAATTACTTACTTTGTGGGACTTTACAGATTCCATGGGACTTTCCATGGATAAGGCTATAAAATCTTATCAGTCCTGTAAAAGAGCTTGCTAAATGTTGCAAAATTCTAGAATAATGAATTGCTTTACTGAGAAAATTTGGTTCTTTTTTCATCACAAACACTTACCACCAAAAGGGGCAGGGCAGGACAAGTTTGCTTATACAATAGCAATGATTTATATTGTAATTAGTGATTGTTACAATTATGAAATTATACCTGGAATAGTATATATTGACATTACACCTTGAGACACCTTGGTCTCAATAGATTCAGGTCTTAAAGGTTAATTTTTGCCTTGTTCTTGTTGCTTGTTATTAGGTCTTTTTCAGTTGTATACAACACTTTGTGACCCCATTTGGGGTTTTCTTGGCAGATATGCAGAAGTGGTTTACCATTTTCTTCTCCAACTCATTTCACAGATGAGGAATCTGAGGCAAACAGGATTAAGTGATTTGCTCAGGATCACACAGCTAATGTCTAGTTATTGTCTGACTTATCATTAAGTTACTTTTACACAATTTGAGGGAAATGCTACAAACTTCTCAAAGGAAGTGTAATCTGAGAACTGGTACAGGCAGATATCTGAGCCTGGGAAAGTTGAGGAGACAATTTTGCATTGGCAAAATTAGAATTTTCTTGACTCAATTTCCCTATTGAGTTATTTCCTTTTTGAAAAGGAATGTTTCTCATGTGGTCAATTCTGGGCCTGGCTAGGATACCCAATGAATAATGCCCAATGAATAATACAGGATCAGCTGTTCCAGAAAAGCTAACTATGACTCTTACCTAAAATCAAAGAGAAATAAGGATGGTTTATTCTGTTATACCTCTGTTAAGTCACTCTGTACCCTTAGGCTTAAGCCTGGAAGAATAATTTTGATGTTATTTCAATTATGTTCTTAACCATGGCAAGTAAAATTATAATTTTCTAAATAATAAATACTGTTGTTGTAACATCCCCAGCACCTCTAAACTGCTAAAATTGACTCTGTTTGTTTTTTTTCAGCACTGACAATTTCAACCACAATTCTCAAATTTATCTATCTTGTCCTAATCTCTCTGCTAAATTCCAGTTTTGTATCTCTGACTGCTTTTCAGACAACTGGGGCTGGATACATCTCATGGAGCTCAGCAAGTACTCTGCTTCTTCCTGAGAGAGATACATCTTGCTGAGAAGACCCTGGGAACTGTATCATCTTTGCTACAAAATACTATGAAACATTTTTCTTTGACAGGAAAATATTTTTATGGGTAAACCAGAAAATAGAAAATAATACTTTTTAAAAATTGATTCTTCATTTCTTAAAAAAAAGCACAACTTCATCTTTCCCCTCTTGTGTTAGCATACATATCTTCATAAATGTACAATTAGTGGGTGTAGAATCAAATGGAAGAATGTGCTGAATTGCCCTTTGGAAAGGGCACAATTCTTGTCAACCATAAAAGTTTTACCATGAAACAAAGATCAGTCTTTTTAATACCAATATTCTTTCAGTTCTGTGACTGCACTGAGGTTAAGCATCAACCAAAGGGAAGTGGAGAGGCCCATGGAGGGTGTGCAAAGGCTGCAGCACACAGCAAATGGGAATTCTATGGAGAAGTAGTGTGAAATAAGCCATCAAAGAGATTTATGACTAGAAAAATGATGGATTGATCATATAGCAAGCATAAAGTACCAACAGCCACAGTGCTGTAGTGGTATCCATAAAATGTCAAGAGGGTATAAGTCCCAATCATTTAGGGCATACCTACTGTGGAAAATTTATGAAAGCATATGGATTAGAAGTGCACAAGATGGGTTATGATCTTCATTCCTGGAGGTATTATCCAAAACAATGAGATCAAAGATCTAGAGATGGAATGGACCTTAAAGGCCTTCTAGTCCAAGTTCTTTCTTTTACATATAATCAAACTGGGACCAAGGGAATTTAAGTGATTTACACAAGGTAACATATGTAGGACGTATCAGAGGTGGAATTTAAATTAAGTCCTATGATTCTAAGGTCATTACTCTTTGAGCTATGCATTAGAACACTAATGTCTAGAGTTTATTGCATTTGTTTTACACATGCTCTTAGCCGACAAGAATCATATCCATATGCTTATATATCTACTCTCAGATATATAGTGACTTACATTGATTTAACTGTTACTACAACACCCATACTTAATGAATAAACATGATAAGCTCAGTCCTTCCAAATGTTGGAGAAAACCATATTTTCTGTAAAAACAAGACACAATTCAATGGAAATGGTACCATATTTCAGAATGCATTATCATTATCATTCTTTCAGATTTATTCCCATTTTCATTCAAACCTGCAATGTAATCTGCCTACATATAAAAAGAAAAGCTTACAGTTATGTCTTAAACCTTAGATGAAAATGAAAGGACACAGTCTTTATTTAGTAGTGGATTTTATTTATTTAGCTATTTCTGCTGTTAAACTTAGTCAAGGAAATAATATTTACCACAAAGTTGCAGGCATAATTTTATCATACAGACCATTGACTCATTTTCAGGAGAAAAAAAAAAGATGAAAATGATATTTGAAACCCCCCACATGTCTCTGGAAGAAATGCCTGGTCAGTAAGTAGTAAAAAGGTAAAATTTGGCACCTTTCTCTAAGGCTCAGACAATATTTTAAATACAGCTATGATACATGTTCTTTGCTTACAAAGCAAATAATACACTCAACTCGTGGACAGTGGTTAATTCATATTTGTACACCCCTATGGAGAAGGATGCAAACATCCTAATTGTCTTTACACTTGTTGATCTATCTAAGCTTCCTGCCTGATGAAATACTGCTCTGATTTCACCATCTTGGAAGCCCATTTGTGATATATGCGACAGCTAAGTTGCACATTTTTATTTCTAATTCCCGTAAGATTCTCCTCAAGCCTGCCCCAAACTTAGTGAAGCTTTTAATGCATAAGAAAAAAAGATGACACTGCTAAAAAAATGTTGGCACCATATGTCTCTAAGAACAGGCAAAAACAGGTTTTACACAAAGTTTTTTTTTTTAAACAAATCTACTTAGTAGTCTGGAACTAGCATTATTATATATCATGTTATGATGATTATGAGAGCTTCCCCATCAGTGTTTGGATCACAGGCTAAAGTTGGAATCCTCCTCAGTTTTGTAAGCTAACCAAAATTATATGCAATGATGATTTGAGCCAAGTCAATAATCCTGACATTTTATATATATCTATCTATATGTAGATATATATATCTATACATAGATAGATACATATACATATAATGTATGAAACTCTAGATTTTCCAGGTACATTTATCAATTCAGTTTGTAGACTATTTGGGCCTACCACTTCTCTTACTTAATGTAAAAAAATGACGTAAGAAAATATGTGAGTTTAGCTTTAACAGGAAGAAATGGAAATCTCAAACTGATAGATTTGTACCTGGTTGGTAGTTCTGCTAAAGGGTTTGGTGGAAAAGGAGGCTGAAGTTATTGTAAACAATATGGCTTTGGGATTTTCCATGTTATAAATGAGTATGGATTTGCCTTCCCTATTAGTATGTATTCTTAACTGCCTAGCCAGACACTAGTTTTTAAAGGTTCATTAGATTAATGAACATAGCTTTCTGAGTCTTAATTTCTTTGTTTAAATGACTCCTGATTTCGCTAACAGCACAGCACAGAGCTATGCATATTATCAGTAGCAAATAAATATTTTAAATGACATAATGAACATGTCCATAATAATGCTTAATAAACAGTAGAGAAGCTTACCTCTAGATATGCTTCCCTTCCCCCCGACTAACCGAGTCTAGCCCCCTTTGGAAGCACTGAAAGAGTTAACCAAGGAATCTAATTATACCTTGTACCCATTTGGACTAGAGGCAGGCAACTTCTTAGTATTTATGGGTGTTTTTATTGGTTCACATTTTGCCAGACTCTAGAGCTACTAGGAGATGGGGTAGATAGAACGAAAACATATTTAGAGAGGGAAGACAATTAGGCTAGATTTGATGAGCAAAGGGAAAGGCAAAGAAAAGGAAATTATAAACAAGGGAAAGCTGAATAGCGAGCAAAGGAGAGATCATGGGAGGAAAAGCAGAAAGCAGAAGGTATGGGCATGAGTGTATGTGGATATGACAGTGTGAGACAGTATGTGACAGAGTTGGATAGCACATGACAGGATGAGACAGTATGTGATAAGATGTAATTTATGTTTGTTTTTGTCTGCTCTTTTCCAATAGAATAATCACAGAGGATATTACATGTACCTGACTTGCACATAATAAAATCATTTAATTCCCAATTTAAGCAAAAGGACGTTTATAACATTATACTGAATACCTTATTTGTAATGAACCTATTATGATGTGAAAATGTAATGTTATGAAGTGACTTTTATAAACACTTACTATACCTTATATTTTCAAACCTTTTAACACTAAAATCTCAATTTTTTGTTTGTGTGTTTTCTTCTCTGAAAACAGTCCAAGGTTGCCTATCCTGTAAACAAAGTCAGTAGGTAATTTTTTAAAGTAGCTTTTAAGAGCTGGTAGCTTTAAGAAAAAGATTGTAGTAAAAATGATAATAATGGAGGAGGGCTAGTGTCTCTGTGGTTTCATTTTTTTCTTTCTTCTGAGCTATCAGGATTATAAAAAGGCATGAATCAAGAGACAATTCTCTCTACAGAGAATAGTGATTACTGACTCTGGTTTTGCAGTGCCCAGAGGGTCTCCAATTCTCAAAGTGAGTTTAATTTTCTCTAATCTAAAATAAATAAATAAATAACTGATGCACACCAAATAACAGCTTTACGAAGAGGGTGGCATGGTAAACCAGAATATGGAAAGGGTATTGCAACTCCTAAAAATCTTGGGTAGCAATCACTTGTTGCAATGGGTAACATTAACTTTTTAAATATTTTTTTGCCAGTTCAACTTGAGTAAAAAATTAAAAAAAATAAAAATGTTTCACCTGAACCATAGATCATAGGCTTTTAGAACAGGAAGGGACCTTAGAGATAATCTAGTCCAATACCCTCATTTTACAGATGAGGAAAATGAAGGTCACCACTGGTAATTGACTTGTCAAGGTCAACCAGTTTGTGGTAGAACTGGAATGAGAATTGGTCACCACTTGGTTTTAGAGTATAGAGACCTGTCATTTTCTATTCAACTTAGAAAACTTCCTATTTTCCTTATTCTTTGGTTGAACAAGGTCAACAAAATAATTCGGTTATATTAGATTCTCTTATTTTGTTCTCATCAGATTCAACAAAATCATGGCTTAAGTGCCTTATGTTAAAATTAGTTTTTTTTTCATTAACAGACAGAGTTAAATATTCACTGATGCCAACAGGATGACTTTTTTCTTAGCAACATGTAAGCGAGATACACTGTATCCACGGTTAAAGCGGACCTTGAGGAAGCACTTTAAAAGGACACCACAGCTGAAGATTGAAGAGTAATATTTATCAACATTAAATAAACATTTGGTGAAGCATGTATAAATATTTCTTCATATAAACATAACACAAATTAAATAGCTCAAATACACAGACACCATTTAATATACTTCCACTGTGGTCAAAATCATCTGTAAACACCATCTCACACTGAATACAAAAGCAGCTTTTACACCAGCTCTGTGTTCACAACACTGATGCCCCAAACAAAGGTAAGTTTTCCTCCCCACTCCCCCCACCCATAATACCCTCCCCCACCCTTAGTCAAAAATAGAGAGAGAGAGAGAGAGATAGGTAGATGGAGAGAGAGAGAGAGAGAGAGAGAGAGAGAGAGAGAGAGAGAGAGAGAGAGAGAGAGAGAGAGAGAGAGAGAGAGAGAGGCAAGAAAGAGAAAACAAAAGAAAGAAAAAGGAAAAAAACCTAAACAACAACAACTAACAAACAAACAAAAAAACCACCCTAAAACAAAACTTACATAATTTTGGTCAAAGGAAAATACAAAATTATTTCTCAAAATGTAAATAAATCAGATTAGAAGCAATACTTTTCAAAATATAGTCCTTTCCTCAGAGGACACTTAACTTTTATAGAGCTCACCCACTACTTGGGTGCTGATCACATGCTCAAACCCAGGAAACACTGGCAATGTCTAAGTGATAGATTTAAGCCCTTTAATTTATTTAATAAATTTTCATCAGAAAATGTCAGGTAACAAAACCAAAACAATTTCATTTTTTCATTCTTTTTCCTCTTCTTTTTTTAAAAAATTTTTCCTTTTTTTATTTCCATATATATTGCAATTGATGAGACCCAGATAGCCATGTCACTAATGTCGAGTTTCAAGCATATCACAGAAATTTTGTTTAGCCGCAAGCTCAGAACTGAAACTGTGGAGAATTCAAAAACATTGTGTTGCAATTCATTCTTTGAGATCCCAGGGGCCTGGGCCTTAGCACAGGTACAGAAAGCTTTAAACCAATGCAGCTGGCTACCCAGTCCTCAGTGTGGGGTGCTAGAGCCCAGAAGAGGTTGATTTTCCTGGCTGATCTGGACTCAGATGGTCTTGAGACCACTAATCTCCACAGATCTGCCGATGATGCTTAGCTGCTCAGACTGAACATGAGGGCATCTAACAGGCACAGCTTGAGAGTGCTGGCCTCATCTGGGCGTACTTTGGATAGGATTCTGCTGTTGTCTGAGTGGCCCCTAAAAACAACCTTGATTTCAAAGCATTAAATGAGGCCTGTTTCATCTGGATCATGTTGTACATTTGTGTTGTGTTAGGTTTCCAGAGAACTTTAGTTGCCAAAATACTGAAATCATGTATTGCAGAAATAATTTGCCAGTTTTGTTGTTTCCCAGTATATTATATACATGTGTGTGTGCACTCTATACCCACACATATATATGTATTTCTTTTCATATACATAAAACTTTAGCTGCACAAAACAGTACTCTGTAAGGATGGAGGATTAAGTCCACAGGTAGGTAGGGTTTAACAAGGATACACCAAAGAGAAGACAGGAAGCTCTTTTGGGACAACAAGATGCCACCTTGTAACATATTAAAACTTTTTGCAACCATCTTCTTGCTGGCCTCCTCTGTCCAAGAGCCTGGATCAATGCTTGCAGGATCCTTGGAAAGAAGCTGAAAACTAGGCCAGCTAGATGTGCTTACCTGAGATCCCAGAGCTGATATGAGTCAATGGACCTGGGTAGGTCAATAATGGGTTTATAATTACTGTACAGCTTTGTTTTCCTCCCTTTTTAGGAAAACCTTTTAAAGTGGTAAAGTAACAACTTTGGAGTTAATGTCTTACCATTCAGTAGTATATATTTTTTTCTTTTGCTTAATGTGCATTTGACTTTTTATATTAAAACAGGTTTATTAAAAGGATACATCAGCCAGGCAGCAGCTTTCACATCTGGACACTGAAATGTCTAATATCAATCTTTCCCCTCTCCCTTTCTCAAGGTCTATGGAGTCGAAGTGCATGGGTGTTTGGTCGCTGCTGTTGTTTAAAAAAATTTTCATTTTATGAAGCCTCCTGTGGTACCCTCTTGTGAAAAATAACTGACTGCCTTTGCTGATACTGCTGTTTACGTCTCTTCCCTTTATCACACTGGCACAGCAGCAACATCTTGAATGTGGTTCTGAATGTTTTGTTACACAGTGCATAGCACATGGGGTTCACGGTGCTGTTGATATAACAAAGCCAGTACCCCAGGTTCCAATAGGTTTTAGGGATGCAGCTCTTACAAAAGGTATTCACCAGAACCATGATATTATATGGAGTCCAGGTGATGATAAAGGCAAGTAAAATTGCACTGAGGGTCTGTGCTGCTTTCTTCTCTTTGATGAGGGACATCCTCTTCCGTTTAGTGATCTGACTTCTGGTTTTCAGGGCAAACCTTTTGGCCAGGGTGGCCTCCTTAAAGGAAAGAGGCAGAGCTGCTGCTGTCTTCTCCACAGAAGAAATGGCCTCGGGTGTCTTAGTAGTCTCCACAGCTGACTCCAATTGAATGGGAAGCTTGGCAAAGCCCTTCTTGAAGCTGCCTCCATCCTCCATGCTCTTCTGGGCTTGTAGCTTGTTGCTTTTCTTCTCCAAGTCGGCTTTTCGCAGGTCTTCCTCTGATCCTTGCAGGTCCTCTGATGAGGGTAATTTAGTGGAGTTCAGGATCGTGCTGTGACCTGGGAGCTTCAGCACAATGGAATAAATGGCTCTTGTCTCTGAGCCAATGTCTTCCTCATCAGATGAGGCAGAGTTTTCAAGAGAGGCAGCAGCATCATTGTTGTTCCAGCTGTCACTGCTACTATGCTCTTGATCTATCTGTTCAGCACTGGGTTTCCAGCTCTTTGTGGTGAACCAGAAATGACAGCGGCCATACTTTCTCCTGGTTGAGCGTTTTAGGGTTTCCTGTTGTAGCTCATAGCTACTGCAGCTCCTGGAGCTGCCCGTTGGATTAACAAAGTGGGCAGCCTCTGCATCGCTCCCTGAGGCCTGCAGTCCTGCAAGCTCTTTGGTACGTTTCTCAGTCTCCTTGTAGATCCTCCAGTATAAAATAGTCATAATAGTCACAGGCATATAAAAGGCAGCTATGGCAGTGCCAAAGGTAATGGTAGGTTCAGTGAGGAACTGGATGAAACACTCCCCTGGGGGAACAGTTCTTTCCCCAACAAAGTACTGCCAGAACAATATGGCAGGAGCCCAAAGGACAAAGGAGATGATCCAAGCAAGCCCAATCATCATACCAGCCCTTTTCGTTGTTCGTTTAGCTCGGTAGGTGAGTGGCCTGGTGATGGAAAAGTACCGATCAAAGCTGATGACTAGAAGGTTCATGACTGAAGCATTGCTGGCCACATAATCAATAGCGAGCCAGAGGTCACAAGCTAAGTTCCCCAAAGCCCATCGGTTCATGATGATGTATGTGGTAAAAAGGTTCATTGAAATAACACCAATGATCAGATCAGCACAAGCCAGGCTCAAGAGGAAGTAGTTGTTGACTGTCTTTAGCTGTTTGTTAACTTTAAAAGCCACGATCACCAAGATGTTACCAATGATGGTCACCAGAGCTAGAATGCCAGTTAACAAAGCAATGAAGACCACTTGCCAGATGGTGTGACCACCAAGAGGGTCATCGTTTGTAGCATTGTTGGAAAAAGTCTCAGAGGCTTGAGAGACATTGTAGCTGCCATAGTGAGGGGGAAGACCTGGGCCTGAGGTGCCTTGATTCCAGGAAGTGCTGATATTAACAAATGAGGAAGAGGTTATATTGTTACTGTGCAGGGTCATCGTGGCTTTCTGGCATAGTCTAGAGAAAAGAGAGAAAAAGAGAGAGGAAAAGAAATCAGGGAGAATGCTGCTTTATTTTGGCATGTTCTCAGCATTGGACATTTTAAAAGCAATTAAAAGGCCATCATAGAATCATAGACTGTTACCACTGGCAGGGACCTGTGAAACCATTTAGCTCCACCTTCCCCTTTTGCAGATGAAACTGAATAAGTTGTCCAAGGTCAAGTAGCTTGTTGGCTATCTGTTTAAGTCTAGAACTCCAGATTACCAACTCCTAGCTCTGGATATACTTTTTCATGATATACCATAACAAGCTCATAATATTTCATCTTTCTTCTTTTGTATTATTTTTTAAAATGTAGAGTGATTCCAAGTTACATAGTATTTATCCAGTATATTTTTCATCACCACTGTCCTTGATATATTCATTTCCTAAAAATAACATTTCAAATAAAATTTACAAAACTTGAGATAAAGACAAGTTTTACAAGTTATCTGCCAGATGAACTTCTTTGGGATAAGAATAAACACCTCTACAATCCATAGCAGGGGCAAAAATAGAGACAAAGCAAGTTAATCAAAATATGATAGAGCAGAGATTCTTAACCTGGAATCTATGAACTTTTTAAAACAAATTTTCTGAAAACTGCACTTCAATATACTGTTTTCCTTCATAACCCCATGAATATTATCTTATTCATTTAAAGACATTATTTTAAGAAGGGATTTATGTTCATTCTTTGTTCTGGAAGACCACCAATGATATCAGGAAGAGAAGGTCTTGACTTGCAAGTGAAGTGTATTTTAAGTGAAGCTGGGTTGTGCAAAGTCATCAGCCTTCCTCTCTCCTTCAGAGTCACTGGAATCCAATGGCACAACAAAGGTCGGGATGACTGGCAATGGTCCAGGCTGGAGATGGCCCTGGATTTTTTAAGCTAAGGTCTTTCCCAGGTCTCAGTTTATCAGAGGTAACACCTATTCAGTAGTAAAAAGCTAGGTAAAAATTGAGGTAAAAGATGGCCTACTTTTCTTTCACAAAAGAATCAGACAGGATTCACAGATTTTGCCAAATTGCTAAAGTAGTTCATGATAGAAAGATGGTTAAGAACTCCTGCTATACAAAGTATATTATCTTTGTATGCATGCATGCATGTATGTGACTACTACAATAGCTTATTCAGTGAATTCCTAGGTGTTAAAAACCATATGCATAGTCAAGTGGGTACTTCATAAATACGTATCTTTTTAATCTCCTGGGGATATTTTTCCAAAATTAATTTTTAATGAAGTTCACAAAGATGTGCTAGTTAATTGAGAGTACTTAAGACCTAAGATGTTACCACTGTCTATATGCTTTAGAAATGTTTTTTAAAGTAATTTGTGGTAACATAAAATATTTTAGCATTAGGAGGGAATAAGAAAAGTAAGGGGCACTGTGAGTGGCATAGTATAGTTAGGTGGTGCAGGGTACAGAGCACCAGGCCTGGAGTCAGGAAGACCTGAGTTCAAATGCAACCTCAGACTTATTAGCTGCATAACCCTCAACAAATTACTTACCCCTGTTTACCTTGGCTCCTCATCTGTAAAATGAGCTGGAGGAGGAAATGGCAAAACCATTCTAGTATCTTTGCCAAGAAAACTCCAAATGCGGTCACAAAGAGTCAAACACAACTGAAAATGACTGGACAACAACAATGGATGACGGTGGATATTAAGCTGGTCTAACTTTGTAATCACAAATAATACCTAGGTTCAAATCTGGTCTTTGAAATCTGTTGACTGGATAATACCTAGCAATTAATTATTTTAACCTCTCAAAGACTCAGACAGCTCTCTGTAGTGAAGAACAGGTATCAATTTAAATTAATTTTCTCATTGGGAATTCTTTAGACCAAGAAAAAATACATTTTATAGGAGCCTAACAAAATGAAAATGAATTATATTTATAAAATGGTTGTTTTCTTGCTGATAAATTAAATGAAATAAGATATTTTATTTTTACTTTCTTCTTTCAATATGTAAATCTTCAGTGTGAGGTTTAGATAACTAGCCTTCCATTAAATGACGGAGAAAGCCCTCTTTAGGTTTCTATTGGTGTGGAAGAAAAAAAAAATTACCTTGTTTTCCCAATGTGCTATTTTAATCATACCTCATTCTGCTGCACACTCAAAACACAACCTTACTGAATTGTCTCCTTTTCTGCTGTAAACTGAAAAATAAAACCTCACTCAACTACCTTCATCTTCTTTAGGCTGAAAATATAAAACCTTGCTGTACATAGCATTCTTTAGCTGTACATAAACCCACAAATGGTGCACCTAACACACAACTGGGGACTTTCCAGATATGCTTTCCTATAGAGGCAAAATGTATTCCATTGATTCATTCAAGTGATGCATATTGTTATGGAGGCTTGAAAAAGCTATATAAGCCAAATCTGAACCGTAGCAGGTTGAAGCTGCAACCAACCTAGTTTTCTTTAGCATGCAAATAAATTCCTTTTCAATATGACTACTTACTTTATTTGCTCTCTGGCCATATGGATCTGCCAGTAGATGAAATTCTCCTTGTATTCTCAATGAAACTGAACTGAAAATTTATCCAAGAATAGACAAAAGGCAATTTTTTTTTTCCATTTGTGCACTTCTTTGCTCCAACATTGACACCGCCCCTGTAGCTGGGGTGGGGGAACTGGAGTGGGAGTGTCTGGGGGGGGTATGGAGCATTCATTACCTCATGCCTAGATTATTTCAATAGCCTATTATTTGGCCTTCCTGATTCATGTCTCTCTGTACTCCAGTTCGTCTTCTACTCAGCTATCAAAGTCATTACAGTGAAGGTCTGACCATGTCATGGATACTACCACTCCCATTCAATAAACTCCAGTGGATCACTCCAGAATTAAATTTAAAAGCCACTGTTTAGTTTTAAAAATCCTTTATAAATTGGTCTTTGTCCCTTCCTACCTTTTTCATCTTCTTATATTTACTTCTTCCAAGAACTCTACTATCTACTGACATTGGAATCCTTAACACTCCTTGCATAAGGTGCTCCATCTCTCTGCTCTGGCTGTCCTCCATGGCTGGAATGCTCTCCCTCCTCATCCCTATAGCTAAAATCTTTTCTGCAAGAAGCCTTTCCTGGATCTTACCTGCCTTCCCTAGGAAATTATCAGCTTTCTTTTGTATATCATTGTTTTGCAAATTGTTTCCCTCATTAGATTTTGAACTGCTAGAGAGTAAGAACTATTTTTAACTTCATTTATGTTTTCAGTGCTTAATACAGTGTCTAATACATAGAAGGTACTTAATAAATACTTGTTGACTTGTTTTAGGGTCAAATCTATCAAGAGACAGTGCTGCTATAACTTGATAATAATTCTACTTAGCAGGGTCCGGTTAATTATTTTAGGCAAAATACAAAGAAAATGAGACTGATAGACTTCTATAGATGAAACCCAAGTCTCAAAAGAAGGAAGAACACAGGAAAGAGCAAGTAAAGTCCACTGAGATTGAGGTAAGCGAAATTCATGGAATGTGAATATTCAAAGTTAAAGAAGGAAGGAAGGGAGGGAAGGAGGGAGAAAGAGAGAGAGAGAAACAGAGAGAGAGAGAGAGTCCATAAGGACTCAAGAATATCCTTAAAGTCAGGAGAAGCACAAGTTATTGTATGAACTTGTAATACAAATAGTAAAAGAATGTAGAAAGCTAGAAAGCATTCTGTGGGGTTGAGAAAGGACGGAAGTGATGTACTTTCAGGACAAAAAATAAGAGAGATTATTAAAGAAATGAAATATCAAGAACAAAGGGACTGGGTTTGGGGCCCTTTGTACTTTTCAGTGGATAAAGAGAATCAAAAGATTTTTATTTAGCACAAACTATGGATAATATGTGTGTACTGAAGAGAGAAAAAATCATATCCACAAATGTTTAAGCCCTACAAAAGCCATGTGAAAGCGGAAAATTCTTGAAGGCTATTTGCTTTTTCTATATACAACCAGAAGGGTAATGGGAAGTAATTTCAACTTCCTCTTTAGAGACAGATGAAAGGGCTAGAAACTAACTAAAATACTCTAGGAAATAAAAAATATTTAGAATCAGTCTGAAATATAGAACAATTACTAATTTATATAGCCTTTTAAAGGTTATAAAGTGACACACACACACACACACACACACACACACACACACACACACACACACACACACACACACACACACACACCGCTTACAACAATCCTATTAGTTAAGTGCTATTATTTTCTCTGTGTTATGTTTTAGGGAACTGAGGCTCAAAGAGGTTAGGTGATTGGTTCTGGCAACTAGATGTCAGGATTGCTGAAAAGAGGCATTGGGAGTTCAGATTCATGACCTCTAAGGTTTCCTCCCACCTCAAATCCAAGATTCTAGGGCTCTCCAGGGTAGCAGAAGGATTTGTTTATATACAGTAACAACAATACTGTTTTAAGAACAACTTTGAGTGACTAAGTCATTTTGATTATTATAAATATCCAAATTAACTTCAAAGGACATAAGAAGGAAGATATCACTTCTAGAGAAAGAACTGGGAAACAGAAGAATGTCTAGAATGGTTATACATATATATATATGCATATATATAAATATGTATATATTTCTATACACACATACATATTTGTGTCTAATGGTAGACATTTCTAGGGTGGAAGGGGGAGGGAAGAAAAAAGGGAAAAAAGTTACATGATAATTTTGTTATATATTTAAAAGAACAGCAAGGTGTACATTGATTTGCAGTTTCATGTACAATTATCTTTTTTTCTATTCTATATGTTATAGAAATGCTTGTTTTTTTTCTAAAGTTCAGAATAAAAATAGAAAATATGATAAATGGGGAAATTAAAGGAATTCAGCATAGCATAGGGGACAGGGGGTTGGCCTGGGATTCAGGAAGATTTCAAATCTTACCTCACACTCAAACAGACCATGTGACCTTGGCTAAGTTACTTTACCTCTCACTGCCCCAAGCAACTTTAGGACAATAGCTGCAGAGCTGGATTGGTGTGTATTCGTAGAGAAAGTTCTTCACCTGGAGCTCTGTACGGGAATGAAACTATGGATCACATTTTTTAAAAAATAGTGCCAGTTTGGAGAAGAAGGACCAGAACAATGAAATTTGTTAAAGAGAAGGGCAAATCAGTCAATAAGAAATTACACTCAAATTAAATTTGAGAGTACTGATAAATGTTGAGAAATCTGAATGTAGTGTTTGTGGAAATCATGAGTTTTTTTCTTGATGGTTAAAGAGTTGAAAATATTTGTACTCCATAGATAGATCTCTATTAAAAATCATTACCAAAAATCTATAAAGATCAAATGAGCTGATGAATGTGAAACCAATGAGAAAAGTACATAGTGCTGTGGAGATGCCAGGTGGAACTATCATGCATGGTACATGTATGTGGGAGAATTGAGGACAGAAGGAGTTGATGCTCTTTTCTTTTTGTGGGCTTGAAGGCCTTGCAAAAGGTACTTGGGAAATAGGGTAGACCCATTTCTTCTGGTATCTGGAACTTAGTCTCCTCCTTCACAAATCAAAACTGAGTTTCTTTTACATGCATTTCAATTCTCTTTTCCCAGAGTCCTCAAATCCCACCAGACCTCCACATTCAACAAAGGACAAGTATATTATGTTAGTAACTCTAATATATCAGGCACAGAGTGATCCAGGCTCAGAAATTATTAATTCTCACACAGAATTAAGTCATGCATGAATGCACTGGGAAAACAGCTTCAAAAACTGTATGCTAAAAGCCTGAATTTAACTGTGCCTCTGTTTTTATCATGAGAACTGGAAAACAATTTGGCCTAAACAGAAATATCCTCATATGGTGCTCATTTTTCCCCTCCCTCCTCTGATATCTAGCTTGCCCCGCTGTCTAGGTTTCTTTTCAAGTGTCCATTTTGTTGAGAGCATTCATAACTGGAGGGGAGAGTTAGAAAGACTTTTCTACAAGAGAAGCAAGAGAATTTGGTGATCAGATGAAAGGAAATAGAAGAATTTGCCCACTAGATGGCGAAGCCAACTCAAAAAAGAATCTTACTGTTGCACCATGGCTCATGAATAGTTGTGGAGAGCTAGGTCTTCTTGGAGTAGCAGGGAGTTTAAACTTGTCATATGCAATTCTTAAATATCATATAGAATCAACAAAGCCTATCCCGATCAAAAACATCTTTAAAGGGATTCAAACTTCTTAGTGGTTTGAATAGTCAGGAACAAATACCAAAAGCTCTGCTAGTATTATTCATTGTGGGATGTAAGAGAGGAAATGTGTCCTGATTTGGCAGGATTGTTCATACTCTGAATAGAACATTCACCCGCCCCCCCCAAGAACACCCAAACTGAAATAAAATCCCTTTTTCAAAAAGAAAAAAAATGTTTATTTGTCAAAAAAAGAGATGCATTACACTGTCTCCGTTGCTTCCTTTTATAAATTTGATTGAATCTGACAACAAAAATGAAGGATGCTTGGAAACGTAATTGCATCAGGATTGATTATGCATAGCTGTTACCATCCAAATAGCACAATTTTGCCTTTAAAACAAGGAACTAAATTGGACTAATGATGATCTGCATTAGATCTCTCAAGCCTGAAAACCTTTTTTTTTCCTGATCCATAGAATAACTGTGAAATTATTCATTCAAGAAAGCTACCACAACCCAAACAAACAAACAATGACAACAAAACCCCAAAGGTAGGGCTCGCTACCTCACCATGTCCCCCTGAGGGCAGTCAGTGCAGCCAAGGATCCAAGCTGGTATTTATGGATTCTTTCAGTGATCACAGGCCCCAAAGGATTCAGGAGGTGCTACATTTGGGAGCTGGAATTGATGATGAATAGGAAAGGATAACCTGGATTTCTTAAGTGCAAACCTTTGAAAGAGTTCAATTCCATGCTATTTTCTCTAAAGATTTCAATCCTTAAGTTATTAAACACAGGGAAAGCTGGTTACATAGGTGCAAAAATGATTTCATCTGATACACATCCAGGGGGAAAAGGAAGCACTGAGCAAAATATTTCCAAAGTGCCAATTTTTTTTTTCCAGAAATTTCTGGTGAGAGGCAGGAGACAGTGGGAGGGGGTGATTCTTTAAAACTGCTATGAAATGGACCAGTAATGATCGAATTGATGGTATATATGTGGCACCAGGACTGCCTTGCACATACCTAATCCTTTTCTGAACTTCTGAACCTCAACTCATATGTATCAGAACTTCTCTATGTTTACTTAAATCTAAACTAGCTAATTATATATATGAAGGTATGAATGCTTATTATTAAGAGGAAAATAAAATCATGATGACATGGTAGGAGTAGGCAGGATGGGAAGAGAATAGAAAGGAGAGCAATGGATGTCTCCAGTGCCTCAAGTTGTTTCCTTCTTCATCTCCATCTTATGACTTCCTTCCATTTCCAATAAACATTTCAGTTCATATAAAGAGCCTTTCCCAAACCCTTAATGTTAGTTCCTTCTGTCTATTGAATACCAACAATAAAACCTCTGTACATCTTGTTTGTACATGGTTGTTTCATTTTATCTTTCCCATTAGACTGTGAGCTCCTGATTTTGGAACTGTCTTTTGTCTTTCTTTGTATACCTGGCACTTAGCACAGTGCCTGGCAAATAGTAGGCACTTCATTAATTCTAAGTGGTAGCTAACTGGTGCAGTGAATGGAGTGGTCAGAAAGACTCACCTTTCTGGGTTTAGATCTGGCCTCATACCATGTCCACTAACTGTGTGACCCTGGTCAAGTCATTTAATTTTAACTTAACTGTTTGGCTTGGCTCATCATCTGTAAAATGAGCTGAAGAAGGAAATGACAAACCACTCCAGTATCTTTGTCAAGAAAACCCCAAATGCTATCATGAAGAGTGGGACAGGACTGAGATGACTGAACAATAACAAATGGTTGTTGACTAAAATCCCTGTCATTTAGGGGAAGGGGAGAAAGGAATAAATATTTATTAAGTACTTACTGTGTGCTTGCAAGGCACTGGGTTATTGCTTTATATAATTATCTCATTTGGTCCTCACAACATTCTCGGGAGGTGCTGTTATTAACCCCTATTTTACAGTTGAGGAAACTGAAGCAGGCAGAGATTAAACAACTTGCCCAGGATCACATAGCGAGTGTCTGAGACTGGATTTGAACTCAGGTCTTCCTGATTCCAAGTTCAATGACTTGACTTCCTGACTCCAAATCCACTGAGTCACATAGCTGCTTCTATGCCTCATGATATACAGGAAGGAGTCAGGAGACCTGGATTCTATGTTGCTTCTGCCACTATGTGCCTTTGGCAAGGTGCTTAATCTTCCTGGTGATTTATAAACTAAAGGAATTGAACTAGATGTTCTTCAAGGTCCCATCCTGCAATAAATCTATGTTATTATAAAAACCAGATCTTTTTACAGGTAAAAAAAGACAAACATTTTCACTACTCCTCTGTACTTTCAGGTCTAATAATAAAAACCTGGAAATGGTAATCTAATTTATTTGAAATTAACTGGGTACACTTTGAGTATCTTATGTTTCTTTTTGAAAAGGAATATGGTTGGACTAAAGTCAAAAAACTCCTCCAAAGAGATGCTGTGAAATGGATTATACTAAGTAGATGTAGAGAGAGAATAATTGGAGGCTCTACTTAGGTTAACAACCCAATTAATGATCAAGCAAAAAATGAAAGAATGAAGGAAACAACACTAAATTTCATTACAAAATGCTATGGATAAAAATAAACCAAAAATGATATTCTATCAAACATACTACTCAACAAGCAATGGAGACCAATGTTTTAAAAGGTATTAGCTGAGACACTAGAGCAGAGATTAAAGTCTAAATCTAAGATCTTCCACTCATAACCTGTGTGACCATGGGCAAGCCCAGGGCCTCTGTTTTCTCATTAAAAGGAGTTAAACCAGATGATCTCTAATGTCTGTTTCCTCTAATTTTTTAAGATCCTGGTTGATGACCAGTAAATTTTTTCTCCTCTACTTAGTGATGCCAGTCACACCTGGATCATAATTAAGAGTTAAGACTCTTAAGCCAAGAAATCCAATGTCATTGTGGTTATGTGAGGGGAAAGGTCAAATCCTGAGGGGAAAATATGGTGGAATAGAGATAAAGATAAGAAAAGGAGGAGGAAGATATTGAATTATTATAGCTGCATATGGGCAGTTATGGTAGAATGCTAAGGGTAACAGTCACACCAGAAATACTCAAGGAAAATGGGTGGAAGATAGGGAGATGGAAGGAGGTATGTTTAATGATTTTAAATATGAATGGAATGAAGGTGATGATTTGGAAGCTTGAAAGACAAATGTGGGGGAAGGGGATAAATGCCCTTTTGTGAATAGGGAAAACTGAAATTTTTTTAATGAACTCCTAGGAAAGAGATTGATGGTAGCCTCATTTTAAAGAGCATAAATGCCCTAGTTCCACCCTATATACTTCTATAAGTGATAAAGATTGTAATCTAGTCTCTCCAATTTGAAAGTGTAAATATTCTTTACTATTCTAGAGAAATTAAAGGGGAATAATGACAGGTCTTTTTTTTTTTTCTTTTAAGAAAGAATCCACCTACGAGTGAACCTAAAATAAGTTAGTGACAGGCACATGCAATGTATATCAAAACAAACATGATTTTAAAATTTTTTTCTAGCCTTCTTCTAACGTTATCCAAGTGACTCATTTGATACAACAAATCATGTTTTATTGTTTAGTTGTTTCAGTCGTGTCTGACTCTTTGTGACCTTATTTGGCATTTCCTTGGCAGAGATGCTGGAATGGTTTGCTATTTCTTTCTCCAGCTCATTTTGCAGATGAAGAAACTGAGGCAAATAGGGTTAAGCAATTTGTCCAGGGTCACACAGCTAGTAAGTGTCTGAGGTCAGATTTTAATTTAGGGAGATGAGTCTTCCTCACTTCATGTCCAGAGTTCTATCCACTGTGCCATCTAGCTGCCCCTATCTGCATCAAATAATCCTGTATTGTTAACTTCTCATGTGTGCTATACCTTTACTCCCTATTACTAGGCTGTTAATACCAACAGGACATGGAATCTATTTTAAAATTCCCTATACACCCCATAGTAACTATCAAAGTATTTTGCTTATTATACATACTCAATGAATATTTGTTCGATTAATGTAATGTCACATGGACCAATTGTCACTCAAAGCAGGAAGGAAAAAAATACATAATCCTTCTGTTTCTTTCAAAAAAAATCTGAAAACAAGCCAACATAAGAAAAAGGAAAAAAAAAATCATTCTCTGTAACAGATGCAGAGAAAAAAAAACAGTAGAACAAAGGAAAAATGAAGCAATTTGGCCTTGGGATATTAAATAAACATATACTGTATGTTTTCTTTTGTAACACAACTAATGCAGAAATATATTTTGCGTGACTTGACATGTATAATCAATATCATATAACTTGCCTTCTCAAAGGATGGAGGAGGGTTATGAGGGAGAAAATTTGGAACTTAAAATTCCAAAATATTAATATTAAAATTTCAAATGTAATTGGGAAATATTTACCTAAATAAATAAAATATATTTTTAAAAAAGTTAACAGATATAGATATGAGATTAAAAACATTGAGGGGAGGAAACTAAATGGATATTTAAGGTAGTGGGGCATTGGTTATGTTTCATATTATTTTTATTTCTGGAAATATTTGTTGAGGCACTTTAAAAATTATTCTAAATATGAGTAATATGATATCATTAGAGCTCTGTGGATTTTGATCTCATCAACTTCTCCACTATGAGAACATCTATCTGTTAAGAAAATACATTAAAATCAAATCCAGATGCATCAAGAAAGGGTACGAACAGTTAATACTGTGAATTCTGGGTTAAAATGAAATATCCAGCCCAAAGAAATACAATTGCATTGGAAAGACTATGGGGTGAAGAAAAAAATTAAAGAAAACATTTCTAAGTTTGTTTCATCTTTGCCATTGACTCAATAACATGTTATATGAGGGATGTAAACAATTGACACCTTGGTTTCCCAATATGTAAAATGGGAGGAACTCTATTTAAAGATTTCTTAAAGATGATGTTTTCAAAACATTAGAATGAAAAGATACCCAAAACTTTTTTCTTATTTTTAACGTTGGGGTATAAATATCAATTATAGTTATCATTCTGAGATCACTGAAACCAAAAAATAAGTATTTATAAAAAGTGAATAATTAAAAAAGCAACAATGGAAATATGTTGTGTGTGATTCCTAATGAAATAATTAAACACTAGAAAATTACTTCTCATTTTGGATTCAGTTAAAGAACTGGAAAATAAAAACATATCAGTATTATCCTTGACACTATGAAATCAATAAGCAATAATATTAATAATAACTGCCACTTAATAGCTAGCACTTTAAGGTTTTCAAAGCACTTTACATATATCTGTTACCTCATTTGAACCAAACAACAATCCTGTGAGGTAGGTGCTGTTATTAATCTCATTTCACAGATGAGATAACTAAGTCTGAGATAGGTTAAGTGACTTTCCCAGGGTCAGAACATCTAGTAAGTGTCTGAGACAGGTTTCAAATTCAAGTCTTCCTAGCTTCCAGTCTAGTGCTCTCTCTACTGTACCATCTAGCTGCCCACAAGGTACAAAGGTGAAAAGTTTAAGCAGTAGAGAGGCAAATGAAATCATGCTCAAAATCATGCAAGAAATATGAACATCCCTATGAAAAGTAAGAATGTAAATATTCTTAGTACTCAAATGGATAATCTATGATCTCATTGATGGGAACATTCCTTCCAATAATGCCGATTGCAATCTATTCATGACTGCCATTTGGTGTGACTTACAGAAAATGAGAAGGAAATGGAGATGGCAAACCACTCCAGTATTTTTGCCAAGAAAACAGAAGTTCATGGGGTCATGTACAGTCAGACGCGACTCGATGACTTAACAATAAATAACATCAAGAGAAATTGCACAAAAATAAGTAAGTTCTGGAGATTGGAAGAAAATTAGTGAGACAAAGGTTTCAGAGTAGAAGCAAAATACTACGTACAGGCAAACTATTGGTGTCTAGTACTTGAAATTACAAAGTATCATCATGGAAAGACAGTATCCATCCTTCAAGGCCCATCTTAATGTAACCCACTCAACAAAGTCTCTTCCTTCTGCACTAGTCTTCAGAAACCACTCCCTCATCTGAATTCTGGTAGCACTTACTGCCTGTACCATTCACCAGGCATTGTCTTTGTTGGCCTGTATTGTTTATTTTTTAGTGCAAATTCCAAGGCCGGTAATCTATATCTACAATATAATACTTCTGAAAGAAAAGCTACCATGGATGTGTGTGTGTGTGTGTGTGTGTGTGTGTGTGTGTGTGTGTGTGTGTGTGTGTGTGTGTGGCTAACAATATGTGGGAAAATGACACCTCATGGAAACTGATGAAATCTCAGAGAGAATGAATAAGCTTAAAGTATATACCTTGTGACAATTACCAAAGCATTTCATCATTCTTTACTACTCGCAAGATAGTAGTGAAGGTAGATTCAATCCGTACTGAACACTCAGCCCAACTGGCTTCTGATCCCATGAAATTGGAGATGGTGAAGGAAAAATACGGAAATCTTTAAGAGTTTTGTAATTCGTTCCTTGATCTCATGGAAGAATCATAGAACAAATGAATTTAGAGTTAGAAGGAAGCTTAAAAATCATTTAATCCATACCCTTTCTTTTAAATATGAATGTCAAAGTGACTGAATGATTTGCCCTAAGTCACACCAGTAGTCAGTATCAGAGACAGAGGTTTAGCCTAGGTCTTTGGACACCAAATTCAATCTTCTTTCCACTCTTCTAAAATAATAAGCAGCCTTTGTTTATCAAGGAATTTTGGTTGTTCGGTGGAGTTCACTGAGATCCCACATGACTACTACATGTGCAGCAAATTGTATCGGAACAGATTGTACTCCAATATTATTCTAATCTTATTAAGTCTATTTTATGTAAGCAAGCTTAAATGTGCAACAAGGGATCTAGAAAATGGTGTCATAGCGAACTTGTCTTCTGAAAGACTTTTATAACAATAAAGTAGGAAAGCAAATATGAGAATTTTTAATATAGGTGGATGAAAGCATATTCTAATAAAAAACTTCAATAAAAGAAAGTTTCATAAATTAATGATAATTAAAACATGCCTGAAGTATTAAATGTTTTTTTAACATGTCAAGCTTTTCTCACAGAATAATAAAAATTTAAAAAATAGGAAATAATGAAGAGATTTTCAAAAATGTCTTAATAAAAGCATGTTAAGGGGCTGCCTGGAAATTGTGACACTGTGCAGAATATAATTTAGCATATTCAGGTGATTAGTATACCAGGGCACTAGGGTAATTAAGTTCCTGAACTCTCAATTAGTTTCAAAAATTCTTTGTGAAATGGTGAAATCTTAAATGATTACCCCTGAGTTCTCTTTTTTTTTTCATTTTCAAGAAAACGATGGAATAAATTTCATTCCTGGCAGTCTGATTTCAATACTGAGCCCAAAACAAGGGGATTGATCTATAAACATAGGAAACACCAAGGATCTGTGATTCACACGCAGCCTTTGTTAAAAGGAACAAAATGGAATAGGCATGCATACCAAGGTTTATTTGTTTTTTCCATAGTAGTACAGAGGATGTGACTCTGGTTAAAAAAATACTAACAATGTCTGAAGGAATTTTTTTTTTGCAAAATTAGAGCAGTTTAACTTGGAGAGAAGCACTGCCAAACTGATTGGAAACTGGCTGGGATGCAATTAACAAGGGTAATGACAGATTGTAGCACATCCAGTTGCAGACAGGTATCCACTGGGTTCCTGAAGAAATGCTGGGTCCAGCAGACTTTGAAATATTAATTAGAGATCTCTAAGTGAATGTTAATGAAATTTTGCATGTGATATTAAATTTGTAGCTAGTGCAAGTCAAAATAGAGGTATGAAAATAGATGGATTTATCTTCAAGCATACGAATGATTAGTAAATGGAAAGCTCTGAACAGATGCTCTACAGCCCACTGCAGAATGAAAACAAATAAAACAAAGAATTAGGCAACTAGAAGTGGAAGGATTTTAGGTGTTCTTGAGCAGGGGTTATTAACTTGGGTTCCATAAACTTTTTTTAAATTGTTAACTATTTCAATATAACTGGTTTTCTTGATAATCTCATGTACTTTATTTTCTACATTAAAACACATTATTTTGATAAAAGATTCATAGGAAATAATGAAGACTGCCAAAGGGGTTCATGCCACCAAAAACTGTTAAGTAATATAGACAAAGCATGGCTGAGAATTGTAAACAGTTACCCACCAAGAGTATTCATAGACTTGCCTTCCTCAGTGAAATTTTGTGTCTAGATAGATATTTGAATATCAAATGAGAACCATGTGTTAAATGAATGTTGTTCAATACCAACATATGTTTAAAGTATCTATAATGTACAGGGCCTTATAGGAAATAGGAACTGAACAAAGTAGGAACTGAAGGGAATGGAAAGAGAAATAAGATATGGTCCTTGCCCTCAAAGATTCAGCAGTCCAAAAGGGGAAATGAGACACACGCACACACACACACACACACACACACACACACACACACACACACACACACACACCCCTATGATACAAAATAAGAGAGAAATACAGGCAAAAAGCTATGAGGGAGACAATGTTGGAATTAGCGGGAATTTCAGAGATCAACTAATCTATACCAGTTACAGTACGGATATACTCTGCAACATTATCAGTTTTCAAACTTCCAGTGATGAGCAATACCCCATTCTCTGAGGCAATCCACTCCATTTTTAATTGCTCTACCTACTAGAATGATCTTTATGGAACCTGAAGTGGTTCATTTACCGGTGCTAAGAACTAGTCTAATGATTCTTCTTTGTGGAAGCCCTTCAGATAAGTAAAGACATATCCTGAGTCTCCTCACTTTTCCCTTGTCTTCTATTCTGAGAGGCAACATAGGTTGCAAGTTTATGAGGATCTGGGTTAAAACAGTACCTTTGCTACTAGTTTGGGACAAGTAACGAAACCTTGCTAGGCTTCTGTTTCCTTTTTATGGAAAATAAGAGTACTGAGGTAGATATTCTCAAAGGTTCCTTTTGGCTCTTAAATACTATGATCTGAATTCAGGATGCAATACTTTCTAGCTTTGAGACCATGAATGTGTCCCTAAGGCAATGTGGTGGAGTGAAAAGAATGCTATTCCTAGAGTCAGGAAACCTGGGTTCAAATCCTGCCTTAAGCACTTGCTAGCTATATGACTACAAGTCAGTCCACATAGTAACTTAACCTCTCAGATCCTCAGGTTTCTCAACTACAAAATCAGGAAAGTAATAATGCTCCCATTATCTACCTCAGAATCCTAGTAAAGAATGTACTTTGCAAATCTTAAAGTTATATAAAAATATGAGTTGTCACTACCTTCATCTTTCTTATTTGGGAGATGTGGATTACTACATGTAGAAAGTTAAGAGACATAATTTAGACAATTTATACAGCTACTTAGCATTCAGACCAGACTTTGTCATTTAGAAATGGATAGAGGACCATTATAATTAACCATTTCTCATAACCTTGTAAGAAAAATCTTGTTAGGAACTAATTTTCTTCAGCACAAGGATGAACTATGACCCTCACAAAAATTTAAAGTTCACACACTCCTTTGGTTTAGTTAGCTAGCTGCTTGACCTGGCAGCACCATGCCACTCCATAAAAATGGGCATAATATTGAGTTAAAGGTGCCATATCAGGCATTTGAAGAGAAAGCCACTGCAGGCGTGAAGATTAGTGGAAAATTAATGAGTTAGCCAGAGAATGTCCAGGAAGCAAAGAAGCAGGTGTGTCCACTACTTGATTAGAGAATAATGTTCTTGACATAGTAGAGAGTGGAACAATTACTTTGTGCCCTGCAAATAGTCTATCAGTAAAAAAAAACACACTTGCTGTTTTAAAAATTAACATAAATTTAGCATAAACTGTGGAGTGGTTTTGTTCTCAGGATGCATTCAATGATACTAAATAACCACCACCAAACAACCAATTTTACCAGAGATTCATCAGGAAGGGGGTAGGATGACAATTAGGTGGTATTTCTAAAATGCAGTTTATTAAAGGGATTTTGCTATGATGCCTGATTTTTCAGTAGCAGCAAATAATACTTACCTACTGCCTCCACCTAGTCCTAGAAGATCTTAGTCATTTAGGATCCTGTTTTCCCTTTTCTCTAATAACTTCTCTTTCTCAAATTCCTCTATCTCAAAAACAAAACTTCTTGGGATGCAAGCATTTCCACTTATCCTTATCAGGCTGATTCTATATGCCAGGCTAGATTGTAACTTCCCTGGGAGAAGGAAGTGCTTTGTGCTAATTAAATACAATATGGTAATATATATATATGTATATATGTATATGTGTGTATATATATTTTACATACACATATTAGTATTTTTTGAATATTGAGCTTGGTGAATATAAGTCAAATGTCAAACTGTGGTCCACTCACCTCAAGGTTAGAAAACAGAATTTAGCTGAGAAAACAAAAATAAGAAAAAAATTTGAAAAAAACCTTTAGCTGAACTGTATCTATAATCTTTTGCATTTTACAGTGGTTCCCTATTAACATAAATACAAATGGCTCCATTTGGCATTTAATGCCCTTCATAACCTAACTATTTTTCTAATTTTTTGTTATAATTTATTATGTTAACTTCATTGTTATTTATAATTATATATATTTCTATATTACTCTCCTTCCTCATCCCACATTCCAATCAAACTGGTTTTCTTGCTTGCAGTTAGGTGACATACTGCTACAGCACTGAGCCTGGACTAGGAAAAACTTGAGTTCCAATATGAGCTCAAACACTTAGTAGCTGTTGTGTGATGCTGGACAAGTCACTTAATATGTGTGCCTCAGTTTCCTCATAGGAACACACTATTTATTGATTGACTAATGGTAGATTTTTAAAAAAATTACTGCTAAGTTTATTCTGAGCATTATATACAAAGAAAGACATTTATAGGTATAACTGCAGAATTTTAAAATTAAAATATTACCATGTAAGTATAATATTTATATAAAATATATAATTAAAATACATAATTATATAGCTACAACACATCAACAATGTAGCAACATATTAATTATTAATAAAGATCATAGATTTAATACTATTAATCTATTTAGAAGTAACTAAAGGACAAGTTATGGTGACGTTTATGAATTCTGTCCTCTTTCTATCCTTTAACGTCAGGAGGTAGCATCTTTTATTGGCAAGGTAGAGGTCAACAAAACCAATCCTCGAAGAAAGCTCTAATAATAACACGAAGACGGAGCAGTTAGTGCAGTCTGAAAGCGTCAGCATAACATGACACGGGCTGAGTTTTTAAGTCACCTTTTGAGACTGAAGCTCAAGAAATTAAGTCTACAACATAAGAATATTTGTTTATTGGATTGAGACTTTTGGCCACTAATATATTCCCTCTTTAATTCTTTTCCTACTAGTTTCAAGTTTGCTGAGCCTTAAATGTACATCAGGATTATTTTGAAATGAGAAAATTTCTTTCCAGTCTTCCTAAAAAATGTACAACAAAGAGGAGTGTATAGTTAATTGGATAGAGAAAACTGATAGGCAAGGGACTTATTCTTTTCTTTGTTCTTCACATTCCCTGGAAAATGCCAAATTCTCTAGACTGGCTTTAATTTCCCCTATCAATAACAACAGATACACATGAGTTAAACCCAAGGGAGAGGAGAAAAACAGATTTACGTGATGTCTTTTTAAAAAATTTCTGATAGTCTTTAAGTCAGGGATTAAGAAAGTCTGGCAACATAAGCATCAGACAGTTCTAGTAAAGAGAGGCTGGTGGTGAAAGAGGGAAGGGAAAAGGGAGAGAAACGAGCATCTATTAAAAGCCTACTGCTATGTGCTAAGTGCTTCACAAATATCTCATTGACTTTCATAAGAATTCTGAAAAGTAGGTTTTTTTATGATTATTCTCATCTTGTGGTTGAGGAAACTGAGGTAGACAGAGGCTAGCTAAGCAACTTGACCTGGATCACATAGATAGCAAATGTTTAGGTTGGGATTTGAACTCAGCTCTTCCTGACTGGAAAGCCTGTGTTCTTGCCTACTTTGCTAAGCAGCTGCCTTTAGGGAAAAAAAAACTGAATCTGGACTCAGAAAACTTGGATTAAAAATTGCATTCTACCGTATACTGGGTGGCACTGGAAAAATCATTTAACCTCTCTGAAGATTAGTTTCCTTAACTATAAAATGAGAGAATCTAGTGAAGAGACACTGAGAATCCCTTTAAGCCCTAGGTCTATGATCCCACCTTTATCTCTTACATATAAATATCTGTGTGGCATAACCTCTGTGGGTCACATTTTCTTCAACTGTAAAATGATAGGGTTGGACTAGGTGACTTCTGTTGTTCCTTCTAGCTTTAAATTTATGATCCAATGAAGAATGGATTTGTACTCAGAGGAACTGGGTTCAAATCCCAGTCCTTCCACTTATTATCTGTGTAAACCTTCGGCAAGTTACCTGGGGTCTCAGGTTCCTCATTTAAAAATGAGGAAACTGAAATCAATACAAGATCTCTTTGGGGTCTAAATCTATGATACTATAATCTTAAAATCCTGATACTATAATCTTAAAATGACATAAGAATATTTTTTTTCTGGATTGAGATCCAATGATCTATTAATCTGCAGAAAAGATCTTATTGAAAAGAAACTATAGACAAATGTTTCTTTTCCTCTTCAGGGTAAGTATTATTCTGAATGAGTTGTGAAGAGGTAAGTGAGGTACTTTGTTTTATATAAATGATATTTTTTTTAAATTTCACAATAGTGGGAGGGTTGAAAGTGATTTTTAAGTGAGTATTTGAACAATAAGTTATGGTCATTAATTAATGTTTATTGAGGGACAATAGAGTACCTAGCACTACAGTAGCAATCATGAAAAACACTTTGATGACTCACTGTAGATTTCAGATTATAAATGAATGGACATTTTCATTATTGTTTTCCCTAGTGGTACTGCCTACTATGAATGCATACAATTTTATCATTCACTTTTCCCACAACATATAAGTATGAAACAAAAGTAAAAGTTACATAATATGAGTGGGAAACATTTTTTACTTTAATTTTAGCAATACCTCCAAATTTTATCAATCTCTGGGTAAATTACATTCATCAAATTGACAAATTTTATTCATAGAAAGCAGATACATATCCCAACTTCTGATTAATTATATTCATGATTGAATTTCAGCTTGGAAGGAGGTCTCTATTGAAGTGGTCCAGGAGTCTGTGCTTGGCTTGGTACAATTTGATATTTTTAAATAATGACTTAGATAAATGCATGCTTAATATATTTGGATGTGTTACAAAGTTGGGAAGGATAGCAAACCTACTAGATGATGGAATGCCAGTTCAAAAGGATCTCAAAAGACTAGAACTTTGGACTGAACCTAATAAAATGAAATGGACACATTTAAAAAGAAACAATTCTGATATCTCCTCATATCATTCTATACTTTTTCTTTTCAAACAGAGAAAAATCTAATTCTCCTGGTCTCCAGTTCTTTTCTTCTCAGTTCTCTACATCTTAGCATTCAGTCATCATTCAACTGAAATTGTTCCTTCCAAGGTTACCATTGTTCACTTAATTGTCAGATCTCAAGGTATCTTCTTAGTCCACATTTTTTTGACCTGTCTACAACATCTGGCACTGTTGACCACCACCTCCTTAAAGAAATTTGCTATTCTCCAGGCTTTTGAGATTCTATTTTCTCTTCTTCATAGGTGTCTGCTCCTTCTCAGTCTTTTCTGATGGATCCATCTATATATCTAATATCCTGTATGTTTGGATGACCTCAAGCCACTGTCATGAGCCCTTTCTTTTCTTTTTACATCCTTCTTAGTGATTTCCCTAACTCAGTGAACTCAATAACTGCCTACTTGTTATTTCTAGGACATTCTGTTCCATCTTCTGTCTCTCTACCTCTGTGCAGACCATTCTCTACATTTGCAATGCACTCCTTTCTCACCACTTTCTCAAAGAATCCCTAGTTTCCTCCAAGATTCAGTTTGTGTCACCTCCTTTATGAGTTATCTTCCAACTATGAGCTTTTGTGATTCTGGGAAATAGTTCCTTTTGTTATGCTGATTAGTAAATAGTTTTACTTTCATTAGGGAGATTTATGCTATATAAGATGTTTGCCTAATAAACCTAGAATTAGAGTAAAGGGACTTGGATGATATTAATGGATAATGGTATCAAACCATGGTAACCTATGCATACATATCCACTATGTGGGCTATATCAGCTATGTGGACTAGCTTATTAGAACACTTTTTCCCCCTGGACAGGGCTGGATAAATACTGGCAAATTCTTATGATCAATCAGTTGACATCTATTAAGTGCCTACTATGTATCAGAAAAATGCTAGGGATACAGAACAGGCAAATTCTCTTTGTTCACTCTTATTTATTCATTCTATAGTTCTTTTGTCTTTTCAAACTCCCCTAGGGCAAACATATACCCTTTGGTGGACTGCTTAGCTTCTCTAGGCTGGCATCAGTTTTGTGGTGCACTTAACCCAGTGTCTGGCACATAGCATGTGCATAATAAATATTGATTGATTGATTGATTAGTAGATGGTCTCTTGGTTTCCTTCCTATTCCAGATTCTGTGATCTTTTGACCTTATGTCATAAAACAAAATGGAATTCAAGGAAAGGGGAAGGTCTTTGTTTAATGTGGATAAGAAGATGGCAACAGATAAGAGAGAGAAAGGAAAATCATTTAATCATTATTTTTCTTCTTTTTTAATGTAAGAAAATAATCTTGGGAATAGGAAGGAAAGAATAAAAATGTTTATCAAGGAGTAAAACTTAGGATAACTAAGTCAATATTGTAAAACAGAGTCCAGCTGCCTTTTATATTTTCAAGTCAAGTCAACACAATCTATATTTGTGGATACCGAATGAACTGCTTGATTTCACTGTAGTGTTGTTCTGGGCAATATTTGAAAAGTTGTGGTGAATGAGAAAGATGCTACAAGCCTACAGAGCACATTCTACCCCAGTTCTTCAAACCCTAAGCCAGTGAGTTTGAATTGATTTTTAACTTGATTCTCTTGATTTGGAGAATCTAGTTCAGTGCTGAGGTTGGCTACATAGCCTCTGAGGACCTTATTGACTCTGAGATTCAAGAATCTGTGATTTTATCAGTGTGAGGAATAATGATAAAGGCTCACATTTCAATAGGACTTCATGGTGTGCAAAGTATTTTACATTCACTGACACATTTGATTCTTATAACAACACTAGGAGTTTGGTGTTATTGTTTTACTCATTTTACAGATCAAGAACTGAGGTTGAGAAACCTAAAACGATTTGCTTAGGAATATACAACTAGTACATACCTAAGGTAAGATTTGAACCTAGGCCATGGATTCCAACTCCAGTGCTCCAGCCTCATAACAATACAAAACAGGTTTTCCTTTAGTTACTGGATCTAAAAGATAATCCTCATCTAGAAGCTAACTCTCTTTTAATGACCCTCTACTTGAGGCAGCTAGGTGGTACAGTAGATGGAGTGCTGGGCCTGGCATTAGGAAGACCTGAGTTCAATACATTTACTAGCTATGTAACCCTGGGTTAGCTTATTGGAGCTGTGGATATTAAGAAAAACAGTTGCCATCCCAAAGGAGCTGACATCCTAATGGGGGAAGTAACCTATAAATAATGAGCTAAATAAACAATATATCCACAATAGATTGAAAGTAATCTAAGGGGGGATGGGACCAGCAGCTAGGAAGAGGGAACAAGGAAAAGCCTTCTCCAGAAGGGAGGATCTGAGTTAAGTTTTCAGGGAAACTTAGAAACATATACGAGGAGAAGAACATTCCAGACATGGGGGACAACCATGACAAAGGCACAAAGACAAGGGATGGTCTTTCATATTCAAGAAACTTCAAGTAAAAAAAACAAATGACATCCAGAGACCCTGGCCTTCTTGCTGTTCCCCGAACAAGACACTTTTGGCTCCAGGTACTTGCTCTGACTGTCCTCTATGCTTCTCCTTCCTCATCTCTACCTACTGGCTTCCTTTAAATCTAAACTAAAATCCCACTCTGGCAACTGAATGGGAGGAGAAACTGGACTGAGGATAGACTAATGGCCGGCAGACCAACTGGCAGGCTGTTGAAATAATCTAAAGTGTGAGGTAATGAGGACCCACACTAGAATGCTGGTAATATCACAGGAGAGAGGGGTGTATTCCAGAGAAGTTGCAACAGTCAAATCGACAGGTCTTCCCAACAGATTGTCTATTGGGTGGGGAGTGGGAGTATGTGTGAGAGATAATGAGGAGCTGAGGATCACATGTAGATTGTGAGCCTTTTTAAGGCCTAGGAAGATGGAGTTGCTCTCAATAGAAATAGGGAAGTTTGGAGAGGGAGATAACGAGTTCAGTTACAGGCATATTGAGTTTCAGATGTCTACTGGAATCCAATTCAAGATGTCTGAAAGGCAGTAAGAGATGCAAGCCTGGAGGTCAGCAGAGAGGTAATACGACTGGGTAGCTGGATTTGAGAATCATCAGTAGAGAGATGATAATTAAATCCCTGGGGGCTAATGAAATCATCAAGTGAAGTATTGTAGAGGGGAAAAACAGAAGAGGGCCCAAAATAATTTTCTGTAAGATGCCCAAAGTCAGTGAATGTGACCTGAATGAGCATCCAGCTAAGAAGACTGAGAAGGAATAGTCAAATAGGTAGGAGGAGAACTAGGAAAGAGTGGTATTTCAAAAATCTATAGAGAAAGGAGTAGTACCAAGGAAAAGAAAGTGACCAACAGTGTCACAGGATGCAAAGAGGGCAAGAGGAATGAGAATTAGTAAAGTTTGGATTTGATGATTAGGAGATCATTGATAACTTTGGAGAGAATGGTTTTGGTGAAATTAAATTGGAAATCAGATTGTAGGGCATTAAGTAAAGAATGAAAAGGGAGGAAGTGGAGGCACCTATTATAGACAACCTTCTCAAGGAATTCAGCCAAAAAGAGTTGAAGAGATATAAGATAATGGCAGAGAATGGAAGATCATGTGTGTATGTGTGTGTGTGCGTGTGTGTGTGTGTGTTCATCCTTCATTGTCAAAGAAGACCATGCCATCAGAGAAATGATGACATGACTTGCTCTTGACTTTGTTTTGAGTGAGAGAGGGCTGTGCAGGTCACCAACCTCACTTCTCCTCCAGAGCCATCTGAATCCAGCGATCAGATATTCATCAGGATGACTGGAGATGACCCAGGAGGAGGCAATTGGGGTTAAGTGACTTGCCCAAGGTCACACAGCTAGAAAGTGTCAAGTGTCTGAGGTGAGATTTGAACTCAGGTCCTCCTGACTCCTGCACTGGTGCTCTATCCACTATACCACCTAGCTACCCTGGAAGATCATGTGTGAGTTTTATGATGATAAGGGAGATATGAGCATACATGTAGGCAATTGGGAAGGATGCAGGAGATGGAGAAATTGAAAATAAGTGAGAGAATAGTGATGACAGAAGGGGAAATCTGTTGGAGCAGATTGGATGGAAGAATCTAACACCTTCATCTAACAGATGGATCAAGAAGAAATAAGAAACTTGCCTAAGATCACACTGGTAGTAAAAACCAGAGCTAGGAATTAAACCAAGTCCTCAAACTCGAATCAAAGGATCTAGTCACTATAGCATCTCAAGGAAGAGATGCCTACAGGCAGAGTGATCTTGATTTAAGAAACCACTTTGATTGTGTGACTACTTAACTACTTTGACTCAGTTTCCTTGGCTTTAAGTATCTGTGCCTTGCTACCTCTTCTCTTTCAACCTGTAAGGAATATTTAAGAATGCATGAATCACATCAAATTCTGAAAATATATCATTTTCTGACCCTTGGAAATAACTCATATATAGGACAGCCTATGATGACTTAGAGCCAGGAAGATCTGTGTTCATTTTCCATCTCAGTCAGATATTAGCTGTGTAATCTTAGACGTCACAAACTTTCAGGGTTCTAAGATAACTCTTTATAAGCAGAAGAAAAGACCCCAATTTGCACTAGTAGAGGGAATTTCCATATTCAGGAGCTCTATAAACCAGCAAAATCTTAGCCCTCTCCTATGGATAACAACTTATTTAAATAATGCCTTATGGTTTACAAAAGATCTCAAGTTATGTAATTGTTGCTGTTATTACCAAGGGAATTCAGTTTCTAAATCTGCAAAATGGGAATAGTAATAGTACCTCACAGAATAGTTATTAATATCAAGTGAAATAAAATATGTAAAGTGTTTTACAGACATTAAGATACTACATACATATTAGCTATTATTTTTAAATTAATAAAGAATCACGAAAATCTACAGTTTCTTCCACAGAAAGAAGGTAATCAGAAAAAAAAAAAGAAAGAATAGGGGAACCATACTATGCTTCCCTTTTCTCTACTGTCATTGAATCTTTGTTACTGGCACTCTTATCTGCTCTCCAGGAAGCTGAAAGCTAGTTATTCTGTCATTTGGCCAACCAGACAATTTGGGAGTGAAAAATGAAAGCTATGGTTCTTCTCTGCTGTTGTCTGTTTTAGCCTATCTCTCGTTCTAAGGATTTTTCAGTTTGCAAAAAGAAATCTGGGAGGCCTAGGCCTTTATAATCACAAGGAATTTAGTACTGGTATTGGCCGTAATACATGGAGATAGATATCACGCTGATCTGTTTGAACAAAGTTGTCATAGATCTAATCAAGGAATGATATTCCTCTTTTGTTGAACAGAGTCCAGAGTTCATGGTACTTTATTTGAAAAGCAGCCAGCAATGTAAAATGTAATTTAAAGGAAAAAAGTAATAAAATAGGAACATGGGAAGAAAAGCTAAATTCAAAGATGTGTAGTAACAAAATTCTATAAATATCAAAAGACTAAAAAAAATGCCTTCTCTTGGATGCTCAATCACTAACTACTTAGATGCTCAAAACTGAAATTTTGGTTATATTTTCTTTATTCAATTAGAATTCTATAAACTATATTCTGTTTATAATTCCATATAGAATCTTCTGGTTTTCATATAAGAGCAAATAGACCCAACAACTTGACTTGAGTTTTCAGCACTCTAAGGGTTAGCTTGAATCCTCTATATGGCCACTAAGGCTTCAGGGGGGAAAACATGTCATTGCCAAAATCAAATTGCTATCTTAAATATTCCCACTGAGTTTTGAAAGAAAGTATCCCCCACAACTTCTCTAAATCTACAGTTGCAATCTAATCTATCTGAGAGAACAAATAAAAAATCAAATTGCAGAAAACATTCTGATCTCTTCTTACCTTTGCATGTAGGTCTCAAGAGTAACCTCAGTTTCTCTAAGCATCTTTTAATGAAGACTTGTTCCAGACGTTTTCCATTTGCTTCCCTCACTGAGAATAAAACTGTCTCATGGAAGGTGAAAAATGACATTCATGTCTTTCACCCAGAGTCTTTTCAAATCAGCAAATGGTGTCCTACAATTGTGCTTACCTTGGTGAAAAACCTTGGGTGAACCAGCAAGCTAAGCTAATAAATGTGAGTGTCTGAAAACGAGTGCTGAATAGAAACACTCCAAGAACTTAATTTGTGACATAAGCAAGAAAGGAATGCAGGATAACAAAAATGAAGATTGATTTCCTCAGCTAAAGACCCAACAAAGTCAATATTAACACACAGAAATATCACACAGACAAGACCAAAATGTGAGAAAACTGTATGGATACAATTAATTATCAAAAGACTAAGTACATTATGACTTGTTTTTTATTCTTATTATCATTATGAAATATTTTTCCTTTCACTATAGTCTTACTCTCTTATCTAATGCCTTATCATGGTACTTAGGATGACCTTGGCTTCTGAAAAGAATGAGAGGGGAGGAAGTGGAGGTACCTATTACAGACAGACAACCTTCCAGAAGAACATAAACTCTGATAAATTCTCAGAAGCTAGAAAAGCTTTGTCTACCAGCTTGGGGACTGACCAAGTAGCCTTTATTAAACTGTAATCTCCTTGAGGACAAGAGCTGTACCTTCTCTAAACTTGGTATCTTCCTCAAGACCAAGCAGAGTTTACATTGTAAATACATAATAAATGTTTGTATTCCATTGTTTTCTAAGGATAACACAAATTGTAAGTGCTGGCACGTAGTAAGCACTTAATAAAGCCTCCTCTTCCTCATCTTTCTTCTTTTTCTTTCTCCTTTCTTCTTTTTTCTTCTTTCTTTTCTTCTTCCTCCTCCCTTTTCTTTCTGCCAGTAAAAGACCTGGCCTTCTATTTAACTGATAAAATTGAGGCAATTAATCTGGCACTCCTTTATTTTATCTAAGCCACACAAAAGAAATCTCAACCTTAACCCATTTCTTCACTCCATTGTTTCATTTTCCAAGGAAGAGGTTGGTCTTTCACCTGCTAACAGTTGTGCCTATGCCACATCCTCCCCATCTCTTTTAGGAGTTTGCCCCTTTGATCACTGCTTCTCACTTTCAATCTCTTGCTCTCTGCTGGCTCCTTTTCTAGTTGTCTAAGAATATGCCTAAACTCCCATTCTTGAAAAAAAAGAAAAAACAAACTGCCCCTTGATCCTACAACCTTAAAACCATTGACATCTATTCTCTTTTACTGTCAAATTCTTAGGAAGCCTACCTACAATTGTTTGACTCAATATATGCTTCCACTTAGAATGCAATCATATCTCAGTCTCTTATAGCCAGGCATCTGATTACCACTCCAACGAAACAGCTATTTCAAAGGTTATCACAGATCCTCATATGAAGCACAATAGTTAGTAGTTATCATGGTATAGCTGAGGAACTAATTACAGAATCGAAGGACCCAAGTTCAAATTCCACGTCTGCTTCTTATTACCAGAGTGATGTGGGGCAAGTCACTTAATCTTTTTGGGTCTCAGTTTCCAATTTTATAAAACAAGGACTTTGGACAAGATGGCCTCTGACTACTTTTCTAGTCCAAAATCCATAATCGTATAGTCTCTAAACTGATAAATCTAAAGGCCATTTCTGAAAGGTCAAATTCTTGAAATTATCTCTTGCTTTTTGGCCATATTTCCCTCTGGTAAGATCTACTGTTCCGTGATATCTGGACAAGTTTTCCTGCCTTGAGGCCTCTCCTTTCTCCCTCTTATTTCCTCTCTCTCCTCATTCTGACTTATCAATCAATCAATCAATGATTGCTATGCACCTATTATGTGTTAGGGACTTGTGCCAGGTGATAGTGATACAAATGTAAGAATGAAATAATCCTTGCCCTCATGGAATCAATAATCACCTCAATGCATCTCAAATCTCTCTCTCTCTTTCTCTCTCTCTCTCTCTCTCTCTCTCTCTCTCTCTCTCTCTCTCTCTCTCTCTCTCTCTCTCTCTCCCTCTCTGTCTCTCTGTCTCTCTCTCTCTCTCATGTATCTATCTTTAGCCCTAGTTTTACTTCTGAGCTTCAGTTCCATACCCCAAGAGTCTGTTGGCCAGTTTGCCTGAACTTCATGTCAGGTTCATTGATATCTTAGGCTCAATATATCTAAAATGGAACTCATGATCTTCTCCCTTCTCCTCCTACCTCCAGACTGCCCATTCTCTACTCTTTCCTATTTCAGTCAATGGCAACACCATTGTAGTAGAGTCTGGTACATGTGCAGAATACCTTAAACTGCCTTTCTCCATGTGGAGGAAGTTCGAGATCTTGCTTGCAGGAAAGTCTCAGTGATATATAATGGAAGTGACTTATAGACACTGTAGAGGATGAATAGACATTCTGTACCTGACTTTGATCATCTGAATAAGAGAGTCTTCAGTTTGCTCTGAAAACATTCAAAAAGGCCTGGCAGCTTCACTGCTATCTTTCTGCCTCATTTGGTGACTCCCTGTGTCACAGTGTCTGATGAGTCATAGTTCCATAAGGAGAGGCCAAGGGGGCCTTTTCTCCACCCCCCACCCCCCACCCCTCAGGCCTTGGTCCTTGTCCTCTACATTTGTTCTATTTTTTTTAAGGTGAAAGACATTAGAGTCATCAACCTTGTGAGAATGAAAGGTCAAAAGAGACCTGTAGTGCCCTAGAATTTCTAGACAGGTTTTTAAATCTAGGGCAGTTGAAGTTGAGACAAGGATTCATCTGGTAATCATGCTGAGTCTGTGCATGAATTTGGTGAAACTAAAGCTATGTAGGGACTGAGCTAAGTTTTGAGCCCACTGCCTGCCAGAGACCAAGGTGGTATAGGGGAGAGAAAGCCTCTGTGATACTAAGGGAATTCTGCAGTAATTTTTTAAGTCAGAACCCTTTGTAAAAGATAATTGATGGCAAGTGGTTAAATGGAACTGGAGATCACTATATTTGTTCTTCACTAAGGGTGAGAAATAGTCAGGGGGAGCTAGAGCAGATAGTAAAAAAGGGAAGATCACCCCAGGTCCTTGGGATTCCCTTGGGATCACCATTATCTTAGTGATAACTACAAAGTTAAACTTTCTTGTTAGGATATCTGAAACCTACTGCTTGTGCTTAAACTCTGAGCATTTAAGTATAAACAGTAGGGGCCATGGATTTTACCACTGGTTTCTTTCTTGAGTTTCTCTGCTGTGAACTTCTGTGAATATCTCAGCTGCAGTTCTTCCTTCATTGTAGTTAAACTCCATGTCATCTAGATTGATGAATATACATAGGCAAATTTCTCCCTCCTACATTTTAAAAAAAATGTTTAAAGCCCTATTGACTAGATCTGAAAGACTTTACACAAATCTATTCTTGCCAGTACTGGTTTGGCATACTCTAGCCATTATCAGCATTCCATCATTCTTGTATTTTAAAGTGGCAGTCAGAAATCCAAATCTTATTCTTAAATACCATATTCTTAACCAGCCATCTTAGTGTCTGAGGCAGGATTTTGAACTATTAATCAGCTATTTAAGTTTCTTTGTACCTCCACTGCATCTCATTACTTTTCTTAAGGTTTTACAAATACATTTGAGTTATAAACAAGTATTTTCTCATATATCTCTTCATCTGTCAAGGGGATAAATATTTGCTGATTGAATTAGTACCTACATTCTTTTGGTTTTGTTATGACCATGAGTTTGTATTGGCTAAACTCCAGAATGAAATTATTAAAACTACTATTTATATACTTTTCTCTACATTTCTTATTTTAGGGGAGAATGGTCACTCTTTTAAGAAGTTTATTTTGGAGTTGTTTTAATTGTTTATAATATTTTTTTTCTAATTTTTATTCCTTATTCTGGATTTTTTTCTCTTAAAATAGGTAATCTGATTATTTACAGATTCTAGAATGAGTCTGCACCAGTAAGGACTTGTTTTCTTTCTGTTAAAAAATAATCAATTACAATTGCTTTGTCGAGCACTTTCCAATTCTTTTCTCAAAAAAAAGTAATCATGATGTACAGACATGAGATTTTCATGTGAACTACCAATTTGTGACTTCTCTCATTCCTTATTTCTGAAATATATTTTCCAATATATTTTTCACCTTCTTCCTCTATGCTCACGTTTGCACTGAAGTTACCAAATATGTAAGATTAACTTGACGTATATTATAAAGTTTTTTCCATATAATATCTCGATCTGTTCCTCCCAATTCAGTGTTGACATTGAATTTTCATGGTAGTATTCCTAGAAATGTTTACCATGCCTTGAAATATAAGACAACCAATGTCCCAAGAAATGTTATTTCTTTTTTTGCATTTGGATTTGTGATAAAACCACTTCTATCACCTCTTTTATTAGGTTTTTCTTTCAGCTACAACTTCCTTTTGTCTTCTAGTTTCATTTCTAGCAAGCATCCCAAGTTACAAAACTATTCAACTTCTTCAGTAATATCTCCTGTTATCACTGCACAAGGATCTCACATTTACAGTACCAACAGCTAGGATGATGTCTAGAAATGGTTTAAAAACTTGTGATTGTTCCACCCCTTTCCTCTCTCTCACATGGCTCTGCCAGAGCCACAGCAGAATCAAAAGCAGGGCAGACATTCTTATGATAGAGTAAGGATAAATGAGTACAGAGGTTGGTAGAGGCCTTGAATGAAATTTCTAGATTATCCTATGACCACTGGGAAACCACTGACATTTTTGAAAAACAAGATACAGATATATATATGTGTGTGTGTGTGTGTGTGCGCGTGTGTGTGTGTATGTATGTATATATATATATAAAGCATGCTCAGTGGGACTATTAGATTCATTGCAACTCTAGAGAAATAATACTCAGTAAACATGTACAGAGAGCTACAGAGATAGATATTTTAATAACTGACTTAATAATACTTTAAAATTTTTTTATTCTATTGGACAAAATAATTGAATCATTTTGGTGTAAATGTGTTGAGTGGCCAATTTAAGATTAATTTCTGTTAGAAAACCATCTTCCTGGTCCCAAACTTAGCATGTGGTTGAAGAGTGAAAAATAAAAAAAAGCACAGGAGTGTGGTATTACAAAGTTTTAAACCAAACAAAAAGGACTTTGACTAATACCTCTTTTTTTGCAGGTGGTTTTGCGTTCCAAGGGAAACAAACATTGCTGATTTTTTTAGAACTGCTCATGACATCTTTCACAGCATGAACATTATTTTTTAAAAAATACACACTATCCTAAAATATTCCACAGTCTAGCATGACTGCAGGTTGTAAGGATGTTATATCCTCATTTTAACACTTCCTGCTGATATTTGGAAATTGTCACAACCTCCAATGTTTAATCAATGTTTTCTTTTTGTCTGGAGAAGCAGGTATCAAATCAGGGAAATGACGACGTGACTTGCAGTTGACTTTGATTTGAGTGAGGAAGGGTTGTGCCAGATCACCAGCTTCACTTTCTCCTGCAGAACCATCTGATTCAGTGACTAGATATTCATCAGGAGGACTGGAGATGTGTTATCATTTCCCTGATGTCACGGTCCTCTTCAAAAACCAAGGACAAACACAAGCTGTGAGTAGACTGAACTGCCTGAATGAGGTAACCCAGTTTGTCCTCTCCCTCTCCCTCTCTTTCTCCTTTCCAAAGGAAGGTAAATTTTGGATTTACTAGCTAGATTTCCTTCCTTCCTTCCTTCCTTCCTTCCTTCCTTCCTTCCTTCCTTCCTTCCTTCCTTCCTTCCTTCCTTCCTTCCTTCTTTCTAACTTTCTTTTCCTTTTATAAAACCTTAAACCCAGCTCACTCTGAAGCTCATAGATTGTCCCACAATAGGTCTCTTCCCAAGCTCCATTTAATGACTGTACTTTGGGCCCTCCTGGCTTAGAGTGAATACCAATGGTAACAGATTTTTTTTGGAACAGCAACCCTGAGGATCTTCCCCTCCCAACTTGATTATTTTTCTTTTTTTCTAATTAAAGGGGCCAAATCTTGGCTCACTTCCTAAAGAGTCCTATTTACTGAATGGGTTTTACCTCACTCTAAATGAGTGCATAAATCAGCCTTAGCCAAAAAGGACCAGGGTCTCCCATTGTATCCTGGGCCATCTTCAGTCATCCTGATGAATATCTTGTCATTGGATCAGATGGCTCAGGAGGACAAAGTGAGGCTGGTGACCTTGCACAGCCCTCCCTCACTCAAAACAAAGTCAAGTGCAAGTCATGTCATCATTTCCCTCATGTCATGGTCCTCTTCAAAAACCAAGGACAAACACACACACACAGGTATCAAACAGATCAAGGCAGAGGCCTTCCATTTACTGAAGTCAGCTCTGAACTTGTGAGAGTTATCTTTTTTCTACTTGCTATCTCTAGTAAGAGGCAGAAAGATATAGTGGATGGATAACTAGCTTTGAAGCTAAAGTAACCTGCGTTCAAATCCTGCCTTGGACACATACTGGTTATATAATCCTGAGTAAGCTGATTAACTGCTTAGTGCCAGACAGCTTTCAAAGAGTACAAATTGTAGAGAATGTATTGATAAGCACTGGTCTAGGAAAGTAGTTATTAAGCTTTTGTGTGTGTGTCCTGGACCTTTGAATATCTTGTGGCGCCTATGGATCCATTCTCAGAATTATATTTTAAATGCATAAAATGAAAATATATAAGAAACCAATTATATAAAAATATAATTATCAAAATATATTAAAAAACAAATTAGTAGACCCTAGCTTAAGTACTCTTCTTTGGGGGAGTTTCCATAGCCAGGAGTTCCCCGTAATAATGAAATGAGAGGTCCAATATCTATCACTATCTTCAAAAGAGCCTTTTTATTTCTATGCCCTCATTGAAAGTATGTCCACCTCGGGGAACACCGGAGAAGGCACAGTTTTTGGAGGTAGAGGACATGAGTAAGAATCCTGCATGTAACACTTACTATCTTTGTGATCATGAAAATATCATGTAACCTCTTTTTGCCTCAGTTTTTTTTATCTGATAAATGAGAATAATAGTACACTGTGTGCCTCAGAGTAGTATTCTGAGGAAATGTTTTGTAAGTTGTAAATTCTTGCTGTCTCTCAAGATAACTGGCTTCTAGTCCAAGCTCTCATATCTAGTAGTGATGTGACACTAGATAGCTTTCTCCTCTGTAAAACAGGAATAATCATATTTGCAATACCCCTCTCACAAGGCTATTGTGAATAAAGACCTTTGCAGACCTTAAAGTGATATAAATGTGACCTACTATTTTTCCCTATCTTTTAAGAATCTCTCCTATTCAAGTGCCACTATTAAAGTCACGTTGGACAGTATTTACATGGGCACAATAGTTCTACATCTTCCCAAAGTCATTCTTCATGGAAGGGGGCGGGGGTGATCTCGGATTTTCTAAGGCCATAGCAGCAGAACACATAAGCTCTAGAAGATTTTGTGATGCTTCACAAGGTTTGGAGTTCAGTCTCAGCAATAGGTTGTGTCTGCCTAGTTCAAGTCAGAGAAGTCTGTCACCAAACTGACTTAGGTGTTAGAATTATGTGACTAAATAACCTCTGAGAGTATACATGAAATATATTTGGATGTATTTCTTTTCTCTTTCAGATTCCTCCTCAAAAAGCTTCTACTGTCTGAAAGAGCTTTAAATAGAGTCACTGAATGACTTATGTTAGGATTGTGATCATTTATTCATATTTTATAAATTTAAAGGAGATCTCTTCAAATCTTTTCATTTTGTTTCTTAAGCTTAAATTATGAACTTATCCTGGGGAAGAAAGTAATACAACATCTAGGAACTATTGTGGTCCATTAACACAACTATTTTCTGCCCTAGTGAAGTGCTATACTATTTTTGACATATGGTACATTAAAGATATAATATTATATATAAGATATACACATATGTATAGTGTAAAAATGTGTATAATATTAATTATAATATGTATTATAATATATATGCCCATATTCACATGTATACTTCTACACATATCTATATACATATGTAGATATGTATGCTATACACATACTGCTTTTAAGAAAGTTTTGGGTTTTATTAAAAGACTCACAGAAGAGGCTTTAATAATACTTACTTGTCATGTTTGTTATAGAAAAAACCTACAGTGCAATTTATACCTACCCTTAAGTCTGGCTAAGTAACACTCTTTAGGGTCAGATTAGGTATCTGCAGTCATTAAGACTACAAGGTGGTATTTTGATCTGTTATTGATGGAATACTCCCTTACTGTACTATTTACTTATTTCTTTTCTTCCTCCTTTTTTCTATCTCTTCCCCCCCTCTATTCTCCACCTATTCCCCTTTGCTTATTCTATTCCAAGCCTATCACTGGTCTCTAGCACTCCTTTTATTTCCCCATAATATTTATTATTATAGTGGAAAATGTATTGCACTAGGAAGCTGGAGACCAGAAGTCTGCTCCACAATGCATTTTTCACAAGTTATGTGACCTTGTCCAAGTTCTTTACCTCCTTTGGATCTCAGTTACTTCCTCTGATATTAAGGATAATACATACCCTCTCAAGGTAGAAGCTGGACCTGATGCTTGCTTGAGGTTGCGTACAGATCTAAGATCTACGAGTCTATGGTTCTGTTCATATCTTTGGGACTTAATAACGATGAGAAAAAAAGGATGATTGCTCCGAGGATCACTGCTTTAGTAGTAATCAGTGACACAGCTCACAACTAGAGCCTGTGAGGATCTCTAATTTTTTCTTAGAAGATCTGGATTCAAACCTCAGTTTCACCACTTCCTTTCCATAAGTCATCAACCTTCTTTTGATCTCAGTTTTCTCCTTTGTAAAATGAGTACAGTAATGCTTGCACTCTCTACTTCACAGAGCTGTTGTGAGGCTCAGGTGAGATAATAAAAACAAAATATTTTGTGAATCGTGAAGCACCAAATGTGTATCAACCACTGTTGTCATTATTTTTACAGAAACAAATATTCTAATTTGAAATTTCACAGTCAGATAAGAGAAAAAGAGGAAGCCAGCAAGCATTTCTCATAGTTAGGTTTACTTGAGAAGTTATTCCCAGGTAAACATGTGAGCACAGGCTATAACAATGACCCACTTAAAAAATTAAAAATGTCACTAAAAATACCTCAAAGTTAACTCTTCCACAGCTTCTTCTCCTCCAGCTTGCCAACACAGTTCAACCCCATACATTTGCTGTATCTATGAAGTTATATGCATGCTATCATAATGTCAAAAATTCATTTCTCTGCGGTATTGTACATCCCTCTGGATGTATAATGTTTTTATGCCATTGATTTAGCACAACCAGTTACCCTTACAGGGGAAAGAAGAGAAAGTATGACTTCTCCCTATTGGATCTGTAATGCCATCATCACTTAAGAAATTCAACATATTATCTATGGCTATAGTTGTTATTTTTTCTCTCTCCCAGCCCACCCTTTCCTTAGAAGCAGACAAAAAAACAGCTCTTAATTTGCTGTCTTTTTAACACCCCCCCCACTAGAAACACCTATAGCTGTGAAGTAAACAAGAACGTAAACACACCTTACATAGCTGATCTCTCCCTCTTTCAGTGTTTCAGTAGAAATATGCAGGGTGTTCCAAAAAACTAAGTCTTAAATATGTTAAAATTGCATTAAGACTTTTGGGACAGTCTGCATGAAGAGCGGGATCTCTTTAAAGCAGTTCCTTTCTATGAAAATTAGACAGGCCTATACAATTTAATGCTATTAACTATATGGCTGATAGTTCCTGCTATTAACTCAGAACTATTAAAAAAAAAACCATACAGATATTGAATTTGAGTCATGGGGGAGTCCCCTTTGCCTTCCCAGAATACCAGCCTAAGTAAGTACAAGGGTAGGGATGGGGGAGAGGGAGGAATCCAAGATCTGCAAATCAAAATGCCCAGAAACCTCTCACCTCCGAGATTTTGCCATTTTTTTCTCAGCTGATCCATTTTGTGTTTGAATGATTTGTCTGTTTTTTGTTCCCAGAAGACTTCGGTGTCATGTGTCCAGCATATTGCCAGCTACTTTGCTGACACTCCATCAGGTGTGCCTTAGGTTAAAACTTACGAATGTCATCTGAGTCAAAACTAGAGCATAAATACACCTTACACTGGTGATCTCTCCCTCTTTCCATGCTTCAGTGGAAATATACAGGGTGTTCCAAAAATCTACGCTTTAAATACCTTATAATTGCAATAAGACTTTTGGGTCAGCCCACATGAAGAACAGGATCTCCTTAAACCAGTTCCTTTCTATGAAAGTTAGGCTCACACATTTTAATGCTAAGAACTATATGGCTGATAGTTCTTGCTATTAATGCAGAACTATTAACAAAACATACACATATTGAATTCGGGTCATGGGGGAGTCCCCTTTGCCTTGCCTGAAAATCAGCCAAGATATGGGGGTAGGAGTGGAGGACAGGGAGGAACTCACAATCTACAAACAGAAATGCCCTGAAACCTCTCACCTCTGAGATTTTGTCATTTTTTTCTCAGCTGATCCATTTTATGTTTGAATGGTTTGTCTGTTTTGTGTTCCCAGAAAAGACTGGTGTCATGTGTCCAACATACCGCCAACTACATTGCTGACACTCAACAAACAATATTAATCCTTATCATATGACTTAATTGAAAGCCTACACAGGAAACTAGCATACAAAGTTTCACCTGTCCTTCCTGTCTGATCAAGCGTAATTCTACTCATTTAGAGAACCACAATCTGTTTATTAAATAGACTAGCAACCTCTTCACAACTCACAATAATTTCATGCATGTGAAAAAAATATTATATTTACACGGAATTATATCTGTGACTTGATTTGCTTTAACTTTCTTTGTCAGATGTGCATTCTTTTGTATGATTTCTTTGCTTTTGAAGATCAATGCCTTTTATTCAAGAACTACAGCTTCCTTCCACTCTGTGAACCTTCCTAGTGATACTTCATATAGGTAGTTTTGTCCCAATCAGCCCAGAGGAACCAGTTGTAAAGGCCAAGAAATGATTCACTAATGATAAATACTGCTGAGCTGTGAGAAAAGTGGAAACAAGAATAATGACTTAATATAATTTCCATTTAAAAGTTCCAAATGACCTTATCTGTATAGAAAAAGTCAACATGGTGAGAGCTAAATACATGGTTTATACACACCCCTTCACATCCATAGAATCTCCCTTTTGTCCTCATTTCCAGAAATATTTTAAGACACTGATCAACATTAAACAACCATATACTATTGAATACAATGCAAGGTATTTAAGAGTAAGAGATACTATTTCTATGACAAGATGAGCTTGCATTCTAGTTGAAGAAGGATTAATACAATTATAGGATTTCGTAGTTCATGGAACCTCAGAGGTCATCTGGTTCAATCCCTACTTAATCAGGGATATCCCCTATAATAGTGGTGTCAAAATCAAATAGAAAAGGATCTGTAGGACACATATTGACTTAGAAAACCACAAATTAACATCATTTATGTTACATTATATATTTTTATATTTTCCAATTATGTTTTGATTGGTTAGGGAAGAGTTTTGACAACTGCGAGTTTGACACTTCTAGGCTATAATATCCTTGGCAAATGTTCACTTAGCTTGTGCTCTACTGAGAGAATGTGCTATTTCCTGAGGTAACCAATTTCATTTTTGAAAAGCTCTAACTTTTTTTTCTTATATGAAGCCAAACTCTGTTTCTCAGAAACTCAGTACTTCTAATTTCCCACACAAGGATCAAGGTAACATGTGAAAGCCCTTCAAAAATTCAAAGACAATTATTAAATTTCCCTTTGACTAGTTCTTGTGTGTCCTAGTTTTGAATCACATCACAGTCCTAAGCACATGCTGTCTTTGTCAACATTTTTTCTAAAAGAACTGACCACAATATTCTAGATGTGGTCTGGAATACTAGTAGGAAGGACTGTAACTTTCCTTATTCTAAATACCATACTGCTATTCTGTCATTCTCTCTTTTAGAGAGACACAGGACATACTGGATAGAGCCAGCCTTGAAATCAAAAAGATCTCAGTACAAGTCCTAACCAGGACACATACCTAGTATGGGACCTTTGGTAAGTCACTTAATGCTTAGTGCTCTCCAGCATTCTTTAAACTGTGGGCTGTGATCCTATGGTTCATTACCCACAGTTTAAGAAGCAGTGAAGGGTTCACAAGTGGAAAAAGTATAAGAAGCCCTACTCTAGGCAATGTTTTAGGACAATAAGTTGCAGAAAAGGTACCAACCTGTATCAGTGAAGGAAGTCCAGAATCCTAGATTCAGGAGAATCTGAGGGTCATCTGTGACATTAGCAGTTAAAGGAATCCTCACTATAGTACACCTAATAAGTGATCATCCAGCTTCTGCTTGAAGACCTCCACAGAGAGCCAATGACAACATCTACAGTCAAGTTTTTTCTCCCTTATCGATAAATTATAGGTCCAGTCTCCTTCCCTATCCCACACATTCATTAATATAGCCTATGATCATATGAGATCATTACCTGTCTCATTGTTGGCCCATATTGAACTTGTAATTCACTAAAACTCCACTACGTTTTCCAGATAAATTGCTGTTTAGCTGTATTTCCTTCATTTTCTATGATTAGGTGGCTTATTTTTAAATCTAAGTATTGGTAAAAATTCAAATTGATGTTTGTTAAATTTAATTTTGTGAATCTAGCCTTGAAGAGTCACAAGTTCAGATGGTCATCTAATTTAGTTTCTACCTCACTACAACATCCATGAACAGTGAACATTCAGCCTGTCTCCAATGAGAGAAATCCACCACCTCCCAAGGCAGCCCAATCCATTTATACATAGCTCTAATTACTAGCAAGTTCTTCCTGATATCAGCCTTAAATTTACTGCTATATAGTTTCCACTCACTGCCCCTAATTCTGAAGAAAAGTGCCAAAAAACTAACTGCAGGCTCCATGGTCAAGTGACTTCAATGAACTGTATAATTAGCTGAGGTGGTATTTGTGGGTGTCATGGACTTGATACTCACTATAGAAGTTCCAACTGTTTCAGTCATCATAGAGTTATGAAACTAAAGGAGATTCTTTTTTTTTATGGAAAGGAAGTAGGTTGGTGGATGGAATCAGTGAGATTGCTGATATACTTTTGGAGGATGAATAAAAGCTATTTTGGTTTCATCACATTTTTTTTCTAGAAAGCTTTTTCTTACCTCAAACTGAAATCTGCTACTCTGTAACTCCAAACTATTGGTCCCAGTTCCATTCTCTTTAGTAGACAGAGGAAATCAATTTCCTTTACAGTATACCCCTTCAAATATATGATAAATGCTGCATATAATGATGATGATGATGATAATGACAGCAAGCTTTCATATAGCACTTCAACGCTTGCAAAGTGCTTTAAATATATCATCTATTCCCTAAAACAACCCTGTGAGTAGGTACTATTATCATCCCCATTTTGCAAATGAGGAAACTGAGACTCAAAGTGCCTAGGGTCACAAAAGCCAGTAAGCATCTGAATCAAGATTTGAATTTAGATCTTTCTGACTCCATGTACAGAATTCTATCCACTATTTCACCTATCTCTTCATTGTACCAGACTTTTACATTACCATTAAGGGTAACACTAGTCACTCATGTTCTCAACCTAGGTACCATTTTTAACTTCTCACTCTTTCTTATCTTCCATGTCCAAGCAGTTGTTAAGTCTTTTGATTATATATGAACATCTCTCATGTACACTGTTTTCTCTCCTCTGACACTACCTTCACCCTCATTACTTCATACCTAGACCATTGAAATAGCCCACTGGTTGGTCTCTGTGCCTGAAGTCTCTCCCCATTGCAATCCATCCTTGACTCTGCTGTCGAAACAATCTTACATTTCAAGCCTGATGATGTCACCCACATCTCCTGGCTCCCTTGGTTTCCCTCAAATCTCAATTGAAGCCCTACCTTCTACAAGAAACCTTTTCCAGTCCTCTAATCTTAGGGCAGGCCTGCACAGCCTACAGCCTGCGGGGTGTGCACAGCAAAGAATTTCGGTCAGCCTGCAAAAAACATAGAGAATGGTTTCTTTTTCATTTTTCCACAGACTGCCCCAAATCGTTTGGTGGGTTGCAGGTTGTGCAGACCTGTGTTTAAGGCCTTCCTCCTCAGATTACCTATAATTTCAGCTGTATATCTCATTTGTACATAGTTGTAAGCATGTTATCTTATCCCATTTAACTGTCAGCTCCTTGAAAGTCTATATTTTTTTCTGTTTGTTTTGTTTTGCTTGCCTTACTTTGTAGCTCCAGTGCTAAATGCAATGTTTGGTACACAGGTAACAAATAATGCTAGGTCACAAATATCTGACTGCCTAAGTCTCTAAATAGTTTTAAGAGGAAGTACAATGAAAAGAGTGCTGAATCAAGAGATAGGAGATCTGGATTCTAACCCTGGCTGAGCCACTAAATAGCTATGTGACCTTGAACAAAATCCCTAAACCTCCCTGATCCTCAATGGCCTCATTTAAAAGGTACATGTTAAGACTAGAAATGTACGTATGATAATACAGGAGAACAAATGAGATAATGTATGTCAATTGCTTTGCATATCTTAAAGTGTGATAAATATTAGGTATTACTGTTTTTACAATCATTTTTAAAATCCATAATTATCTGAATTTCCTCAGTTGTCTCATATAATATGACTGAGACTCCTCATCAAACTGTTGGACCTCCTTTGATTACACTCTAATTTATTAATGAACTGGAAAGATTACTTCAGATGGGGTCTCATCCATGTAAAACGTCATGGAACTTTGAGTTCTGTTTATCACATAAAGTTATTTTGTTTTGTTTTAATTGGATGGTGAGGAACTGTTTTAGGAGTAGCATCATACTTTCAAGTCTGTGGTCATTTAAGCTAAAATAAGAGAAGGCAGTTGTGGGAACACTTATTCATCTCTACTTACTATGGGGTAATGCAGTCAACTACATGTTAACCACTAGAAATGGGACGTGGAGGAAGTAAAACTAGAATTATAGGTGCTCCCACAAGTGAACTTGCATGATTAGAGGCTGAGATAAGGGACTGAGAAAGTAGTGGGTTGGTATACTTCCTTTTAAAAGAAGTCCTGAATGCAACCATCGACCTTGGAAAGCAGGAAGTGTGTGATCTATGCTCTAGTACGTGAAAAAAGCATAAGGGAGGGAAAGTGATGTATGAGGATGCTCAAATAAATCCAATGGGCTGGAAAAGATTTTGTGAGGAAGAGTTATTTGAAGGTAGCTTGGAAAGGGTTGTCAGAATCAGACTGTACGTAGTCTTGAATGTCAAATTTAGGAGTTTTCTTTTTTTTTTTCTAGAGGAAGTAGGTAACCAGTAAAACTTCTTGAATATTGAACTATGTTCTAAGGCAGAATTGTGCCTTAGAAATATTCATTCGGCAGCTGTGTGTAGTCTGGACTAGTGAAGGGAAAAATTGGAGTCAGGGAGACCAATTGTGGCTATCACAATAGTCCAGGGAAGAGGTGATGATGACCCTCAAATAGTTTGGCATCTGTGTGAGTGAAAAGAAATGCAAGAGAGGTTGTAGAGAAAGAAATGTGCTTCCAATGATTTCTTAATTGCTAAAAACAATGGCTTCTTTTCAGTCCTCAAACTTCTCTACTTCTTTGTAGCCTTTGACACTATCTACACCTTTTCTTGAGACTCTTTTCTTTCTAAGCTTCATGGCATGGTTCTCTCCTGGTTCTCCTCCTACTGTTCTGAGCTTTATTTTAAGATTTAAATTTATTTATTTATTTTTAGTTTTCAACATTCATTTCCCCCAAGATTTTGAGTTCCAAATTTTCTCCCCATCTTTTCCCTCCCCTCATGGCATGCATTCTGATTACCCCTTCCCCTAGTCTATCCTCCCTTTTATAATCCCCTACTCTTATCCCATTCCTATTTACTTTTGTGAAGGGCAAGATAGATTTCTATATTCCATTGACTGTATGTCTAATTTTCCATTGCATGTAAAAACAATTTTTTAACATTTGTTTTTAAAACTTTGAGTTCCAAATTCTCTTCCTTCTTCCCTCCTCACCCACTCCCATTGAGAAGGCAAGCAATTCAATATAAGTTATGCAAATCACTTCCGTAATAGTTATGTTGTGAAAGACTATTTTCCCTCCATCCTATCCCACTCCACCCCAGTTATTCTATTTCCTCCTTTGACCTTGTCCCCTTTCTAAAGAGTTTGCTTTTTACTATTGCCTCCCTCAATATTCCCTCTCTTCTATCATGCCTCCCCTTTTATCCCCTTCCCCCCTACTTTCCTGTAAGTTAACAGTCATGATGTGAAAGACTATATTTCCCTCCATCCTGTCCTGGCCCCCATTTATTCTATTCTCTCTTTTGATCCCTTCCTTCCTCAAAGGTATTTACTTCTAATTACCCCCTCCTTCAATTTACCCTCCTTTCTATCATTTCCCTGATACTCACTTATCCCCTTTACCCTTATTTTCCTCTAGTATAAGTTAGATTTTCATACCAAATTGAGTTTGCATGTCATTCCTTTCTTAAACCAAATCTGATGAGAGTAAGGTTCACTCATTCCTTCTCCCCTCTCCCCTCTTTCTCTACATTGCAAAACCTTTTTCTTGCCTCTTTTATGTGAGATAATTTACCCCATTCTATCTCTCCCTTTCTCCTTCTCCCAATATATTCCTCTCTCACCCCTTAATTTTATTTTTTAGATATCATCCTTTCATATTTAACTCACCCTGTGCCATCTATCTATCTATCTATCTATCTATCTATCTATCTATCTATCTATCTATCTATCTATCTATCTATTTCCTCCAACCACTGTAATACTGAGAAAAGTCTCATGAGTTACAAATATCATATTTTCATGTAGGAACGCAAACAGTTCAACTTTAATAATCCTCTTATGATTTTTCTTTCCTGTTTACCTTTTCATGATTCTCTTGATTCTTGTATTTGAAAGTCAAATTTTCTATTCAGCTCTGGTCTTTTCAGCAAGAATACTTGAAAGTCCTCTATTTCATCAAATGTCTATTTTTCCCCTGAAGAATTATACCCATTTGCTGGTTAAGTGATTCTTGGTTTTAATCTTAGCTCTTCTGACCTCCAGAATATCATATTCCAAACCCTTCGATCGCTTAATGTAGAATTAGTCACTCAATCCCCCACTATTTGTGGACCCAGAGCTCTGGAAGCAGCCTCTGCAGCTGCTGCTGCTACTGCCACTGTTGCTGCTTCTGGCCACCACCAGAGCCAACCTCCCCCCCTCCCCCACTGCCCTGGAACTGGGACTGGACCAGCCAGACTCTTTCACACAGGTCTCTCAGAATTTTCCTGCTGACCTTTTTGGTGTTTGTGGGTTTAGAAGTATGAAAACTGCCACAGTTGCCAATGATTCACTCCCCTGAGGCCTACTCTGGCCCATCTGTGCTGGTACAGCCCATGACAGATTGTACTCCATTCCCTGCCTGCTGGGAAAGACCCTCCTTGTTGACTTTCAGGTAGTCTTGGGCTGAGTATTTGTTTCACTCTGTCATTCTGTGGGTTCTGTAGCTCTAGAATTTGTTTAGGGTCATGTTTTACAGGTATTTGAGGGGTTTTGTGGAAGAGCTCAGGGAAGTGCCTGTTTTTACTCTGCCATCTTGGCTTTGCTGAGTATTTCTTTTCAATTCGTTTGATGGATCTTGATGCAGGTCATGCCTGCATTCTATGGGTATCCCTGAAGGTTTTGTCCTGAGTCCTCTTCCCTTCTCACTCTATGCAATTTCATTGATTGATCTTATCAGCTCCTATCAATTATAATTTCTACACCAATGATTCTCAGATTTATTTATTTAGCCCTAACACCATTCCTGACCTTCACTCTCATATCTCCATCTCCTTATTAGATATTTCAAAGTGGGTGTTCTGTAAACAGTCAACCAGTCCCAAACTGAACTCATTGTCTTTACCCTCTCCCTTTTCTAAATTTCTCTTTTAATTTCAAGAGCACCATCTTCCTCCCAGGCACCTAGGCTTGCAAAAAAAAAGTTGATTTTTAATTCCTCATTCTTACCTCTCCTTCAACTTGCAATCTGTTGCCAAGTCCTACTGATTCTATCTTCATAATGTGTCTTATAAATTTTCCCTTCCCTTCTCTGTTGATGAAGGCCCCCATTACCTCATTCCTGAATGATTACAAAAGCTTTCTGCTTGATCTCTCTCTCTCAAATCTCTTCCCTCCCTCTCCCATCTCTCTTACTTTCAGTGGCCAAAATCCTAAAGCTCTCCTACTCAATAAACTCTAATAGCTTAAAGATCAAACATAAAGTCTTCTGTTTGCCTTTCAAAGCTCTTCACATCATGGCCCCTTCCTACTCTTGTAACCTTCTTACACTTTACTCCCCTCCCTATCCTCTACAATCCAGAGACACTGGCTTCCTTGTTGTACCTTGAACAAAAACATGTCATTTCCTGACTCTAAGCATTTTCACTGATATCTGCCATGACTGGAATGCTTCTCTCCTCACCCATACCTTCTGGATTCATTGGCTTTTTTCAAATCTATGCTAAAATCTCATCTTTTGCAAAGAAAACCTTCCCAATCCCCCCTTAATGTTAGTATCTTCCTTCTGAGGTTATCTTCAACTTATACATGTATATGCATGTATCTATGCAGGTATGTATGCATGCAGGTATATCTTATGTGTAGAGTTGTTTATAGGCTGTCTTCCTTATACTAATGTAAGTGCTTTGAGGTCAGGATTTTTTTTTTTCCCTTTCATTGTATCCCTGGTGCTTAGCACAGTGCCTCACATGGTAAATGTTTTAAAATGCTTCTTGACATGTTAACTTCATTTGACAAATGATTGCATGCAGGGGGAGGGCAGTGTGAGGAAGAAGACAGAGTTGAAGATGACTCCAAGGTTACAAACCTGGGTGACTCAAAGATAGCATAAGTAGAGGACTTAGGTGGAGGGGTGGGTTTAGTGGGAAAGATAATGAGTTCTGTTTTAGATAGATTCACTGGGAAATGACTATGGGGATATCGCTAGAAAATATGTTGGACTTGAAATCATCAGATCCGGGTTTATATCTTAGTTCTGCCTTTAACTAGCTATTTAAATTTAGGCCAAATGCTTAACCTTGTATAGTTTTAGTTTCCTAATCTGTATAAAGTTCATCAAGAATTTTGTAATCCTTAAGTACTGCATAAGGAAAACCGTTATTATTATTTTCATGGTTGTGCTATAACAAGATGAGAATTTCAGTTACTTACAACACCCAGATTGGCTAGAAACAGCAGTGGATTCCTTAGCTAGAAGGGGGCTTCAAGAGAGATTGCTGTCTGCCAAAATTGTATCTTGTATATAAGATCCAGGGCCTCTTCCCCACCTTTCCACCCACAAAGTATAGGGAATCACTTCTGGCTACAACAGAGAAATATGGAGGTGTTGTTCAAACCTCTCTAACTTAGTATGATAGCTATTGACCTGGTGCTTTTGATGAGGAAAAAGTATAAAATATTATGGGGGAAAACAAACCTGGTTTGGACTGCTTTGTTTTTTGAGAAAGAAAAATAGTACTTTATTCCTTGTGGATTGGTAGCCTAGGTACGTTCTACCCCAAATTCTGCCCCATCACCTGAAGAGTTTTAATTTTGTGCCTTCTGTCTTATTATTTGATAGGGGAGGTAGTTTGTTTTACACATAATAACTCACATTCTTGCTCTAGAGATCAAGAAAAAAATTTTGTCATTAGGAACCTATTAAGCTTAGCATCCAGTAAAGCAGCAGTACATAAGTATGCAAAGAGGAAGTTTGTTCTGAGTATCTTAATACAGCAGTATCATTTCAGGGCATTTCAATTGTTATACAATCATTCCTGTTCCCTTCTATTCTCCCCATTAGCACCCAGGGCTATTGCTAGGCAATTTAATTTCTCACCCACATAGGATTCTTTTCTGTGAACTGCTTCAGAGTTTTGTTTTTCCATGTGGAAAGACTAGTAAAAAAGATAATTAAGGTTTTGGGGTTATAGTGTCATTAGCATGGTAGTCAATGGTCTTCCTTATCACGTCTCATTATTTGTTCAGCCCACCCAGACCTTCACTAAATCAAAGACTGATGATAGAAGGCTTTTCCCAACAGTGAAAATAATGGGGATGGTTAGGACAAATTGAATCCCCTGTGATTTTTTGAGACGCATGTTCCCTTTGGCAGTGATGTTTCAATCTAGAGATTTCTCAGGGTTATTGTGAAGACAAAATGTGATAATGCACATAAAAGTGATTTATAAACATTAGGTGCCACCACAATACTCATAACTCCTTGAGGAGAAAATAAGCTTTTTTCTCCCTTGCCTGGCATATAGTAGGCACTTAATGCATGATTGATGACATGCTGATTTATTAACTTTGATGATTAAAAAGTCACTTCTCCCTGATGTATTTAGTAGAATAGAACTTCCTTGAAAATGGCATGGAATCTTTGCAACCCTTGGGTCGAACAGTTAGGGTAACTAGGTGGTACAGTAGATAGAGCACTAGGTTTGGAATCAGGAACACTCATCTTTGTAAGTTCAAATCCAGCCTCAGATACTTACTAGCTGTTTGACCCTGGGCAAATCACTTAACCTTGTTTACCTCAGTTTCCACATCTTTTAAATGAGCTGGAGAAAGAAATGGCCAACCACTCCAGTATCTTTGCCTAGGAAACCCCAAAATGGGTTCATGAAGAATCAAATATGATTGAAATGGCATAATAAATAAAGCCCTAACAGTGCCAGGCCAGCATTAGGTGGCTATTTGATTGATTTAGTTGCCTGTATTTTGAGATATTCAATTCAACAATATGTACTAATTATACAGTATGTGCAGAGTCCTTTCCCCAAACCCTACCCACACACAAAAGGGAATGATTCACTTTTTACAATAGAAAGTTATGAAGCACTTGCCCAAACCCCTCCAACTGAAAGTGACAGCTACTGGCCTGATACCAGCTATCACTAAGTTTAGTACAACAGAAGATTTAAAACATAGAGAAGACCTAATATCTACATATAAACAGCACATCAAATTACAAGATCACTCATGAAAAGTAAATTAAAAGCAAGTTATGAACAACAATAAAAATACTACAAATAGAAAATAATAAGAGATATGAAAATGAAACAACCTTGAGGTTTCACCTCACTCCTCTCAGATTGGCAAAGATAACAAAAGACAAAGATGGTAAATGTTGGAAGGGCCATGAGAAGACAGGTACATTAATGTACCAGTGGAGCTGGGAATTGATCCAGTCCTTCTGGAAAACAATTTGGAATTATAACAGATGAGTCATTAACTTGTGCATGCTCTTTAACAAAGCAATATAACTGCTAGGTATATACCCCAAAGAAGTCAAAGACAGAAAAAAGATGTCATGTTTATAGGAATATCTGTAACAATTTCTCTCTCTCTCTCTCTCTCTCTCTCTCTCTCTCTCTCTCTCTCTCTCTCTCTCTCTCTGTCTCTCTCTCTCTCTTTGGTGATAGTAGAATAGCAAATGATTGCAAGGAAAGTGGAGGGCCACTAATTGAGGGAATAGTTAAATTACTAAAGCAAATAAATTAATGGGATAGCATTAGGCTATAAAATGACAAAAGGCATCTGGTGGCATAGTGGATAGAGGGCTAGGCCTGAAGTCAGGAAGACTCATCTTTCTGAGTTGAAATCTGACCTCAGGCACTAGCCATGTGATTCTGGGCAAGTCACTTAACCCTGTTTTGTCTCAGTTTCCCCATCTCTCAAATGAGCTGGAGAGGGAAATGGCATACTGCTCTAGTATCTTCCTTTTAAAGAAAATATCTTGCTTTCCCCAATTAAACCACTTAGAGATCTCTTGATTATAGATGTTGAAGGTAGAAGAGTAGGGAGGGAAGGAGTCCAGAGGGAGGGCAACCTCTTAACTTCTCCAGGGTAGGGGAAACAACTAAAAGCAAGACCAGTGAAACTCAAAGCTGACCCTTTTCCCTGAGTGTTAAACTGTGGATTGAGGAGTTTTGATGCCATGCCATTTACCATCTTTCTATTTTTTATAGTAAATGCACCTAAACTATTAAAAATAGAAAAAAAAGGAAAATGAGATTATTAGCATCTTGTTCCTGGAACAAGTCAACGAATCATGGAACCAAAGATTTAAGCCCTGAAGGGTCATGGGCACAAGGCAATGAGAAATGTGGTCTGAGATCAAGAAAAGAAAGCAGTTGAAAACTTGTAGATTAGTGGGAAATCCTACACCTGTTTATCATCAATGATTTCCTCAAGAAGAGAGCTGGAAGGTCATAGACTTGGCAAGTGCAAACTGCATTTCAAAAACTAAGACTGTTTTAAAGGACAAAAAACAACTGGTGATCAAGTGGAAGTCACTTTTATTAGCTCCATACATATATTTGGATTATCAATTGGTTTCAAAAAAAAGTAGAAATTAATATATAATTAGAAAAGAGGCATGAAATAAGATTTCATTGACATGAGACATTGTACGAAAATAGAGTTCCAGATACAACTTGTTTAAATATTCTGTTGATGCTGAAAAAAGTCAAACAGATAAACACAAAGAATTTGACTCTGATCATTGTTATTTCTTAAATAAGTTTAACTGACATAGATAATTGCCACAACAAGGAGACTAAAAACATCCCCAAACCATTTTAACCAGCACTTGATCTTTTTGCCTACTAAAAAGACTCAATAGCCAAAGATAATACTAATTTAGGATACAAACTCATTTGAAAAAAAGTCAGTGAGGATGAAGATGGGATATTATGAGCAGAGTTCCTCACAAAATAGCAAAAATAAAAACCAAAAACCAAAACAGTGGAGGGGCAATGAGCCTGTAGAAGGCTTGCAATGAGACTCAAGCAACCAAGACTGCCCTGACAGCATGTTTAAACAAAAGCAGCCCAGAGAAATGTGAAATAAAATAGTTCCTCTCTTGATCTCTCATCATTGATAATAGTATGCTAAGGAAGTGAAAAATGACATTCATAACAATGAAATCAGGAAGTACAGCTGGACCTGACCAGGTACATATAGAGGAAAACAGTGCTGAAAGTGATATAGTCTTCAAGGACTGGTTCTCAACATATCCAATTTCAAATCAATTAGATTCAACATATCTATTAAGTATCTAGCATGTTCAAGATTCTGTCAGTTACTGGGAATTTTTGTTGTTGCTGCTATTTTATTGTGTTATTATAGGGTGGCTAGGTAGTGCATTGGATAGAGTGAAAGACCTGGAGTCAGGAAGACCTAGTTCAAATCTAGTCTCAGACGCATACTAGCTGCGTGACCCTGGGAAAGTCACTTACTTCCTGTTTACCTCAGTTTCCTCATCTACAAAATAAGTTGGAGAAGGAAATGACAAACTTCTCTAGTTCCAAGAAAACCCCAAATGGGGTTATGAAAGTCATACATGACTTAAACAACTGAACACTAACAACACCACAATTGTCCTATTACCAGTAGCAAGTGAGACATAAAACAAGGAGATGTGCACACCAAATATATGTAGGGCTATCATGAATTTTTACATGAAGTCCAAATGGATAAACTATTCCCTATAGATTGTATTGATTTCACTGAGCTTTCCAATGTGAAACATGGTCACTCAAAAGAAGTCAGAGTAGCAAAACCAAATAAATGCGGAATGCCTACTACACCAAGTATTCAAATATATTTGGAAGGGAGCTCTCCAAGCTAGTCTGTTAGTTCATATATCTTGTAGAGGCTCTACAGAAGGGCATTCATCTTGGTCCAACAGTAAGGAATAGGATGACATTGATAAGTGAATGTAGGCAACATTGTAGGTAATCCAAAGCCCAAACTGTCTCACAATGTCTACTTTCCCTTTCCCTGACCCTACTATAATAAATCTCAAATTTTGTTTTGTAAATGGATACAGCTATGGTCTGAAAGGCTTAGTGACACTGTTTTTTTCTACTTATTACTAGGATATCATCTACTTTTTAAAAGCAAATTAAACACTATCAAAACAATAAATTTAATTTTTTCTTATACATTCAGACATATTATGCTCTATTTGCTATTTCTTGATAGTCATTATTTAGATCTGCATTTTTCACTTCTCTCTTGGGTACCAATAGAAAAATAACGTTTTAAATGGAATTTCCATTTAATAACTTCCAAACAAAAAGTCAAAGATCACTTTAGTTGTTACTTAATGAAAAACCTAAAGTTTAGTAGAATGAAAATGTTGTCCAAGGAGGAAATTTGTGAGGCAATCATACTTTAGGAGAATTTCCATTTGCTGATCTGCTTAACCTTCTGATAGTTTTTATCATATAAAAGGGAAATACGGTTGTATAAACTTAGAAAGATGTCTATCATTTGAAAGTCTCATGACTTTAGAAGCCTAAAAATTTCACTCTGATGTCTTCTCAATTAAGCGTGTTTCTCTTCAGGTGATCCCAGGAAGTCAAAGATAAGAAGAACACTATAGAGTTCATGAAAGGTATGGACCATATTACTCTTCAATTTTTCTGGTGATAAAATGACCTTTCCTATTGATGTTAATGGTCTTAGGACTAAGAAATCACATCTGTACCATCTTTTGCAAGCAAATTTATTGGATGTTTCTTCCATGGAATGTTTCTCCTTTCTCATTTTGTCCCCTATTTTTGCCCTCACATACCAGTCTCTCTGCATACCTAGGAATTCACAATGACCATTTACCCATAGTCTTTAGTAAATCATGGCAAGTACATTTATAATCTATCTATAAAAGCATTTTCTCTAAGACAAGAGAAGATCTGAAATATACCATACACCAAATGTCGATTGAACCACGCTTACTTGCTTAAATTGGAAGTGAATAGGGCTAACATAAATATTTATCTAAGCCACAAACAGACACACACACAATACACATATACACACATATGTATGCGTGTTTCTGTTTACATTTGGTGAGCCAGAATTGTATTTATACATTTTAATAACTATTAAATTGTAACATACCATTTTCAAGACTTAATTGATGCTTTGTTTGTTTCAAAATTCTTGCTTGAGTATTTAAAGAGGCAGTATGGAAACGTGGAGAATATACTGCTAATGGAATCAAGAAGACCTGAGTTTGAATCTATCTCTGTTTTAATATAACCATGGGCAAAAGCACTTAAATCTCTCTGAACTTGATTATTTTCATTTATACAAAGGGAATAATAATTATCTACCTTGCAGGAATATTGAGAGGCTTAAATGAGATGATCTATGTAAAAGTGTTTTAAAAGATTAAAAGCACTAATGCCAGTTATTTAAAAAATTGTTTTCATTAAATGTCTACTGCGTCCAAGTACTGCAGAGGATACAAAGAGTAATGTTCCTTTTAGATCTAACGTTTTATGGCTTTATGGTTCTAAGTACTTCTAAGACGAAGAGTTCCTTCCTTCAAAAACATGTAACTTAATTGAGCATGTACACACATACACACATACTAAATAATGAAAGATTTTCAAATATTTCACTCACTCAGTAAACATTTATTAAGTGTCTACTATGAACAATGCACCATAGTCGATATTGGGGAAGATATAAAGAAAAAAATTAAAGTATAGACCCTGATCTCAAGTTACAATCTAGAATATTTAAATAATGGCTCAAAAATGATAGAATTAAAGTCCCTATGTGAATTTTATAGACAATAATTGCTATTAGATTTCAAAGAAAGAAGAGTTTGCTTTAGATTCATGTGATTTAGCCAAAGTTCTGTGGAGAGGAGAGACGGAATTGCAGTTGGGCCATTCCTAATATCATTGTACTCTGGTCACTCTGGTCACCCCATGAAACTTCAGTATTTACACACACTTTATCTCATCTTTGTTCCTTGGTAATTTTTTCCCAAGTTGTTTCATGAACGGATCATATTGTTTCTCAAACTATATTTCCAGTTCTTTCAGGGTAAGGACCATATCTGAAATTTAGTATCTATATGACCATGGATAAATAACTTCTTCAAGACTCAGTCAAGTTTCTAAAACCATTTACTAAATTATACATGGTGTCCCCAAAGTCTTTGTGTAGTTTTAAGTTATTAAAGCTTAAGGATTACAATCTGTGTAGATAGAGAGAATTTTCAAGTTGAGGAAATCACAGATCTTAATGTCAGGGCAAGGAGTGATTTTCCAACCAATAAAGTCCTTCGTTTTTGAAGGGGACCAATGACATCATGTGGTAATGTCTTGACTTGCACGGGAATTGGATTTACGTTAGAGTTTAGCAAAGTCAAATGCCTTGCTAATCAAGCATTTATTGAAAAAGTAGAATTCTTCACATGTCAACCAGTATCATCTGTTCCAATACCACTTTAACCTCCAGGCTTTGTCATCTTTCCTCTTGAATTTGTTCTTTCCTTTGACATCTCTATTTCCTTCAATGCCAAAATCTTAAAATGATCTTTGAGTACTCCCTTTCTCTCCTACATCTATCTCAGTGGCCAACTACTTTAGATTGGTATTTATCCTCCAATACCACCTTCCTTCTACTTTTCCCCCTTCATATTCTCACTCTTCAATTTCAAGTCTCATCTCTTGCCCTATTCACTGAAATAGTTTCCTTATCAATCTTTCTACCTCACACTTCTTTTAATTTAATTATTCCTACTCATCTATAGTTCTCTTTGCTATTTATTTTTTTATATGTTTTATCTTTCAGCATCAGCACCTGAAAAATTACATCATTTAAATAGAATTTCCACTTGATGACTTCCAATGACTTAGCTGTCCCAGTGGAATGTGGCACATAAAATTGAGGCATCCTCGCTCTATGGAGTTAGCTTGTTATGGGTGGTACACATACTTTGAAAATTTCAAGAAAACTCTTTTTTGTTTGCTGACTGATCAATCATCTTTTCCTGATACATGGCATTCTTCTTTAATGAGAACCAATATGAAAAAAAAGGCTTACTGTAGTAGTTCTCTTATATGATTGTCAGGACACCTGAATTCTTTCCCTTGGCTCTACTTTATACAACATGTGTAGCCTCAAGAGAGGAATACTTTACAGGATTTAATTTCCCTATCTATGAAATGGTCTACTTCCCATAAATCAGTCATTCTCTACCACAAAATAACATTGTCTGTTTTCTTATTATACTGTTATTAAAATTATCCTGTCTTGTATGGCCCTGTACTCTAATAAAAACAAACAGCCTGGTGGAATGGGACACATAAAACTGAAATCTCCTGTCAAATTCTCTCCACAATACTGGATTATCTTAAGTGATTTGGCTACTGTTGTTGCTTTGTTTTTAAGAATAATTATGTCTTTTCTCTTATTACATGGTCATGTGAGCAAATTACGCAGTGGTAAGAATATTTCCTGGTTTCTAGCATCACCTCCATTATAAAGCATGTGTATAATACTGGACACAAAACTCTACTTGGCTTCCATGGGCCTCAGTTTCTATGTCTGTTAAATAGAGATTTCAATGTTTTTACTAGGTTTTTGAAAGACTAGAATGACATGAAAATCTGTGAAAATATTTTAACAGTATCTACCATATTTTAATGATGATTTTATTTTGACATTCCTTCCTTCAACTCTTAGAAGAATCTATCTAGTACTATCTACTAAAAAAAAATAATAAAGAACTCTCTTGTATTTATATCAAACATTATCACTGGCTTCAGAAACCAATCTTTCAATTCTATCCCATTAGTTATTATAGACATTTAAGAACAAGTCATATTTTCTTTTAAACAGGACACTAGTCATTCTGGGACTAACAGGAACCCAAATCCCACCTAGCTGTCACTGATTTTCATTAAGCATAGCTCTGACAATATTGCTCCCCCACTGAACAAACTCTAGTGGCTCCCTATTACTTCTGGAATAAGATATACCTTCTTCTGCTTGGCATTTAAAACCCTTCAAAACCTGGTACCAACTGTCTTTCAGTTCTCAAGGTCCAATATTCCCTTTCCCAGACTCGATGGTCTAGCGAACCGAACTGACCTTCTTTGTTCCTTACACATGTCAATCTAGTTCTCATCTCCGTATGTTGCCACTGGCTATTCCCTACAGCTGAATTCCTTTCCTCCTTTCCTCCATCACCTAGAATCCCTGTCTTTCTTCAAATTGGAGTTCAACCAATACATACGTAAAGCCTGTCATGATCACCTTAATTGCTTCCTTACTCCCCCCCCCTATTTAAATATTTTATTTATTTTGCAGATATGTATGTGTGTGCACACATACACAGACATATATATACATATATGCATATGTACACATACACATATATATGTGTGTGTACATAATAATATATGTATACATATATTTCCCCAGTAGAATGTAAGCTCCACAAGGTAAATTACTTTATTCTTTGAATTTGTACCCTTAGTACCTAGCACAATGCTTGGTACATCATTGGCGCTTAATAAAAAGCTTGTTAATTAAGTAATAAATAATTCCTCTTCTAAGTGAGATAATTCCCAAGAGCTATATGATTTTAGGCAAATCGCAATTTTTGAAGTCTCATTTTTTAAATATATAAAATGGGAATAATACTTGTATTTCTTACCTCATAGAGTTGTTCTGAAAATCAAGTTGGATAACAATGCTTGCAAGATAAATTGTAAGAGACAGGGATGGAACCTGTGATTTCGCTGTTAAAATGTAGTCCCAGAAGAGGAAACTCTCTCTGCCAGTGCAGATTGGCACCTTTTCCATAACTTATGGGCTTATAAGATAGACTAGAACACATAGAAGTTGAGTGACTAGTCCAGGTTCACACAGCCAGGAGGGGCTGTGAAAACAAGATATCCTGACTGGCTTTCTACCCACTATGACACTTTTTGTCTTTAACTTTGTCAAGCAAAGAGCTATAAAAATATTAGCTGCTACTGTCACAGAAACCTACAATTTGTAGCTGGGAGGGAGTTAGAGGTCATCTAGTCCAAATACTCTATTTTACAGATGAGGAAACTAGTCACAAAGCTAGTGGTGACAAGGATTGCAAATCAAGGTCCTCTGACTTCAGATTTACTTTTCTTGCCCCTACACTAAAGCAGTAAAGTTGCCCCTGATTCCCTCCCTCCTTTTCATGTATGTATATACATATACACATACATATATATGCCCACGCAATATATACACACATGTATGTGTGCACACACAACAGGCATGTATACACACACATGTATATGTATACATGTGTATACACACACGCTTTTAGCTAACTACACATTTTTGAATGAAGTGTGGCAATTCTCATGGGTAGTAGCAGATTTTTTTTGCTTCTATCTTCTCTGCAAGTCCAAGAAGGCATCAGAAACTTGTCCCTAAGATGCCTTCATTTGCATCATGGGATTCATGTCAATTAGCTGAACAAGAGCTATGCCATCCCTAATGGCCATATGTATATCAACTTCTTAAATCTCTTGTTCAAAATGTAATATAAATATTTCAGCATTTCCATATTGCCAAAAAATGCTTCAAGCATTTCACTGCACTTCTACACCTGTTCTTTAGTCCGTCTTGCCTACTTGAACCCACTAGCTGGTGATATGTCACATTCCATGATTTTCCTAGAATGCAAGTCTGACTATGCCATGTCCATACCAAATAAACAATCAAGGATAAAATACTTTATTTGACAACTAAAGCTCTTTACAGTCTGGCCCCTTCTTAACTTTCGAGTCTTCTTCAACTTTACTCCCTCCCATGGACTCTATGCTCTAGCTATGCCAGCCTATTGGCCTTTCCTTGTACTTTATATATATGATATACCATCCCCTCACTCCACTTTTCGGCCATTTCACTTAAGGGCCTGCTCCCCTTTTTCCCCTGCCAATAGCTAGTGCTTTGTTTTTGGGATTCTTTCCATTTATGCTTCATATAGTTTGTGTGTACACACACACACACACACACACACACACACAATTATTTACATGTTATCGCCTGGATTAGACTGTGAACGCTTTAAGCAAAGAGACATTGATTTTGCTTGGCTTAGATCATCTCCAGCATTTTACCAGTCCTACAGTCCGGATACATAGTAAGCTTTAAATGCTCCTTGATTGACCAAATGACTAACCCCTGAATAGGGGGTGGAAGGAGCAAAGAGATGATCATTTCAAATGACTCTAAATAGGACAAAGCTGGCATTTCTGGCCCCTTCTTACCTCTTGGTCTTCCTATACCTTACTCTCCTCCATAATCTGCTATCTAGAGACATTGGACTTTTTGCTTTTGTTTCTTGCACAAGATAATCTATATAATCCCAGTTATTTTTCACTAGCTTGACATGCACTCCATTCTTATTTCCATCACCTGGCTTCCTTCAAATTCCAGCTAATATTTCACCTTCTACAAGAAACCCTTCACAATCTCCCTTAAAGTTTGTGCCTCCACTTTGTGATTATTTCCAATTTATCCTGTATACATCTTGTCTATAAACATTTGTTTGAATGTCACCTCTCCCATTAGAGTATGAACTCTTTGACAGCAGGAATTGTTTTTTGCCTTCCTTTGTATCCCTGAGACTTAGCACAGTGCCCCAGCACTTAATAGGTACTTAGCACCTGGTTAGTGACTTGTTGACATCCAGCACCTGGCTCTGACTTCTGTTTATACTGTTGTTTAAAAATGGAACAGGAGGGAAAAAAATGGATTCCAAGTCAGAGGATTTGGGTTCTGATTGCAGCTCTGCCACTTACTCCCTGTGTGATGTGATATGAGTCACTACCTTTTCTGATTCTAACTGTTTCCATATTTCATTAAAGGGGTTGGAGGGGTTGGTTTCTAAAGACCCTTCAATTCTAAAACTATGATCCGATGGCCAGATCATCTTTAGGACGTTGTTCAGAGCTAGATTCCAAAACCCTATGAATGGTTAAATTGATTGTATATAGACTAAATAGGATGGAGTGAAAAAATCCTGTCTTTGCTATATTCTTGTCATTAAAAGCTTTCAATTATTCCCTTTGAATATCACAAAGCCCTACCTAATGTCTGAAGCATGGAAAATGTACTTCATCCCAGTTCTCCAGAAGGTTAAGAATGAAAGTAGAAAACTGATGCTTAGTGAGTTATTCAGTACATATGAGTACCTGAGCAAGCACTTTAGAGGCTGTCAGATTTCAACCTTTATGTATGACCAAAATAGTCTGTAGCTTAATGAATTGTGACTATCTAGATGCCTTGCAGGGTTCTTAGCAGACATTACTGAGACAAGGTGAATCAAAGCCACCAATAGCAGATAACAAATTACATATTGATCATTTAGCCTATAGCCCATTAGATGGAATATGTAAACAAATGATGAAGGAATAGACTCCCACATGAATGAATTCAATCACCACATTCCTGTGCAAAGCAACAATGGAATGACTTGGATTAAGGGAGGTTTGTTTCCTTTTCATCCTCATGAAATTAGACAAAAGAAAGCAGCTATAACTTATCTGATTACTTTGTTTTCTTGTTTTGTTTCTTGTTTACAAGGAACCACTAACATATGTAATCTTTAGAAAGTCAATAGACATCTTGCAAATTGTATAAGAAATATCCTATAAATAAAGTTTGAGAAAGGCTCTCTCATTTTTAATGTATCCCAATACTTAATATATTTTAAGAGTTTAAGGGATATGTGGGCACTTTTTCCACCAACTGATCAGGACCCCTCTGTGACTTAGCTGATGGTCTTGCAGAGTTACTGAGTCTAAAAAAAAATCATCTCCTTGTAGTTCACATTCTCTGACCTTAGCTAGGTTTATCATTATACAATAGCTGTACAGTTCATCACTGGACCTGTACTTGAAGCCGTTCCAGCTTGTAAGAATCTGCCAGACATCATGTTTACTGGCTCAGCTTTCTAGAACTTAGAGTTATGTCTAAGCTAGCAGGAAGCATCAGAATATAATTTTAGTGGAAGTAGTAAGAAATTTCATGGAATAGAGCAAGGGTTTTAAACCTGGCCTACTCAAATGTGTTTGTTTTTAATATCTGGATAACTATTTCAATATAATCAACTTCCTTTGCAATGTTATGCATGTTATTTTAAGTAAAGAACATTATTCTCTGAAAAGGTCAAAAGACTCCCCTAGACTACCAAAGGGGTCCATGACATACAAAAGTGATTAAGAGTTCCTCTTATAGAGGATGGAGAACTGAACCTGAAATCAGTATGACATGAGTTAAAACCTTGCCTTTTACACTTATCTACTAACTAGCTGTGGGACAGAAGCAATTTACTTATATCTTCTGGGTGATAATTTCCTTGTTTATAAATTAGGGATAATAATACCTGCAGTTTCTTGATCATAGGGTTGTTAGGAGGATTTAATGAGATCATACGTGCAAAGAATTGTACAAATTTTAAAGCTCTATAAAATGCCAATGTTTGGAGAAAGAGTTCCCTATACCAGAGAATTCACAGGTCATGACATCACACACACATATATTTTGTGTGTTGGTGTGCAATGTGATTACCTGTGATTTCTCTCATGTAGGGAATTCTTCCTCCAAGTAAAACTCATTCTTAAATACAGTCTTTAACATTTTCCTGGAGCAGAAAGGCATTAAGTAACTTAACTAGGTTCATAGGGGTAGTAGGTGTCAAAGGCAGACCTTGAACATGTTTCCCTGACTTCAAGGCTGGTCTGTTAACTAACTATATTAATTAACTGCATACTGAACATAAAATCTTTTCATTCCTCAAGGACACTCCTAAGAGTATTTTCTATTCCAATTTCCCTCACACCCACTCAGTTTAGCTCCTGTGTAGAATTCAATAAGACACTTCCTTTGTTTTTATAACATAAACTATTGATGACTGACAGAGTCCCTGCTCTTTATTTGTGTAGTTTTCTGGTACATTTTTAATTTGCCTCTCACTTATTACATTATTCCTGAATCTGTGGCTCATACCTCTTAGGGTCCTCCCCCAGTATCCTCTAAACTCCCGAGACCTTGTTTAATTCTGTATGTATTCAGGAAGCATGCCTTAGCCAAACTTCTGCCACAAAGAATAGATGATCTCATTGGCAGGCCTTTCATTTTATTCAGCAGTTCACTTTCTTAATACACAGTTGGAATTCTGTTCACTTGGCAAAACTGGTTACAGCTTTTGGCAGCCATGATACTATTGCTTTCCACATGATACTTGGAACCTCTCAGGTCAGTTTCTAAGTAAATTCAGCACATTCTACATGAATAGAAGTTTTAAAGAAACATTTTCAGAGAAGAGGAGGAGGAATGTCCTGGGTCCAGGTATAAACAGGAAAGGCATTCAGGATGAGCAGAACTGATTTACGAAAAGATGGTGGTAGCAGCATTTCTGATGAGAAAAGTATCGTGAAGGCATAGGAGTTATCTGGTACTAATAATTAGGAGATGGTTGCAAAGTAGAGGATAATGGAATTATTGTCTGGACTGTTTATTCTGAATTACTTTGAGATTGTTCATTCTCAAGTCTCCCTTCCCCCCACCCCTACCATATTCTTTCTGTTTTCTTCCCTGACTCTTATTTATGGTTATTTCTTATTCTTTTAACTATTGTTTCCTTTCTCTATACTCGTTTGCTTGGTGATCTGTTTGAGATGTAGCATGATGCAGTGTGGGACTTTGGGTCAGGAGCTGTGTTCACATTCCGACTCAGAAGCTTTAGAACTGTCTGAACATTTGGAAATCACTTAAAGTCTCTCACCTCAGTTTTCTCATGTAAAATGTAGATGATAGGTTTGCTACCTATCTTACAGTATTTTGCTGAAGAATATGTTTAGTAAAAGTTAAAGTCCTCCATAAATGTTATTCACTCCTATAGCTTTAATCATTGCATCCTTCCCATGAATCTCTTAAATATGACTGTTCTTCTGAGCACTTGGCATACATTTTCCCACAGCCCTGTAGACATTTCTATCTAACATAAGGAATTTCCAATGACACCATTTCTCTCCTTCTTACCCAGGCTCAGAATCTCAGTTGTCTTTCAGTTTTCACTGTCTCTTGCTTCCTATACCCAATAGGTACAAAGTCCCATTTGTTCCTTCCACCTGTCCTTTCTTTTCCCACTACTATCAAATTAGTTCAGGACTCTTTTCCTGGAAACTTTCAATAACCTTGTAAATAATTTTCTTGCCTTCAGTCTTGTCCTCCTATACCTGGGCCCATATACCACCATTAGATCAATCTTCTAGTAACTGGAAAATGCTTTTTGACCAGCCTACATTAATCCCAGATCAATCTCAATCTGCTAAAGGACTTTTGTTCCCTCAAGGCCCACCTCAGCTGACATTCTCCCCTTGAAGCTTGCCCTGAAACCCCCTAAAAACTCTTTCCCAGTATTAAAGTAAACTCTCCTCTTCAAATTTCCTGTAGCACTCTGTCTGGACCAATTAAGCCTAGCACACAGTAGATACTGATCAATTGATTCATTCTGTCCTCTAGGATCAAACAGATTAAATCTTATATCTATGCCACATGACAGCCTTCTGCCTTGTATAACATTCATTGGTGCTTATATCCTTACCCACCTTTGAACTGTGAGTTTCTTGAAAACATGGTCTGTGCCCTATATATTTTTGTATAACTAGAGCATTGTACACTGTAGGCAGCTAATATTTGTTTGGTTGTTGATGAGATTCCATTTTGATCATGTTATTCCCTGATAAAACTTCCATTGGCTTCCATTCTACTGAGCTTAGTATAAGAAAACACGTGAATCAAAATAAATCAATCCGTAGACATAAAATGCCTTCCATGGGACATGACTCATACTGGATGCTGTGGATGCAAAGACAAAAGTCAAATAGTCAAATAGTCCCTTTGCATGCCCAGGGCTTAGCACAGCACTAGGCACATGCAAGTGCTTAATAAATTCTTGAAGACCTACTAAGAAAGAGAGGTATAGTGACTAGACTAGTGATTTCATTGGAATAGCGAACACCTGGGTGAAGAAGTGCCTTATAAATATACACATATATACATGCGGGTGAAGAAATGCCTTATACACATACACACACACGTATATATACTTATGTAAGTTGGCACCTTCTTTGTGACTTACAGTCTTAGAGTATTAAATAGAGCCTTGTTGGGCTAATGTCACAGGGTCACTATTAGAGATAGAATTCAAAACTCAGGTCTTCCCAGTTTTTGAGGTCAGCTATCTATTAATCTTTCCTGGGGTCTTCTGTAAAATGAAGGGGTTGGGCTAGATGGCTTTGGAGTTCTCTTTCCACTCTAAATCTATGAAGTTATAATCAATGAATCCCTGGGAGAGTTGAAAAAAAATCCACAATTTCAACTCAATCAAGTATCTCAAAAAAAAAGTCACAAACTAGGAAAAAGCATTCATATTCTAAGAAAGCAATGGAAGAAAGTTTCTCCCCCTCCTCCATCAACTAATCATCAGTAAATCTGTATTCAGTCTGTTAATGGCAAGTTAGCTACAGGTGACCAATTTAAAAAGATGTGCTTGCTTAACAAAGTCCATAATCAAGCATTAGGAATTTATAATATATCTTCTTTTGACGTGATGTATGGCCTTGTGTTAATGAGTTTATCTGAATTTCTATCTGTCTTGTCTATAAATGGAGAAAATAATCCTTGTCTCACAGAGGGATCTTGTATAAATCAATCAGACTACAGAATTAGATCTTTAGAAAGTAACATTATCTTATCATAAAACAATAATGTTTGGCCCAGTTTGGTTCTACTTATGTTTCCAACAGGGTTTCACCTTGGATCTGTCAGAGAGAGAAAGGTCAACTTCAAACTAGAAAAATCGTATAAAATTTCTTCTGCAAGTATTTAGGAATGCTGTGAAAATGAATGATGATTCAACCTCAGTCTGAACATTCCACAGCTGCTACTATTCCAAATGAATTTTTTTTCATTTTCGTGTAACGCTCCATGCTTATATTAAATTTACACTAAGGTGACCGTGAGCCAGGTTTCAGAGAGTCTGAAACATTGCTTATACTTGGATCAATAAAACACATTTCAATTTGGAAAGTCAACAGTGAAGGACATTACCAGAAATAACTGAATAGTGAGGTTCTTAAATCAATGAAAACTCTATGAATGAAGTGATATTTAAGAGTCAGGGAGAAAAATGTATGGCAGGCACTATCGGAATGCTGTTTTTTATTGAATATAAAAGCAATACAATTTAAAAAATTTACTAATTAATCATGGAAATGACATTAATTTTCTAAATTCTTCTGAGTTAGAAGTTGTTAAGTTTAAAAAGAATAAAGGAAATATATGCTGAATGTCAGTGTAAATTCCATATCTTTTCTCATATAAGATATGAGAAGTTTGTGGTTCTGAACCTCAATATTAGGTGGGTTAGTCAATTAATGAGGCTGGAAGTGACTGTTCAAAAAAAATACTGTAAGCATTTTCAGGAAATGTTATTTTCTTGTATTAGTCTTGTCACAAAAAGTAGTTAAAGATATCTTGTGTTGCACACTTATGAGGTGATATCTATATATAAATAGAAGTCGGCGTCAGTGTGGCAGGGAGGTAATCCTGGACTTAAAAAAAGCACATTTATTTTGTTTTGAAGTTTCTTCTTTAGTATGTTATTTTCCCCAGTTACATGTAAAAACAACTTTTAACATTTGTTATTAAAACTTTGAGTTCCAAATTCTCTCCCTTCCTCCCTCCCTATCCCCCACTATGAAAAACACATTTATTTTAAATAGAAGGAATATTGTATTTAAATTGATCCTCCTTTCAATCAACTGTTTATTGTCTTATTTTGTCCATCCTTTCCATTGGCTAACCAAAGTTTTATTAGGTCCTCTCAAACTGCAAAGATTCTAAATACAAGATCAACAATGGAACTGCATATACCTTCTGAAGTCCGGATAAGATGACTTTCACAATGGCATCATTCTATTAGAAGACTGATCACAGGACCTCTGAATACAATGCATCTATTAAAGCAAAGTGGGAGCTGAGGGGAGAAAGAAGCCTTGCAATCTATGTCACTGAAGGGAATAGCCAGACCCATAATAATATCACAATTTCCAGAATTTCAGAGCTAGAAGGAAGCTCAGAAATCTTTTGTTCCAATTTGTACCTAGGAAAGAAGGAGGAAGGATCTGCAAAAATATAATAAAATAGTATCCATATCATAGAATGCATCCTTAAATTGCTTACATTATTTCTACCTTGGATAATAAAGTTTCAGGAATGTGTCCTCTTTATTAAAAGAGGAATTTATGTGTAAGAATTTACACAGGAGATAAACCAGAGATTCAATATTTGCTTTTACAAAATATCTCATCATAGGAAACAGATTTTTAGAACCAAAGAATCCAAATACAACCCATACTTACAGAGGTTTATATGATAGAGTTTTGTGTGGATTTTTATAAGATTCTGAAAATCCAAATATATTATATTAAATGTCTCACTTTCTTTATCCCTTAACCTAACACCATTTTGTTAAAGAAATAAAATCTTCTTAATTTCATTAGCTTTCACTCATCTATGATAAGTTGCATATATTAAATTACTTTTTCTCATAGGTATGGATATAGACATTTATAAATATCATTTTTAAAATCCTTTTATGAAAAATATTATTGTTATAGATTATTTCTTAGCTCATTCCTAAAATATCACTCAAAGTCAGAAATATGCTCAATATTGTGACATCCATCTCTTGTGCCATATTTTTCCTAGCTTATCATCTCCAAAATCTGCTCTTATACACAAGCCAAAGGTCTATAATTTTTAATCAAGACTAACAGGAGCAATTTAATTTTTTTTATCCTACCATACACTCACAGATTTAGAGACAAAGAAACTATGGACCATCCAGTTATATGCTCTAATTTTGCTTATAATTGGTATACCAGTTGACCCGGGAGGCTTATTGACATAAGCCTCAGAAACAATGGTAGACCCCCACAGTAGTCCCATTGGCCATAAAAATCTATAGCATTAAAGGGCAATACATTGTACAGATGAAGACATTGAGAACTGAAGTATCTAAGGTTGCACAAGTAGCAAAAAGCAGAACCTGAATTCAGATCCTGATCTTTCATTGATCCCACACAGCCTCTAAATTCTCGAGGCACTTTCCTGAAAATTGCTCAGTAAACATAACTTTTGTGTAAAAGACAGAAGTCCCAACAAGGAGAGCTCCACCCCACTGGAGGATACTTACAAGTACCATTAATAATTCCAACTAGGGCCAGAAAAAGAGTAGTTAATGAAGGAAAAAATTAGGCTTAAAGTAGGAGTGGGGTGGGAGAGAAAGAAGTTCATTTTAATATTATTTTTCAATCAATGCAAATATTTTAGGCAAAAATTTTAGGCTAAAAATTCCTTTCTCTATTTCTCCATGACAGTGCATAGTTAGTGATAAGTCAATTAATATGTACCAACAAAGTGAATTATCTAGTAGACAATAACACACAGTAGACAAAATACCTTCCAACTTTGTCACCTAGCGTGTATAAATGTCATGCCCTGGCTTTGGGCTCTCTCTCTTTTTCTCTATCCATATGAATACATATACATATCTATGAACATGTGTATATTATACACATATATCCATATGTGATGTATATTCATACTTTGATATTACTGTTTAGTCATGTCTGTTCACGTCCCCTTTTGGGGTTTTCTTGGCAAAAATACTGAAGCAGTTTCCTTCTCCATCTCATTTTACAGATGAGGAAGCTGAGGTAAACATGGCTAAGAGATTTGCCCAGGGTCACACAGAAAATGTCTGGGGCAGGATTTGAATTATTGAACACAGGTCTTTCTTATTCCAGGTCAGGCAATCTGCCCACTGTCTAACCACCTGCCTCTCTCTCTCTCTCTCTCTCTCTCTCTCTCTCTCTCTCTCTCTCTCTCTCTCTCCCTCTATCTCCACACACGTATGTGCACACATGCACACATGCTTTCAAATCTCTTTCAATATATACATATATGCAAACACATACATTCACAATCTATATAAGCAAATGAGCACACATGCTTGTATGTATATGCATGTGTGTATATATACATATAATATATACAAATGCAACATACATACATATATACGTACCTACATACAATCAACCCCCAAATGAGTAGGAAACCATGCTCTTTAAACTGTTGGATACAGAAAGCATTTTGTTGAATAGTTTTCTCCCTAATATCTGTCTAGTCTCAAAACCACATGCATTAGCAACAGAATTTTACCCATTCTTTATTTTATAGCTCAAACAAGCCACATTTAAAAAAAAAATCTTCCTTCCCTTTTCATTTGGGAGCCTCCATATAAGAAAATGCAAAGAACAGATACAAAGAACATGACTTCTCTTTCTTTCTAATACTTTACTTTCTTTTGCTCTGTGGTTTAACTGATATTGATGTTGGAGGTTATGTAAAGATTGGTTTCCAAAAGAGAAAGGAAAAACAAAACAAAGCAAACTTTACTCACTCAATAGTATCACAAATACCTTTTAGCTCCATTTATTCACAGCATTGATTTCATGCACCATTGCTATGCTAGTGCTATATAGGGATAAATGAACGATACTTCCAAAATGCTACCTTTCTTTCCCATATTTTTCTCAGTGTCAAACTGAAAATGTACCATACCCCAAAGGTCAGTACTAAATATCTTAATCACTGCCAAAACAAAGCCTGGCAATAGTTAAGATGAGAGATGAGATTTTTATTGTTATAATACCAGATGTGTTAAATTGTTATAGATGGAAGTAAATTGTCATGATAGAAGAATAACTGGAAAATTGAGGCTCGTTAAAAATTTGACATTGAAACCAAAATTAGTTGAAAAATTAATTATACCTTGAATATAACTGGCCTACCAAACCTAGAGGTGAGAAAGATTAGTTTGAGAGATATGTGTTGTGTACCCTAACTTCAGTATACGTATTTTTCAATAGATCAAGATGCCAATGGGGAGAATGATCTCCTCCTGAGGCAGCTGATCATTTCTCAGCAGCCAGATGGTCTTCATGACTTAACCAAGGCCAAAAATATTTATGATTTGGTCATCAAGCCTTAGGTGGTAAGCTTGTAGCTCACCAGTCTCATACTTGTAGCTTTTTCAGCATGGCAGAACCTGCCAAAACATGTTCTGGTGGCTTAACCTTTGAGGACTCAAGGACCTCCCAGCAATGAGGCATCAAAGGATGGCTTTAGTGTAACTATAATGGGAGATCATTGTGTTCTTTCAAGTGCTTAAATAAAACAATCATTAAAATCAAGTTTTAATGACAAGAAGTTTAAGATAATAAGTATAGATTCAGACCTCTTGTATATTTAGTTAGAATAGTTCTGAAGTTAAAGTCTGGTATAATAAAAAAAAAAATCTTAGATTTGGAGTCAGGATCTGTGTTCAAATTATAGCTCTGATATTTAGTTCTGGTGAACTCTCTGGGCCTCAGTTTACTCTTATGTAAAATCAAGGAGTTGGGCTGCAATCTCCAAGGTCTCTTCTAGCTCCAAACTTGTAAGTCGACTATAAGTGTTAAGTAAGAGACCACAAATATCCCACTTATCCAGAAGTAATATTTCTTGTAGCTTAAGCATCTATAATAGCATCAGACCTTGGAAATAAGATAGGGATACTGCATATGAAACAAAGACCAAACTCACTGAGACTCGAAGACCTTGAGATCACACCATGTGCTGTAACTGGTTCAGTCTACCAAACAGAAAGAAATGGAGCTTTTCAGAGGTATCAAGTGGACATTGAAGGCAAATCATGCTGGCACAAAAAGCAAGAATTGTAGGAGCAGTAGGGAAAAAATACAGAAGAGAAGTGGTGATGGTGAGGTAAGAAAACCAGAATTAAAAAAAGAGGCAATAAAACTTAAGAACTTCTGAAGCATTATGTTAAATAGTAGCTCGTCATGTTATAGTTCGTGTTTTCTTTTTTTCAGTTTAGGATTTTTTTTCACCCAGATACATGTAACAAATCTTAATTCTCTTTTTTAAAACTCTGAGTTCCAAATTCTCTACCTTCCTCCCTCCCCACCCAACCCCCATTGAGAAGGCAAGCAATTCAATATAGGTTATACATGTGTAGTCATGCAAAACATTTTCATAACAGTCATGTCGTAAGAGAAACCAAAGACAAAACAAAACCTGAAGAAAAATAAATAAAGTATAAAACGTATGCTTCAATTGATATTCAGACTTCACCAGCTACTTCTCCAGGAATGGACAGCATTTTTCATCTTAAGTCACTGAGAATCATCTCAGATCGTTGTATTGCTAAAAATAGCTAAGTCATTCACAGCTTATCATCTTACAATATTATTGTTTGCATGCAATACATTTCACTTTTCATTAACTCATGCAAATCTCTCTAGGTTTTCCTGAGAGCATTCTGCTCATCATTTTTTATAGCACCGTACTGTTTCATCACAATCATTTAACATAATTTGTTCAGTCACTCCCCCAAATTGAGGGAGATCCCCTCAATTTCTAATTCTTTGCCATGAGAAAAGAACTGCTGCAAATATTTTTGTACATATAGTTCCTTTTTCCTTTTTAAATATCTTTTGAGATACAAACCTAGTAGTAATATTGCTAGGTGAAAGGATATGCATGTTTTTGTAGCCTTCTGGACATAGTTCCAAATCGCTCTACAGAATGGTTGAATCAATTCACAACTCCATCAACAGTGATGTTTCATTTTCTCCACATCCCCTCCACCATCTTTCATTTTCCTTTTTGTCCTATCACCCAAATCTAATAGGCATAAGGTAGTACCTCAGAGTTGTTTTAATTTGCACTTCTCCAATCATTAGCGAGTTGAGTACTTTTTCAGGTTATAGATAGCTTTGATTACCTTATCTGAAAACTGTTAATATCTTTTGATCATTTATCACTTGGGGAATGGCTCTTATTTTTCATCAATTTGAGTCAGTTCTACAAATGTTTGAGAAATGAGGTCTTTATCAGAGAAACTTGCTTCAACATTTTTTTCCACAATTGTTAACTGTATTTTCCTCTATCCTGTTCTCACCCTCATTTATCCTGTTCTCTCTCCTTTCACCCTGTCCCTCCTCAAAAGTATTTTGCTTCTGACTATCCCCTCCCCCAATCTATGTGCCCTTTTAAGACACCCCCTTTTTCTTATCCCCTTCTTCTAATTTCCTTCAGGGTAAGATAGATTTCTATACACAATTGAGTGTATATGTGATTCCCTTTTTTTAGCCAATTCTGATGTCAGTAAGGTCCACTCATTCCCCCTCTCCACCCTCCCTCTCTTCCACTGTAAAATCTTTTTCTTGTTTCATTTTTACATGAGATAATTTAATGCATTCTACCTCTCCCTTTCTCTTTCTCCCAGTACATTCCTTTCTCACTCCTTAATTTTATTCTTTTTAGATATCATTCCTTCATATTCAACTCACAACTGTGCCTTCTATTTATATGTACTACTTCTATCTTCCCTAAAAATGGAATAGTTCCTATGAGTTACAAGTATCACCACGTAGCAATGTAAACAATTTACCTTATTAAGTCCCTTATGATTTCCCTTTCCTGTTTATTTTTTTTTAATGCTTCTCTTGAGTCTTGTTTGAAAGTCAAATTTTCTATTCAGCTTTGGTTTTTTTCATCAAGAATGATTAAAAATCCTCTATTTCATCAAATTTCCATTTTCCCCCCTGAAGGATTATACTCACTTTGGCTGGGTAAGTGATTCTTGCTCCTTTGCCCTCTGGAATATCATATCTAAGCCCTCCAGCCCTTTAATGTAGAAGCTGTTAAATCTTCTGCTATCCTATTTGTGGCTCTATGATACTTGATTTATTTTCTGGCTGCTTCCAATTTTTTTCCTTGAGCTGGGAGCTCTGGAATTTGAGTATAATATTTCTGAGAGTTTTCATTTTGGAATTTCTTTCAGGAGGTGATTGGTGTATTCTTTCAATTTCTATTTTGCCTGCTGGTTCTAGAATATCAGGGCAGTCTTCTTAAAAATTTCTTGAAAATGGTGTCTAGGCTCTTTTTTTATCATGGCTTTCTGGTAGTCCAATAATTTTAAAATTATCTTTCCTGGATCTGTTTTCAAGGTCAGTTGTTTTTCCAATGAGATATTTCACATTGTCTTTCTTTTTTCATTCTTTTGATTTTGTTTCATTGTTTCTTGATTTCTCAAAAAATCATGAACTTCCATTTGCTTAATTCTAATTTTTAAGGAATTATTTTCTTTACTGAGCTGTTGTACCTCCTTTTCCATTTGACCAATTCTTCTTTTTAAGGTGTTCTTCTCCTCATTGACTTTTTGTACCTCGTTTACCATTTGGTTTAAGTCTGTTTTTTAAACTGTTAGTTTCTGCAATATTTTTGTGTTTCCTTTATCAAGCTATTGATTCATTTTTCATGATTTTCTTGAATCATTCTCATTTTTCTTCCCAATTTTTCCTCTACTTCTCTTACTTGATTTTTAAAATCCTTGCTGAGTTCTTCCATGGCTTGAGACCAGTTCATATTTTTCTTGGAGCCTTTGGAGGTAGCAGCTTTGACTTTGTTATCTTCTTCTGAGTGAGTGTTTTTGATATGTCTTGTCACCATAATAACTTCCTATGGTCAGAATGTTTTTGCTGTTTGCTCATTTTCTCATCTTATAACTTGGCTTTTAACTCTTTGTTAAAGAAGGGCTCTGCATCCAGGGTGGAGAGTACACTGTCCCAAGCTTCAGGGGTTTTGTGCAGCTGTTTTCAGAGATACTTCTAGGGACCTCCAAGTTTTCAGTTCTTCCAAAGTAATGTGATCTAAGGAGCAGTGTTTACTGCTCTCCTGGCCTGTGCTCTGGTCTGTGAATGATCATAAGCACTCTCATCTGCCATGGAACTGTGAGGAGGGTGTCCCCTCTGCTGTGGCCACAAGCTCTGCAATTCTAGTGTTCCTCCTGTCTCTGGGACTGTCATCCAGGACTGCAACCCAGATCCAAGTGTGGGCAAAGCAACAAGAGTCTTGCAAATTGCTAGCAAAGAGATCCCTGCAATCTCCTTCTGTTATGTGTTTGTCCTTTGTTGTCAAAGAAGACCATGCCATTGGAGAAATGATGACATGACTTGCACTTGACTTTGTTTTGAGTGAGGGAGGGCTATGCAGGTCACCAACTTCACTTGTCCTCCAAAGCCATCTGAATCCAGTGACCAGGTATTCATCAGGAAGAATGGAGATGACTGAGGATGAGGCAATTGGGGTTAAGTGACTTGCCCAAGGTCACACAGCTAGTGAGTGTCAAGTATCTGGGGTACGATTTGAACTCAGGTACTCCTGCTTCCTGCACTGGGCTCTATCCACTGCGCCACCTAGCTGCTCCAGAATCTCCTTCTGATCAGTTGTTCAACCCCCTTACCATCTGTTGCCATTGTTAATTCAGGGGCACACAACTCCTGCTTTTGGTTTGCTGGGGCCAGATCTGTGCTGGTGTGGCCTGTGCTGGACTGTGCCCCACTCATATCCAGGTGTGACAGATTTTTCCTGCTGACCTTCTAAGCTGTCTTTGGCATTTTGGACTGAGAGGTCTGGAAACTGTCACTGCTGCCAGTGATTCAGTCACCCTGCTGTCTGCTTCTCTTTTGTTGGGGCCTGGTGTGAGCTGATGTGGCTTGTGGTGGATTGTTTTCCTCTCTCACTCTGGTGCAACAGACCTTTTCTGTAGACCTTCCAAGTTGTCTTGGGTTAGAAAATTGTTTCACTCTGTCTTTTTGTGGGTTCTGCTGCTCTAGAATTTGTTTAGTCATTTTCTATAGGTATTTTGAGGGTTTTGCTGAAAAGTTCAGACGAGTCTTTGCCTTTACTCCACCATCTTGGCTCCGCCTCCATGTTTTCTTTTTTTATTGGAGGGGGTGGGAGGTAGTTTGAAAAGGACAATTTTCTGAAAGGGTAAGCTAAATCTAACTCACTTAAGTAAATTCAGAAAGTAGGTAGTGCCAAATGGAAGACACATCAACTTGTAAGATGGATGTCTCTGGAGGGACGCACTACAGGAGAATCCAGTATTATAGACTGTAGAGTGGTATACACATAAACGATCAGAAGGAACTCAGTGTGATGGAGTAAGAACTGGCCTTGGAGTCTATGACCCTGAGCAAGTAACTTGTCTCTCTGTTCATTAGTTTCCCCATCTGTAATTGATTCAGGGGATTAGACTAAACAATCTCCTAAGGCCATTCCCAGCCACACCATTCTGTAATTCTCTTTAAGTCATATTGTAAACCCTAAATTACTACATAAAGGTGAACCATTTTAGATTCCATACTTTCTTCAGAGAAAGGCAAAGGGCAGAAACATAAAACAAAGCGTGTTAACCTTCAACGAGAAGAGATTTGCAGACAACTGGAACTGGGGAAGTATGGATCAAATGCAATAATATATTCATAGCACTTTGTAAACATGAACAGACCACATAAATGTCAATTATGTTTATTATTTTTGTTGTGGGGAAATTTTGTTCACAGGAAGGAAGGAATGAAGGAAGGAAAGAAGGAATGAAGGAAGGAAAGAAAAAATGAAGGAAAGAAGGAAGAAAGGAAGGAAGGAAAGAAGAAAGGAAGGAAGGAAGGAAGGAAGGAAGGAAGGAAGGAAGGAAGGAAGGAAGGAAGGAAGGAAGGAAAGAAGGAATGAAGGAAGGAAGGAAGGAAGGAAGGAAAGAAGGAATGAAGGAAGGAAGGAAGGAAGGAAGGAAGGAAGGAAGGAAGGAAGGAAGAAAGGAAGGAAGGAAAGAAGAAAGGAAGGAAGGAAGGAAGGAAGGAAGGAAGGAAGGAAGGAAGGAAGGAAGGAAGGAAGGAAAGAAGAAAGGAAGGAAGGAAGGAAGGAAGGAAGGAAGGAAGGAAGGAAGGAAAGAAGGAAGGAAGGAAGGAAGGAAGGAAGGAAGGAAGGAAGGAAGGAAGGAAGGAAGGAAGGAAGGAAAGAAGGAAGGAAGGAAGGAAGGAAGGAAGGAAGGAAGGAAGGAAGGAAGGAAGGAAGGAAGGAAGGAAGGAAGAAGGAAAGTGTCTGAGGACCTATTTGTACTATTTATACTCAGGTTTTCCTTCCTCCCATCCCAGCTCTCTCTCCACTGTTCTATTTTGGTGTCTGGAAGATTGAGATTCAACTAATAATTATTGTTGGGCAGTACTGTACCAAGCATATAATTAAATCTGAACATCTTGACAATGTTTTTATATGTGTGATTCTTTCTGAAAAGATCAGAGTTCACTACTGTCTTCTTGGCCAAAAAATTAAGCAAAAATGTAAAATGTGTTTGTAAGGAAATATAGCTATAACCTCAGGAGAGTGTCTTTAGCATTTCTGAGTGACACCTGGCATTAGAAGGCTAGATACCACTGGTGAAAAAATAAACAAACAATAAATCAAAAAAATAAAGAATATTTCTGTGGATTTCTCAGAGAACACATTTCTGCAAATTATAGTTCATGAACAATTTTACATTGCTGATAAAATTCGTCTTTTTGGATGATGTTCCTTATTTCTATCCTTGCATGTTCTGATGAATCAAGTACTCATAGGTATAAGCCTAGGTTAGAGTGACAAGAGAAATGTACTAACTCTGTAACCTACAGTAAAATAAAGCCTTTGGTGAGCAAATGGGAGATTTTGTTCACTAGAACAGTAGAAGCAGAAATAACCAGCATTTTCAATTTCGTAACATTTAAGACAATTCTTAATGTTGTTTCTTTATGGAAGTTTGTTAAATTTCAAATATTAAAAGGAGTGTTGAGGAGATTGTGAACCAGTTTTCCTGTCATTTTCTAATGAAAACATTTAGTCAATTTAGATTCCAATAAATTTGACCACTGACTATTTAATTCTGGGTCTTACCACTGATCTTTATTCAATGGCAATGAGAACCTCAAAGATCAATGAAGACTGCTAGGAACCTAGATGCTCACATAATTTTGTCCCTTTTCCTCACCCTTCAACTTAAGGCAGAAAATTCCAGGATGAAAATTTTGCAAGCAACTGTTCAGTTTCTTCTTTAGTGAAAGAAGGTTGTGTGGGAGAAGGAACAGGAGGACTCAACTTGAGAAAATGAGAATATGAAGAAGGTTCAGAGGATTTGGGAATTGTAGAGAAGGCTGCAGATCAAAAAGGAGGAGGTAAAATTTGGAAGATGAGGAGAATCTGAAAGAAAAGGGGGACAAGAACTTGAACTAATTGAGGAGGTGAGCTAAAAGAGAAAGACCTGAGAAGGCAGAAAAGAAAGAGGCCTAGAAGAAGAGGTACAAGGAGAAGAGAGAAACAGGAGGAACTGAGCACTGGGAGGAAAAAAAAGATGATTCAATGTGAAGAAGGAAAAGGAACAAAAAGCAGAAAAAGAAGAAGACCTTGGGGATGAATGACTTATGAATGACTCAAGGAAAGGAAATACAGTTTTTCATATTCTTCAAAATAGCATTTAGATAGTTTCATACTAAGCTTAATACATTTCATCTCATCATATGCTATTTGGGGGAACAATGTGGTACATTAAAAATATTTGGAATCAGAACATATAGATTGGAATCCAGGTTCTACCATTCAACATTTGTGACCTTGGAAAAGTCACTTAAGCTTTCTGGGCCTCAGTTTTTTCCTCTGCAAAATGAAGCAGTTGGACTAGATGATTATTTTCCTCCCAGTTCTTTCTTTCTTTATATATTCCTCACCCCCAGAAAAGACTGCTAGCAGGCAACAATATTGTCAAAGCCTGGTAAACTACTTAATGGAAAATCTGAAATCAGTAGGCTTTAGTTATAAGACATTTTCCATGGGAAAAATAAAAAATAAAAGAAAATTTAAAAAATAAATCCAGATTTATTTCTAAGGTTGGCCACTGGGTCTTCAAACACAAGAGCATACAATTTTTATCCTTCCATGGTACTTCAAGGTGTGATAAATAGCCCTGTTGAATTCCAGCAATGAATATCAGAACTCATCAAGCACCAAAAAACAGAAGGTGGATAAAAAATGACACAACTTAGCATTATCAAAGCACCTTATCATTATGTTATGTTATGTTATGGGCTGACTATAAAATTGAATTTTTCATAAAGTCCTCAAAACAACAGAAGTAATGACTGTCTAATATTTGATAGGGTGTTATATAGCTTAGAAATATTTTAACGTATACTTGTTTTTCCCTCTTAGATTGTTGTGGGACAGTTTGAATCACCTACCACAAAGACTGTTCATAGGGAAAATGGGCATGGATTCTTAATGTGCTCATTTATAGGAACTGGACCTGTAATGTCATTGTAACTCCTAAATGCGGAAACTCCCTCTACCAAGGTAAGTCTATACATTCTAGGCAACTTATAGATAGTTCCTAGAGCTATGAGCAGTTAATTCAGGGTCATATAGCCATAATGTGAGAGAGGCTTTACTTGAATTTGGGTGTTCCTATTTGAGGCCAGCTCTCTAGCTACTGGGGCAATTAGATGCAGTGGATAGAGGGCTGGGCCTGGAGTCAGAAAGATTCATCTTTGTGAGTTCAAATCTGGCCTCAGACACTTACTACCTGTGTGACTCTAGGTAAGTCACTTAACTCTGCTTGCCTCAGTTTCCTCATCTGTAAAATAAGCTGGAGAAAGAAATGGCAAACCACTCCATTATCTTTACCAAGAAAACATCAAATGGCATCATTTAGATTCAGATAGAACTGAAATAACTGAACCACCAACAACTCTATCCACTACAACAAGGGATCACACATACAGATATATTCATGGAACCACAAAACCGCCAGTCAAATGCATGGTCCTGATTATCATAGCCTCTGTGGAATGCATTGTTTTGTTTCACAGTGATTCAAAATTTCTTTTAGTATATCACTGGAAATGGGAATTTATGAAGCACATTTGCTCAGAGAATCAAAAAGCCAGAGAACTGCAGGTTTTGGTGACTTTTCTCTCTGTGGTAGTAATTCTCTGGATACCTCAATTTTAAAAAAGGGAATGCTTGTTCTATCCTGCCCAGAAAAGGCTGGGTGAGAGCTGTTTTAAGCCTCAGGTAGGAAGGGGTCAAAAGAAGAATTTATTGAAATCTAAACTGACTAATTTTTCTTTTTCTTTAGAAGGTGACATGAAAACTGAGTTATAATCTCCACACCCTTTTTTAATGTTTGACCTTTAACAAATTTCAAGGCAGAAGCAACACTAGGAATTGAATCTTGGAGGTTCATTAGGGCATTAAGGACAGATTCTTCTTAATTGGCCTCAAAGGCTTAACCAAGTAGTGAGATGTTCTCTCACTTTTATCTTTTATTATATTACTGTCATACATTAGAGAGGAAAATGGCAAACCACTCCAATATTTTTGCCAAGAAAACCCCAAAGCGGGTCATGAAAAGCTGGGCACAACTAAAGATCAGCTTAAAAAAAGCAAACAAACAAAACCCTGCCATATATATACTGGAAAGGCAGTATAGTATAATTAACAGAGATCTGGCTTCTGAACCAGAGATTAGATTCTAATCCTGCCTCTGAGACAGGCTATGTGACTTTGGGCAGCTCAGCCTTCTAGGCAACTGTCTACAAGGGAATGTAAAACCCTAAATTATGGAGAAGAGGCTGACCTGACATATGCAGAGGAAGCTTCTTCAGCTGGTGTTCCCTATAAAAGTAAAATCACAGGTCTAGGCCTTATCCTTTGCATATACTCAAAAAAAGAAACAGAAAATCTTAGTGTCAGAAGGGCCTTCAAAAGTCATTTAGTACAACTTGTAGCCAAACATTTATTTAAAAAAAAAAAAGTATCCCCCAAAGATGCTACCTTATTCTTCCTCAGTTAGGGCTGCCATTTTCATAACATGACTTAAAGACTTCTAGAAGCACAAACAGGAATTCCTATTTGACTCCTCTCTGTCTTTAATTCTTCCCTCTGAACAGAAATTCATTCAATAAGCAGAAAGAACAAAGAATCTATTCAAAGTCCCAAAGTCCCCATAAGGAGCCACATGCACTGAATGTGCCACTGCTTAGAGTAGAAATGATGGATCTAGATTATTTCCCATTTTATGGCTAAGCTCCTGTGGCCAGCTAATGCCAAGTAATGATCAGTACTTTACTAGCGTTCACAAATTCCTAATGATGCTATTTCTCATTAGTTAAAGGCATCATTAAGTTGGGAAGAGAATTTCCTACATGGGAATAGTCTACTAATTTGTTGGTGACTTTCAACCATTGAATGGTTTACAAAAAGAGACAGCATGGTGACCTTGAAAGGGCAATGACTTTAGAGTCATAGGACCTGTGTTCAAATCCTGACCTTACCACATACTTTTGTAGTTATTTTTGTTCAGTTGTTTCCATCGGGTTTGACTCTGTGACCCCATTTGGGGATTTTCTTGGCAAAAATACTGGAGTGGTTTACCATCTCCTTCTCTACCTCATTATATAGATGAGGAACTGAGGTAAACAGGGTAAAGTGACTTGCCTAAGATCTCACAGCTAGTAAGTATCTAAAGCCATATTTGAACTCAGGAAGACAAGTTTTTCTGATTCCAGGCCAGACTCTATCCACTGTACAACCTCCCTGCCACATACTATTTGTGTGACTTTGGGCAAATCACAGAAGTCTCCCTGGAAGGCCTAAAAATCTCTCAATCTCTTTGAGAGGCTATTTTCTAAAATGAAAAAAAAAAAAACCATGCCTATCTTTAAATCTGTGCTTCATGATGCTGTAAAACCTTTTAGAGTTTTATGTCCTTTCATTTAAAGATTTTAAAAAACTGACAACTTATGGGGGGAAAAGTCAATAAAATGGCTTTCAAAAATGCAAGAAAAGGCCAAAAGCACAACTCCGGATGTTCAAAAAAATCACAGAATTTTAAGAACAAAAATGGTCCTCCTTGGTTATCTGTGACAAAATGATGAGTATTAAGATAATTTGAGGGTTTAAAAAAGTCCTAAATACCATGTTAGAGATTGCTACCTTTATGGAGTAAGGGTAGAGAGGACAATGCATATTGTACCACTTTTTGATCTAGCACTATCTTTTAAGTTCAGGCCTCCCTTTTTTTATGGCCTCATTTTTTTTTATAAGATGAAATGTAATTGGTAAGATTTTAGGGGAGAGAGAGAGAACAGCACTTTTGTTCTGACTAGAAGCCAAGTATGAAAAGAATCTGAGTAACAAAAGGCAGTAGGACGGGTGGGGAGAGACCTGGGAAAGGTTGGTGGGTTTAAAAGTAATCTTTCTGCCATAGCTTCAGTCTAACTCTTTGGCAGAGCCCTGGGAATGCTTGTCTAGACTAGGAGATGTGCATAAGAACAGAGGGATTTCTTAGCACAACTCAGATGAGATTTATTTTGTGAGAGCCAGAACAGGAAGCAAAGGAGCAAGTTCAAATAATAGATAATCCTAGCCTAGGGGCTTCTAGTGGTTGCCAGGCTGGGTGTGACTGGTTATGGCCTTAGGCGATGCACTGAAAACAACCCTCTCCAGCAAGGGAGAAGTTTATTAGCAGCTATAGTCCAGCAGATGGTAGTAGAGAGCAGCAAATGGTCAAGTAGCTAAACCAGTGGACAATCAGTGGAAAAATCTAAGGAGGAAATATAAAAGACACTCAAAGGACAGTGGACATGGCTCTCTAGAGGGCACAACAGAATGGAACTACTAGGGACACTGGTTGCACTGCAGGAGGTGTGAGTGTTCCCAGCCTCATGCATTCCTCTTGGGCTTCAGGTGCTCCCTTCTAGTTATAACCTTTAGTCACAAAATAATAGAAGAAAGCTGGAAGTGATCTCTGAGGTCCTTTAGTCTAATTTCCCTCATCAGGAAACTGAGGATTAATGCAGAGAATTTAAGTAACTTGGTCAAGTTTACAAGTGCTATACCTGTTTATACCTTTAGCCAGCACCTCAGTCACTTCAAAAAGCCGTGTGTATGTGTGTGAGTGAGTGAGACAGAGAGAGAGAGAGACAGAGGGAGACAGAGAGACAGAGAGAGACAGAGATAGAGACACAGAGATAAACACTAAGACAGACAGGGAAAGACAGAGAGATGACAAAGAAACAGAGACACAGAGAGAAACAGAGACAGAGGCACACAGAGAAATGGAGTCCAGTCCATAAGCATTTATCAAGTACCTAGCGTTGGACCCAGAGATTCCTTTACTGGAGTTATTATCCAAGGAGGTCATTGATAAGAAGAAAGTCCTCAAATACACTAAAATATTTACAGCCACCTTTCAGTGATAGCAATGAACTGGAAACAACATAGATGCCCATTTACTGTGGAATAGCAAAACAAACTGTGGTGCAGGGATGTAATGGAATATTATCATCCCATAAGAAATGATGAGTATAGTGAAAAAAGTGAAAGATCTACATGAACTGATGCAACATGAAGTTAGCAGAGTCAAGAAAACAATATACACAATGACAAAACAGGGTAAATGAAAAGAATCATACCACCCCCCCAAAAAAAAATCAAAAGAGAATGTTGCTAAGTTGTAGCACAAAAATAGGTTTAAAAAACAGATATGAGGAGACACTCCCAATCCACTCATTTGCAGAAGTAGGGAGTCACAAGTGTGGACAATGCTCTTATCTTAAGACTTTCTCAATGTACTGATCAGATATGTTGATTTTCCCCCTTTTTTTGTCTTAAAAATACTATTTGTTATTATATAGTATTGCTGTCTGGGAGAGGGAGCTGGGGAGGGAAAGAAACTGGGGAAAACTACCATAGTATAAAACCAAAAGACATCAACAAAATTTTATTTGAAAAACTACCTGATGCTTTTGATTACCCATATCAATGACTTCCAGTGTGATTACTCTTATGGGGAATGATTTGTTGGGTATATAAAGCTATATATCCCATTATTTTTCAGCATTTGGGGAAGATGTAACACCAACTTGTCAGTTGTTTCTCAGAATGGGTGTTAATACTTTGTACTCCTCAGTTTTTTTCATCTGTGATATGGTTTTTGGATTCTTTCCCTCACATGGAAAAGCTTCTTAGAATGGGTTTATTTAGGTAAAATGTTATTAATATTTACTATGTCCCAATCATACTAAATACTCAAAATAGAAAGACATACAGAAAGATAATCCCTGACCACAAGGGGTTTATATAGTAAAGGCAAAAAGATATCAGATAAAGAGGAGTTGGAAACCTGGGGAGGAGGGGAGGAAGAATTAAGGCACCCTGCCTGGGGCATAGTAGAGAAAGTCCAGAGTCAGGAATGTAGCCTGAGGAGGAATAAAGAAGTGGTGGGGGTGGGGGTTATCCTCCTTAAAATGGAGGAACTAGCCAATTAGATGTGGGGGACGAGGTAGGGGAGAGGAAGGAGAAGAGTTCTCCAATTCGACAATAATCCATAGGAAGACAGAGGTTTCTGTGGCATGGTGGAAAAAACCTACAGAAATGCACCAGGATTACAGCCCGGAGAGAAAAATTACCCTTTACTAGGAACTTTTCCTCCTATTGCTCAAAAATTGTTCAGGTATCAAGTGCCTAAAGCAGAAATAGTGGGTCTCAGGAATGCCATTGCTGTTAAAGGCTTGACAGCCCTTCCACAGCAAGCATTTTTTTGAATTTATTTCAGGAAATATGTTGACATTTCCTAGCATCAATGTCAGAAAAAAAAAAAAAACAAAACAAAACCTTCACATCAAGGAAACCAAACACCACATATGACGAACAGACCCGTTATGCCACTAAGGGCCCTGATCCAGCACAAACTAGAGTGGGCTTCCTTATTGATCAAATTAAACAATATTCGTTGGATTGCAAAACAGTCTTCAAAAGGTACAGTTCTGATCTAATATCAATCTACTTTTATGCACTGTCATCTATATTAGTTATGATTTCTTAAGTTAGTATTCATAGATTTCTGAATTTAAAAAAATCATATATGGATATGGAAAGATTCATTTTACTACTTTCTCAAATCTGAGATCAGAACGAACGACCTACTTACATAAATGAAATTTGACTTTTATTGACTTTGCATCAGAAGCATGCTGCTAAATGCTTTAAAATCTCCTCTCCAGGAAAAAAAAAAAAAAAAAAACAAACGTTACATTTTAATCTGCATTGTTAACCTTTTTCTTTATTGCTTTCTTAAGCCTAGACAAACCAACAAAACAATAAATCATACCATGATTTCTTTAGTATAAATACTCACATTGAAAATGTAGCAATTGATTCTCTAGCCCAGAGTCCAACTTTTATTGAAACTGAATAATTGTTCAGTTTTATTCTGCCGACTCCAGCACGTCCCTTGTTTTGCATTTACTTTCTAGCGTTCAAGATACAATCTCAGACAGAGGTAAGCTTCCAGAAGGGAGCAATTGTTTTGTCTCCCCGATGCCTAGCTCAGCACCTTGCGTGTTGAAAGTATCACTGAATCAAAGGAGAAGTCACTTACATACATGTTCAACAACAAAAAAAAGCACGTTCACCTAATATTGCTGATGATACTGATTAGAGACTGCATTTGAAGCCCTGCTTCTAAACTGGCTACCAACTATAATTTGGAATGTGAAAACCTATAAGCATTTAAGTGATGTTTGTTCAGATGCCTGTAATACTTTTGATTTCTTCTTAAACAAAGTGATAGAAGAAATAAAAGTCTCTTTCTGACATAATGCACTTTTACAACTTGAAAATTTCTTTTAAGAAAAAAGACAGTCTATAACTTCTCATTTCAACCGAAGTGACAGCACATTTCATTTAAGAAACATTTCCTAAGGGTACAGTGTTAATGAACTCTGCCACAAGTATTTTGCAGTCTGCCTACAACTTGACACCACCTGATCTGGCCAGCCATATGGCATACTCAGCTATGTCTTGCAGGATGTAGCCAAACCAGACTACTCTATGTCCTCTGAACACGTTATGTGCTTTTTGTCCTCCATACTTTCATTTAAGTCATTCCCTTTGCTGATAATCTAGTTTCCTTTCCTCTCTCTTCAAATGCTACCTCTTTCATGAAGATTTCACTGATCCTAACTATTAGCAATAACAATTTCCTTTTATGTACAGAATTTTGTTTTGCTCAAACTGCATCAATTTTTATTATTATTTGCTATGATGATAATAGACTGGAACTGGGTAGACATGATCTCTAGAAGCAGTCTGGCTATTATATAGAATTATGACTATAATTTGAATAGGAACTTCTTCATAGAAAGAGTGCCTTTTAGGAGAGTATGAATAGTGAAGCCAGGCTGTCCCCTGGTACCTGGGGGCAGTATGATTCAAAACAATCATTAAGTGACCAAAACACAGAATCACTCAGTCTAAAAGATCAAAGGAGACCTGAAAGTCTGGGTGGTACAGCCCATACCATTTAGCTGAGATTATAATTTAAGGTTGTGAGATTTCACTTTTCTTTTCACAGCCTTTTCTTTGTTTCCCCAGCACATAGCACATGAGTTTCCCATCTAGTAAATGGTCAATAAATGCTTGTTGACTGACTGACTGCCTGATAGGACAAGACTAATTTCTAGAGTTGACTAAGAGAAGGGTATAGCCTACTCTACAGAAATTCATTACACATACACATAGATTCATACTTATATAGACACCGTATGTGAGTGTATATTCAAAGAGTATACAGTCATATAATGAAATCTACTAATCACATTAGATGAGACCTTTATATGGGAAAAACTCCAAATTGAAAGGAGAAAGCATCACAAAAGGAAAGAAAAAGCTTGGGGAGATATGATAGTTTACAAGTCTACTTGTATGACCTTGGGCAAGTCACTGGAACAATTCTGTGTGAGCAATGTTATTCACAAAGTTAGTAAAGTTAGAACAGATGATTTCAAAGGACTAGCTCTAAATCATATAATTCTATGATTTTTAAGATCATATCACAAATATCTGTGTGGGGGGGGGGGGGAGGGTTGAATTCCTTCATCAGCTCACAAAGCTGGCAACGAGGTATAACAGCAAAGACTCAGCTTCATAGTAATAATAAAGGATTTCAACTATCCTAATACCTGTTAGATTCTCTTAAAGAGTGGTTCAGAAACCCCTCTTACGGTCTGCTCCTAAATCTTTTCACTAGAGGACACATTGACTAAGTGCTGGACTCACTCTCACAGTTAAAAGTTAAATTAAAAGCCTATTTCAACCACTTATTAGTTATGCAACCTTGGGCAATTCATTTAAATTACCTTATCCTCATTCAGCACCTTCCTAACAGGGTTTTTGCAATGACTAAGAGATAAAACAAATATACTTTGCCAATCTTAAAAGTGCTATATGAATAATAAAGTATTATCATTATTATGAAAGGACACTAGGAATTTTTCTTACAGTCATTCAGTCCTGTCTGACTCTTCATGATCCCACTGGACATTTTCTTGGCAAAGATACTAGAGTGGTTTGTCATTATCTTCTCCAGCTCATTTTAGAGATGAGGAAATTGAAGCAAACTGGGTTTAGTGACTTGCCCAGTCACAAGGCTAGTAAGTGCCTGAGGCCACATTTGAACTCAGTCTACACACTTCAGGTCTGGTGCTCCCTCTAGCTGCCCATATCCACACTAAGAATACAGACTGAGAATACAATCTATGTAGAATTTCAATGCTCTTTCCTTTTAACTTAGGCTACCATTAATTATCACTTAACTTCATCAAAGTCTGGATTTTAACATTTATTTACTTAAAGAGTTTCTAAGGCTTAAAAAAGCCATTCAAGTGGGAAAACCCTTCAGGCTGCTTTAGCCACTCCACTTTATCTGAATTAAGAATCACAGACCTCTTTTGTTTATAGTTCCAGTGTCCGGTCTCAATTGCATATTCACTATTTGTGAAAGGAATCTCCAAACTTCCTTTGCAAAAGGATGACTTTTACAAAATCTTTCTTCTTACATCCTAGGTTTGAAAAATTCTGTTTCAAGCCTTTCCCCTGCTTTTTCCAGTCAAGTCCAGAACAAATGATGAGAAAGCTCACTTACCTGGGGTAACTCACTCCAATCCAGGGAGTTTTGACTAGAAATTTTGCACCTATGGCAAAAGGCAGGAAAGCACCTTCAGTTCAAGGATGAGAAGCAGGAAATAGAGGAGGGGAGGATTTCACCTGGCAGCTTCCATAGGCCCTTAATGAATGTGTAACTAGGGACAAGGGTCTATGATAGGCTTTGGACATACAAAGACACAAAGAAAAATCAGTTCTTGTCCTCAAGGGGTTTATATTATATTGAGGGGACACCACAGGTAAATGGATAAAGCAGACACAGTATAGTCTGTAGAGGAAGGGATGGCTAACAATTAGGAGGCTCCGGCTCTTCTAATAGGAAGTACATGAACTGAACCTAGAAGGAAGCTTAGACAGAAGTGGGAGAGTTCATCCCAGGCCTTGAGCAGCCTTTGGAAAGGCACAAAGGTGGAAGACAAAATGCTAATGCTAACATCTAGGAACAGCAAACAAGCCAATTTGGCTAAATAAAACACAGAAGGAAGAAAGGTGAATAATAGGAAATAGCCCTGGAAGGGTAGATTGGCAACAGTGTGGAAATGCCAGATGGTATTTTATTTTGGAGGAGGTAATAAGGAATCATTGAAGGTTCTTGAGCAGAGCAATAAAAAGCTAACTTGTACTTTGGGAAAATGAGTGTGACATCTGTGGAGTATGCATTGAAGAGAAGAAAGAGATTCCACAAGGGTAACAGGACACTGACAAATTGCAATGGTTCCAAAACCTATTAAGTGCAAGCATACAAATTTGAACTTGGTTTCTCCTGACCACAGATATAGGAATTTTTCAGCTATACCAGGACAGAATCAGGATGACTCAGACATGAACTGTGCCGGAGCAAAGGACCAGGGTGGGAAATACCAGGTAAAACAAAGAATCATAGAATATGAGAGCTGGAACTCATCTTAGAAGTAAGAATGAGGAAATTAAAGGCCATAGAGAGATGAAGTAATTTGCCCATGAAAGGTCAGTCACTAGTGTAGAGTCAGTCTGAGTAACTCCATGTTTTAACCTTCCCTGATGTTTGGGTCTTTGGACAGCCAGTTTGTGTGTTCGTCCTTCATTGCCGAAGAGGACCATGCTATCAGAAAAATAATGACATGACTTGCAATTGACTTTGCTTTGAGTGAGGGAGGGCTGTGCAGGTCACCAGCCTCAATTCTCTTCCAGAGCCATTTGAATCCAGTGACCAGACAGATATTCATCAGGATGACTGGAGATGACCCAGGATGAGGCAATTGGAGTTAAGTGACTTGCCCAAGGTTACACAGCTAGTGAGTGTCAAGTGTCTGAGGTGAGATTTGAACTCCGGTCCTCCTGATTCTTGCACTGGTGCTCTATCCACTGCAACCACCTAGGAAGTCCACATGAGCACTAATCCTACAGTCTTAATCTCATCTCCCTCTGAAGCTGTAATGGTAGGGTGGAGATGGAGCTGAGGTGATATTTATCCGATATCCTCACTGAAAACATGTCCCAGTCAGGATTGTTTTACCCTCATATGGAAATTGCTTTATAAAAGCAGCACACAGTTTGAATTTCAGGCTGGCCTCACATGATCTGCTTAATGCCTTGCTATGCTGATAAACTCCTTTCAGTCTTATTTCTTGAGTTTGCCTTATAGACCAAAGCAAGGTCTGAATCAAGATTTCTTTTAACAGTACCACAAAGAGCTGAGAATAGAATCCAGATCTCTAGATTCCCAAGGCCATGAACTTTCCATCAGCCCATAGCCTGCCAGACTTGAGTCACAGGAAGTAGAATGATGAGCAGCCTGACTTCACATAAATCTCTTCCAACATTATGCCTTTATGAATTTGTTTCTCTAGTGCAATGCTTTTCAGGTCTTCCAACACATACCATTTCATCATAGGTTATGAAAAAAATTTGTCTCTTTTTACCTAAGGAAGTATAACATGCCAACTTCTATTCAGAAATCTCATACTTCATTTTTTATTTTCCTGTAAGCCACCTGGTAGTGTGCAAATATGTACACAATAAAAGCCACTTTAAAAGAATCCCAATCGACTAGTGGGTAATATACTGTAAGTGCTAGCTCTGTTAATCCAAAGTGCAACATCAGGATCAGACATGCCCTGCTGAAATCCACATCTTTCCCAATTCAGCTCCAGAGCCCTTTAGCCCAAGGCTTATTCTAAAAGTTTTAGTCAATTGTTTCTAAAGCATCAGTGATGAACAACATGCCACTTTGGTATGTATCATCTATTCCAAAAATTTTTGGACTCATGGAAAAATATCAAGAAATTCACATGAATAGAGCCTTTAGTGAATTTAAGGTTCATAGCTTCCCCGATCATGGTTTAAGGTAGGATGGAATCAGCTCAATTGCTATTTCAACATGATATCTTTTTTGATCCCCATAGTACTGTCTTCCATCCTCTACCTTTATTTCATATTTATTTTGCATATATTTATATGTGTACATATCTCCACCTACAGAAAGTAGGCATGGAACCTCCTTGATGGCAAGGGTAGTTTTATTTCTGTCTTTGTTTCCAGAGCCTAACACAATGACTGGTACTTAGTACAGGGCTTAACCGATGGATGTAAGACCAGAAATGGAGTTAAGCAAGGAGAGGATATAAGCCTTTTCTCTGGGCTTAGCTTTGTTTTTGTTCCTTCCCTCTTTCCCATTCACTTGCATAGGAGTACAAAATAGTTTTGAGATTGAGAAAGTAAGGGGGCTTTGAGGTGGGGCAGGGGTAGGGAAATAGAATTTTGAACTTAAACTATATCTATTTTAAAAATTCTTTTATTCAGTTTGGTGAAAGAATGACATCCAGATGGATGCTAACTGGAGAGTTTAGCAGCTAGAAATTAGGCAGGGAGCTATATGTCTTTCTAAATCAGACAAAATTATGAGAGAAACATTGACCTTGTTTTTGTTTCAGTCATTTTTCAGTTTTGTCTGACTCTTCACGACTCCTTTTAGGGTTTTTGTTGGCAAAGCTACTGGAGTCATTTACCATTTTCTTCTCCAGCACATTTTACAGAAGAGGAAACTGAGGCAAACAGTGTTAAGTGTCTTTTTCAGAGTCATGCAGCTAATGAGTGCCTGATGCCAGATTTGAACTCAGATTTTACTGACTCCAGACCCAGTGCTCTATCCACAGCAGCACTTAGATGACTGACGTTGACCTTGGAGACCAGCTAATAGAGTTCACAAATCTATAAACCTGAAAACACCAGTTGGGATATCTTTGATCCTGTGTCCTAAAGGCCTTAACATATGTGACAAAGAATCTTCTCCCAGGGAAGAAATGCTCAATCTAAAAATTCCTATTTTACATACTCCCTGGGGTCTTTGTCTTTCTCAAAAAGCTATAGCCAATTAATCAGTTAAGATTTATTTAGTGCCTACTACATAACAATTATTGTACTGAGTATACTAAAAACGGCAAAAGACAGTCCCCACTCTCAAGTATCACAATCTAATGAGGAAGACAATGTGCAAACAAATATATACAGACAAGATCTATATAGGATATGTAGGAAATGTCATTTGTCTTTCATTCTTGAAGAAGACCCTGACATCAGAAAGATGATGTCATGACTAGACAAAGAATTGGATTTAAGTGAGGGCTGTGCAAAGTCACCAGGCTCACTCTCTCCTCCAGAACCATCTGGGTCTAGTGAGAAGATCTAGATCAGAATAATTAGAGATGGCTCCTAAATAGGAAAGAATGAGCAGAAAGAAGGCACTAGAATTAAGAGGGGTTGGGAAAGGTTTCCAATAAAAGATGACATTTTAGTTGAGATTTAAAGTAAGCCAGGAAAGTCAATAGTTAGAGCCGAGGAGGGAAAACTTTCCAGTCATGGAGGACAGTCAGAGAAATGCCTGCAGCTAAAGTATGGAGTGTCTTCTTTATGGAATAGAAAGGAGACCAGTCTCACCGGATACAAAGGATATGTGGTGAGGGAGAAGACTGGAAAGATACAAGGGGCTTAGGCTATGAAAGGTTTTGAATGTCAGAGCATTTCAGATTTGATCTTGGGGTGATAGGGAGTCATTGGAGTTAACTTGGTGGGAGTGTGGACATAGTGATATAACTGATTGTAGGGGAGAAGAGGAAGGGGGAAAACCCTCTGTACTTCTTGCTCAAAGAACAATGTCAGAATATGTGCCATCTCTCATGAGGGAGAGATAATATCTTGGCTTAGGCCTCTGACTAAAGTCTAAATATGGAAACTAAAATAAGCTCCCCAACATCAAATGATCTATGTATCTATGTATTTACGTAGTTATCTCCCTATATACACATCTATGTATTATGCATATTGTTGTGTGTACATACATACATACATGTGCATGCACACACACACACACACACATATATATATGGAGAGAAAGAGAGAGAGAGAGAGAGAGAGAGAGAGAGAGAGAGAGAGAGAGAGAGAGAGAGAGAGAGAGAGAGAGAGAGAGAGAGAGAGAATAAGAACCGCAATGCTGGACAGCAGTAATGTGAGACCTACAGGGTTAAAACAATGGCTGGTAGAGACTATATGTCTCATGAAACTTTTGAAGAGCTTGCCTGGCAGAAGTAGCATAATGTAATCATCAAAGGATATCAGTGGTCCTGTACTATTTGGGGCATGAGTTGTTCCTGCATACACGTACCTTCTTTAGGCACACATTTTCCCTATGTGTGTGTTTTGTCCATGCATTTTTCCTTTGCTTATCTGCTCTTTCCACTGATAGATTAAGTATTTATGGGAATGTGAGTAACAGATTTGTTCGGAAATATTTTAAGGCTACTTTTCTTCCCACTATACCTAATATTTTTACTTTAAATTGTGTCCTCCAAATACTTTGACCTTAACATAGCCTTGTTTGGGTATCTAATGTGCATGTGTTTGTACATGAATGTGTGTGAGTTTTTCACAGGTGCAGTGGCAACAAGGCAACTTAGCAACTTAAAGATCTCCATTTAGTCTTTACTCATTAAAAAGGATGACACTTTAGATCACTTTGTAGGGGACAAAGAGTTTGACTTGAAAGTATAAGGTAGGTAGATGGCCTCTGTACAATCTGTGGAGCCAAGCCATTGTAGATGACCTACAAGAGTTCTATATTCACAGCATCTTCTGCAGCCTTGACATGAATCAAAGTCCAATCACTGCATGTGCCAGGCTGAAAAAATGAATATTAATCACAGACAGATGGCCCCACTGGTACAGCAGGTTACTAGACACTATTTCTGAGCAATAAAGGGTATTTTGAAGTTAAAAAGAAGCCTCTCTGGAATTTTTTTTCTTCCTATGAAACAAATATCTCATAAACCCCTCCAGAAATGTTGATGTGTATTCATGAAGAACTAATAATGACCTCTTAAGGCCAATGTATTGCATTCAGTACCACAAGTGTGCATCTCCTACTTTCTAGATCCTTCACTCATGGGTTCCCCTCTCCTGTGCACCCCTACATGACAGACACAGTAGAAACCTCCTAAATAGCCTGCCTAGGAAGGATGCTGAACCATAAAGCACATAGATACTGCCTTCAGGTACACAGGCTTAAGTTGGGTTTTAAATGTTACTCCTGAGGCTATACCGCAGAAATTAAAAAGAGCTATAGGAGGGCCTCCAGGGTTTTAGGGAGATTTTCAATGGAGGATTCAGGATAAAACATGGACAAAAGTTATATAAGATGAGACTGAATAGGCATGTAATCTGTAATGAATTGTCCCTCTTCAGGAGATCTTCAAGTAGATTTTACATAACCACTTGTAAGGAACTGTGCAGAATGTACTTCTGTAATTTAACTAGATGACCTTGAAGGTCCCTTCCAGCTTTGAGATTCTAGACTCCTCCTCAGCATCAGAGAGCACTCAAAGTATCACAACAAAGCTTCCCTATGCAATGTATTAGCCTTGTTCCATTTCTTTGTCTTATTAGTAAACTGTCGTTCTATGTGTATTCTGCTGTGGGGGGTTGGGGGAAGCATTAGAAGAAGGAAAAAAAAACCAACTCCATAAAATATGAAATTTAACCTTCACGTGTTACTGGAAGTAATAGCTATGTACTCAGAATATTATTCAGGGGGATACTAATGTGTCTTTATGCAGATGTGAGGGTATGTGTTCAGGATAAAGGGGGTCCCATGAGAGAAAGATTTAGAAAAGGAAGTGTGGACACATAAAAAGGGTCTAGTCATTTTCCAGACACCATATAGTAAGCAGTTCCAGCCAGTGGTGTTCTGGAGAGAGTTTGAAAGAGTAGATAGGATTATTATTTGTTCTTCATCCTCGTAGAGGACCAATGACACCAGGAGAGTGATGTCTTGACTGGCAAGTGATTTGGATTCAGGTGAGGCAAATCTGTGCAGTCACCAGCCCCACCCTCTCCTCCAGAATTATCTGAGTCCAGTAGTGAAACATAGGTCAGGATGACTGACGACTGAGAGATCGTTGTGAAAACTTCAGTGTGAACATTTTCACATCTAAAATGAGCAAATGCTCTAAGTCTGGGCTTTGATTGTTTTGTTCATGGTGGGTGGAGAGAGAGAGAGTATTTATTTGGCATTTATTTGGCACCTTCTATGTGCCAGGTTTTACATATATTATCTCATTTAATCCTCACAAGAACCCAGAGAGGTAGGTGAATTCAAATGTGGCCTTAAGTCTTCCTGACTCCAGGTCCAGCATTCTATCTATAGCTCTACCTAGCTGCCTTAATGAAGATTAAATTTACAAGTGTATGGTGGGTACATTTTTTTTTTTTGGTTGTAAAACATTTACTACTATCCCACTGGCTCTTGTCTTCATTAAACAGAGCTGAGTGAGGGGCTTTTTTTTAAAGCTCTAAGTCCTCTTGAATTACAAGGCAATATCAGAGACCCAGAAACTGTGAAAGTCAATAAAAGCAGTTCTTTCCACTTCTACCATTATTTTGGGTTATTTAGCTTACTTTTAAAATGCAAATCACTTAATATAAGTTAAATGGTGTTATGTTCCAGTGCAAAGAATACTAGCCCTAGAATTAAGAGACCTAGGTTCCAGTCCTAGCTGGAACTAACTATTTCTTTGGGCAACCCATTTATTTTCTAAGGGTTTTCCTCATTTGTAAAATAAGTGGGTTGGGACAGAGGTCCTTAGTATAAGATTCTTCCATTCTACCCCCCACTTTTGCTTTCTAATGTGAATTACTTCAGTGAGATGAATTTCTTAAAACTTTAGATCTCTGCATTTGGAGGTTTAGAATGAAAGAAAAAAAAAAGATGATCTGAGAGCAAGGAAACTGAAGAGGATTATTTTTAGAGCACTGGTCTGCTTGGATAAGGGGCAGCTAGGTAGGGAAGTGAACAGAACCCTGGAGTCAGGAAGACCTGAGTTCAAATCTGGCCTCAGATAACATCTGTGTTTCTTGGGGCAAGTCACTTAACCCTGTTTAATCTCTGTAATGGTAAGGGAATTTGAACATCTTCCCTGCCCCTTAATAGGACCATGTGAGCTGCTTTGGGCTTTGGTTCAGCCCACAGCCTGAGTCACATGGAGCCCATGGTGAAAGGAGGCAGAAAGAGAGAGTGAGACAGAGCTGAGGTAGTGCAGCTAGCCTGAGTGAGAGAGGGTGGAAATTTTGCCTAGGGGAGCTTGTCTGTGTGGAGGCCTAACAGAAGGAAGGCTTGGGAATGGCAGTGCTCCCTTTATTGGTAATGTGTACAAACTTAGTTGCTACCATGGTGGAACTGACTTTCTGGTATCTGAATAAATATCTTGGTTTTGTCTTTGAGGAAAAGAGTTAATAGTTTGCGAATCTGCCCTGGAAATATGCATGCATATTGATAGTGGCTGCTATGGGTATCATATTGGCATTATATTACTTCACTTTCCTCATCTGTAAAATAAGTTGGAAAAGGAAATGGCAAAGCACTCAGTAAATTTGCGAAAACCTCAAAGAGGGTCAAGAAGAGTCTGATGTGACTGAAACAGCTAACCAACAATAACTACTTGGGAAAGGGACAGAGATAAATGTTGAGGGACAGGGAAGGGTGTATAGAGAGGTGGGAGGACATCAAAGACACACTTTGCCCATTTTACCATTTTCTCCTAGACCCTTGATAATAGTAGTGTGTGTAATACAGTACTGCTTTGGGACACTTGTCTAATTTTTTGATGTTTGGTACACTTTGGTATACTTTAATAAACATAAAGTATAAGAAAGAGTTGAACTACACTATTAAAAAACATATGTGTATGTATGTATATATATATGCATATATTATGTGTATACATTCAGAACATAAACATTTATATATGGACATATATAAATGTTTGTGTGTGTGTGTTTCTGAATAAGCTGTGTGTGGATTGTCCTTCATTCTTGAAGAAGACCATGACATCAGGAAGATGATGCCATGACTTGTGAATCAACTGGCATAAAATAGGCAAAAGAAAAATCTCGGTCATAATAGTAAATCACTGATACAAGCAGAATACGAAATCTTTTCTTATAAGCAGGAAAATCTCCTTTGTTTGAAATAGCTTAATAATAGGATTGTCTACAAGCACAGGACTAGATGACCTTGGAGTTTCATCCCAATTCTGTAATTCTAGGTTCCTGGATGTTTTGCTGCCTCTATTGGACAAACACATTATCTCTCTTTTTTTCCTTCCTTCCTTCCTTCCTTCCTTCCTTCCTTCCTTCCTTCCTTCCTTCCTTCCTTCCTTCCTTCCTTCCTCCCTCTCTCCTTCCCTCCCTCTCTTCCTCTCTCTTTCTTCTTTCTTTTTTCTTTAACTAGTTCTTTAAAAGGCTTTTAAAAGATAAGCATATGAAGAGGGGAAAAGTGATACATATTTATTCTACCTCATATATCCTAAAATGTCATGGATTCTTAATTCATGGTTTATCTAGTCTTTCAGCTAATGATCCATGGGGCCCAAGACAAAAATATTTTATTTATTCTCCTTATCGTCCCATTTGTTATGCACTGACATTAATTTAAAAAAAAAACAAACCCTTGACATGAGTAAATATGAATACATATTTGTATAGCATATATGTATATACACATATATATGTTACTCCTAAAGTAGATTTAAGCAATTTGCGATTCTCTCTGTGTCTCTTTGTCTCTCTTTCTCTCCCTACACACACACACACACACACACACACACACACACACACACATCCTTATGACACTGCCTTCGCTTTTTTTTCCTTCTCAGAATGACTGAAACCTCACTAATAAAGCAAGTCAGTTTTTTTTTTAGATATTTGGTTCAACTCTTCTATTTTTATGACACTGACTTGCTGAATAATAATAATATATTTTTATAATACTTTAAAGTTTGCTTTCCATGTATAATCTCATTTTTTCCTATACTGACCCTGTGAAATAAGTGCCTTTATCCCCATTTTACAGATGAGGAGACTGAAGTTGATAGTTAAAAGACAAGCTGAGTAATAGAAGTCACCTTGAGTGACTAAGTCTCTTAAGCAGGATTTGAATCCAGTTCTTTCTGATTCCAAATCCAGTGCTCTATTTGGTCATGGGAGTGATGTCTACCATTTAATGTCTACCTGTTGATTTTGGCATTAATTCCCCCAGGATTATCACTCACTTTCCTGACTCCTTCCACATTCCCATGTCTACTTTCATTAACTCAAAGCTTCTCTCCTGCATAAAGTCTTGACAAACTAACTCCATTAACTTTGATCAAGGCTCTATTTTGTATTCTCTTAGCACTTGCAGATGCAGACTTATTTTGTTCTTTCAGATATGGTACTTAACATTAATCTTATTCAGCATGCGTTTTTATTATTATCATTTGATGTATGTAGCTTGTGTCATTTTTTTTGAATGCAGATGTGTGTATTGACACATCTCTGACCCATATTCTCTATTGACACATCTCTGACACATATTCTCTATGTATGTGGCTTTGGGCAATCACATAGCCTCTCATTGTCCTGGGCAGCTCTTAAGATTACAAAGTACAGAACAGTTGCTAAGCTACAACAGTAGAAGGAATTTCCACAAAGGAAATTCTCTCCATTGATTACAGGCTGAAGGAAGAAGAAGAAGAAGAAAGAAGAAGAAGAAATAGACATAATATAACCAACATAGTTAGGTGATTCATTAAAATCTAGACTTGGGAATCAGGATGACCTAAGTTCAAATCCTGAGTCAGACACTTATGAACTCCAAGGACTCCTGGAAAGTCAGTAAGCCCTCTAGGCTTCCATTTCCTTATCTGTAAAATGGGGATAATGAGAACACCTACTTTACAGGGTTACTGTGAGGACCAAAGGAGATAACATATATAAAGTTCTTTGTAATCCTTAAAATATCACAGGAATACTAGCTAACACTATGTAGTTAACATGTATTTGCAAAGAAAACAGCTAGAATTCTAAGTTATCACAAGATAAGTGGGTCTTTCCATTTTTATGACTCTGAAGCAACGTTTGCAATCACCATTTACTCAAAGATCCACGTGGATGAGGTTTTTGTTTTTAAGGGGAAAAATAGGCAGGCTATGTTTATTTTTATTTCCAAAGGCCAAGTAAGCATCAGACTATTACCAGGTTAGATGCAGCAGAGACCTCACACCTAGTATCCTTGACTCACTTTAGCATGCAAGAGTTTCACTCTCATTGTTTATCATTGTTATTAGAGCTAAGAAACCTACAGACTCCAAAACAGAAATTCAAGGTATTTAATTTTAAAATATACTTAAAAAATTTTAAAGATAGTTTTGAAACATCTACCAAAAATGACATTAAAAAATAATCCAAGTATAATGCCTTGGTATTTTTCCCTATAGTTATGGCTGACCAAATATATGCATATCTGTGCATAACATCTACATAATTATTTATCTCTATATATTCCTAGGTGCATATATAATATAGACATATGCATACCTATAACATATGTGTTATATATGTCATCCATACATGTATGCATGCACATAGGCATCTTTTAGCATTTACTTTGAAACCTTTCTGAAAGTGAATATAACTCTATGTCATTTGGCTAAGTGGTGTTTCCTGGGAATTCTGCCCATTTCCATATAGATAAAAAGTGACTGCTCAGCTGTTGCTATGCAGACTTGTCTCTCCAGCAAAATGAAAATCTGTCTGTGATCTATTTAAATGGGTGGAGCAAAGAATCAGAAGAGCAGGTGGATTTATCAGTCTTAATATACCATTTTTTAATGTAGAGTGTGGTATAAGGTAACTCTAAATGGGACTCCTAAGAGGAGTCAGAAGTAACTTCATGGTAAGGCAGTGTGAACTACAATGAAAGTTTAGTTTTAGAGTCTATAATGCTTTGGAGTTAACCAATTTTTTACTTCCATTACCTCATTTTATATTTATAGCAACCCTGTGGGTCAGGTTATGCAAATATTCTTATCCCCATTATATATATGAAGAAACTGAAGCTTTTTTTTTGGAGGGGGGAACAGACAAAGCACTGGACACAGAGTCTGGAGAATTTGTATTTGATGAGGGCATGGAATGCACCTTATGTTTCCAGCACTGCGCAAAAGCCTCACACATGGCAGTAGATTAACAAATGTTTACCGAATGAATGAGTCAGAGGAACAGGAGTTAAGTCCAAGTTTGGCTACTTACTAACCATGTGACCTTGGAAAACTCACTGCCTCTTCAAATCTCAGATTCTATACCTATAAAATGGGTATATAACAATACTTGCATTACTTGCCCCACAGAGTTGTTGTAAAGATTAAATGAGAAGATGTATTCAGAACCAATCTGTAAATCACCACATGCTCTATAAACGTGAGTTATTATTACTAGTTTTGGGCATTATTACTAACTGTTATAAATATCCCTGCAGCCACAAAGCTAGTAAGTGACAGAGTCAGAACATATCAGTTCACATCCCTTAGCTCCAATTTAATCATTTAATGCACTATGTGTAATACTGCTTCTTTCATAGAAGCAACTTGAACTGTTTTATAGCCATGTATCACTCATTTCAGAGGACATCCATTCTTGACAGATTTCTAGCTTTACATTAAGGCATTTGTGCAATGGATGAGGGGAAAAAAGGGTTTGTGAAAGCAACTTAATTTCTATTAGCACATAGCATGCACACTAATATTAACCTTCTTTGATCTTTCCTCCTTTGCTCTTGATGGAGATGGTTGATGAGGATCAGAGAAATTAAATGAACTATCAATGACAGGACTCAGACACAGGCACTGACAACACACCACCTGGAAGAAATAAAAAAAGGCAATAATCCACCTCATTCTCCTTATGTAATCAAGGCAATGATTTCAAGTTTATTATGACTATAACTGGCATATTATTTAAGCTCAAAAAGGGGTGGGAGGACCTAAGTCCATGTACTGATTCATTCATTCATTTTATTCATTTGACAAACATGCATCAGGGAGGAGAAGAATACTTCTGGCTTGGGGAATGTGGCAAAATTTTATAAAGGAGATAGAATTACAGTTGCACCTTGAATTTTAAGAGGTGAAACCTAGAGGTCAAAACAGTGCAGGTGCAGGGAATAATATGAACAAAGGCACAGTTGGAGGGTGAATGGCATGTTTGGGTCACAACAAATCCTACTATTTGAACAGAGTATAAGGAAGGTAAGGGGAAGTAACAGGTGATAAAACCCAACATAGATGAATATACCAATACGGTCTCTTTCATCAGTATTTTTTATGCACCCTAGGTGAGGTTTAAAAGCCAAGTTTTTTTTAAATGAGTTGGTCAGAAACATAAAATTCATATTTAGTATCTACAAACACTTCAAAATATGCATTGGAGACCTTTCTAATAAAAATCTTGATTTGTAGAGGCTTTAAAAAATATATACATACATATATATATAATGGAAGATCTTTTGCAGATTACAGAGTTAATTCTGATTGACTGATATGAAAAAGATTTCTAAATAAATTTCATGTTTTATGTAACACAGGAATTATGATATATATATATTATATACACCTTTAATCTGTACAATTCTTCTCTGATGAAAAAACCTCCTTTCCACATAATTTATTCCTTCAAGCATGAAGAACATTTTTGCCTTCATCCCAGCACTCTTCCTTGACTGCTTTCTCTTCTCTCTTTGAGTTCAGTTGCCTTCCAAGACATCCTAGATGTATGGGTTTGATTGGCCATTTTAATGATCTCACTATCCCCCTAGATTCTCTGTCCTTCAACTTCTGCCATACATGCCTTACCAGTTCTAAACCCAATGCTCCTATCCTGAGGAAACTAATGAAATCATGCTGTTATCTGCTACAAGTTCATGCTATTTGACCTTATCAATGCCTCAGTTAGTAATCCAGTCATTCATCTCTGATCAAACCCCTGCCACATGCCCTACAATGATTATTCTTAATATTTTTAAGTGCTTGAAGCCTCAGAATAAACTCTCTAAATCAATCCACTATTCTCCTCCTCAACATTCCATAGGATCATAGATTACAAAGACAAAAGAAACCATAGAGATAATCTAACACCTACCTCTTTGTTTACAGATAGAGAAAAGGAAGCCTGGTGAGGTTAAATGACTTATCCTAGCTCGCATGGATACTGAGTAACAGTCAGAAATTGAAATTAAATCCAGTATCCTTTCAACTGTAACATACTTCCTCTAAAACATTCCTACAATTCCCTCATCCTTTTTTCTTTTCTGTCTCAGTAAAATAAACAGGGAACCTTTCTCTTCACCAGAAATAATTCATCTACCCATGCACTTCACCCTATTTTTTCCTGCTTCCTTGAGAATTTTTCTGCATCAATTATTGCTTGATGCCCCCTCCCCTTTTCATTTTCAATTTCTCTCCTTCCCTGCATTTTCCTGTCTGCCTCCAAACATTCAGTTTCTGAATTTCTGAAATTCCTTAATTTGACACTTTCACTTCTTCAAAGGACCATTCCATCCTTCTTTCCCTTTATTGTCTACCATTTAAAAAGAGTAAATCTATTATCAATATTTCCCTTTACTACACATTCACACAAAAGCAATCTCTCTTCTCAGAACTCATGGAATTCTGTTTTGTACCTTTATAAATGCATTTATTACATTATACTGTGTATTATATGACTTTGTATATGTACCTAGAAGACCTACAGGAAGGACTCTAGTGCTTTTTGGAAGATTTATGGGAGGCTTTGAACTAGAGTTTTTCAGGCTGAAATTGCATGGAAGGACTCTGCAGTAGTGGAGGCAGTGTCCAAATTGATGAGATCACAGATACAATGAAATGATAGGAGAGTGGGCAGCAAATCTAGTCCTTACAAGCTTGCAGAGTATTCCTCTGAGGTAATCGCCATGTGGACTCAGGAGCATGCACATATATATCATGGTTCTGGTCTACTATCCACAAGGTAAAGAAGAGCCTTTTAGATCAAGAATGGAGCTAAAACTGGGGTAAATTCAAAAGGCACTAGTCAACAAGGGACTGTTCCTTGGTCTGACTTTTTCCTGCCTGATATATTCATGTGAGGAGTCAAGGACTCTACATTCAGCTGGAAGAGAGGCAATAGTCTATTTTCACCAGGGCTGTCATAATATGGTCCATAAGTGTATGGTCCTACTCGTACTTCTGTGGTTGCTGTGTCCATTCTTCCTGCTTCAGTAAAAAAAATTAGAGATGGCAGCAACCTTGTGAGATTCAAAAGGTCAGGAGAGCAAGCCACCAGGGTTCTGTGAGTAAAATTCATGCTGAGTTTTGTGGTCAGCCAGTCCATCATCAAAGTCCTGAGAAACAACCTTTGGGACCCAAGCCAATGGTAGCTAACATCGAAACTGTTTTAGCTATGCCATATTTGTGTGCGAACTTGGTGGAACCAATGCTATCTAGAACCTGTGTTAAGCCTGGTCTCAGTCTCAGCAGGGATCATGGGAAATAGGAAGACTGAATTTCTAGAGTGACTGCCTTCCTTCCTTCCTTCCTATACCTGCAAAGGAAACATTCATTTATAACAAAACCTAATGGAATAGGGAAATATTTTAATTGCCGCTGACAGCAAAAAAAACCACACTGGAATGGGAACTTAAGGAAAAAGCAATACAGGATGCTCAAACTTGGAGGGATTTTATACTCAAACCTCTGGAACCCTGAGGGATAGATTTCACCTTTGCATCTCCTCTCAGCAATTAGCACAGAGTAAGTTTTCATTAATAATTTGTTGAGTTAAGTAATTTTAAGATGAAATAACAGTGGCCAGAGAGTTTTATTATAATAATTTTGCTAATTAACTTCACAACATCTGAAGTTTTCTTTTTTGGTTGCTTTAATGGGATCAATATTACCTATTTACTATTTTGAGTTGTTTTGATTGCAAAAAGATATAAACCTTATAAAAATTTATTTTGGAATTTTAAGAAATGATAATATAATAAATATAGCAGAAAATGACTTATCTGAATCTATTGGGAAAACATATAATAGAGATATCAGAAAACCTGCCGAGTTTGGAGAGCCCTTTCTGCACATATAAATATAATACAATGTCGCAGTGCATCAGGTGGCACAGTGGGAATTTTCCCACCACTCAATAATGTAAATATATGTAGTACTCATAGACTGGTTGAGTCCAAAGATTCATAGGATGTAAGAACTGGTAGGGATCCACAACTTAAAAAATATCTAGTTCAAGCTTATGATTTTCCAGATGAAGAAACTGGAATGCTGAGTATTTTGAAGAGAAGGGTCTCAGAAGGTCCTATGGCAAAGAGTGCAACCAAAGATACATTTAATAAGAAGCTGGAGGATGAGAAAATACTATGAATGTGAAAGTATCTCACATTAAAATTCTTAGGACAGTGGCTTATGGTTCTTTCTACAAGAAGAGATTTTGAGTTCTGAAAATAAAGAGAAGGTAATTTCTTTTCTTTTTTAGCCACATGATATTTATGTAATTTAAAATAAGTGGCTTCTATAAATTATTAGAAAGTAAAAACCCTAAGAGCCAGAGACAATAGGGTTACTTCATGGGCAGTTACAGGTACCTGTTATCATCTGCCATTCACAAAGCATGACGTGTTTATTTCCTCAGTTTGAGAAACTTACAAATGAAGACTAGGACAAGACATAATTCTTTCTTGTTTCCTCCATAAATCATGGAAACTGACATTAAAATGGTGAAAACACATATTGTATGTTAATGAAAGTTTCTTCTGAAATGATTTTCATGATCAGTCTCTGTGACAGGTTCTGTTTAAGACCACAGACAGAAAAAGTTGAATCTTTTGCTCATTTCCATAAGGACTATGCATAGAAATTGAGCATGACAGCTGAGACATTAATGCGATGGCCTTTTAGTAAATGAAGGCATTATACACAAATAACAGACTACATACAGTATGTTAATGCAAACGTCTACCCTCAGAGATCAGTGTTCCTAGGAAAATTTCAACATGATTTAGAAGCCTTTTGGTTTGAGCTAATGTCTGACAAAATAAAGAAAATAAATTGTCTTTACCCCTTTAGTTGCATGTTTTGTTATCCATGGAGCAGATTAAATTGTTTTGCTATAATAATGTTTATGCAAAGAGCAGGATTTCTACCACATGCACATATAGAGAAATTCTCTCTCTGCGTTCTCCTTCTCCTTCTTCTCCTTCTCCTCCTCCTCCTTCTTCTTCTCTTCTTCCTCTCTTCATTCTCCTCTTCTTCCTTCTCCTCCTCCTCCTTCTCCTCCTCCTCCTCCTCCTCTTCCTACTTCTTCTTGTTGTTCTTGTTGTTGTTGTTGTTCTTCTTCTTCATCTCCTTCTTCTCTCAAATCCTATATAATCTTTATCTCTTTTTAATTATTTCTTCAGAAAGAATTTTGCTTCTAAACATAAGCACCTACGTGATATGATGGATAAAAGTGATGGACTTAAAGTCAGGAACATCTGAAATTGAAACGACTCAGAAATGAACCAACCATGTGACAATGGTCATGTCACTTAACCTCTGCCTCAGTTTTCTCATCTGTAAAATGGGGATCATAGTAGCATGAACCTCCAAGAGATATTGTGAGGATCACATGAGATAATATTTCTAAAAAGCATTTAGCACAGTGTCTGCCACATAGTAGGTTTTATATGAATACTCGTGTCTTTCTCCTTCTCTTCCCTTCCTATTAATCCAGTCAACATAAAAAAGTTATTAAGCACCTATTGGGGGTAGATAAGTGGCATAGTGGATATAGTGCTAGGCTTGGAGTCAGAAAGACCTGAGTTCAAATCTAGCCCTATATAGTTAGTGGCTGTGTAACCCTGGGCAAGTCACTTAACCTTGTTTGCCTTGGTTTCTCACCTGTAAAATGAGCTGAAGAAGGACGTGGCAAACCACTCCAGTATCTTTGACAAGGTGACCCCATTAGGAAGAGTTAGACATGACTGAAATGACTGAGCAACCACAACAACAACACCTTAGCACATGACTCTGCCTACAGTAGGTACTAAAAATATTGGTTGAATTGAACTGAATTATATTGTGCTGTCTTTAGACATACGAAGAAAAGGAAAGTTATGAAGTAGTGTAGAACAATTAATTGCCATATGGACACTTGTTAAATGTTCTTATTTAATAGAAGGCACATAACTCTTCACCCCACACACACAGGCTTTTAATTCTCCAAAGAGAGACAATTCTGGAAATCTCCTAGCCAAACAAGTAGGGGAATTTTTCCGCCTCCTCAGTAAGTTGGTACTAAATGTTCTGAGATCAGGCCTGAGGAAACCACAAACAAAAATATGATTGTTTCAGAACAGTGAGAGGTGGGGACACTCTTTGCAGAAGTGTTGGAACACCTATTGTACAGGGATACACTCTGTCCCCCTTTTTCAATATCTAGGCAGCCTACCTACATTACCTCCCCAGATTCTCTTATTTTCTTATAAGCATCTTGAAGTGTGCCAAGATTCTGCATCTAAGACTTGGGAAAATCATGTCACATTTCATTTATAGGGATTGTATTAGGAAATGCAAAACAAGGGTCCTGTCTTGAATGTTACACTGCTATTGAGACATAAAAGGCCAACTCAATATAATTCTTCATTGTAGCCAATCTATAAATATATATGCTTCTGCTAATAGCTTGGGGGCATGAGGCCTTAAGGGAAACTAAAAGGTTCTCTTTGCCTCAGGTCTGGTATCCTTTGGAAGAAAGGCTTGAGAAGGAAAAAAAAATCCAAATTCCTTTAAATGCAGAAATAGGTGAAATATTTTCACCAAGAAGGAATAAGGCTATTTTTTTAAAAAAAAGATTTATTAGGAAAAATGGCCTAAGAAGTAACATAATCTTAGACCTGGAAGAACCTTCAGAGATCATTTTTGCAAACAAGAATCACCTTTGTAATGATGCCCCATTTAGTTGGAGGTTATAACCTCCATACCTCCAGTTAAAAACTGCTTGTCAGGAGGAAGGAACATGATCCAGCAACAGCTCCTTTTATTTTTGGACATATCCAATTCCTATTTTTTTTTTTTCCTATATACACTGAACCTGACTCTGCTTCATTATATCTTCCACTCATGTCTCCTAATTCTGGTTACTAGGGCCAAGCAGAACAAGTTGAATCTTTTGCACAGGATGACCTTTCAAATGCTTAAAGATAAGCAAACAACTACCATCTACATCTTCACTCCCTTCTAAATACTCCCTGTTTCTTCTTCAAAAGGTGTGGTCTCTAATCTTCTCAACATCCTGGTCCCTCCTTTGTGTGTACTCATTTGTCAATTTCCTTTCTAAAATTTGGTGCTCAATAACAAATACTCCAGACATAGTATGATTAGACTAGAGTACAACATGCCTAAAAATCTGCCTTATCTTAGGCATCATACTACATTAAGTTCTATAACATGGATTTTAATTTTTTAATATGTTGTCTTCATTATTTTTTTCCTCTAATATCTCATCATGAGGCAAAGGTGATCCTTTGTTGTCAAATGCCATGCTAGCCAAGCATGAGCTGAGAAGGTCCTATTGAAAGACTCTGACTATGATTCTAGCAAAATACTGTATTAACTGTCACCCAAAGATGATGCTAGATAGGTTTGGAAGGACTAAATGCCAGAGACTGGTCTTAGTGTGATGAAATTTTGACCAAAGAATTTTCATAAATTCTACCTGTAAGGATTTTGCAATTTGCATGGATAGAAGAAACACTCACTCAAATGAAGTAGCAAATCTTTGTAGTCAAGTTATCTATAGTAAAATCTTGGATAGTGTGGCATAGGGGAAAGAGTGCTGATTCTGACATCAGAGGACTTGATGGTTATCCCTTCCAGGATCTTGGGCAATTGACTTAACTGAAGGAAGATTTTCTCTTCAGTAAAATGACAGAGTTGGATTTAATGGCTTTTAAAGTCTCTTTCAGTCTATATATACAATTCCAAGATCCTCAAGTAGGATATAGTCTTCTCTAACCTTAGACTAGCTTTAGACCTGAAAGTAAATTTGTGAGGGAGATAGTAACAGACCCCAAACCATTTAAACAGTGAGAAAGCAGCTCCTGTATACCCAGAAACAAAAAAACAAGACCTAAAAATTTCAGTCAATTTGCCTTATAGAAGGAAGGAAGTACTCTGATGCAAGGCAGTGTAGAGAAATAAACACTGAGTCTGAAGATCAGGACTTCTGCCTGTAACTCTGCCACCACAGACTTCCACTTTTATGCACATGTTCTTATTTTAAACTCATAAAATGTAAAGTTAGTGATGCAAGTAGTGCTTTTCTACTTTTATAGATAAGGAAAATTAGATTCAGAGATGTGAATTGACTTTTGAGTTATTTAGAGAGGAGAAGATTGGATTCCATTCTAAACTTTTGAAATTGAAATCAGATTTTCTTAACCTGGGATCTGTGAACTGTTTTTATATAAAATATTTTGATAACTGTATTTCAGTATAGTTTCCTCTACTATATATATATACATATATATACATAAGCAGTCTATCTATCTATCTATCTATCTATCTATCTATCTATCTATCTATCTATCTATCTATCTATCTATCTATCTATCTACATATACAATCTATCTATCTATCTGTCTGCCTGTTTGTCTATCTATCTAAATGTCATTCAATGACATTTTTCCAAAAAGGGATCCACAGATGACCCCAGACTCCAAAGGGATTCATGATACAAAAATGGTTGAGAACACCTTCTCCAAACACAATGAATGTTCTTTTTTACTCTACTTCCTCCCATTATTAGGAATGATAATTCCTGATTCAAGCTCCTGTTGCCTAACTTCCTATTATCTAGCAATGAAGCAACTGAGGACAATTTTCAGTTCTCTTTTGAGATGCAGCATTACCTTCCAATAAAGCAGTGGAAGAAAAGAAATCTGCAGGAGGTGGGGAGAAGAAACTTGCCTAATATTTCATGTTTGGCTCTGTGGGTGGGCCTTGAATTCCTAACTTTTCAGCATGCCACACTTATTGTGCTCACTCCAGGTTTTTTCTTGACATCTGAAGAGGCAGTGTATCTAGGGAGTATATATTTTTGTATTTCTCCATATGCTGTTTTTTGTCTTTCTCATCAACAGACTTTGCCAACAAAACTTGTGAGTTCCACCCGAGGCCATCTCTCCAACTTATGTTTAGTGCTGGCCTTGAGAAAAAGAAATTGCCAAACCATTGCTGAATCCCTTCCCTTTTTTGAGAAGTGGCACGTCTCTCTATTTCTTCTCAAAATATTTATTATTCCCTATTTTACCCACATTTCTTATACTCTCAGAGGTCTCTAGTTTGCTCATGATCATCTTTTATTAAAGCAAAAACTCACCTGTCTTCAAATGCTGTATACTTGGGGATTTATTTCACAAGGTTTTCTAATGAGTGTTTTAGATTGATTCTGCTGACTTGCTATTTTCTTTCCTACCTTCATACTTATACTTACATGGAGGTGTGGGATATTTCTTTGTTAAACCCTTCTCAACTTCTGCCTTCTGACTAGGACTAGGACTTAAGTCATAGGAGTCAACTTCAATATTCAAGATTCAACCACTTCTTCTTTACAAAGGTCATTATATCCCACATACTATGTAAGGAGAATACCACAGAATTTTAAAATATTAGATATATTAATATAGTATGCCATGTATCATAGTATATATAATATCTGTATCCTTTCTCTGCTAATAAAAATGCAATATTCACTTAGGTATTTAAAGAGGATTTAGCATGAAGCATCATTATAGGGAACAGTGTACAATAACAAAATGAAAGAGAGCTTACTCAACACACTCCAATTCAATAAATATTTATCAAGCACATCAACATGCGAAATACTTAGCTTGGAATTGGTTCTTAGAATTCTTAAAATACTTTTACAGTTTTTTCCTGGTTCTCCCATAAAAATAGGACATTTGCCACACTTTTTGGCTTCCTACTGCCATTAAACTGTTTTCACTCAGGGTCTTGATATTATCACAGTTTTAGTTTTGTGGTCACTGAATTAGCTATTTATAGTTGTCTACCAGCTCCCAAAGTCTGATTCTCTGGCACATAGAATCAAAGTGTGAACTTAATTAGAGATTTTCTCTTCTCTCACTGTTTTTTCATTTAATTAATCATTGGGAATATGCTGAAACTTATCCATGTTCATTGTAGATTTTCCATTTTATTTTGGGTTCTTTTAAGTCTTTGGAGAATGTATGATATGAAGTTGGATGGACAACTGATTCAGTGGGTCCATCAGTACATATATCTTGGTCAAACAGTACAGATGAATAATTCTGTGAGCTAATAGTAAGATAGAAGGAAAAGAATTAGCTGGATTGCATTAGAGAAGCTGGGCAGTACCTTTCTTTGTTATCTCCAATGCTTCTCACAATATCTGACATCTAGTAGGTAATTAATAAATGCTACTTGACTGCTCATTGAAAATACAAATATGAGATAATTTACTTGATCAGTACTAGCTGACATAAAGTGGGAGAAACTTGGGAAGGACAATAAGGATGTGATTGTAGTAGATATGCTGTATAATATGTCATATACGATACACTGTAATATATAATATTACATGTCATACATAGTCATATGTGTAAAATAATATTTTAGTAGCATATTTTATTGTAGATAACTGGAAACAAAGTAGGCATGCATCAGTTAGGGAACAGTTGAACAATTTTAGTTATATGAATGCTATAGTATTTTACTGAACAATATTAAATGATGAATATGATAGATTTAGATAAATACTGAAGGATTACATGAACTGTTACAGAATGAAATAAGTAGGGAAAATAGTTTACACAACAGCCACAATAATAATCTAAGGGGAAACAACTTTGAAAGACTTTAGCTCTCCCACCACAATTATAACTAATCATGATTTTCTGGCTGTCATCTCACTATGTCCCTACTCTCCAACCTTCTCCACCATACTAGAAATTGGAACTCTATTCTCTTGGTCCCTTGGATCTGATAAGTCAGTTTTAACTTTTTGTTTCCAGGGCTCAAACCATTGTGGTATTTCCTGGTCATCTTTTCACTATGCTCCCATATCTTCCTCCATTTTTCAGTATCCTTTTATATGTAAACTTCTACCATTAGTCTATAAGCATGGTGAGATCAGGGATGGAATTTCTTGCTTGTATTTGTATCCCTAGTGCTTGCCACAGTTCCTAGCACATAGTAATCAACTAGTAAATCATTTACCCACTTGTCTTTCAATCTATCTATCCATCAACCCATCCATTCTTGACTTTAAAACCTTGAATGTGATATATACCTCTCACCTCTGGGCAGAGAGATGATGAACTTGAGGACACAATGAGATAATCCATTCTTAATCATGCCCAATAGGTTGATTTGTTTTGCTTGACTATTCAGTTTTATTATAGGTGAAGGGTTCTACTCTAGAATAATAAGGGAAGTAGGTTAATGGCTAATGATAAATGTGAAAAAAATCAATAAAACCTTTTTTTTAAATATTAGAAGTTGTGATATATGATTGTGATGGAATACTACTGTGCTATAAAAATAAGGTCAATGATTTTAGAAAAAAATATGGAAAGACTTTCATGAAATAATGAAGAGTGAAATGAGGAGAATCAAAAGAACATTATAGACAGTAATGGCAATACTGTTTTTAAGAATGACTTTGAGTGAATAAGTTACTTTGACTGGTATAAATACCTGAAGCAACTATAAAGGACAGATGAAGAAAGATGCTCTTGTCATCCAGAGAAAGCACTGATAAATAGAAGTATGTATAGAATAATTTTACATATATACATACATATGGGGTGTGTGTATGTGTGTATTTCTGTCTAATGGTAGCTATCTCCGGGCAGGGGGGGGTAGGAAAAAAGGAAAAAAAAAATCAGAAGAAAAAAATGCAGAAAGGGATAGAAATAGAGCATTACTGTTACTAAACTGTTAAATTTAATGTATATATTTCTTAAAGTATACAAAGTTATAATTCCTTATATAATCCTCTCTTCCTTGTTCTTTATATCTAGAAATGTCTGTAATTGTTGGTGAGTAATTTTCAATATGTAAGAAAAAAAGAATTTACTTCATACTTCCAATGATTTCAAGCTTCACTCTAAAAAGAAAACCCATTTTTTAAACACCAATCCTTTTCAGGTAATGGCATATGGCTGCAACTCACGAAACAGCACAATCTCCAAAAATATCAAAATAGTTGGCCTTCTGTTTAACCTCTGTTTAGACTCCAAACAAATGGTTTCTTTCCCTGGAATTTTGCCATCACTACAAGCCAGGGGAAGTCAATAATTAATGAAAATGTTTCCACTTTCCTCGAAATGTATAAAACATATTTACACTGAGGAACTCGGCTACATTTTCATACCGAAAAACCTCAGCTCAAGACATAAAGCTTCTGTTAGTGAGCCTCTAAAATGATTTATAATCTAAATGATAATTCAGTACTTTTAAAAGCTAGTCTGCTTTGCTGTGGATGTAGTCAAGCATCTGCTTGAGCCATAAACTTACTTTAAGATTAAAGTAAACTCTCAGAGAGAAAGCACAACATGTTTTTAACTCTTTCTCATGGATACTGCCTTGCTGGTAGTAGGTGCTTAATAAATTTTTTGTTAAAGTTAATTGTTTAATTGAATGCCAGATAACATTTCTCCATAAGTTCTAACATCTTATACTCATGACAGAGTTGTTTATATACAGAAGAGAGAACATCCCATGCAGTATTGTATGGTGGAAATCACCAGATTTAGAATGAGAAGACTTGACCTAGGTTCTGCCACTTACTAGCTTACATCATGGGCAAGTCCTTTCTTTCACCTTTCTATACCACAATTATTTTTTTTTTATTTGTAGAATAAGGTAGTGTATTAAATGATCTCTGAGTTCCCTTTGAGTTCTAAAATACTGTAATCCTATAAGGTTAGCAATATTCTGCAATTTTCATTAAACACCTACTACATACAGAATATTATGCTAACTATTGGGCTCGTTTACATAATACAATAGTCACAAGAAAGCAGAATTAAATCCAAAATAACTTAGTGTGGGTTAAGTGGTACCAGTAAGCAGAGCACTGTATTCTGTGCTTGGGCAGCAGATGGCTATTGTAAGCATTGGAAAACATGAACACAGTACACAATGTAGAGTTATTAATCTACTTAAAAGGTTATTATTTTTCATCAGTTTTATTTAGGTGTCCACAAAAGGTTAGAGACTGATCTGAACCCACCCACAGTCTCATGAGTTATGCTCAGCTTCTGTTTGTCTTTCATCAAGGCTTCTGCCTTTCTCTCGAATTCTATTTTTTTCTCCACTTCCTTCTTACAGATTATTTTTGTTAGTTGCACTTGCTTAATGATTCACAAAAGTATTTCTTCTTCAATATTCTGAAAGTGTTCACTTTTTCTAACATTCCTGTTTGAAAATCATATTAAAATGACTGTCAATTTATTTTGTTTTTCATTTTGTAAATGTTAATCTTAAAATTTTAATTTTTTTTTGTTCTTTATGTTTTGTTAAAATAAATGATGTTAAACATCATTTTTAAAAAAATGTATAATTCTTGTATGAATTCATTTAAGGAAAAAAGTTCTTATTTAAATTATGGAAAAGTCAAATGTATTGCCTTTGATCTAACACTAGTGATCTTCAAGCAAAAGCTGTATAACTACCTGATGGAGATATAAATAGAAAAGTAAATACAATGTGGGAGCTTTTTATATACATACATACATATGTGTGTATACATACACATATATTTGTATATTCATATGCACTTGTAGACACAAAATATGTATAGGTAACTATACACACACACACTCATACACATCTGTACACAATATCCACAAATTAATTACAAAGTAAATAAAATGGGTTTTTTTAGATGGGGAGAGCACTAAAAACTTGGGGGATCAGAAAAGTTTTCTTATAAGAGGTAGCTTGGAGTGAACCTTGAAGGGAGGTTGGGATTTCAAGTGTCAGAGCTTGAGAAGGGAAAGCAAGCCTACAGAGGAGTTTGTATAAAGGCAGAGAATTATAAATATAGGTGGCCTCTGATACCACCCTTCCTTTCCCAGGTTATTTTCCATGACAACAAAGTCAGAAACTAGATTGCTGGGCAACACCCTTTTATAAGTTTATCTATTTCTACTGCCCTTTTTTTTCTTCTCATGCCCTATACCTGGAATCAGTCTCCTCCTCCATTCCCTACAGATCACTGTCACGTTGAAATCCTATCTATTCTTTGACATAGAGCTCACATGCTCTGTTCTTTATCAAACCTTTCTTAATCTCCCAAAGTTAAAAAAAAATCTTTCCCCCCATCTGAATAAATAGCTAGTACTTTGAACTTCACTTATATACTTCTCATATCTACTTTATAATAACATTGTGTCTATGTCTTCCCATTGCTACTAGATGTTAAACTTATCTTCCCGTCCTTTTGAGTGATTGGTACAAAGCTCTATACAGAATACATTAATAAATATTTTTTAAATAACTGAATTGTGATTCTTCCGGATGACTATCTAGTTAAATGAGTAAGGGAGCAACTATGCATTTCTTTAAGCTATGATAAATAACAATTCAATTGATGGGAATTATTTCATTTTATTCTTATTGTACATAGAAATACAGAGTTAGGTGAAGTTGGGGGAAACAAACAAGAAAAATCAAGGAGAAAGGAAGCAAAATTTCGAAAAATATCATGAAAGGATAGATGTGGCTGACTCTATTATTGAAATGTGTTTCATTGTCATATTGGGAAACATTTTTAAGGTAGCAATGTCAATTGTTTTGGATCTGATATAAAACCAAAATGAAGTAAAACAAAAAAAAAATTCTTTAAGAGCTTTTCTACTTATTCTCATTTTCCCCTTATGATAAGCACTGGTTATAAGTCTTACTTATACTAAATACTTACTAATACTAAATAATATGGTTACTATTTACTAAATATTTACTTTACTAAATATTTAATAATACTAAGATAGTATAATTGATCTACTGTTGCCTTCTTGGATTGTTATAAGAGAGGGGAGCTTGCATGTATACTACTGTAGGTAACAGTCAGAAAAAGCTAATAAAACACATAACCTTCTGACACCCTCTTTTTGGTTCTGTCCAATGCTCAATATGTTCTACTACTTCTCCACAAGTTGTTACACTTGAGTAAGAGGGGTCTGGCTGGGGAGGGGGGGGGGGATGACAGTATTAAATAGAGACTCTGTGAAGACCAGAGGTATTATTCCTTTGCTACCTTCCAGGGAATAGCCTTTATGGAAAAACACACTCTTTACTTACTTATAGGTGCTATAAGGTAAAAGCACACATTGTACTGCTCCATATTAGAGTGCTTCTGTGTGGCTTTGCTTATTAGCTTACCATCTCTACCAGGAAACAGAGAAGTAGTGAAAACGTCAAGGCTTAGTTAGCATTTCTATCTATTCCTTTAGCATGCACAGCCACAAGATCTGAACGAGTATATCAAGATAATTTGGAAGGACTGCTTGCATTGACAGTGCATTTGGGACATGAAGTAAAAAAAAAAAATGACATGACCATCATCTAGCTAATGCAGTGAACTTAGAGTCCAATTGGAATATTACAACTCTGAGTCAATTTTGGGGGCCCGTTTATCTGGTTCAGATATATTTGTTTATAAAATCATCATAATTTCCTGTTTCCTTTTCAGTTTTTCTTGAGGAAAAATAATTAGGCCAATTTAATTCTTGCCATCATTTAGCAGTGGATCTTTTGACTCAGGGCAAATGTCTCATTCTCAGATATAATGCACCAGGAGTTTGAAATGGAACACTTCTCATATTGACTTCTTATTTCATCTAAGGAAAAAAAAATGAGCAGACTTGGGAGAATGGGGATGTATTTTTAATAAAGTCTTTAATTATACTTTGGAACATATTCAATTCAGTATTCATTTATTAAGGATATGTTGTCTGACATGCAAGGTACTAGGTGTGAGGAATACATAGCAATAATAAAAATGGTCCCTGCCCTAAAAGAACTTCTATTCTTCGTTTATAAATAGAACCTTTGCAAACATTTTTTTTTTTCCATCTGGCCAGAAGTTTAAAAAGTAACAGAGTGAATAACGAGTTCTGGTCCTAAAAATTAATAGTAATTAGCACATTTTCTCTATGCAGCAGAGCCTGTATCTATATGTACTATTCCTTTTCTTGGACTGCCAGAAAAAAATCTCCGTGGAGACATATCATAAAATGATTACTTTACATAAATCCAGGGAGGGGGGTAAAAATTCTATTCTGTCCTTTTTTATCAATGATAAGAAGAAAATCCATAAAAGAAGGAGAAGGAATCTAAGGACTAGAACTGCCTGTCATTGACAGGTAGCTTATAAATCAAGTGGTAAGTTAAAGTGTCACTTTAAAAAGTTATTCTCTGAGCTTTATTTATACTGTCCTTTGGAGCCCACAGACTGCTCCACTGTAGGCAAAAACTGAGGGTCACAGAGCATGTGACTCCTGCCCTGCATTCATCTTTCTTATAGACCAAGGCTTTCTTTGCCATTTGCTTTGATTTAAGGTTAGCAATATTGTCAACCTTGAGAATTCTGTAACTGATTGAAGGAACACACATTAGTGTTTCTAAGTCTAGTAGAAAACATGGGAGATTTGGGAGTAGGTGAGGTGGGTTGTCTTCCAAGTGTTTTCACGGTGTAAAGAACACAATAGGAAACAGTAATTTCTGGTACAACTATTTAGAAAGTTTCTTGTTCAGAAATGGTTCTATATCAGGGAAGCCAAGAAAACTGGTGATGATGTTGGCAGTGGAGAATCAAAACGTCTCTCGTAATCATGGATTCCTATTTGTTTGTTTGTTTTTTTGTTGCTGAGAATAAGATAAAAATAGTCTCTACTATAGATGGGTCAAACTCTATTATAATGAATACAAACACAACAAATACCACAGTGCAATTCAACTAAACAACCTTTAAAGCACCAATTGTGTGATGGGGCACACAAAGCTAATAATGGCATGGTCTATCTGTTCAAGAAGTATAAAACGTAATCATCAAGGACAGGGATTTATTTAATTAACTATGATTATGAAAAGTGAAAGAAGAGTACTCAGGAAAGGGTAATGAGTAATTTGAAGAGAGAAGTGTCACTTTTAGCTGGAGGGGTAATGGCGGTGGTGGTGGTGGCAGTCGCATTGGCAAAGAAGAGGAATAAGTGAAAGGTTTGTGATGGATTGGCACCTGAGATAGGTCTGGAAGAATATTAGCACTACGAAGGGATAAACATACTGTGTAGGCAATGGTATGAGCAAAGGAATGGAGACTTAAAAAACAAAAAGATTGTTATAAGAGAGCAAATAGCACAGAACGTAAGAGTTAGAAGGACATTAAGAGGCCATTTAGTCCAAACCACACCTGAACAGGAATGTACTCCTTTGGAACTTGAACAAGAGGCCAGATTGGCTATAAGGAAACCTAAACAAAAGGGAGTAAGTGATACATTTAGACAGACACTTCAGACACAGATTATGGAGGGCCTTGATTGTCATGTTAAGATCAGGAGTTTATGCTTTCTTCAGTGGACACTGGGAAGCCACAGAAACCTTCTGAATATAAGAGTAATGTGATAAGAAAAGTGCTTTAGGAAGATTATTCAGGAATTGATATGAAGGATAGACTGGAGAAGGTGGAGAGTAGAAGTAGGGAAGGACAACTGTAATGATTATAATAGTCCATTGTTATCATTGAGTGTCTCTAGTAGGAGGTTGTAGTATAAACAGAAAGGAGAAAATATTTGTGGAATTACTACCCAGAATGAACAACAGTCCTTACCTTAAAGAACTTAAAATTCGGAGTTGGAATAGGGAGAGGAGGCAGGAGGGATACAACATGTTCAGGTAAAAGTAAAAAAAAAAAAAAAAAAAAAAAAAAGGTAGTATAACTAGGAGGAGTAAAGATGGCTTCCATAGATAATACCTGAATTTAATTCTGAAAGAAGCTAAGGATTCTAAAAGTCAGAGGCATGAAGGGAGTACGTTCTAGGCATGGGGTACAGACTGTACAAAGGAATGTAGGTGGGAGACAGAATGCTAGAATGGGAGGACAGAATATTTAGGGTATCTTTGGTTTGAATATAGAGTGTATGAAAAAAGAATAATGTGAAATAGGCCTGCAAAGGCAGATGGGAATCAGATTCTGAAGGGTTTTTTATGTTGAATTGAGCAGATTACATTTTATCTTCATGGCAGTTAGAAGACAGTGGAAATGTCTGAGTAAAGAGGTGACACAGAAAGACCTGTGTTTTAGGGATAAAGACTGGAACCATGATTTCACTGACATAGGGAACTCTCAAGTGAGGAAGCTCTCTCTGCTATTATAGGTCAATACCTTTTCTGCAACTCTCAGTCTTGTACACGGAGAAATTGAATAACTCGCCCAGAGAACACAGGTAATTTGTGTCAGAGGAAGGACTTGAACTCAGATCTTCCTGGATTTGAGGTTGGCTATCTTCTATGCCACTTTCTTCTAAAGATCTATACTTTATTAAGATAACTTTAGCAGCTATGTGGAGAGTGGGTTGGAAAAGGGAGCAATTAGGAGGAGATCAATGGAGAAGCCTATTGCATTAGTCCATATGTGAGTTGATTAGTGTTAGAAATGGCATGATGGCCATGTAAGTGAAGACTGGGAATTCAAGTAAAATATATCATGGATTTAGAATTGCTAAGAGCTAGAAACTGAGTACATATGGAAAAAAAGAAAGGAAAGGGGGAATGAAGAATTGAAAATAATTCTGAGGTTGGAAACCTTAGGGATTAGAAAGATGATGGTACCCTCAACAGAAAAAGGGATGTTTATTGAAGGGAAGTTTGTTAACAATGGAATGGATTTCCAAAGGGTTCAGTGTGTAGACTAGTAGGACAGTAGACAGTGGGTAAACTAGTGAGGACAGATAGTAGTTAGTGGTAAGATGTGGATGAGTTCAGGGATAGGTAACAGTATAACAAGTCAAGTGCCTACATTAATCTTTTAGGATGACTGGTATTAGGGAAATAGAAAAGAGAATGGTGATCTGAAAAAGCATATTATTGCTAGGGAGGGATATATTATACAGAAGGAGATACATAATGGAGAACTTTGATGTTCTAATTAAAATCCTTCCATAATTGAGGCTCCTCCAGGTGTCAAGATTCATTTGATTATGGAAATATTTGCGAACTCTAGCCAATGAAGCCATTTGATCATAGGGTCATATATTTAGAGATGAAAGGGACCTTTAAGAAGTCACCTAGTCCCATACTGTATTTTATAGATGAGGAAACCAAGGCCCACAGAACTTAAGTGTCTTGCTCAAAGCCACACAGGCTGTAAGGGACAGAGATAGCCTTTGAACCCAGTTCTTATGAGGTTAAATGGTTCTCCCATAGTCACACAACTTTAAACACAATAAGCAGGATTTCAAGTTAAATCTTTCTGACTTCTTTAATATCAATAATTCAAGAAAGCAAATGTCATCCCCCATCTTAGCCTTTTGATAGTCAGTTACTATTACAAAAGTGTAGTAACTGTTTTCAAACTTCTTTCTAACAGCCTTTGATCTACTTATTTAACTTTTACTCAACCAGCTCACTGTTGTTTGTTATAAGTAGATTTTCCTAATCTGCTTATATACACATATAGGTCACAGGTGAAAATCTCATGAAAGATTCTAATACCTAATACCTCCCCATTTCCCTTTGTTTTTATCTCCATTTTACAGGTGAGGAAACTGAGGTAGAGGTTAAATGATGTGCCCAGGTCACATAACTAGCTAGTAAGTGTCTAAGATTGGATTCAAACTCAGATTTCCCTGACTCTAAGTACAGCATTCTATCCACTGTGCTACCTTGCTATCAATAAGCGGAAGCTGAATTAGTGTGGATTGAATATTGAATTATCAGTGGGTATACCTGGGCTACTGCTTCCTGGCTGGGGGACAGTGCCTTATATTAAGAGCAGGAGTATAGTAATATTATAATGAAAACCTAATATGATAAAATCATGAGCCTACTCAAATATTATTGCAACTGAACTAGAATCAGAAAGCAAATGTGCACATCTGAAAAGAATCATTAATATTCTGGGATATCAGCATATTGATTAGGGATCTGTAGAATGGGCAACTGCAGACTCAAGGCCTGCCTAATAGTTCCTATGGCAAACAGGGGTGGGAAACTTGCAGCCTCAAGGCCACACATGACCCTCCAGGTCCTCAGGTGTGACCCTTTGACTGAATTCAAGTTTAGTTAAGGCTATCTATACTCCCTTGATTTTATCAGACATCTTCTGATCCTGGGAAGGCTTTGTGATATCTTCCAGTCCTAGGAATAAATTGAAGATAAATTTTAGATTATAGCCACCAAAAGCTTTGCTTCTGGCCTCTGAGATTTGGAATAGTCAATAATGGAACTGATTTAAGTACTTACTGTTGATCATAGATGATACTGATAGGGAAACCAGATCTAACTAAGACCTTCCAAGTGCCCTAGAGCCTCCTGAGGAGGGTATGGAGAGAATTCCTTTAAACTATTCTTGTGGAGATAGAAAACCCATGACTGCAATAAATACTCAGGACACCTCTCGGTCTTGAAGATACTTTTTTTTGGGGGGGGGGCAGTTTTAGGGTATCCAAAAGTAAGACAATGGAGGTCAAGAGAGCTTTGTAGTGCAGTGGTATTATAGAAGTGTTTATGCAATTTTGAAAGAAGTTTACTAGATTGATCCTCTGGAAGAGAAGAGGACCATTTGGTCCTATGTGGACAGCCTATATTTATTGAATATAGATCTCTAGAGGTTTCTTGCATCTTTTAAATCTTCTGTTAAGTCGTAGATGTAGAGATAACAAAAATCAGAGAACCCTAGACTTGGTGTTGGGACACTTTTGGGTTAATGCTGAGGACTCTCATTGCTTCATTATGTCATTACAAGTAAATTACTCCTCTTGTTTTTCTCAGTTTACCCCATGTAAAATAGTGATACCAAATCAGGATCCTATCCATAAGAATAATTTGGAGATTAGTGAACAAAATGGTTACAAATTCTTAATAAAGACAAGGAAAACCACATGCATAAATATCTTGGTATGACTTTCAAATTAGTAAGAATATTATTATCTTCTTATCCAAAGTTGTAGATCATGTATTTACTGAACAAAAAAAAAAACCCAAGCCCCCAAACAAAAGCAAAGCAAAACTATTATACTTCATTCCTTAAAAGTGAGCCAGTCTTACAGGTTAAAGTTGTTAGCTTCAGAATTCTGTGTTGATAAGCTCATAGCTCTGGTTCTCGAAGGGACCTGAGAGTTCACCTAGCACGACACACTCTTTTAAAGAAAAGAGAACTGGGGTCCAATTAGGTTTAGTGATCGGCTCAACACACAGTTACAGAAAACAGAATTGGGGTCCAACTAGGTTAAGTGATTTGCTCAAGGTCACACAAGTAGTAAATGTCCAAAGGATTTCTCTGCTTTCTGGAAGATACTTTCTTGGCAATATACATGCCACCACCTAATTCCCCCTGTAGCCTCTTGACTTCAGTGGATAAGAGAGAAGAGATTCAAAGTCACCATGATAATGTCCGAGGAGCTATAAAGACACAGGCTTATTGTCCAGGTGTCACTGAAACTAAAACACCATATTGATTTTCCTGAAGTGTTAGCACTGGGCATCATTAAGTTGAAGAAAGGTTAATTAATAACGTGCAACAAAGGAACATAAACTTAGCTGCACTATATCACTCCAATTCATGGACAGTCTTCCACAGGTCAAATGTGGGTCTGAAGAAGGAAACATGTCCCTGGATCCTTTAGTAATTTTTAAACTTCTAGTCCACTGTCAATCTAGAGGTCAAAGTTTTCATTTTCACTGAGAGTGGAAAATTTTGTGTCTCCTTCTACTGATGAAATAAAATGATTCCTGTAAGTGCAATAGTATGAAACATAACAGAGTGAATTAATTAGTTTGAGAAAACGGTATCTTTCCCAGTTCAACTACCTTGCTTCCCAGGAGACATCATTATTTAATATTATGCTCTCTATCAAACTGATCATGATTGTTCATCTTGCAGATTTTTAGAGAGAGGAAGCAAGAGCTACTGGGGAAATCATCCAGAAGCATAGTATCTTTAAAAAGAAGTCTCTCAATATAACAGCTGATAGGTCTATAGTTGTTTCTGTTTAACAAAACTGTTTATAAATATACTGCTCCCTTTTTTGAACCTCACAACAAAGATTTAAGATTTTTTACAGATGAGGAAACTGAGTTTCAGGGAGAAATTAAATAATCTGCTTAGGTTCACACAACAAGTAAGTGTTCGAGGCAGGATTTGAACTCACTTTTTTCTAATTCCAATGTTTTTGCCCACAATATCATGCTCTTTCCCAATGTAGTTAAACTAAATAATTTCTCATATATTATAAGAACTTTAGAGCTGGAAGGGCCTGTAAGTGTAGCTCATTTCAACCTCTTTACACATGAGGAAACTGAGGAAGAAAGGGCAAAGTTTTCTGTGTAGTCACATAGTTTATGAATAAGCAATTTCCTGTTATTTCCTTTAATAGTCAAAGAATGATGATTATATAACTACCTTATTTACTGCATACAGGGAGAAAACAGATATGTGAAATCTACAGGTAACCCTTCATTTAAATATCCCTCACTAACTCTTTTTTTAGGCTTCTAAAAAAGAAAGTGTGTTTTCCAACCCCATCTTTTGATAGAACTGCATGCTTTTAGAGTAATGAAATGGTCACTGCCTAAGTAGTGAGAAAAATGAAGAAACCCTCAAATTACTGAAAAATTAGCTGACTATATAATCAATCCTGATAGGGTCAAGAATTGCTTGCAGTAATGATGAACTTGTCCAGCCTTTAAATGGTAAGAAATGTAAGGCAGAGTGAACTGCAGTCAATTTTCCTATCCATTCTTCTTTCTATTACTAATGTACTCAGTGACCCTAGGTAAACTTCTCATGTAAAGAAACCCAATACATTCCTAAGACAAATATTCTATATTCCTTTGTGTGATGCAATGGAAAGAACAAAAAAAGTAGTAATCGAAGACTTAGATTTGAACCCTGGCTGTATCGTGTAATATATGTGTGACCTTTGATGAATCTTTCAGCCTCAGTTTCTTCACCTGTAAAATGAATGTGGGTGGGTGGGCTAGGTGATGCCAAAAGTCCCTTTCAGCTCTAAGTCTATGAATGTATGATCTTTATCAAATTCCCTCTGACAAGCACTGCAGCTAATCAGTTTGCCTCATCTTTTCTCCTGTTCAACCTTAAATGGAATCTCACTGGCAGCACTTTAATTCTAAAGGTGCCAAGGAAAACATGAGGTCATTATTATGGATAAAAAGCAAAGCAGGTGCATTCCCTCTTGTGAAAAAAGGGAAGCCTCCTTTCCTTCTAAAATACCCATTACACTAGCATCCAACTCTGACAGAGTTTGCTATGACTCACCACTATTTTTCTTGTGTATGATTACATATGAAAACCTGAATTGTAAAGGGAGGAAGACTGGTTTTGCAGAAAAATCCAGCAAGTTGACTGAAATTTGCCCTTAGAAATAAACCATGAACTTGGCTGGCAGATCACATTTAAGAGCAAAGTTAGGGAGAAGAGAGTCTTTAAAGAACAAGAAGAAAAAAATCACTTCAGATCATTTCATTTTATGCTGCTTGATTTATAGAGCTCTAGCTTAGACAGAAGTCAATGTCTCAACCAATCTCTAACCTGTCCCCGCCCCCCCCACTCCACTCTGCAAAAGCTCCATGCCATTTCTTTAGTATGATTGATTTACTCAGTCATTCATGTGTTGTCAAATGAGGGATATTCAATGGATTCCTAAGTGTCTCTGGTGGCCAGAGATGAGTCCTGAAATTCTTAGGATCAGAGTCATTCCTTTGTATTAGATAATTTTCTCCAGGACACTCCTTAACATGCAAAGAAAATGAATGAGAAGGAACTCTGCATTCAGAAGATACCTTAGAGGTCATGGAGTCTAACTTTAGAAATGAGGAAATTGAGGACCACAGAGTAAAAGGGACATATCCATATCCAGGTTCACACGTATGGTAAATATTGAAGCTGAGACGAGAACCAAGGACTATTAATTGTAAGTCCTATACTCTTTCCTTTATGCTGCATTGATATATTAGTACTTAACCTAGATCAATTAACAAAAAAAAAAATCCCAAGGAAATGGGACATAAGTGGTAAGTGGTTATATGGAAGGGATGAATTGATAATATGTGGCTCATAAGCAAAGGTGAGCAGGCCTGTGTTAAGAGTTTTCCTCATGTGAGGAAAGGTTGGTTCATCAGAGAATAGTGGTGGAAGATTGTGGGTTGGAGGGAATCAAAGAAATAGTTGGCCTAACTCAGTTTTGTCCATGCTTGGTTGTGAGGATTACGTTGCTGTTGTTATGGAGCCAGGATCAGACTTGCTCCATTTCTCCCCAACTAAGAACTCCAAGCAGAACTTTTCTTAAAAAAAATTTTTTTGAAGTTAGTTACCTGTAAGCAACAGAGGACAGTGATATCCTTGGAGAAAGAGAATATTTGAGTACCTTCTACTGAAGCCCCAGGCTACATATCTTGTTTCCTAAAAGACAATCCTCTTCTCCAAACTGCTAATAATGCTTTGTGAGGGTTCAACCTCAGTTATTTCTCCTCTCCATGACAATGGTGGTGATACTGTACAGCAGCGGGAGTAGGGTGGTGGGGGAACAGTACTGGAGGCAGATATATTGATTTTTCTTATATGTCATTTAGAACATGATCTCCAACTATATGTAGTTGAAAATAACATTTTTTAATATCTATAAATTGACTTCATATTTTAGTGCACTATTTTCTTGCTAGTTAAGTGAGCCATCGAAACCCATTTAATACTGCAGTACATTAAATAGAACCTTTTAAATATTTGTCCTAACTAGGTAACTGTACCTCTTTTGTGGTCTATCATCAAGCATTTCAATATACTTTACTACCATTCTTCCTAACCTTATGAGAATACCTACAAAGCAGAGTAATGACAGATAGGAGGTACACAGAAACTTGAACAGAACCTATTACTAACTTTTTGCCAACTAAAATGTCCACTGCCCAAGTAGAGGAGAATACAAAACTTCCATTGTATGCTAAGCGTGTCCAACTTTCCTTGTTTCCATTTTAGTACTCTGTTAAAAGGTCTGAAAATTTAAAAGCTCTCAAGAGAAAGCCATAACTGTTGATAAATCTAACAAGGAAATAAATATATACACACCAATGTGGAGCTTTTCCATTTTGCAGGAAGAGCAGAAGCCAAAAGAGGTCAAGTGATATTCCCCCCGGACTTACACAATTAACTCTGGGCAGGGTTGAAAGAGAACCCAAGGCTCCTGTTGCTCAGCAATCAGAGTAGCCACTGAATTGCCATTCCTCCTGCTGGTGGTTCATCATAATAGGAGGACCAGCTCATATTTCAGACATTAAAGGTGATGGTTGCCATTCACTTAGGTGCAAAGTTAGAGACGATCTCTATGGGATAGAAATCCTTCACGAGCAACTGACAATAAGCACGTTCATGCATGATTGCCATGAAATTAAATGCTCATTCTTCTATTAAGCCCAGTCTCAATCCTGCTGGGGCAGTAGTCATAGTTACAGTCCCAAAGATGCAGGCCCTACAGGTAACACAGAGTAGACAGAGGCAGAGACATCAACTCTACTAAAAATGAATGTTGTGTATTGCAATATTTAATACTGTATACAGATCAATATCTTCTTCTAAGTCCAAAATGACTTATTTCTAATTTGGACAATTAATATTAAATTGTTATATAATCTGATTTGCCATCTTAAAGAAAAAAACAAGTCCAAAGTTCAGGATGAAACATTTTTCTTGTCCTAGTAGCTTCTCTCATGCTGTTTTTCTGCACAACATGCTCACTTGTGCGTGCTGCCAGTTGGGAGTGATCTGTCATCTTATCTCCTAGCACTTCATATTCCATGTACACCTTCAAAGTGAAATTATATTTGGTACATCTTACTAGATTGTAAACTCCTTGAGAGCAGAAGCTATATCTCATCTATTTTTTGTGTCACAGGACTTGTAGCGGTGCTTTCTATATTATAAGAAATTATCAAATATTTATTGTGCAGCCCCTTATTGGCTACACAAAGTGTAGGTTTTCCCAGCTGGATGGAGTAACAGAAGGATGATGGGAGACAGAAAAACCCTGAAACTGGATACTTGGGGGTGATAAGAAAGAAGAGAGAGATACATGGTGGACATGCACAAGTGGTGAGCTAATGGCAAGGAAGGGCATTATTCTATGAATGAAATTAAATTGATGATCAGTTCAAACTTTCTTTGGCTTACTGACTCACTTAAGGAAGTGATCTCCTTGCAGAGAATTTGCTGTTTTCCTGGATGCAGTTGTTTGCCACACTGTGGGCCATGGTGAAATTATCCACTTTTCATTTTTTTCTCTCTCTCCTGCCTCACTGGTGCCTGGCCATCTGACATAATTTCCAATAAGAGCTTTTGGTTACATTCAAACTTTAAAAAAAAAAAAATTGTCATCCCCAATTTTATAAGGGATTTTGTATCCATATAAAGATGAGCTGGGTTTTGTTATATTCTGAATATATTTGCTTTAAAGCAGAAGGCTGCACAAGGTAAGGAAAGTCTAAAGGAAATCTCTGGACAAATAGCTCTAGACAATCACAAGTCTATACGAAAGGACTCTCTGTCTCTGAGTTTCTCTCTCAAACAGCACTGTCTTTGTTCTAACTCCAGGAGTCACACATTCAAATATTTGGTACTATTTGCTATTTTAGAACATGTCTCATTCTTGTTTTGTTTTGTTTTTAATTTCTAAGTCTGACTTCTTTCTTTGAGCTAGGATCTCCCTGTCTTACCCAGACTGGAAGTATAGGAGCCACTCATGGGCCCAATTCTACTGCTGATCTGCACCGAGGTTTCGACCACTTCAGCTTCTGATCTAAGCCACTCTGTCCCTCCTTAGGTAGCCTGGGTGGCTCTCCCTCACTGGAACTCACCATGTTAGCGCTAGACTTGGTACAGACATCTTATCAGCTTTATCCCTATGACAGAGCTTCCAAGTTTAATGGGTGCCCCAACCTCAGTCTCTCCGGCCTTATACCTAGTCATCTGTCCTGCTCTTTAAACAAACATTTTTTTGTGTTTACAACCTGTTTAAAAAATAACATGGGTGAGTTTCATTCTTGTTTTTGAGCCTTTGACCTAAAATATCTTGACACATAAAATATGGGCACATGGACATTATAGGAATGAAGTTTTTAATCACTTTGTTACCCAAATGCTTACAGTTTCCAAGCCTCCATGAGGCCAGGAGCCATGCTGTTTATATTAGCTCCTTTCACAACATCACGCACATCACAGGTGCTTTAAAATGGGTTAGTTAGCTGACTTTTAAAAGCTTAGGATAGCTATCATGGTAACTGCTAAAGACATGGGTATACATGAGTTGAAAACCTTCATTCTATGTATTTTGGTATTTTGTTTGGCTTATATTTTCTTTCCTTTTTTTCTTTTTTTTTCTGAATTAACAACTGGTGAGTTCAACCTACAGCCTGGTTAACATTTTGTTTTTCACTCAATCTGTAAGCTATTTTTCTTTTTATATAATACTCTTCAACAAAGTTTTTTGTCTCAATTCTTCCTGCAAAATGTGAGGTGCAAATTCTTAGATGATGGAAAAGAGGAAGTTCAGCAGATAATGGAGAAAAGATTCTGGTTTAGAGAAAGAAGGGACCTCAGAAGTTATCTCACCCTGGACCCTTCCCAGGTTGTCCAGTCTCAGGTTCACAGGCCAGGGCAAAATTTATGACCTTCCTAGTATAAGACCATGACAAAAGATTCTGAGGATAGTGTTGCTTGATGACAACAAAGCGACAAGAGAATTGGAAAGTTTTACAGACATGACAGGACCAGGTTACAAAACCAGAATAAGGAGACTCAAGCTAATAGGAAAAATACAACAATAGAAATGGCTTTATTGCTTATTACCTTGAACAAATAGTTTCTCCTCCCTAGTTTCAATCACTTGATCTCTAACATGAAGGAACCAGAGTCAATGATCTCAGAAGTTCCTTCTGTTTCTACATATTTCTCTCTTTCTTCTCTGGGTCCCCAAAGCACAGCAGAAGCTATGTAGTAGTTATGTTTATGTCATCTGAGTGAGTGGCAGTTTTAAAAAATTTTTTTTTCTGCCCTACCTCCTCCCGAAGTTGACCCCCAGTCAGCTCTGCTCTTGTCTAGCCCAGCATCCCAGCAGGGGCTGCCTTTAAACTGTTGGTAAGTAGGGGGTTATTACTTAACACCAGGGACACTGGAGTCCCTGGGTTGTTCCTGCAGCAGAATTCTGGCATGACAAGGAAGAAGAATGCTATGAAGTTCCCCAGCTTTCCTCTAATAGCTTGGGAACCCAAGGCAGTACAGCTTGCCTTTTGGTGAGGATTACTTCACAGCTGGCATCACATCACAGCCCTGGGGGATCACAAAAGGATATCTGGAAGAGTAGTCATTACACTGTTGGCAGCTGCAGTGTGTGGAGATGCCTGTGCCCCCCACACTCCTGCCTTGGCACAAGCTGCTAAATATAATGACAAACAGTGGCAGGATTCCACACGTGGAAAACATAACCAACCCTGCCATGAACCTGCTGAAGATGAACCTTAATGACCTCTCTGTATCGCACTTAACTTTCTCTCTCCCATGCGTCAAATTTCCACCCTTTAACCTTCACTGCTATTTGTCTGCCCCTGTGGACTTGATGCCTTTTTATGACTGAATCATTCCCTTTATCTACAAGCTTACTAGATTCTCTTAGGAGTCTCTGGCACTTAATAAATGCTTGTTGAGCGACTACTGAATTATAGAAGGGGAAGCAGGGAGGATTAGACAAGGTAAGGCAAAACGTTGACCTATCACAGTTTTGGGATGAGGGGTGGTTTGTTGGGGTAGGGTTTCCTTTCCATTCATACCACTACTGCCTATATCCTGGCCCTCCTCACCTCTTACCTGGACTATTGTCATAACTTCCCTACCTCAAGTTTCTCCCTTTTCCAATCCAACCTCATGCAGCTGCCAAAAGCACAGCTAGCTACTATCATGCCATTCTATTGATCTAGAGTTTTCAGAGGCTCTCAAATTGCCTCGAACATCAAATACAAAATCCTCTGTTTTATACAGAAAGCCCTTCATAATATGGTTCCAAACTCACCTTTCCAGAATGATTTCCATCATACACTATACATTTCAGCCAAATTTGCCTACTTGGCATTTCCTGTATGTCACATTTGCTGTCACACTCACAAATCATCCTATGTCTACAGTATCCTGTTTCTTCAACTCTACCTCTTAACTCTTGTTAAGATTTACCCCAACTAACATCTACTACAAGAGGACTTTCGGCTTTCCTGGGTAGAAGTGAGCCAGGGATGTATAATTATTTCTATAAATGATTCTTCCTTCCAAGGGTAGCTAGGTGGCACAGTAGATGGAACACCAGGTCTGGAGTTAGGAAGATTCATCTTTCTGAGTTCAAATCTGGCCTCAAATATTTACTAGCTGTGTGTTCCTGGGAAAATCACATAACCCTGTTTGCCTCAGTTTCCTCATCTATATAATATAAGTTCAAGAAGGAAATGGCAAGCCACTTTAGTGGTTTGTTAAGAAAATCCCAAATGGGTTCACAAAGAATAGTTGGACACACTGAAATGACTCAATCCCAGCAAATGCTCCAGGAACTGTATCTTTTTTGCCTGCCGCAAAGTAGATGTTTAAAACTGAGTCCATTTATTCATTCTACTCTAGACCCCAAGGCAGTCAGGTGGCACAGTAGATACAGTGCTGAGCCAGAAGTCAGGAAGACTCACCTTCCTGAGTTCAAATCTGGTCTCAGACACTTACCAGCTGTGGGACCCTGGGAAAGTTGCCTACCCCAGTTTGCCTCAGTTTCCTCATCTGTAAAATAAGCTGGAGAAGACAATCCCAAATGGGATCACAAAGCGTCAGACATTTCTGAAATAACTGAACAATAAAAATTCGTCTCTGAAACAATGGAGAGTTAACTTTATAACTGAAATACCTAGGAGACAAGTGATTAGAGACTCAGACTAAAGATCTGTTCTAATTGGCTTCTTTTACACGTACTAAATGAAAAATAAACTAGATATTTCATTTTATGCAGCTTAGAATTTAAAATACTACAGATCATATAAAGATCAAAGAAGAAAGTCAGAAAACATTACATTTGACTATATGAATGCAATGTGAAGATTCCTAAGTCGAATGAAAACTATTTATGTGACTTGAACAATGTTATTTAAATCCTAGGCCTCATTCATGCTAAACAGAGGCAACATTTTCCATTCACTTTTCCAAGGCTTCTATTCCCTTGAGAGCAAATTCCTTTCTTCTTCTTTCGCATTCCTATTTATGGGCTTGATGCCCAACATCAAGAGAGATGAGTCTGGAAGTTTTTCCTTAGGAAAATGAGGATACTTAAATGGTTGCTCAGAACTCAAACAAGAATTTGGGTTTTTTTGGGTACAAAATGATACGTAAACACGAGTATTTCTACTCTGAAACTCTCCAGGACAAACCATTTCATTCATTCAATCAACAAACAATTATTACATGTTCAGTACTTTACCCAACTCTACCATAGGGGCTGGAGGTCAAAAACAAGCAGTCCTTAACCTCAAGAAGCCACACCTGAAGTGTGGAAGATAGGGGTTCTGATCCAACTTCAGACACTCCTAAATAGGTGGCCCTGGGAAAGTCGTGTAACCTCTCTCTGACCGTTTTTCCATCTATAAAAGGGGATAATAAAGGCACCTAGCTCCTTTGGCTGTTGGGAGGATAAAATAAGATAACATCTGTAAAATCTTTGCAAATATTAAAGTGTGATTATATATATATATATACATATATACATATACATACATACATACATATATATGTGTATATACACATATAACTAACCAGCTCTAACTTTCTTGAAATTACTATTTCAAATTCTTGAAATTTCTTGAAAATACATATACATATATGTATATATACAGATATATTGTAATTTCAAGAAAGTTAGAGAATCAAGCCTGGAGTCAGAAAAACTTATTTTTGCAAGTTCAAATCTGGCCTCAAACATTGACTGGCTGGATGACTCTGGGTAAGTCACTTAACCTGGTTTGCCTCAGTTTCCTCATCTGTAAAATGAGCTGGAAAAGGAAATGGCAAATCACTCCAGTATCCCTGCCAAGAAAACCCCAAATGGGATCATGAAGAGTCAGACATGACTGAACAACAGCTTTCAAAAAGCTTACACACTACCAATGGGGAAATAATATGTATACAAATGAATCAGTCCAAAATTTATTCAAAGTCAATTTATTTGGGGGTGTGGGTGGGGGTGAGGGCACTAACAACTATAGGGATAAGGAAAAGTTGACTGCAACAGGTGGCATTTGAGCTGAACCTTGAACAGATCAGAAATATATCAGTGAGGTATTAGGGAATTTGATCTACTGTTCTTTTTCTAAATAAGCAAAGAAAATTTAATACATTTGGAATCATCTTTTGTATTCTTGTCCAAATAAAGACTCTCAGCTTTTATCAACATTTACATAGCTTCAACTTGTTTAATGCTTATTTATAACTAAAAAAAAATTAGAAGCAAATCTCTATTTTTGGACATTTGAAATGACTAAGTATTTGATGGTATAGTGACATGATGGTACAATATGTCTACTGGTAATACTCTGAAATGTTTATATGAAATAATGTTATGTGGAAAAAACAGAACATAAATAATGTATATACAATGAGTACAACTAAGTAAAAACACATCTATGTGAAGTAATAAAAATCAGAAGAGAATTTGGAGACATGTAAATATTTGGGATTTGATGTCCATTCATTTCTTTTATGCTGTAAAGTTGCCTAAATTCATGATAAGCTAAAAAAATAATAAAAAGGTGGATAGAAACAACTGCATCCTATAGAACTGAATATCTAGAAAGAGTAATTTAATTTTTTATGGATAAATTTTATTTTTTTCCCTTCACTTCTGAATATATCCCTTCCTTCCACTACTCAGAAATCTACCCCTTGTTATTAAAAATAAAAAAAAGGAACCAAAACCCTGTTGAGTAACACTTAAACCAAATTTTACAATATATATGGAATCTTCCACAACCAAAATCTCCCACCTTTGCAAAGAAAGTAAGAACATAAATTTTCTTATTTCTAGAGGAACAAATTTAGAGCTACTTAAAAATCCATATGTATATACACATACATATACATGTGTATGTACATATATATACATAGGTATGTACATGTGCACACACATGTGTATATATATACACATATATGGATATATATATATTTAGAGCAACTAAGTGGTATGCTTTCTTAAGTCTAGATCATCAACAAAACAATAAATCAAACTTTTGATTGTTACGAACTTTTGTCTTGTAAATGCTCATACTGAAAATTTAACAATGGGTCTGAACAGGTTTGAGCAATACCTTTGCCTGTAAGTGTGGACCCAAGAGTCATGAGAATCTATTCCTTCCACAAACTAGTGAAATACCTGGAGCAGAAATTTTTTTACTGTAACATTCTGAATTTGACCCAATTCAGGAGGTAGATTAACTCCAAATCTTCTACAGGTTTATTTCTGTTGAGGAAGGATATCACACCATTCTACTTTCCTTTGTGGTGAGCCCTCTAATCACAGTCTTCCAGTGTCAGGGGCTGAGGTGACATTAGCATGATCATACTATCTCCCAACTTCCCAAGTGTATTTCCTACTCTATTACTTTTACTTTGATAAGGACTTGTGTGTTTTGTCAAATATGGTACCATCTGCCGTGTAAAAAAAATTAAGCACATTTAGTATATTAGTAAAATATCTAGCATCTGTCTCTCCCTATCCATACACACACACACACACACACACACACACACACACACACATCTGCACATACACACGCACCTCTACCTGGGATGTCTTACTCTGTCCTTTATGTCTGTGCAATTTCTTAAAAGCCGAACTCAAATGGTACTTCTATGAAATCTTCCCTTGTTGTTCAGTCATTTCAGTTGTGTCCAACTCTTGTTGATCTCATTTGGGGTTTTCTTGGCAAAGACACTGGAGTAATTTGCCATTTCCTTCTCTAGCTCATTTTACAGATGAGGAAACTGAGGCATACAGGGCTATGTGGTTTGCCACAAACTTATGTTTATCATGCAACTATTAAATGTGTTGAAGTCAGATTTGGATCCAGGCCTGAAAATCTATCCATTGTGTCACTTAACTGCCCTAAGTCTTCCCTGATGTTTTGCAATTAATTGACTTTCAGAAATCATTTTATTGAACTTGATTTTGTAACTCTAAGATCATTAATGTTCAGTCAGCATGAACTATAATGTGATTTTCTCTTCTCTCCAGGCTTCATATCCCATACCTCACTGGTATCTGCACAGATAACCTACTAAATATTTCTTGCATTGTACCATGTTATTATCATATAGTAGAATAGGCACAGACACAAGAATTACTGGGTATAATGGATACAAAGATGTAGGTCTATTTACTAGGAGAATTTGGAAAGAGACAAAGATGAAAAATGAAGGACTTTAAAATGAAGCTAGAGATAGGTACTGTCAGAATTAGGTGGGATTAGAAAAGTTGAAATGTTAGCTATAATCCCTTCACCACAGTCACCAAACTTAAGGGGAAAAGGAGAAGGAGAAGGACAGGAAGAAAGAGGAGAAAGATGGGGAGAGAGAGTAAAAGGGGGGGGTGGAGAGAAAAAGAAGTGGAAGGAAACAGGTAGGAGAGGAAAGGGAGAGAACATGAATGAATTGGAGTTAACAAATACACAGTCTTTTGCTGGCCATTCATTCTGTAACCAGCTATTTCACTTTGATAAAACCTACAACTCTTAATAAAAGGGAAAAACAAACAAACAAACAAAAAAACAAAACTGATGCCAAGACAAGTCAGTGGATTCAATTAGTGCTGTTGTAATTGTTATAATGCAGTTAGTGTTGGTGTCACAATATCAGCATACAGACTGAGGCTTTGTTGAATGACATTAAATTGTATAATTTTAAGGTTTGCTTCAATAAAGTAGCAGGAAAATAAGTGTACTCTTCTTCATTACTGCGAAATCTACCCAGGGAAACTGTACTGGTAGAAACGCTCCATTTTTGAGACTCCAAGTATGGTTCATTATGAATGAGTGAAAACACAACAGTCGGCAACATTTGAATGCAACGTGAGGTACTGAATAAAAACTGTCAATTCTACTTGATGGTACTGATACCCTCACTTGCACTCTGGAGTTTCAATTGTCTTCTATTTCATAACTTACTTTCCCTTTCATATTCTTTCTGAAGGCTTATTGATTTTTTTTCAAGCTATGTTCTGTGGCTTTCCACAGGAAAACCATAAAACTGTCACCGCTGATATATTGATAATAGTTAGGGTGCAGGGTAGGTTGAGTATTGCCTTTTCCCTTCCACAATATCTAACACTCTTGGGATTCTTCCTTTCAGGATGTGGTAATTCTCTTATTTCTCCTGAGTCAATAGTTGGCAATTGTGGTGATCCAAAAATGAATGGCAGTACAGTACTCATTTTGTTAATATTTTGGTGGCTACTTTCCTCAATCCAAAGTCTGACAGGATGCTGTTAATATTTAATGTATTTAGCAGAGGAAACAATTATGACTACATTAACAGTGTGGGAAGTTAGCCTCTTATTAGCTTGGCGGTCCAGAGTCAATAAATCTCCAAGCTGGAAGGAAATTTAGAAAGCATGAATGAATGGATAAAGACATATTTATTATGCTCTTAGTAGGCCATCTATACCAATGCTCACCTAAACTAGAATTCCTACTACCTGATACCTGACAAGGGGTCTTTCAGCCTTTTCTGAAAACCTCTAGAAAGGAGGAAGTTACTACTGCCTAAAATATACTACTTTTGCAAAGCTTTAATCACTAGATAAGGTTTAGGCTTCTTTTTTTTTAATTACTATATGGAATCATGCCGGGAGACAGCAGCAACCCTAGATAACCAAATAGCTTTAGGCAATAACGTGTTCCCAGGAAGTTCTATATTTTGACAAAAATGATTTTTGTTTAATTCATTAATATTTTCACTTGGATAGACAATTTCAGAAATGCTTTATATTTCTGTAAGAACTCCATTTTCAGTGTGCCCCCATCAACTTTTTCTCCACCATCCCAATATGAAATTAGCAATATGCTTTTGGTTTCATAAGTCAAACGTTCCTTTGCCAGTACGCAATGACCAAATGACCAAAACTGAGCAAAGTGTTTGGCAGGTGAGAGACTTAGCCATTTTTCTACTCACTTCAGGCAGTGTATCACATGAACAACCAAGTGGTAGATTTTCATGTATTATTTAAAGAGCTATTTAAGGAAAACGGCCCTTCCCTGTGCCCTTCAAATTATTTTGCAAAGGTGTGATTACTCACTCTAATTGTGGGTAAATCTGATTATGTGACTCTGGGGACTTTTCTATTTTAAAAAAAATATGAATATTGTTTTTTTTGCTACTGTTAGGAAAACAGAGATCACAATCAAGCTGTATTAATGAGCAGTATGATTAGATACCACAAGGGAGTAGAAACATTTTGCCTAAATGCTTTATAATGTAGAAGTGGTAACTCAGTCTAACTGTAGCAGCTCTCTCCCTTGCTCAACAAACTATGTTAACATTTTGTATATTCTCAGCCCCTGCATGACAAGATGGAGTGGCAGGATCAGGGCACAGAGCTATGAACTGTGGCAACACAGAGAAATATAATTAACTATTTATTTGTTTGACAAAGAAATATGTGCAACTCCAGGGTGTCTGCCCTTTCTGTGATGATCCAACAGTATCTATAGTTTTTCTTTTATAATTTTAAAGACTTTAAATTTCATATTGAAGATTGGTTTCATTGAAACAGTTATTCAACAGTTTCTTTTAATTAAAAAACCATTGAGACTTTTAAGTCAGAGGTTCTTAAACCAAGGTCAGGGGATCCACAGATAAATTTCAGTCAGTCCATGAATTTGGATGGGAAAAATATATCTTTGTTTTCATTAACTTTTGTTTCCTTCTGTAATTTTTTATATTTTATTTTGGATATTTAGACACATTATTTTGAGAAGGGGTCCAGAGGCTTCACCAGATTCCCCAAGGTATCCATGACACAAAAAAGATTAAGAATGCTTGCATTATAGGAAAGTATTGGGAGTGGAGGAGAATTAATTATATTCATAGAATGGAGGGGCAGAATACATAACAGAAATTGGAAGTCAATAGATCAGGAGAGTCCTTGGAGCTCTATATACTCACCAGGGTAGAAATACAAAGTGCAGTCTAATAGGAATGAGTTGTTTGGATGAAGGAACAGGGAACATTTTAATTGGAGAAGAGATGACTTAAGGGGAAAGGAGGTATAATAATGATCCTTAAGTTTTTGTAGGGCTGTCATGGGAAAGAAGTCCTAGATTAGAATGGGGATAAGATCGTCATCTAATTTCTTACATGAAACACACATATATACGTGCCCATAAGCATATATGTATGTACATATATTTTATATACAGAAATATATATGAGAGAGAGAATGAGAGAGAGGTAGCTTTTGCATTTTACTCAGATAGCTGTTTGTAAGGCACTTACATATCAATGAGAAAATACAAATTTTTATTTGGATCTAGAAACATCACTATAATAGTCAACTAAAAAGGCTGGTTAACATGTTCTTCTCTCTCAAGAAATTTGGGAGCATAATTCTAAATTGATCCATAGGCTTCACTAGACTGTCAAAGGAGTCTATAACATAAAAAAAGGTTAAAAACTCCTATTTTAATATAATCCCCAAATTCCTAGGGCCTAAGGATTTGTACTTGAAACCATTAATTGACCTTTACAAATTCTTTCCCTTTCGCTCAAATGTTAAAACTAATCAGCTCCCAGATCAGAAAATAAATATTTACTGTTCTAGAATCTGGACCGACCTCTACAAGCAAAATCAGGTTGAGGCATGGGTTTTGTTATTGGTTCATCATTATTATCTATTTAACAATTGTATGCTAGACATCACGGAATCTCACAAAACCACTTTCAACTAATACAGCTATCACTGAAAAAAAAAAAAGAAACCTGGGAGTAAAAATAACAAAAAATCACATTTATAAAGATTTTAAGGCTACAAAGCACTTGATATATATCATAGGATCCTCAGAACAAGACTGTTTAATAGGTCCTATTATTACCCTCTTTTTAGAGGTGAGGAAAAAAAGGCTGAGAAAGGTGAAATGACCTGCCGCTAAAGTCACACTGCAAGCAAGTAACCCAGGCCCGACTTGAGCTCACACCTCTCTGATTCGACATTCAACCTTCTAACTCTTGTGTTACCTAGATGCCTTCAAACCATTGAGCATGAAGACATAGAAACTATGTGAAGATGTAAAATTATGGGGCCCTTAAAAAAGTCATTTTAAAAATCATTATTTGGAGGTACCAGGTATACATCAAAGTTATTTTACTAATATGCAGATGAGAGAGAGAAATAGAATAACCTGGTAGCTGGGTAACAGTTCAAAAACCTCTGGGATAAATTGCACTTTTCTAACAGTGGGGAGCACTAGAAAATTAGGAGTGTGGCTTGGTTCAAACTGTGGATTTGGAATAAGACAATCTGGCTTCAAAGTCTTCCTCTACTATTTGCTTCTTATGGGCAAACTGCTTCCAAGAATGGGGAACCTGAGGTGTTGACATTCCATATGGCCTTGGGTGTGGCCTTTTGACTGAGTTCAAGTTTTACAGAACAAATCTTTTTATTAAGGTGATTTGTTCTGTGAAGTTTGGATTCAGTCAAAGGACTGCATTTGAGGGCCTAGAGGGTCACATGCGGCCTTGAGGCTGCAGGTCCCCCACCCCTTGGTAGGCTTTTGGGGTTTTTGTTTTCTCAACTGTAAAAAGGAATGGGGGGGGGGTTTGAATTAGAAGAACTCTGAGGTCCTTGTTAGCTCTAACTCTATAATCCTATAACCTAAGATAGATTGACCTATAATCTTATAATAATGAGAATTTACTTAGTCTTCTTTGTTAGTGCTGTCAAATCCTAAAGACAAAAGGAATCATAGATCCTAAATTGAAGAAAGTGAATAAATATCCTTTTTTCAATCTCCCTTTGTTGTTGCTTTTCTGTCATTTAGTCATGTTTGACTCCATTTGACCCCATGGACATTGTCCCTGGGGTTCCCTTAGCAAAGATACTAGAGTAGTTTGCCATTTCCTTCTCCAGTGTGTCCCCATTTTACAGATGAGGAACTGAAGCAAATAGGGGTTAATTGACTTGCCCAGTGTTACATAGCTAGTGACTATCTGAGGCTGACTCTGACTTCAGATTTTCTTGTCTCTGGGCCTCGTGCTCTACCCACTGTCCCATCTAGCTGCCGCTAATCTACCTAATTTATTTTAAGTCTTCAGTTTTTCCTCATCACTTTTAAATGTAATCAACTGTGAAAGATCCTCCAGACTGTCTTAAAGAATATTGAACATGTGTCAACACTCTTGCTCAACAACCTTGATTGGCTCCCTATCTCTGCTTGTGTGTTTATCCTTTGTTTTCAATGAAGACCATGACATCAGAGAAATGATGACATGACTTGCAGTTGACTTTGATTTGAGTGAGGGAGGGCTGTGCAAGGTCACCAACCTCACTTTCTCCTCCTGTGCCATCTGAATCCAGTGACCAGATATTCCTTGGGACGACTGGAGATGGGTCAGAATGCAATGGGTTTAGAGTGAATCTCAATGGTAACTGTTTCTCTTTGGAACAGCAACCCTGAGGGCCTTGCCCTCCCAGCTTGATTTTTTTCTTTTCTTTTTCTAATTAAAGGGATCATTCCTTGACTACTTCTTAAAGAGGTCTATTCACTGAATGGACTTTACCTCACTCTGAGTACCTGAAAAGGCCTTAGCCTAAAAGGCCCAGGGTCTCCCATTGCATCCTGGACCATCATGTCATCATTTTCCTGATGTTATGGTCCTCTTTGAAAATGAAGGACAGAGGGGGGCGGAGCCAAGATGGCGGAGTAGAAAGACGCACATACACATAGCTCTGAACCCACAACCCATAGAATGGCTACAGGGAAGTAACTCACGTCGAATTCCGCACCCAGAGGCCACGGAACATTGGAGCGAGGGAGATTTCTGTTCCAGAGAGACCTGCAAACCTCTCGCGGGGGGTCCTTCACGCCGCGGACTGGGCGCCGGGACTGGGAGCTGAGTGCAGCCCTGCCGCGGCATCGGCACCGAGAGGAAAAGATCCGAGCAGGCTTCACAGACAGGATCTCCAGCGGCCACACGGGTCCCTCCACCCACAGAGGGATCTGCAAACCTCTCGCAAAAGGTCCGTCGCGCTGCAGACACAAAGCCCAGCCCAGACCTGCTGCGGCCACGGCTGCGGCACCGAGAGAAACAGATCCGAGCAGGCTTCAGGGACGGGATCTCCAGCGGCCGCACAAGTCCCTCCACCCACAGGTGACAGGGGTGGGTGAGAGAGTCTCTTTGGCGGGTCGAGAGGGGAGTGGGGTGCCCCCATAATACAGGCCCCCCCCCCCGGGAGGTAGAAGCTGAGAGGCGGCTGCAGACAGGGGCTCCCCAAGCGGGCGGGAGCCTGAATCCATTGCGGAAGGTCTGTGCATAAACCCCCTGAGGGAACTGAGCCTGAGAGGTGGCCCTGCCCCGATCTCAGCACCAGAACATAATCTCATACTGAATAGCAGCCCTGCCCCCGCCAAAAGCCCTGAGGCTGGAAGCAGTATTTGAATCTCAGACCACAAACACGGGCTGGGAGGATCAGGAGGTGAGGTGGGTGTGAGGAAAATATTCAGAGGTCAAGTCACTGGCTGGGAAAATGCCCAGAAAAGGGAAAAGAAATAAGACTATAGAAGGTTACTTTCTTGGCGAACAGGCATTTCCTCCCTTCCTTTCTGATGAGGAAGAACAATGCTTACCATCAGGCAAAGACACAGAAATCAAGGCTTCTGTGTCCCAGCCCACCCAATGGGCTCAGGCCATGGAAGAGCTCAAAAAGAATTTTGAAAATCAAGTTAGAGAGGTGGAGGAAAAGCTGGGAAGAGAAATGAGAGACATGAAGTCAAAGCATGAACAGCAGATCAGCTCCCTGCTAAGGGAGACCCAAAAAAATGTTGAAGAAATTAACACCTTGAAAACTAGCCTAACTCAATTGGCAAAAGAGGTTCAAAAAGCCAATGAGGAGAAGAATGCTTTCAAAAGCAGAATTAGCCAAATGGAAAAGGAGATTCAAAAGCTCACTGAAGAAAATAGTTCTTTCAAAATTAGAATGGCACAGATGGAGGCTAATGACTTTATGCAAAACCAAGAAATCACAGAACAAAGAGAGAAGAATGGAAAAATGGAAGATAATGTGAAATATCTCATTGGAAAAACAACAGACCTGGAAAATAGATCCAGGAGAGACAATTTAAAAATTATGGGACTACCTGAAAGCCATGATCAAAAGAAGAGCCTAGACATCATCTTTCATGAAATTATCAAGGAAAACTGCCCTGAGATTCTAGAACCAGAGGGCAAAATAAATATTCAAGGAATCCACAGAACACCACCTGAAAGAGATCCAAAAAGAGAAACTCCTAGGAACATTGTGGCCAAATTCCAGAGTTCCCAGGTCAAGGAGAAAATACTGCAGGCAGCTAGAAAGAAACAATTCAAGTATTGTGGAAATACAATCAGGATAACACAAGATCTAGCAGCCTCTACATTAAGGGATCGAAGGGCATGGAACAGTATATTCCAGAAGTCAAAGGAACTAGGACTAAAACCAAGAATCACCTACCCAGCAAAACTGACTATAATACTTCAGGGGAAAAAATGGTCTTTCAATGAAATAGAGGATTTTCAAGCATTCTTGATGAAAAGACCAGAGCTGAAAAGAAAATTTGACTTTCAAACACAAGAATGAAGAGAACCATGAAAAGGTGAACAGCAAAGTGAAGTCATAAGGGACTTACTAAAGCTGAACTGTTTACATTCCTACATGGAAAGACAATATTTGTAACTCTTGAAACATTTCAGTATCTGGGTACTGGGTGGGATTACACATGCACACACGCTCATATACATAGAGACAGAGTGCACAGAGTGAATTGAATAGGATGGGATCATATCTTTAAAACAAAATGAAATCAAGCAGTGAGAGAGAAATATATTGGGAGGAGAAAGGGAGAAATTGAATGGGGCAGGTTATCTCTCATAAAAGAGGCAAGCAAAAGACTCATTAGTGGAGGGATAAAGAGGGGAGGTGAGAGAAAAACATGAAGTCTACTCTCATCACGTTCCACTAAAGAAAAGAATAAAGTGCACACTCATTTTGGTAGGAAAACCTATCTCACAATACAGGAAAGTGGGGGATAAGGGGACAAGTAGGGTGGGGGGGATGATAGAAGGGAGGGCATGAGGAGGAGAGTGCAATTCGAGGTCGACACTCATGGGGAGGGATAGGATCAAAAGAGAATAGAAGTAATGGGGGACAGGATAGGATGGAGGGAAATATAGTTAGTCCTATACAACACAACTATTATAGAAGTCATTTGCAAAACTACACAGATATGGCCTATATTGAATTGCTTGCCTTCCAAGGGGAAGGGGTGGGGAGGGAGGGAGGAAGAGAAGTTGGAACTCAAAGTGTTAGGATCAACTGTCGAGTAATGTTCTTGCCACTAGGAAATAAGAAAAACAGGTAAAGGGGTATAGAAAGCTATCTGCCCCTACAGGACAAAAGAGAAGATGGAGACAAGGGCAGTGAGGGATGATAGAAGAGAGAGCAAATTGGTCATAGGGGCAATTAGAATGCTTGGTGTTTGGGGGGGGAGGGGATAAAAGGGGAGAAAATTTGTAACCCAAAATTTTGTGAAAATGAATGTTAAAAGTTAAATAAATAAATTTAATAATAAAAAAAAAAAAGAAAAAAAAGAAAATGAAGGACAAACACAACCTGTGAGTAGATTGAGCTGCCTGAATGGGGATCCAGCTAGCTAGGTAACTCAGCTTGTCCTCTCCCTCTCCCTCTCTCTTCCTTCTCTCCAAAGGAAGGTAAATTTTTGTGGCCAGAAGCTGCCCAGTTAACTTGGGATTTATTGGCTAGATTCTTTCTTTCTCTCCCTCTTTTCCTCCCTCTCTTTCTTTCTTTCCTCCCTCCCTCCCTTCTTCCCTTCCTTCCTTCCTTCGTTCTTTTCCTAAAACCTTAAACCCAATTTACTCTGAAGCCCATAGATTGGACCACAAGAGGTCCCTGCCCAAGCTCCACTACTGCCTCTAGAATAAAATACAAACTCCTCTGTTTGCAATGAAAAACTGAACAATCTGATTCCACCCAATCTTTCTGGACTGATTTTACTTTAAACCAAGCATGTGCTGTATATTCAAGCCAAACTTGTTTACTTGCTGTTTCATGTATACAACATTCCATCTTCTAGCTTTATGTTTTTGTAAAAGCTTTACCCCATGGCTTGACTGTTTCCCATCTTTACTTCTCTTTTGCAGAATCAGATTCTACCTCTTACTGGAGGTTTTCCCTAATATCCCCAGTTCTTAGTGCTTTCCTTGCTCCCTTCCCCTTCCCCAATTGCTCTGGATATGTTGTATAAAGTCTTATCCTGTTTTCTCCCCAAATCATTACAGCTCCTTGAGAGAAAGTATTGTTTCTTTTTTGTCTTTGTATTTCCAGTGCCTGGTACATAGAGGATGCTCAATAACTGTCTTCTCAATTGAACGAAGTGAAGGGATACAAGAGCCATCCTAATGTATTCTTAAGAAAGTGCTTCAGACAAACAATTTTCCCAAAGCAGCCATTAGAGAGTGTTGTTTAGTCCGGGGCCACATCTTCCAACCACTTGTTTATAGTCTATGTTTCTGATATATTCTTATCTAGAGGCTGTCATTCATAATTCATGAGTTTATTGAGAGCTGTAAGGAACTGTCTGCACTTTGGTATTTCGTAGCGGCATTGTTTCCTCCCAGAGATAGTACAGCATGGAGCAGTTAAAGTTTGATGTTGTGCAGAGTGACATTTTTGCCTGAAGACAATGGGATCTGCACTGTTAGGAAAGAATATCATGGCAGGGAAATCCAACATAAATGAAGGCCCTCTCCAGCCATCTCATCCAAAAGCTTAAAGCACTAAGTGCGAGAGACTGAACAGAAAGTGGTAATCTAGACAAACTCTAATTTATGAGAAATAGCAGCATGTTGGAGAAGAGAAGGCAACCAAAAGCATCTCGGATAGGAAAGCATATATTTTCTGAAAGAATGATCAAATGAAGACTGGTCTTGATTTTCTGCTTTTCATTCAGGCAAAATTCAGACCTCGAGCATCTAAAGAAACAGGATTTATACTATCCCTCTTGAAGCACATGCCAACATTTACTCAGTCCTGCTTCCTATTCTAACTGCCACTTGGTCATCTTTAAATACAGTCTCACTTTTTCACCATCTGTCTATCTCTTTAACCAGTGTCCCCTGACATTTCAAAACTTCTGATGAAACCATACTCTTTTAAACCTACCAAATCCAGTGACCCTTTTCTTAGTCCATGTTACCTTAGAAATCTGCCACATTTAATACTATTGTCCATCTTATTTTTTCTTGAAACTCTCATTTCCCTTGAGACTACATTGTTCTGATTCTCAGTGATTTATCACTGCCTTATCATTCTCTGTCTTCCCTCTTCTTCCCACCCTTTGCTGTTGGTGATTCAAAAGGTTCAATTCAATTGTTACCCCAATAAGTTTTTATATTCTTCCTTGATCATTTAGAGTTCTCATCCAAAAACACCTTTTCAAATATTAATTCCACTTGGATGGCTACCTATTTATATCTAGGTCCACATATATCTACATATGTCAATCTCAAGACACAAATCGTCAATTGTCAATAACACCTCTCCATTACAGTGTCCTTAGTACTCACTATTATAAAATCATACATTTTGAGAAGGTAGGAACACTTCAGAGGCTGTGCAATTCAATCACCTCACCTTAGAATAATGTGGATATTGAGGCCCAGACAGGTTAAGTAGATAATTTTCTCAAGGTCTCACAGTAAGCGTTAGGTATCAATTTTAATCCAGGGGCTCTGGCTCCAGAATCAATGCTCTTTTCTCAGTTCCACATGGCTTACACTTATCTTGAGAGAAGGTCATGTTAAAAAACACCTGGATTTTGGTGGACTATGGGCTCAATTGCCAACAGTGTAAGGTTGCTGCTAAAAGTTTGGAAAATAAAATGGTTTCATTATATTCTACACTTGTCTTCACACTGCAGGATCATGTTTAATTCTTAGGGCCACACATTAGTAGGAGGAATTGCCAAACTAGAGTGGATCCATAAAAAAGAATAAACATGATCCTAAAGGGTCTGGAGGCTATATCATTTGAGGAACTAGGGTAATATATTTTAGTGAAGACAATGGAAAATATAAAGGTTATTTGCAAACAATGCAAATTATGTGAAAGGGACTAACTTTATTCTGTGACATCAGGGAAAGGAGGGAGAAGGGAGCACTTATTAAGAGCTTCATATACTGCCAAGCAATGTTATAAACACCTGGAAATGATTACTTCATTTGATCCACACAATAACTCTATGAGTTGGGTGTTATTATTACTCCTATTTTAAAGGTTTGCAAACTGAGGGAGACCAAGGTTTAAGTGACTTGCTCAAAGTCACACAGCTAATAAGTGTTTGAGGCTGGATTTGAACTCAGGTCTTCCTGACTCCAGGCTTGGCACTCTATCCACTGTGCAACCTAGCTTCACTGTAGGGCATAACTGTCTAGTTCTATAATATTATAGAAGCTCCTGGGTGGATGGACTTAGAATCAGGAAGACCTGACTCAGATATTCACTAGCTGTGTGACCCTGGGAAATGAATTAATCTCTGTCTGTCTCAGTTTTTTCACCTGTAACATGAGGATAATAATTTCCAAGGTTATGAAGATAAAATGAGAATATCTATATGTAGGCATGTATATATACATATACATATGCACACACACACACTATATATATATATATATATATATATATATATATATATATATATATATATATATACAGCATTTGCAAATTTTAAAGATTTATGCAAGTATTAGCTGATGCTGCTTCTACTGCTAAGATTTTTTTGTGTTTTAATCATTTCTCTCCACTTATATTGCCCTCATATTGGTTCAAGTCCTTGTTACCTTTTCCTTGGACTAATATAGCAGTCTCCTACCTGATGCTACCATTTGTATTATTTCTACTCTCCGCTCCTTTTTTCCAGATAAATGCCTAAACTAGACCTACACAACTTGGCAGTAGGTAGGGACCAAAATTGAAATAGACTAAACTTCTTCAGGCCTCAGATAGTTTAGACTAGATACAGACTGGCAATGGTTGGTTGCCGCAGGTCACATGACAAACAGGAGACTAAGCAGTGGCAACTCTACATTTTTCCCCCAGAACTGGAAATTCTTTGGCAGGCTGCTTGTGTTATGCAGGCCTGCCCTAAACAGGCTTATTAAAGTACGAGTCTGACCCCATTCCTCCCATGCTGGAAACTCTGCAGTGGCTCCCTACTATCTCTAAGATTAAATATCAATTTCTCTGCCTGGTCTTTTAAGTCCTCCACAATTTCTATTCTAACTCCCCAGATATTTCACATTATATTATGTAGTTTATTCAGACCACATTACTAACTACTCCCTTAAGTCAATTGCCTTTTCCTTCCTTCAAATATTCATGTAGGCATTCTTTCATACCTGAAAAATGCATTCTCCTCATCTCTGACTTTCTAAGGGCTTCTTCTTCTTTAAGAGTTCAGAACCAACTTCTGTGAAACCTTACTTACTCCCAACCCATCTCCCCCAGACCTTAGATGAAAAGCATCCTTTCTCTTTTTAAGTGCTCTGAGATCCATTTGTTTGGATCTTTCCCTTTGCTCCAACAAAAGTGGTATTACAATAATATTTATCTGCACATATATCTGTAATTCCACAATTACATTATTCAAATGTAAGGAGGGGTAGGGACTATGTATTTTTTTTTCCTTTATATTCCCAGCATCTGTCATTGTCCCTTAAACCCTACAGGAGGTGCTTTGAAAAGTTCATTCGTATTTCAGTCAGGTCCACTCCTCTTGATGCTATTTGGGGTTTTCTTGACAAGGATATTAGAGTGGTTTGCCATGTCTTTCTCTAGCTCATTATATTGATGAGGAACTGAGGCAAACAGGGTTAAAGGACTTGCCAAGGTCATATGGCTAGGAAGTGTCTGGGACTGGATTTGAACTCAGCAAGATGAGTCTTCCTGACTCCAGGCCCAGTACCCTCTACTAACTGTGCTACCTAGCTGCCCTCATTAGATGCTTAATAAATGTTTATTTGTTGATTAGGATCAGTGGGCTGACAAAGTAGGTTTTTTAAAAAGAACTATGGATGAAGAGAATGTATAAACATAAAGAGTAATTTAGCATGAGGAATTCTGTCGTCATTTCATAAAATACCCGTGATACCTTCTAATTCAAACATCCTATGATTCTAGAAACCTTTTTTTTTTTTAACATAAAAACTCAATATCTGTAAAACCACTTGCATCCCTGGCCTGGTTTTATAGCTGCCTACTGTATTAGATATACCTGTATAATATGCTTAAACTCAAAACATTCTTTAAAAAAATACCTTGAAATGCTCTGTAATTTCTTTCGATAGCTATACCATGCTCTCTAGTCACTCAGGTCAGTAACCTCAAAGGTGTCTTTAATCTTCTCTCCTTCACTCTATATATTTAATCAATTGTCAATTATAGTTTATTCTACCTTGGCAAAACCTCTTGCATCTCTCCCTTTGTTGCTATCCCATTATGTTTCAGTAGATCTATAATCTAATTCATCAATATGCAGATCATAACTCAATGAAACCTCATCATTTGAGACTTTGCAATTCTGTAAATCAACAGCCTGAATGAATTAAATTGACTCACCACCCAATAACTTGATTGGGGATAATGGTGATAAGGAAAATATTCCTCCCTCTTTTACCACTTCAAGTCTTCTTCAACAATTACCATTGTTCCCATCTAACTATCCTCCTAAGTTACCTTTTCCTCTTCTAACTGGAGAGGAAAGTAGCAAAGGGAGAAAGATCCTATGGGATTTTTTTTTGTGGGGGAAGCAATCAGGGTGAAATGACTTGCTCAAGGTCGCACAGCTAGTAAGTCTCTGAGAGTGCATTTGAACTCAGATCCTCCTGACTACAGGGACAGTGCTCTATCTACTGCAGGAACTCCACCAAGTTGTTCCCATATAGTTTTTAAAATGTAAAAAAAAAAAGATTCACAGGGACATATCATATATGTCATATCTTTTAAAACAAAAGCCCACATTTTTTTTAAAAAAGCCATGATATAGTGGAAGGAGAATTGGTCTTGGCACCAAGAATACCTGAATTCAAGTTCTGTCTCTGACCTACCAACTGTGAAATCCTGGGCAGGTCAATTAAAATTTTAGTGATCTAGGCAATTCTCTAAGATAAGGTTCTTAATGTGGGGCTCATGAACTTTAAAATGAAAATTGATAGTTATCTTTCAGTATAAGTTGTAGAGAAGGCATTTATACCTTGCATTGGTAGAGTAAGTTTCCTTAACCTGGTGTTCCCTCTATGAATGAAATCACAGATCTAGTTACTATTTTATCCTTTTTTATCCTATTTTATGCTTATTAATTTCTGTCCAACCTTTAAAGCCCAACTCAACTATCACATTCCTCCGACTCCACATGATACTTCATTTTGTAACTCGTGAATGTAGGCAACTCTCTAAAACAATTTTAGAACAGACACAGGGAATTCCCTAAAAAAATGCGTGTATCCTGATGTATCTAATTAAATTATTACATTTAATACAGTGCATTATGATATACTATGTATTATCATTATCCATTTTTTGTGACATTCTCATAGTCATTGTAAACTCCATGTATATAAAAATGGTTCTTTATCTAAATTCTGTGCACTTCCTAATGATGCTTAATGCATCTATGCTAAATGAATACTAAAGTATGTGTTATATCTAGGATTCTGTATAGCTAATTAATAAAAGTATTACTAATAAATCTGTTAGAATAACATATATAATCTGTGGGGTTACTTACACTTTATGTTCCTTCCATTGAAGACTTTATTCCATATAGCTAGATATACCAAAGGAAGAGCCTCCAAATCTCACCCCCAATCCACTCTAAAATTTAAATGTTACAAAATCAAGTCAACTGAAACATATCAGTATAATCATCCCTCATGCTTTGTTACGTGGGAGATAATAGTTTGCTTCTATTCAGGTTAGACTAGGATGAATTTAGCCAAATTTAATGTGCTGGCAGCTGCCTAGGTAAAAAAAGCATTTCTGTGGCTTTAAAACTATATCCAAATATGAAAAAAATTATCATATTTACATCACTATGAGGGAAAATTAAACTTCATTTAAAGCAGTAAATCTTATTCACCTTCCTCCCCAGCTTTTGAGACTATAGTAAATCTGAGGAACTCATTCATAATCACAACTGAAAGAGAATTACCATAAGTAGAAATGGAAAGTTAATGGTGACATAAGAGAGGATGTCTTCACCGTTATCCTCTATTGATTAAGAACAACAAGAAATGAATTAGTCAACTCAGACATCACTGAGAAAAACTGGCCCATAAAGGTTAACAAAAAATTGATTAATCCACAGACACCCTAACTGATGTATCATATTGTGAGAAACAAGTGGTTGAAATGGTATTTATAGTATTATAGAATGAAGGTTCATACAATTTTAAAGGAAGTAAAAAGAAAACCTTGGAATTATAAGTACACATTCTTTTTGGGGCTCTCACCTCCAGGAAGCTGAAAATGTAAATAACTCCTCATGTCAAATTCTGAAAGAACATAAGGAAAAAAAAATACATTCTCACTGTCAACTCTGATTTTCAATAAACTCTATTGGCTGAAGGACAATGCCATAACAAATACAATGCTGGAAAAATTGCACTCAATCTCCAATATATTTATTAAATAGCTTAATAATCTATGGCTACATGTAGGTTTTGGATAATAGTCATGATAAGATATAAATCATATATATAATTCTATAAATTTAGTAGAACTATGGAATTTTCAGACATTTTCAGACAGTATCCCAAGATCTTACAAGGTACAATAAATGTGGGACCATTATATGAATGCAAAGCCATCTGCAATCTTTGAATCAGAAATGATTTGACATCTTAAGTACTCAAAGTTACTAGATATTAATTCAGAAAGAGGTACTTTGAATCAGAGAATATTGGAATGAGAATCGTCTTTAAAGATCACATAGTTCAAACTTCTCATTCATAGACGAAAAATCAAAGAAGCCCCAATGGAAGTAAATAGTTTGTTCAAGTTTAAGTAGCTCCTAATGGCAGAGCTGGAACTAGAAGTCAGGTCTTCTAAGTACTCATACAACATTCTTCTCATTAACAGGATATTACTTCTGAATATATTACACTGTCAGGAATCCTGTGATACAACTGAGTCCCAGATTTGGAGTTAAATCTTAGTTCTTCATTGAATGTGACCTTTTGTGTATGTCACTTAACTTCCCTGGGGCTCATTTCCTTTACCTGTAAAATGATGGGCTTGGACTAAATGACCTCTGAAATCCTTTCCAGCTCTGCTATTTACTTTCCAAGATTATTTCCTCCCCTGAATCACTGTCTTGTTGCAGCTGAGGGGTTTGCATAGCTCAATGAGACGATGAGCTATGCCACACAGAGTCACTCAAAATGGAAAGGTCATGGTGAAGTAGTCTGAGAAAAGGTGGTCCATTGGAGAAGAAAATGGCAAACCAGTCCAGTTGCTTTGCTAGGAAAATTCTATGGACTGCACTAAAATGATAAAAGACATGTCAACAAAAGATGAATCTACCATGTTTGAAAATGTCCAACACACTACTGATAAAGAGAAGAGGACAATTATAAGTAGCTCCAAAAAAATGGAACTGTTGGGTCAATGCCAAAAGGAAATTCAGCTATGTATGTTTCTGGTAACAAAAGGGAACTCTGATACTATAAAGATTAATATTACATAGGAATCTGGAATGTAAGATCTATGAACTGATGTAAGCTGGATATAGTCTGACAGGAAAGATTACACATTGACATCTGGGTGTCAGTGAACTCCTGGATGGGAATGGGTGAATTTAATTCAGGTGATCATTGCACATATTACTGTGAACAAGAATCCCTAGCTTTCATAGTCAATAAAAAGGTGAAGAAATTAGTACTGGGTTATAATTTCAAAATTACAGCATTATATCTATTTGAATCCAAGACAAACCATTCAACATCACAATAATATGCTATGCTACAACCACTCATGCTGAAGAGGCCAGTTCAGTATTTTTTAATAGAATTTTATTTTTTTCAATATATATAGTTTTCAACATTTGTTTTTATGAGATTTTGAGTTCCAAATTTTTTCCCTCTCTTTCTCCCCACCTCCTTCCCCAATAAACAATCTGATATAGGTTATATATATGCAATCATGTTAAACATATTTCCATATTAGTCATATTGTGAAAGAACAAACTGAACAAAAGGGAAAAGCTATCAAGGAAACAGTTAAAATATATGCTTTGGTCTACAGTCAGACTCCATAGTTCTTTCCCTGGGTGTGGACAGCATTTTCCATCATGATTCTTTTGAAATTGTCTTGGATCATTGCAGTGCTAAGAAGAGGCAAGTCTATCGTAGTTGATCATCATATAACATTCTATTACAATGTACAATATTCTCCTGGTTCTGCTCACTTCACTTAGCATCAGCTCATATAAGTTTTTCAAGGTTTTTTTTTTTTTTCTGAAACCCACCTGCTCAATTCTTATAACGCAATAGTATTCCATTACATTCATATACACAACTTGTTCAGCTATTCCCCAATTGATGGGCATCCCCTCAATTTTTATTTCTTTGTCACCAAAAAGAAAGCTACCATAAACATTTGTGTACATGTAGGTCCTTTTCCCTTTTTTATGATCTCTTTGGGATACTAATCTAGTAGTAGTATTGCTTGATCAAAGAGTAATGCACCATTTGATTGCCCTTTGGGTGTAGTTCCAAATTGCTCTCCAGAATGGTTGGATCAGTTCACAACTCCACCAACAATGCATTAATGCCCCAATTTTTCCACATCTTCTCCAACACTCATCATATCATTTTTCTGCCACATTAGTCAATCTGATATGTATGAGGTGGTACTGGACATTTTAATTTGTATTTCTCTAATCAACAGTGATTTAGAGGATTTTTTTCATGTAACTAAAGATAGCTTTAATTCTGAAGAAGCCAATTCTATGAAAACCTATAATATCTTCTGGAAATAACACCAAAAAGAAAAAAAAAGTGTCATATTCATCATAAAGGATTGCAACACTAATGTAGGAAATCAAAATATAATGGGAATAATAGGCAAGTTTAACCTTGGAGTAAAAAACGGATCAGGAAAGAAACTAGTGGAATTTTGTCAAGACAACTCTCAGGTCACAGCATACACTTTCCAATAACCCAAAAGGTGCCTTTACACATGGACATCACCAGATGAGGAATATCATAATCAGACTGATTATATACTCTGTAGTCAAAGGTGGAGAAGTTCTATACAATCAGTTAAAACATGACCTGGAGTTAACAATGGCTCAGAAAACAAGTTTATTGTAAAATTTAGACAAATTAAAGAAAATAGAACCATGAGACCATATAAGTAAGATCTAAATGATATGCCTTTTGAATATGAAGTGGACATGATGAAAAGATTTCAGGGATTAGTTCTGGTAGATAGAGTCCCTGAAGAACTATGAACAAAGATCCACAATTTTGTACAGAAGGCAACAACAAAAAACATGGCAAAGAAAAAGAAGTGCAAGAAAACAAAATGGCGGTCTGATGAGGCTTTGCAAATAGCTGAGGAAAGAAGGAAAGCTAAAGGGAAAGGAGAAAGGGGAAGATATATCCAACTGAGAATATCAAGGATGGATAATAAGGTTTTCTTAAATGAGCAACTCAAAGAAATATAAGGAAATGGGAAATACAAGTGATCTTTTCAATAAAATTAGAGATATCAAAGGAATGTTTCATGCTGAAAAGGGCTTGATAAAAGACAAAAATGGCAGGGATTTAACAGTCTTCGAAGAGATTAAGAAAATCTGGCTGTTGTGGCTATTGTTTGTCCTTTATTGTTTAAGAAGACCATGTCATCAGGAAGGTGATGCCAGGCCTTGCAAGTGAATTAGACTTAAGTGAGGCAGGGTTATGCAGAGTCATCAGCCTTACTCTCTCCTCTGGAGCCATCTCTGTCCAGTGGCAAGATGTAGATTAGGATGACTGGAGATAGTACTGGATGTAGTGGGAGGCCTTGGTCTTTTAAAATTAAGGTCTTTCTTAGGTCTCAGTGTGATTGAGGCAATGCCCATTCAGTGATTAAGGCTAGTAAGAAATGAAGCAAAAGATGACTTCTTTTACCTAGTCAAAAAAAAAAATCACTCTGGGGAGAGAAGGTGCTCATGGTTTCTGTACAAAAAGAAACAATTGCTATTTACGCCCAAACAATGACCAAGTGAGGCTTGGGCTGGGACATAGAGTTTGCCAGTCAATGAGAGCCAGAATGATTTGGGTTTAAGGTATGGTCCTTAAAAGAAATCTAGCCCATAAACCCCAAGGTATCTTGCAAAGTTTCAGGAATAAAAATTTGTATTCCTTTGGGCAGAGCAACCCACAGGTGAGGACATGATTTCCTATGTGTACAGAGGGATAGGAGGGAGAGAGAGGAAGGAAGGAGAAGAAGGAGAAAGTAAGAGAGGGAGAGACACAGAAAGAAGTAAGGGAGGGAGGAATGAATGAATGAAGAAGGAATCTCTGCTGCTCAACTGGAACTGGCTAGCTGGGTTCCCAGTCTGACATCTACCACCGCTCATAATTTGCTGTTTGTCCTTCATTCTTGAAGAGGATCATGACATCAGGAAGATGATACCATGATTTGCAAATTAATTGGATTGAAGTGAGAGATGGCTATGCAAAGTCACCAGCCTCAACCTCTCCTTCAGAGCCATCTGGGTCCAGTAGCGAGATACAGATCAGGACACCTGGAGATGGCCCCCAAGAAAAGCTGGCAAGAATATACAGAATAACTATATAAGAAAAATGTTAACATCACCAATAAACATGATATTGTAGTTACTGATCTAAGAGCCAGGCATCTTGGAGAATGAAGTCAAGTGGGCCTTAGGAAACATTGCTACCAATAAAGCTAGTGGAGGTGATGGAATTCTAGCTAAGTTATTTAAAATCCTAAAGATTATGCTGTTACAGTGTTGTACTCAACATGCCAGGAAATCTGGAAAACTAAACAGGGGATGCTATATTAGAAAAGATCAATTTATATCTCAATCCTAATGAAGGACAATTCAAAAGAATGTTCAAATTATCCAACAATTGTACTTATTTCACACACCAGCAAGATTATGCTTAATATTCTTCAAGCTAGGCTTCAGCAAGATGTTAACTGAGAATTACCAGAACTGCAGGTTGGGTTTTGAAGAAGCTAAGGAACTAGAGACCAAATTGTCAGCATTTGCTGGAATAGGGAGAAAGCAACAGAGTTCCAGAAAACATTTACTCTTGCTTCATTGACTACACTAAAGCCATCAACTGTGTGGATCACAAAATGTGGCAAGTCCTCAAACAGATTAGAACACTAGACCATCTCACTTGTCTCCTATATTGCAGGTCAGGAAGCACAAATTAGAACTGAATAGGGAACAGATGACTGGTTTAAGATTGGAAAAGGAATTGTGACAAGAATACATATTAGCTATTTATTTTTAACTTATATGCAGAATACATCATATGAAATGCCAAGTTTGATGAATCAAAGGCCAGAATTAAGGCTGCCAAGAGAGATATCAACAATCTCAGATATACAGATGATACCCTATGGAGGCAAAAAAAGTAAAGAATTAATCAGCCTCTTGATAAGGGTGAAAGAAAAGAGTACAGAACCTGGCTTAAAACAACTTAAAAAACAAAACAAAACAAAAACCTAAGATTTTGGCAACTGGTCCCATCACTTTCTGGCAAATAGACATAAAAGAAATGGAAGTAGTGTCATCTTACATATTCTTGAACTCTAAGATCCAAGCAGACTATGGCTACAATCATGAAATTTAAAAAAAAAAAACAAAACAAAATTTGCTCCTTGGAAGTAAAGCTATGGCAGATCTGGACAGCATACTAAAAAGCAGAGACATTACTTCTCCTACAAAGGACCATATAGTCAAAACTATGGTTTTTCCAGTAAAGAATATGTGACTATGAGAGCTGGACTAAAAGGAAAGCTCAGCAATGCAGAATCAATATTTTGAATTGTGGTGCCAGAGAAGACTTTTGAGATTTCCTTGGACAGCACATCAAATCAGTCAATATTTAAATTAACTCAGACTATTCACTGGAAGTCAAATACTAAAGCTGAAGCTTAAATACTTTGACCACATAGTGAGACTCACTGAAAAAACTCTGATATTGAGAAGATTAAAGACAAAAGGAGAAGAGGTCAGCAGAGGATGAGATGGAGAAATAGTGTCATGGAAACAAGGAAAATAAGCTCGGATAGACTTCTAAACATAGTGGAGGAAAGAAGAGCCTAAAGAGCTATGATCCATGAGGTCACAAAGAGTTGAATATAACTGAATAACTAAATATCAAAAATGATTTTAATTGCAATAAGTGATCAACATATTATAAAATATTAGATAACTTCCTAGTTCTGTACAATTTAAAGACCAGAATAATCTTTATTCATCCACTCAAATATTGGATTGGAGCATATGTCTGATTTTCTATCTCCTCAGATGAAGCAAGTCTCAGAAAGGCAAGGAAATCAATCCAGCTTTACCCAGAAAAAAAAAAAAAACAACCTAATTTAAAAAGCTCCCAGTAGCTTTCCTGTGGCAGCTAAAGATGCAGAAATACCCATTCTTACTTATACTTCTCCATTCTGCTTGCTCATGGCTACGTTAATGATATTAGGGAAATTGTTCATCTCTTCTTTTAAACAAAATTGCTTTTGATCTTGTTAAGCTGGAGAATTTTTATGGTTTGGTTGTTTCCCAGAAGCTCAGAATATTTTATGATATTTTATGGACTTTGACTAGTATTTTAAAAAATCCTTTTGTTTTGTTGATGATCAATGGAAATCAAGTGGATCTTAAACAACTTACATCTTTTTAAAATGTATATATTGTTTCCTCCAAATAAAATGGGTTTGCCTTACTTTGTACTTGGAAGCTCATTATGATACCAATTATGTTGAATTCATGTGTATAAGCCCAGAGCTTAATGACATGTTCTATGCTCTTCAGATAATGTGACTAATCCATTACTTGCAACTGCATAATTAACACATTTTATGACTCCAGTCAAGATATCAATCATCCAATACTTTCACATGTGTGAAACTCAAGAAAAGGAGTTTAATATTAGGAGTCCCCAGTAGTTATTGGACATGTTTGAATGGATGATTCATAAATTGTCAATGAAATAAATTTCTTATATCTTCAGAATGTTGGGAGGATGGAGTGCCCTGATCCATACAGTGTTTGAACAGAAATCAGTTTTCTTCCAGACTCAGATCCTCCTATTGTCTCTGTTTCTGTTAACAGAATCCTCATCTTCCAAGTCACACAGACTAAAAGCCCCAAATAATTTCTGACAGTTCCTCTGCTCTGTTCTACATATCTTATAGTAGTTGTCAAGTCCTATCAGTTTTGACTTGTACAATTCTCTCATTGGTTTTTCTTTTCTCTATTTCTGTCATTTGAATTCAGGTCCTTTATCTTTTGTCTATGCTATTACAAATGTCTTCCAACTAATCTTGCCACAAAACCATCTCCAAAATTTACAATTTTGTCATATGATCTTCCTTAAAAAATATTATTGATCAAGTCTCCCCTTTTTCCCCTCCTCACCATATTCTAAAATCCAAGACTGCTTTATCCCGTTATGATCTTACATGATTTGACCCAAATAAAACTTTTTTTACCTCTTCTTATACTCCACTTCAGCTGAGCTAAACTACTTGCTTTTGCTGGAATATGGCTCTGTAACATTATTCACTCTTCAGTGAAGCTTGTTCTGAGCTCCCACTCAGTCATCTTTTCCTCTCATAATACTTGAACTGCACCTCTCTCCTGTACCATATTCTACCTTACTAAATGTGCTTCTGTATACATTACCCCTCACCACCTGGATCATGAGTTTTTAACGGGGCAGGGACCATTTCTTGCTAATAACTGTAACCTTAACAATATGTAGCAAAATGCGTACCATCATATCATAGTAGTTGGTAATCATTGTCTGTTTAATTCACCAGCAGGATATTCTGCTTAATAGTGCTGTTACATGTTATAAGCGGAATACCAGTTTTCAAAGAACTGATATGTAATAAAATCCACATTATGCAGCATAATTTCATTTTTCTTTAATGATGAAGAATAAAATTCAGAATATTTAGCTTGGCGTGAAAATAGAAGGTGGAGGAAATTGGGCTAAAAATATCAAATGGCAGAACCTAAAATTGACTTTTTTTTTTTTTTTTACTAAAACTCTGACATGAGATGAAGTTTATTGTTTGTTTTTTTCTCATACAGGAAAAGCTAAGAAAACACTTCTAAGCTAATAGATTCTTCTACTTCTTTGGATTTGGAATGAATGAAATTTTTCCCTACTTGGGACTTTTGAAGAAAAATATATATAATATTTAGTACCCAGGTTTTGAACTCTGTTACTATTATTCTCAACTTTAAAATTAAAGTAGTATATATTTGAACAAAATGTTACATACAAATTTTGGAAGCTGAATGATCTATAGAAAAAGCTCAGCTTTTGTCCACTGGATTGGAAATATATGAGATGGATAACAGTAGAACTGATGTGCCCTTTAAGTCATTTTTTCCTTCATCAACCAAATCAACTATGTAGCATTAGTTTTGGTTGCTTTCATGAAATTGACATTAATTATAATTTACATCACTGAAGAACACACAATGTATTTGATTTTTATATAATTTTCCTGGAAATTATTTTCACCCCTTTGGATAAAAAGAACCCTTATCCCTCAGCAGGAAATATTTCTATAAACATGAATACCAATATCAATTTTAAAATGAAAATACAACCTGTTGACTGCAGCCGCTTTCACTGATTTTTTCATAAAGGAAACAGCAATCCATCCATCACTCACTGTAGTGAATGCTATGGAGAAGTTAACTCCAGAGGGATGTGTCATGGGTCGTAACATGTTATGGGGAGCCAGAGAAGCTACATATCATGAACACTGAAGAGTGAAAAGGCAGATAGAAATGGGGAGAGAAGAGAGAATAGATCTGGAGTTGATAGAAGAAAGGAGATGAGAGAAAAATTCATCTGGATAGACTTAACTAGAAAAGAGCAAGAAATGGAATAAGAGGAACAGACAAATCAAAGATGTACACAGGGAGGGCATATTTATAGTGAGTCTATCCATGTTGACACTCTGTGTAGCAAGACAGAAAGCCAGGAGTTTAAATGATTATTTTTCTGTTTTCAAGTCCCCAAACTATTCTTCTCATCATAATCCCCAGATTCATTTTTTAAAAATGCAATATTCATAACTATGAGCTTAAGGTTAAGGAGTAACTTTATGCTGTTTTTATTACTTTGTTGATCTCCATTAACTTTACATGATCCATACAAGTGAAATACTCCTAAATTAAGACACACAATTATAATCTTGATAGGGTTTCACAAATCAAACCTTAATCCACAACGAAGGTTAAGGGGGACACTTGACTTTGAATTGTTAGCTTTTTTTATTTGAATAATAAATATATTCGAAGGACTAACCTCTGTCCTACTTACTCTATTTATACCTAAGGCTACAAATAGTATGATATGATCTGAAAGTCTTGCTGAGATTTTGTCAGGCTGATAAACAGAGATCAGAAACATTGCCAAGTCAGCAACCTAACAGATGGCAAACTAGAAAGCATGTAAGGGAACCAACAAGATAACAGAAATACTGAGACCACTATAGGATTCAATGGGACTTGTTCCAAGGGAATCATCTGGTACATAGGACAAAAGCAGTATGATTTGAAATCTTAAAAAGGTTAGAACTGGAACGGACTTCAGAAATCACTAGTCTAATGCCTTCCTTTTATTAAGGAACTGAAGTTCATGGAAGTGAAATGACCTGTCTAAGGTGACACAGATAGCTAGTTAAATTCTGTTTTTCCAATTAGTTTTCTAATAAGTTCATTTCTATTTCTCTTACTGACTCCATACTTAGTTAATATAAGACATCTTCCTAAATGATAAAACTGGTAATTTACTACTATTTCTTTTGCCACTGAGAGTTTTGAAAAGATATATTCCACGCTGCCCTTCTCGGAAAAATGAGAATGAAAAGTGGAAGGGCTCTAAGAGAAAGCCCCATCCTGAAGTCATATGTGAGTTTTCCTATAAAGTTAGATGCGTGAGTTTTTCTGTGATGGGGTTTCACAGGCTCCTGTAGGGAGAGACCCATATATGGTCAATACAAGTGCTTACAATCTGTGGCCAGGGAAAAGTTAGACAAAAAAGGCCAAAATGATTAGACCCTGGCATCCCTTGTCATTGTGGCTCTAAGGAAGAATTACAAGATTGCATATGGGTAATGTCGAAGTCATTTCTGAATCAAATCCAGATCTCAGTGTTTCGATCAAGGAAAAAATTGCCTATGCACTTTCTTATTCAAAATCAGACACCACATAGAATACCGTGTGTGGTTTGCATTGCTGTATCTTAAGAACACTTGTAGAGAAACACACTGCAAACAATATAAGGAAAGGACAGAATAGGCTTTCTCTGTGAATGTAGAAGAAAAAAATACTTCTGATCTAGAGGGATGAAAGTTAGGAAATGTGGTTGAAGAAGTCTAGGAGTTCATGAAGGGGGCAAGCAAATAAGGAATTGCTTTCCAAATAGTATGATCCCAGAATGAGGGTAGGGGTTGGGGGGAGTTATCCCTTAAAGGCTGAGTGGTAGATTTAGGACAAATGTTTACAGAGCAGGATAGACTAGATGGGGAAGAGATTTCCCCTAAAATGACTAAATGCGTGTACATAGTGGTGAGAGGCATTTCAACAAGTAGCTCAAGTGCAAACTATTTAAGCTTTTCAATTGGATGGATTTTTAATTGAGTCTTTTCCCATAGATTTCCAAAGCCTCATTGCCATACAACATCAAAAACTTCCTATTTATGCTGTGGCAATTAAAAAAAAAAGTCGCAAATATGTAAGCAAAGTCAGCTGAGAGGAATCTTGAACTTTGAGCTCCTTCAGAGTGGTTTCCTCTGTTAGGATGTAAATTCCTCAAGTTGTCAGGGGGAGGGAAGAGCATGTTTTTGCTCTTCTTTGTATCCCTTGTACTTAGTACAATGTCTGGCACTGAATAAATATCTGTTGATAGATTCTCATATGTAGGAGAATTTAAGAACTCTAGGAAATTAGACAACTCCGAAAGCCTTCCGTGGAATAGGATGGTGGTGGCTGGGATTTTTTCCTAGGAATCTAGGGTGATTTAACTATGTCCATTCGTTGAACAATACAAGTTAGGAGATACATAAATACTTATTAGCTGTGTGACCCTGGGCAAGTCACTTAACTGTTTGCCTCAGTTTACTTATCTCTAAAATGAGCTGGAGAAGGAAATATCAAACCACTACAGTGTCTTTGCCATGAAAATCTGAAACAGGGTCATGAAAAAATTGGACACTAGTGAAATGGCTCAGCAACAAGGGGCCCTGTGTTAGACTCTAGACAACTAGAACACAATCCTTAGAGAAAAGAGAACTTATCTGACTATAAAATAATTGAAAGCACACCAGGGCTGGGGTGCTCATATCTGAATATGGTTACAATAGGAATGACTGGCCAGGACAATTTCAAAAATCAGTTACACAGAAGTCAGAAATGTCAATCTCATTGCACAGACCTCAAGTGGTCAGCAAAACTCCCTCTTTCTGAACCAGACCAAAATGTAATTTGAAAATGTTTAACAAACTAAATGAAAATGCAATACAACAAAGACAATGCTAATTTGTGGTTTTCTAAGTCAATATGTGGCCCTCAGGAATCCATTTCTATTTGAGTTTGACATCACCGGCATACATGACTGCCCAGATGTGAGAGGTATGACTTGATAAAAGATCATATCAAAAATAAGCAATATAAAAGAACACTATTCAAATTGAGATCATGTCCAGAGTACTAGGGTCAGGAATTTGTAGTAATGATGTTTATGGAGAATGTCTGATAAGTTGGACAGAGACTAAAATCAGTAAGTCAGTCAGTAAGTATTTGTTAAGTATGTAATATGTATGTTCTAGGCACTGTACCAAGTCCCAGAGATATAAAGAAAGGCAAAAGAAAATCTCTGCTCTAAAGGAGTTCACAGTCTGAGAGAGACACAACATGAAAACAACTGTGTACAAAAAAGATATACAGTAAAAGGTGGAGATAATCAACAAAGAGAAGGTACTAGCATAAAGGAGGATTAGAAAATGGTTCTTGTAGAAGATCGGATTTTATCTGGGACTTGAAGGAAAGCAGGGAAACCAGGAGTAAGAAATGTAGAAGGGAGAACATTTCTGGTGTAGGAAACAGCCAGTAAAATAGCAAGGTGCAAGGAGATAGAGTATCTTGTGCAAGAAGCTGCAAGGAGGTTAATATCACTAGATCAGAGTATACATGAGTGAATAAGATATAAGGCTATGGGAAAAGTAGGTGGAGGCAAGTTATAAGTCAATCAATCAATCAATACACATCTATTAAGTACCTAATATGTGACAAGCACTGTGCTAAACTAGCGTTATAAAGCTTACAGTCTAGTGAGGGAGATAACATGAAAATACATAAAAACAAAGCAAACTATACAGAGGACAAATAAGTCCACAAATAAAAGCGCTTAGGGAAAGTTTTCTGTAGAAGAAAATATTTATGGCAAACAAAGGATTTTTTAACGGATCCCAGAAGCAATAGGAAGTCACCAGAATTTAATGAATGAGAGGATAGCATAATCAGATGTATACTTTAGAAAGATCATTTTGATAGCTGAGAGGAGGAATGACCAGAGTGAGAAGAGATTTATGACTCTGTGCTTAACCCATAGACTACCATAATAGTTCAGGTATGAGGTGATGAGACTTTGGACCATGTGGGGAAGTATTAGAAGAAAAGACAGTGTTGTGAAGGGAAAATCTACAGGACTTGGCAATAGATTGGATATGGAGGATGAGAGAGATTGAGGAGTCAAGAATAACACCCAGATTGTGAGACTGGTTGACTAGGAGCACGGTATTGCTTGCCCTTGACAGTAAAAGTGAAGTTCAGAAAGATTGTTGGGGAAAAGGTGAGCATGCTGGATTTGTCTATGGGACATCCATTTATATTGAAACATATCTATCATACTCACCCCCATCCCCCAAAATAAGTTCAGAGGCCTCAGGTAAAGGAGTCTTAACACAATACATTCTGTCTCAGTGCTTTTAGAGGCCATCAGAGTGACCTAGTCTAAGTTTCTACTCTCTCCATAATCTCAGACTTTCCAATGATCTGAAGCTAGAATTATCCAGAAATTGTTGGAGATTCACATCCAACCCACTACAAACACACACAGTGGTTCAGAATCTCTTAGCTTCCCCACCGCTTTTCAGCAGAGGAAAAATAATCACAATCTCCCTCCTTCCCTCCCTTCCCCCTCTGCTCACACACACACCCCACCACCACCACTAAGTTCAGCACCAACAATAAACTGCACATATGTGCATACTGAGTTCTGCATAGTCCATTTTCTACAGCTCACAAAACTCTCAAAAAAATTCACAAACATCTTCAAAAGATGCCTACTCTAGCTATTACAAGCACTAAGAGAAGATGATCCTTTATAGTCTAGGAAGTAGTCATTGAAAGCAGGTTTGATAAAACCAGTGCAACCAAGGTTAGAAGGGAAGCAAAAAAGATGGGAAACAATTTTTACAACCAGTGTTTCTGATAAAGGCACCATTTCCGAAATATACAGAGAACTGAGTCAAATTTATAAGAATACAAGTAATTCTCCAGTTGATAAATGGTCAAAGGCAAAATAGGCAGTCTTTCAAGGAAGAAATTAAAGCTATCTATAGTCATATTTAAAAATACTCCAAATCACTATTGATTAGAGACTTGTAAATCAAAACACCTCTGAGATACCACATCATACCTATCAGATTGGCTAATATGACAAAACAGAAAAATGATAAATGTTGGAGAAGATATGGGGAAATTAGAACACTAGAGTATTGTTGGTGGAATTGTGAACTGATCCAACCATTCTGGAGAATAGTTTGGAACTATGCCCAAAGAGCAATCAAATGGTGAATGTCCTTTGACCCAATAATACCACTTCTAGGTCTCTGTCCCAAAGACATCATAAAAATGGGAAAAGGACTCATATATACAAAAATATTTATAGCAGCTCTTTTTGTGGTGGCAAAGAAATGGAAACTGAGGGGATGCCCACCAATTGGGGAATGGCTGGACAAGTTGTGGTATATGAATAAATGGAATACTATTGTCCCATAAGAAATGATGAGCAGGCAGACTTAAGAAAACTTGGAAAGACTTTCACGAACTGATGCTAAGTGAAGTAAGCAGAACCAGGAGAACATCGTACATAATAGCAACATTGTACAATGACTAATTTTGATAGATTCACCTTTTCTGAGCAATGCAAGGATCTAAGATAATTTCAAAAGACTCATGATGAAAAATGCTATCCACATCCAGAAAAAGAACTATGGAGTTTGTATGCACATGAAAGCATCCTATTTGTCTCTTTTTTGTTTGTTTCTTCTTCCTTGTGTTTCCTCCAATTGACTCTAATTCTTCTTTACAACATGATTAATGTGAAAATATATTTAATATGAATGTATATGTAGAGCCTATAACAGATTGTATGTGGTAGGGGAGATCAAAATCTTATGGAAGGAAATGTTGAAAACTAAAAATAAATGAATTAACATTTTTTGTAAAGAAAGCAGGTTTGAGACCTATTCAACCAAGGTATACATGGAATTTCCAAGTGAATTCTCAAAGTCAAAATGGATTTGGACCATTGACTACACAATGAGCAGTGAATAAAGTTACATTCATTCATTTCAGTCATGTTCAACTCCTTGTGACCCCCATTTAGGGTTTTCTTGGCAAAGATATTGGAGTGGTCTGCCATTTCCTTCTTCTGTTCATTTTACGGATGAGAAACTGAGGCAAACAGGGCTAAGTGATTTGCTCAGGGTTACACTGCTAATAAGTGTCTGAGGCCAGATCTGAATTCTGGAGAATGAATCTTCCTGACGACTCCAGATCCAACACTTTATCCACTGTGCCACTTAGCTGGTGTAATAAATTTGTACTAAATGCTTACATGATAAAGTGTCTAAGCTGCTCTACATAGGGTCATATATCTAGAGCTGAAAAGGACCTCAGAGAACATCTTGCCCAGCACATTTTTAAAATCCAAGAAATCTAAGACTACTAGAAGTAGAAATGAATCGCAAGAGCTAGCGATCACTACCACCAATAGGTGATGAGAAGCAGGGAGGTAAAATGATCATCATTTACTGGACAAATATCCATTAAATGCCTGTGCTGGGTAATGAGTATACCAACAAAAATTAAATCATCTCTGACCCTCAAGATATGTACATTCTGTTTAGGGAACATAATGTATACATAAATAAGTAGCAACAAAATAAACAGAAGATGATTTTGGAAGTAGCGTCTAGGAGCTTGAGTGATTAGGGAAAGTTTCACGTAGAAGTCTGTATATAAGCTAGGTCTTAAAGAAAACAAGATATTTTAAAAGGTGAAGGTGATGGTGCATTCCAGATATGACACCTTTTGTAAGGGTAGAGAGATGGGGTATGTGAGGAATGTGGGAGAAGTAGTAAGAAGGCCAACTCATCATATGCAAAAAACAACCAATCTTTCTTCCCAAACCCACCACTCTTCCAAAGATCCCTGTTTCTCTCAAGGATTCCACCATTCTTTCAATATTCCAGGCTTCCAACTTCAGTCTTATCTCTGACTCTTTACACTACTTCACCCTACATATCCATTCAGTGTCCTCTCTTTTCTTGGATAGTCCATGCTCACAAGCAGCTTGTTGGTACAGTGGCTCTAGCTGGAACTGGAGTCAAGAAGACCTTGACTGAAATCATGCCTCTGACTTACTGGCCACATGACTTTAGTTAAGTGATTCTTTCTAAGACTTAGTTTACTTATCTGTAAAATAGGAAAAATAATAGTATCTATCTTCCAAGACTGCTCTGAAGATCAGATCTATATGTATAAAGGATTTTTTTCAAAATGTAAACTGATATATAAAAGCTATTATTATTATTTTATCACTATTAATTATTGGCAGAGATCTCTTTCTATAAATATTCTGCCTGATAAGGTGAAATGGTTTGATATCATTCTTGGCAGAGATAATACATCTGGCAACATGTCCTGCACTTGGTATGAACTTGATATAAGCTCATGTGATTGGTTCAGGCAACAGGATTAAAGAATATACTAAAAGAGCCCAAAACAGAATTATTTCTACTGGTCCAAATTTTTACTTGTGTTATAATGTAGCACCCTAGTAGTCGTAACATATTACCTGGTACATATGAAATAACCTTCATTAAACTGGAGGCCTAGCAAACTATAAAAACCAAATTTTACCTTGGGAATTGAAATGCCAAGTGAGAAAAAAATCAATTAATTTCTTCAAATACATACTTTTCATACCTTTGTCATTGCAGTGGTTTGAACTCCTTTATCCCCTCCACCTCAGGGAATCCCTCTTTTCTTTGAAGATGTAGCTCAAGCCCCACTTTCCACAAGAAACCTTTCCTGATCTCTCCCAATGGCCATTGCCCTCCCTCACAAACTACTTTGTATCTAACTACTTTGTATTTATTTGTATTTATTCTATTAAGATTATTCTGCACATGCTTATACTTATACTTGTTGACTTCACTATTGGAGTATAAATTTCTTACATCTAGAGTCTGTTTCATTCTTTGTATCATAACTCTGGTGCCTGGCATGCTGACTGGTATGTAGTAGGTGCTTAATAAATGCTTGTAAATTTATTTCAGCTGTTTGATATCTCCAGTATCTCAGATCTTTCTTCACATCTTACCACAGGATGTGTTGTTTCTCCCTTTCTAAACAAGCACCATCTAATTTTCACCCACAACTGCATGGTCCATTTAATCCACCAAACAACTTAATTGGACAGCAAAACTTTTTGGCAGTTGATTTTACACAATCATTTGCATATGGAAATATGTACATATGGAAAAAAGGTCCCATTTACATTTGCAGCAGTTTCACAAAGCCCCACAGGGAAAGATAACAACTACTCTGGTCTGAAATTCAAGTAGTTCTTAAAATGTAAGAAGAGGTCAAATAGTATTTGTTGCGTAAGAAAATCCACAGGACATTTTCCCTATGTATTTCCTAACAGAATATGTGGATTTTTAAACACTTGCACAGAAGAATTGATCTAAATGGTTTTGAAAACAAAACAAAACAAAACAAAATTGTCTAGGTGGAATACTAATACAATTTTACAAAGAATACCATATGTCCAATATATCTGCCTGTGCTCCACATTAAAAGCAAACCAATATGCACTAGAAATTTTAGAGTTTGTATTAATTTGCTTTTTTTCTAGGATAGCAGATTCAAATATGTATGAAGACAATTGAGACTAAAAAAGCTTCAGTTATGTCTTCAGCTATAAAACATTATAATTTCAGTGAGCAGATATCCAGTTTGCCATCTCTAAAAAGTTCTCAAAAGTAATCTAAAGGTTACTTTGTTTTTTAAGGTTACATAAAGAGAAACTATGCGAAACTTTGTAGGAAAAAAACAAAACAAACCAAAAAAATCAGTGAATCCAATGACAGACAAGATGAGAGATGCCTAGATAGAAAGACTAGAGAAAAAAAAATCATTGAAGACTCCCATATTCAACAAAAAAAGTCTTAAAAAATAAATTATTAACCAAGAAAAAGAATTAGAAATTGATTCTGCAGCCATTTTTGTATTTCACTTTCCTTCTTTTGCCTCATCTTTTTGGGTGATGTTTAGGAACAAATGAATCTAAATCATTAAGTACGGATGTTTTATTATATATTGATGTTTTATCAGTTTGGTTCTCTACTGTACTCTGGTTCCTACTCTCCAGGTAGATAGGATTAGAGACAATGCCTACCTGCCCCTGGTCTTCTCCTTTACAAAGGCTACAAAGATAATAACTTGTATTAATTTAGGTTTTTAAAGAATTTCTAACAAGAATATGAGATAAAAATATTATTAACCCTACTGTAAAGATAAGGTAATTAAAGCTCTGAAGGAATAAGTCAATTACATGGCTAGTAACTGTCTAAAGTAAGGTAGAAACTCAGATCTTCCTGATTCTACATCGACTTCTATTCTCTGTATCAGGGGTGGCACTCAAATAGAAATGAGGGTCACTAAATCATAAACAAGGATTCCTGCAGGTCACATACTGACTTAAAAAAACCTCCACATATTAATATTATCTCTGTTTTAATGTATTTTTGTTTTTGCTGAATATTTTCCAATTACCTTTTAATATGGTTTGGGCTATATTCAAGAGTGTTATATAACTGTACTTCTGCTCTGAATCATTGCTGGAAACTCGTCTATCCCTTTGGAGGTCAGGGCTATCACTCACACTTAGTGTTCTGCTTCTCATTAATCCATTTCTTTTTTCAGTCACATACATTCAAGAGAGAATAAGGATCAAAAAACATAAAGTCCTATAGATAAGAAATATATCCCTGTCTCTATCTTCTCATATCCCAAAGTAACTCTCAGCTGTTGTCACCAGGGAGGGAATTGTATAAGCCCATTGAGCTTCTATTAGGGGACAATGAGCAGAAGAGTCAACGATGCTATAAAATATGATAGATTTTTCTCTTACTCATTACTTTATTAAATAAAATGACAGCATAGAATTCCGGACTTAGTTATCAACATACACACACATACACACACACACGCACACACACGTACACACATGCACACACACGTACACACATTAAAGCAATGTGGAAAGGCAGGTAGTTAAACCTCAAAAGGAATTTCATTTTATGGAAGTTTCTAAATTTTGTTTTGCACTTTTCCATCCTAATTGCCCAAGCATTTCCGAAACCCACGGTGGAAAAATATCTGAAATATTGTTAAGCAGAAAAGGAAGCTGGATGTGATGGGAGCACATAGCTGCCACCTAGTTACACATTCTAGGTAATTCTACATTAGCTACTGAAATAAATACTTAGCAAAAACAGTGCTTTAAAATATTTAAGCCCTAAAGAGCAAGGTTAATGGCCAAATGCTCTAATTTATTCACCTAGGGACACACAGAGTCACTGAAGTCAATGAACCTAGGAGATACAATGTAAATAGGGAGTAGGAATAAAAGGAGTCTAGAATCTCACATTGTCTGAGTGAAGTTAATGAAAGCAAAAGGAATCAGCTAACAAGATAAATTCTTTAGAGCATTATAAAAGTCATCAGGAAAACTATAGTCTATATTTGCTGCCTCCATATCCTCCCTTAATACCCAGAACCCTGAAATATGACTTTTATCTTCTTGGTGATACTGAAAATATTCTTAGAGGTTATTGATGGTTTCCTAATCCAATGGCACTTTCTCAGGCCTCACCTTTCTTGATTCCTATCAAATTTGTTCCTTTTGACTTAATTCTATTTAATATTCTCAGGGTTCTGAAAAGAGTGACGATATCTGGTTGACTGACATACATGTTTGGATGGTTTTCTTAAATCTCTGGGAGCCTCACTGATTAAACTAGCACTGAGGAGAGAGAGAGAGAGAGAGAGAGAGAGAGAGAGAGAGAGAGAGAGAGAGAGAGAGAGAGAGAGAGAGAGACAGAGAGACAGAGACACACAGAGAGAGAGACAGACAGACAGACAGACAGACAGAGACAGAGACAGAGACAGAAATGCTAGAATAAGAATTTACTCTCCAAGAGACTCTAAGAGCTCTTGAAGTACATAGGGGAAGATCTGAATTTGAGTTTTACCTTGTAGATTTGCCAGTTACGGACCATGGAGAAGTCATTGAATCAGTCTCAGCCTCGGTGAAATAATGCATATAAAGGGTTGCACAATTCTTAAAATACTATAAAAATCTAAGTTATTAATACTGAATTCTCAACCTAGACATTTCTGAAGGATGTCAGTGACTTTTGTTCTCCCTACATAATTTCCCTTGGTGACACCATCCTCTTCCATGGCTTTTATTATCACTTCCATGTGGATAACCCTCATCCATATTTCTACCCCAAATCCTCTTCGGAGATCCACGTCCACAATTATAATTGCTATCTTGAATGTCCTACCAGTAACTCAAACTCAGAAAACATGAATCCTAATTCATCATTTTCTTCTATAAAATCCATCATTCTTCTGACTTCTCTGCCTATAAGCATCACTTTCTTCCTAGTTACTCAAGCTTGACGCTTCAGAGCCATCTTTGTTTTCATTTGCCTTGTTTATTAAGAATTAACTAGGCACAGTGGAGAGAACACTGGACTTAGAGTAAGGAAGATGAATTTCAACCAACCTTCAGACACTTACTAGCTGTGTGATCCCGGGCAAGTCACTTACCCTCCATTTGCCTCAGTTTCTTCATCTATGGAATGGAGCTAATACTAACACCTAACTCCTGAGATTGTTGTGAGGATAAAATGAAATAGTATTTGCCAAGTGTTTTTATAACATTTAAAGCAGTATGTAAATGTTAGCTATTCTTATTAATTTGCAATTGACTCTCAAAACCAATCATTCACCAAGTTTTCTCAATTCTTCTACAGTGTTTTATGAACCTATTTCTCTTTTCCATTCTTAATACAATGCTCAAGCTTTGTTCTTCATTCCTTCTCTCCTAGATTATGATAGCCTTTTACATTATTTTCCTTGCTTCTATATTCTTCTCTCCCATCGAATCTACCCACTCATTAACCAAGTAATCTACCAAATGTACATCTCTGACTATGTGTCTACACTTGTGGAATACCTAAATTCTGTGCTTGGTGTGGAAATATAGAATTTTTTCCCCCAAATTTTTATGGGCATAAACCCCTGAACATTAAGGAAACAAGACAGTTAAAGAACAGTAAAAAATGTATTAGACTCTGGTGTAGTATGTGATGTGTTAATAATATTATGTGATGTGTGGAACCCTATCTGTTTGTGCTTGTCTTTTCTTGCCACACTTTTAATCAGAAAGCAATAAATAGATAAATAAAGCAAAAATATCCTTTTCATTTTGTCATGAGTCACACCATTTTTTTCATTCTATGTAACAATCATCTGTACAGATGACTGCAGTCCACAAAATGTGCTTTGCAAACTGCTTTACCAAAAAGAAAATGGAATGAACAGCATTATGTATCTGAAGAACAATGTTATGACTGAAAGGCATTTTGCCTTGTTTTTTGATAAAATGATTCAAAATATACATGCTTAGCTTTAGTGCTGTGATTGGAAAACAAATATGGCAAAAGAAATTAAATTTGTCCATTTTGATCTGTCCATTTGAATTTCACTCTCTCTTAAAAGTATGTAATATGCAACCCCCTTGCACAGTTCTAAATCCCAATTTCTCTGTCTCTTTAAATGGAATCATCATTCTTCCAATCAACCAGGCTCAACACCTTGGAGTTGCCTTTGATTTACCTTCTCTAATCTTTCCACAACCAGTCTCTGGGATTCAGTCTGCTAGCTTTGTTGTTCCAGTACTTAAACTTTCCTTTCCACTTCCATGGGCACTACCCAGGCTCTAATCAATTTCAGACTGTATAGTTAAGGAATAGTAAAAGTCTACAAGGTGGCTTCCCTGATTGAACTTTCTTTCATACTTTCAATCTACCATGAATACTGCTGATAGAGTAATTTTTCTTAAACATTCCTTTCATTGTATTATGTTCTTATACAAGGTACTGCAAAAAAGGTTCTTCTTTTCTTTTTTTTAACTATATCATCTATATTTCTCTGCTTGTCTTCCAATACTCTTCATAATTAGCCCCACCCCTTTGACAGTATAAATATTATTATATATGCTTAATATGAATGACTATTCAAATGACAGTTTTGACAGAAAAGTTCTATTGGCAGGAGTATAGAATATGAAATTTCATAAATTCTCCTCCCCACCCTAGTTTATAAAACTACTCTAGATGGTAAAAAGTTCAGTAACTACACTGTCAACAATTCACATTTAAAAGCCAAAAAAAAAAAAAAATCTTGAAACTTACTCTTGCAGTTATGAACCAACTTTTTATTACCAGTACTAAGTTAAGCCTTAAGTCAAATTGTGCTGATGTTTGATATGAAAGAAAGATGTGTCCACCTAAGGCCATTCAGATAAGGTCCAGGAAAATTTGAGACAGGGTAGATCAAAAGTTTACTAGGTGACACAAGGCAATCTGAACTCAGGTGGCTACACACAGTCAGATCTTATTGCAGAATGTTTTATCTTGGGAGGTAGAAATTAAATACATCACTATTTCTTTTCCTTGAATGATAAATAAGCTGAATGAAAATCAGAATGCCTCATATGATAAAGTGCATTATCACAAAGATAACAGAATTATGAAAAATGACAGAAAAAATTACCTGTCCTTGCTTAATAATGTGTCCTATTGCAAAGAGGTGAATACTTAAATACATTCTGTTTGGAAAAATAAAAAGAACTTCTAAAGATTTCAAACCACCTTCTATTAGGGGTTTAATCATTTTTCACACATTACAGGATTTTGGTAAAGCAGGGTGTCAGGTGAGAATAAAAGAGGTAATTCCCAAACATAACAAACATTAATGGTCTCATCTTTTTAGTGTTTTCCTAACCTATTCATGAATACTAAAATTACTCATCTAGGAGAATTGATTTAACCCAGTATAGCTAGTATTCACCTGAAATCACATGCAGTTTATAGTTGATTACGGAATAAATTAATTTTTATGTAATCAGTAGAGAATCTCTGTGAAGTCATAACTGACTTCTTCAAGGAAGAAACTGACATTATTAACACTTTAAGGAAAATACTTTAGCTTCAAGTTACGGAAATCAAGGGATTTTAGAGTTACACAGGATCTTAGCATCAGCTTACCTATCAGCTAATTTAACTATTTTGCAAATGAATAAACTGAGGCCCAGAGAGTTTGATTTTCATTCATTAATTTACAGTTTTTAAAAATTGTGTCAATTTTGTTCAGAGCATTGTTCTGTGGAGATGCAAAATTTAAATTCCATATGGGTTAATCACTGTCCTCATACAGCTTTATTAGCCTAATTTGCCTACTAGACACAGAAGATATTAACCCATCTCTATACTATACAGAAGATATTAGCCAGCATTACAAAGGAAATGTGAAAAAGAAAAGATAAGGGCATTAACATCGCTCAAAACTTTTTGCACAGTGTCACACTAGAGGGTGGCAGTCTGAGAAATATAAAGCTGTTTTACTTGGATCTGAAATGTTTTTCTTCTTCATTTCTTTCCTTCCATCTATATCTAAAAGAGAGGGCACAAAATAGAGATCTCCCATTTATATTACTGAAGATAATACAGATAGTCATTTTACCATTTAAAAATTAATTAGCAATCGAACTTCATTTGTCTTAGACATGTACAAAGAACATTTTTTTTTAAAGAACAAGTTTTTCATTTTGCATACTATGCAGACTGAAAATATTTCATCACGCTGAGAAAAAAGGCAAATCTTCATGTCAAGCAAACCTCTAGAAAAGTAAATTGGAAATAGTGAGATAGAAATGATATAGAAATAAAACAAATTAACAATGGGCAAAATATTTTCTGACTGCAAAATATTTTCTGGCTGTGTTATTTCTAGGTGTTAAATTAATCATCTTTCATATATAATATACAAACACTTGACAAGCTCTGAATGGATGATACTGATATATTTCCTAAGATGGAATAAATTACAAAAGATCTAGAATGATTCAGCTTGACATTTCCACATTTCCCTTAATGAATATTCTTTTTAAAAGCTAATTTCATGATTTTCCTCCCATTCTCAGAATATTCATATGACATAAGAAAGTGACTATCAAGATGTCCTTTTTTATAAAGACAATCTGAGGGACAGAAGTACTAAATGACCAGGGTGGGGTTACTCAATGTTAAAGCCAGGCTAAAGGATTTGTTTGTATTCTAAGCTTATTATCTTCTTGAAGTCATTATCCTTTTCTTTCTATGGGAGTTTATATGTGTTTAAAGTGACTTAACTAACGGTTTCCGGGGGTCTGAATTACTTGGTCATGCACAAATCATTCCCCAATCTCTCCTGCCTGAAGTGTTAGCTCAAATGATTATTCTAGGAGCATCAATATTCTTCCTTCCATCTGGATTCTCTATTTCCTTCATCACAGAGAAACACTCACTACTCTGAGAGAAGAATGACCTTGCCTTTTATGTGCTCACTATGAATGTATAGCAAGTGTAAAATAAATAAAAATGGAATGTGAAACAAAACAAGAATATTATAAGAAGTGAGCTCAAAATATTTTATTCTTGCTCATCTGCTAGCTTTTGCTACACATTCTATTTATTTCAACAAACTAAGGACACACTACCTGTAACTTTTTTTTAAATACATGGACTTTTATTTATTCCTTTGCTTTTTATTTTCCCCAAATGGTTTATAGTCTTCTCTGGGAATAGGCTATTTTTGATAACAAAACTGCAAGATTTTATTTATGAGCACCATATCTTTTGGTGCAGTTCCCACACTCCCTGCATTTGTGCCTGGTGTTCCTGGGCCTTAGTCTTTCTGACGATACTTTTGTCAATTGCCAGTTCTACTCTTGGTTACAATTTGTACTCAGAGATTCATTCCTAATATACGGACCTCCCAAGGTCCCTTCCAATACCTTGGTGACGTACAAAATAAAAGTAAAATCGAGGATATATTTTCTTCAAAAATTCTTCTCTAAAAAATGACTGGACTCAATTTTGTTATCATTCTTACTAAATGTGAATTACTTGGTTTCACTCTACAGCTAGCAATAGTTACAAATGTAAATGTTCTATCATTTTTTCCCTAAAAATACCTGTGAATATGTAGTATAATTATTGAGTCTACATGAATTCCTGCTCTTTGCCGCTATAAACAATTAAAATAATTTATAATAATGATAACTAATACTCATATAGTACCTTAATGTTTGCAAAAGACATTATAAATATTATACCATTTGATCCTGACAACAACCTCAGGAGGTAGATATTATTATTATCATCTTCATTTTACAGATGAGAAAGCTGAGGAAGAGGATAAGTAACTTAATCAAGGTCCCACAGTTACCAAGTATCTAATGCTGGATTTGAATTCCTAACTCCAAGTCCAACACTCTATCTACTATGTCACCTAGATGCCTCAAATTTCAGAGCTAGAAAATAATAAAGCTTCAATTTTCCTTAGCTCTAATCAGCTTTTATCAATATAGTAGTGAATGCACAGAAAAAAGGGGCAAATATAATGGCAAAGAACAAGGGCTCTCACTGGTCACTAAGCTTTCTTAAATTTAGTGTGTGTGTTCATCCTTCATTGCCGAAGAAGACCATGCCATCAGAGAAATGATGACATGACTTGAACTTGACTGTTTTTTGAGTGAGGGAGGGCTGAAGCTTTCTTAAATAGCAATGGAGAGAAAGAAGGAAGTAAGGGATTGATCAGCAGTCTCCTTCTAACTGAAATGGGCACACCAGTCTGATATATTTGTCAGCATCATGCCAAAAGGAAGTTGGTAGGAATGGACCTCAACTGATCTTAGTGCTGTACAACTATAATCTCTTTTTATGTGGGAGGTTGTGGCAAGGGGGACTTACTACTTGTGAATTCTGAGCTGTAGGGGTCAGGGGTCCTAACTAAATCCAACATTAATAAGAAGAGCCCCAAAAAGCAAAGGGCAGCTGGGCTGTTGAAGGAGGGTTCAATTAGTACAGGTTGAAAACAGAACAGGAAAAACAGCTACCATGATGATCAGTAGTGGAATTGGGACTATATGAGTAATCACTGCACTTCAAGTCTCAGTGAAATAGAGAGACCCAGTTAAAAAAGAAAAAAATAAATGGCCCATAACTGAAATAAACCTTAGTTGATGCTTCTGAAGCACCTTAATTTGTTAGGAAGAATATGTTTCATAAGGGTCCAAGAAAATTTGGGTCTGTCTCTCAGCAATACTTCAAACTATGATCACAGTAGAGCTGTATTTTGTTTTTCCTTTGACTCAGGGATTATCCCCAGATTTATTCATGTGTATGAATAATTTGTTTCATATGAACTTTCTTGCTAAACCAAAAGGCCTTTCTGGCTCACTAGGTCAAATTTTCTCACCATTTACCTTTGTAGGAAGAATTCTTTCCTTTCAGAGCATCCACTTCTCTAGGAAATATCTGAGTTGTCTAGTACTTGTTCATTAGAAACCTCTAAAAACAACTATTCTCTTGTCCTTTATCCAGTCAAAATCTTGGATCTGACTCTTGCAAATGATTCTGATATTGGCCAATCAATTAAGTACTTATTAATTGTCTACTGATGATATGAACATAATAAAATAATTTCTACTTCCAAATAACATAATCATCAGAATGTAGAAGTTCAATTCTGGAACCATCAAATAGCAATCATTAACTGTTCGTGTTCTTCCCAGGTTGAAAAAAGATCTCTCACAAGAATTTTGCAACTTTTTTTGCGTGTGTTTCTCCTTGTTAAAAATCTTTATGTGCCAAACAAAGAACAAATTAACATATATGAAGGAAAAAGGAGTACCTTATGCAACTTTAGCTAATTAACTGGTTACTGATAAAGTTTTGATGGACTAATAGAGGGTTGTCTTCTAATACAGCAATTGATAGCAATTATTTTGTTGTTCTTTACATTTTTTTGTCACTCTCCAAATGTAATTTCATAAGCTACATTGCAAGGGTACATTGAGACTATGGTGTATGCTTCACTGAACAGAGTAGTATGCCAGGAAACAGAAGAAATGAACTCTGGTCCTGGCTTTCTCATTCCTGTCTACAAGGCAACCATGGAATGCTAGATAATCTGCTAAATATAACTATATCAATAGAATAATTTAGATACTCAAAAATATGAAAAGACACTTTGATAGATCACTCAGCAGAGTACATCGATATGTATTTCTTAAGAAAGAAATAACCTTATAAGGTGCATATTTAAAAGGGATCTCGAAGACCATCTAATTTAATATATACCTTAGCAAAAATCTCTACTATGTAGTTGAAACAATGAATAATTTTAGCAAAGTAGCAGAATATAAAATAAAGCCACATAAATCATCAATATTCCTATATGTCACAAATAAAACTCTCAAGAAGAGATGGTAAAAAAATATTCCATTTAAAATAAATCTAGATAGTATAAAATACCTGGGAATTTACTTAGGAACTATATAAACAAAATTATAAAAAAGAAACTTTTACACAAAATAAAATCAGATTTAAATAACTGGAGAAATATTAATTGTTCACAGGTATGAATGGCAAGTATAAAAAAATAACAAGTTTACCCAAAGCAATTTATCTATTTAATGTCATCCCAATTAAATTAATATTTTTAATGAATTAGAAAAGTAATTAAATTCATTTGGAAAAAAAGGTCAAAAATATCAAAGGAAATAATGAAAAAAATGTAAAGAAGGAGGTTTAGCAGCACCAGATCTAGAACTATATTATTAGACAGTAATTACAAAAACTGATGCTGGCTAAGAAATAGAAATGGAATAGAGGAGACATACAATTTATAACAGAAAATAAACATAATAACCTTGTATTTGACAAGTATAAAGGCTTAAATTTTGAGATAAGAATTCATCATTTTGTTGGGAAAGCTGGAAAGCAGTATGGTAGAAGCTGGCTATAGACCATAAATTCTTACACCATTTACAAAGATAAGGTCAAAATGAATACATTACCTAGATTATAAAGAGAGATCTTACAAGAAAATTAGAACAGAGACTATACTACTTATCAGATTTATGGGTTGGCAAACAATTTACTAATAAAGAAGAGATAAAGAGCAAAGTTAGATGTAAGATGGATAATTACAATGACATTAAATTAAAAGGTTTTTGGATAAATAAAACAAATGTAGCCAAGATCAGAAGGAGGGCACAAAATTATGTAAAAGCAATTATGGACAGTGTATCAGATGAAGGTCTCATAGCAAAAATTTATCAAATCTGTGAGAATACAAGTCATTCCCTAATTGATAAATGGTCAAAAGATACAAATAGGCCTTTTTCCAATGTAGAAACCTAAACAATTTATAATCATACGAAAAAATTCTCTAAATCATTATTGATTAGAGAAATGTGAATTAGGAGAACCTTAAGATAGTATTTTACATCTACCAGATTGATTAAAATGAAAGAAAAAGAAAGTGACAAATATTGGAGGAGATATGGAAAAATTGAGACACTAATTTATTGTTGGTGGAATTGTGAATTGATCTAACCATTTTGGAGAGATCTGAAATTATGCTTAAGATTTATTAAACTACCTATACCCTTTGACCAGCAATGCCACTACTTGGTTTATTTCCAAAGATGATTAGGGAAAAAGGAAAATAACTTACAAGTTCTAAAATGTTTACAGCAGTTCTCTTTGTGGTGGCAAAGAACTGTAAATTACAGGAATGCCCATCAATTTAGGAATGGCTGAACAAGTTGTGGCATATGATTATGATGGAATACTAGCATGCTATAAGAAATGAAGAACTCAAAGATTTTAGAAAAACATGGAAATACTTGCATGAAAAAACGAAGAATGGAATGAACCGAGGCAAGAGAACATTGTTTACATTAGCAGCAATATTGTTTTAAGAATGACTTTGAGAAAATATGTCATTTTGACTATTAGAAATACCCAAATTAACTATAACACACATAGGAAGAAAGATTCTATCTGCATCCACAGAAATAGAAGTAGGTACGGAACAATTTTACTTCTCTCCCTCTCTGTCTGTCTGTCTGTCTGTCTGTCTGTCTGTCTGTCTCTCTCTCTCTCCCCCTTTTTGTGTCCAATGGTAGCAATCTCTAGGGCAGAAGGGGAGTGGTAAGGGAATAAAAAAAAGGAAAATTGAATAAATTTACATGATAATGTAATAGGAATAGGAAGTTATGCATAGCAGATTTGCAGTTCCATGTGCAATCATCTTTTTATTATACTATGTCATGGAAATGATTGTTTTATTCCATAAATTAAAAATAAAAAAAGTCTATAACATAATAATAACAATAATAATAATGAATATTTATATAACACTTAAAACATGCCAGGTGGGCATTATGATAAGCACTTTACAATTATTATATCATCGGATCCTCTCAATAACACCTGGAGAAAGGTGTTATTATCCCCATTTTACAGATGAAGAAAATGAGTCAGAGTTTCAGTGAACTCCTAGGGTCACATAGCTAGTCAGTATCTGAGGCCATATTTGAACTCAGGTTTTCCTGATTCTAGGAGTAGTGCTTTATCGAGTTTGTCACCTAGCCGTCCCTAATGTACCCAAGAAGTGAGCATTCATTCAGCTTTTACTTGAAGATGTTTTATGAGAGAGAATTCACTACCAACAGAAGCAACTTATTTAAGTTTTGATAGTTCTAACATTTGGAAAGATTCTTTAATTTATTTTTTTTATTTGCTTAGGTTGCTTAAGTCTGTTCTCACTAAATTTTGTTCATTCTTTCTAGTTTTGATAACTGAGACCATATCAGACAATGCTTATGCATCTTCCACATGATAGTCATTGAGATACTTGAAGGCAGATATCCTCTTCAACCTACTTCCATAAATTCTTTATTCTTTAAGCTAAAAATCCCACTTTTCTTTTATGGTATAATATCAAAGAACTTCATCTTTTTGGTAAAACTCTTGAAGACTCTCCCATTCTTCAATATCTTTCCAAAAAAGTGGCACTCATAGTGGAACACAATATTCTAAATGTGTTCTAATCACAACAGAATGCATTGATACTATCTCTTCGTACTCTGAACATATCTTCACTTATGAGATTATGTAAACTTTCTTGGCCTCCATATCATAAGGCTGACTTATATTGCACTCAAAACCTCTAAAAGCCTGAGTTCTTTTTCATATTTATTGTTATCTTTCTTTTTCCATTTGCTTTAGTTGATTTTTGAGCTCAAATGCAGAGGTTCATACTTATCTCTAATATATTAAATTTATTAGATTTGGCTAAAATACTCTAACCTACTGGCATCTTTTGGGATCTTGAATTCTTCATTCTACATATCAGTTATATCTCTAAATGCTGTGTCATCTGTAAACTTGGTATGCATGTATGAATGCTTTTATTCAGGTCAATGATAACAATGCTGACTGGTCATTCAAACAGTTTGAAATCCACTGTAGGAGAATTTATAAATGGTCAATCTATAAACACTTAGAAAATTATGTTTAGGGAGATTTCAACCTGAAAATTGGTTATTCTTTGGTACTACAACAGTTCAATCATTTGGATTCTTTGTTATGTAATTAAACTGTTGAAGTTTATTTGGACTAAGTAAAACATTACTACTACTACTACTACTACTACTACTACTACTACTACTACTACTACTACTACTACTACTACTACTACTACTGCTACTGCTGCTACTACTGCAGCTCCTTACTGAGATCATGAAGACTGGTTTCTCCTATGGTCTTAACTTCCACGACCATAAGTAATACTCAATTGAAAACTTTCAAGCAGGTGAAATTGACCAGATAAAATTAAAGAGCTTATCCTATTGCAATAACTTTGTATTAAAGAAAAATATAGAACAAAGTACAAACATCTAAATGTGATTTTCCTCTTTGCAAAAGCCTAAAGAAATTCTGGATGGTTCTTAAATTCAACAGATGTTCTGGCAGAAAACTATTTAATTTTAGCTGTGGATAAATTCAATAAATCTAACTGCTTGACATTGAAACATTATAATGTGAAAAAGGTAATAAGTCTCCTTGTGACCAACTATAAATTGAAGTTTGCCCTCTCTAATTTTGGCAATACATGGGAACAGGAAGGAATACTGTTGCCAAGATAAGAGAGAAACATGGAAAGTGAGAAGAGGAGTCAAGAGTCAAGTGATCACAGTCTTAATGCCTCATGAAATGATGTTCTTGGGCATTGACTCACCAATTAGAAAAGAGGGAGGACTGCAAAGAGGAGGCATCTCCAGTAGAATACTTTTCATTAAGAAGTACAACACATCAGAGAATAGCTGGATTTATGATCTCCAATTTTAAACATGATAAAGGACCAAATAACTAATACAAATTAAACAAGATTAAGAAAAAAATTCATGGCAGGTCCCATATGTGGAAAATTTTAATTGATGCAATAAAAATAATGAGGCTTTAGAAAAATTTTTGCTTAAACCTAGAAAATGTGATTCACTAAAAATAAAAAAGAATAATTACATAAATATTTTAATAGTTCAAATTCAAGTGCAAAACTACAATAATTCTTCCGATCCCATGCTCAGACAATGTAAGCAATCCCTATTTGGTAATAGAAGTAAAAATATTATTTCCCCTTGAAAACTTACTGATAGTATGCTACAAATGGTGTTGATTAATGGATAACTTCAGTGGTATTCTAAAAGCTCAGTACCTGTTTAGAAGAACATCTGTAGTTTTGATGGACCCAGCTGGGACTTTTGAAGATACATCTGTGACTTCTTTGAGAAGATGCTGTAGGCTAGATGTACTTGGCAGGGTATCTTCCAGCTGCCATTTGTAAGATAACCAAAGAACCTGAGACTAAATATTTTAGTGAATACATAAATCACCCAAACTACTAAATGAAGATGCAGAACAAAGTTTGTCTTCAACCTTCAGATACTCACATATGCCTAGACTGAGATATTCATTAATACTTTGAGATAGCTACAGAAATTGAAAAGCAAACAGCTCAATATGTTGAGAGCTTTTATAAAGGAGAAACCAAGCACTGTATTTACAAAACAAACAAAAAAATTCCAATGACATTTGATAACTAAACTTTGACTTGCACTAGTCATATTCAGAACTGTTTTTAATAGACCAACTGATTAAGAAATAACTAGTGAAAGTTCAGTCATTTAGAAACAATTTTGAAGCATGAAGAAAACTAAGTATTGGATAAATTTGAAATCATTTACATATTTGCTATTTATGTCTCCATGTTTGAATAAGCAATTGCTAAAGGTTTTTATTTAAATGTGCCTCATCTCAACACTGTTGCAATTTATACAAATAGTACTTTAAAGAAACAGAAAAAGAATAGCAATTGAATATTCATCCATTTATTCTGCAAATATTCCTTATGCATATTATATGTGCAAAAGAGTAGTATTAAATTAAACTAGACATGTTGCTCACCCTCAAGAAGATTACAGCTATGGAGCTTAAGCAATTGTAATGCAACAAAATGTATTTTACTATAAAAATATTTCTCACACATCGTATATTTCAGATATTTCCATGCTACTTTTAGGCCTAATTTTTCTTGTACTATTTGTGCAAATTATAAAGCATATCTAGATTTTAATCACAATGTAGACAAAATGATTCCACAAATTTAAATTATCCTGATTTTCTGTCCAGGAAAGACAGTAAGCATTTATTATGCACTTACCATGTCATTGGCGCTATGCTAAGTTCTAGGAACATACATACAAGCAGAAACAAAAAGACAGTCCCTGTCCTCAAGGACTATATATACATTCTAATGAAGGAAGAGCACACACAAGAAGGAGCTGAAAAAGGAGGAAGAGTGGGAGGAAATCCATGTGAAGACATAGTATTGAAGTCTAGAAAGCCAGATGCAGAAGATAATGAAAGCTGGTCAATCTGGGCCCTTCTCCAAAATGGAGGCCACAGGAGAATTCTAAAATTGTACTGTGAGTATTTAAGAGAAAGGGCATCTTTGCTTTTTGCAAGCTGTGCTATCTTAGGCTAGTTGCTAAGCTTTCTGAGCCTGTTTGTTCATTTGCAAAATGAACACTTCAAAATTTCAATTCATGACTCTATGGTTAGTCTATAAACATGTATTAAGCACCTATTATATACCAGAAACTATGCTAAGCACTGGAGATAAAGGAAAAGCAAAAGACAGTCTTTGCTTTCAAGGAGCTCACAGTGAGGAAAGCAACATGCAAAAAAAAAAATCAAATAAGCTATCTCCAAGATGAATTGAAAGTAATCAACAGAGGGGAATCAAAAAGGCCTCAGATGTATTCTGCATTACAGTTATCATGGTAGTAGCATTGTGTAAGAAAAGAGATATATTTGGAGTTGGTGGATTCAGTTCAGTTTCAACATACATTGTCTGACATTGTGAAAAGCCATTTCCTACCTGTAATTATCAATATCTCCATCTGTGCAATGAGGATCTTGAAGTGTTTGATCTATAATGTCTTCCAGATTAAAATCCATAATCCTCTGATTAGTTCAAAGATACAAATCAATAAAAAATTAACTTTGTTTTCTGAATATCAATGTCATTCAAGATATGTTTCATAATATATACAGAAGTCTTGAGCTTGACTCAGAGACTGTGATCTTTTATTTATGTACCTTCTTTCTTGGCCCTAGTCTATGAAACAGGCAAACAAAATGCACTTATTCAAGAAGTTCTTAATATTTTTTTAACTTAATGCTTAAAGAATTAAATAAACTTCATGAAATTTTTATTTCATTTAGACACCAGTAAATGACAGTAAAAATTTTCATATATGGTATTTTAACATGCTTAGGGATAGTGTGTTTATCAATATTATTTTTACAGTGAAGATACATGCTGGAAGCCTAAGAAATGATCATGGCTAATGAATTAAAATACAAAAAAAACAATTGAACTATTTTAACGAATCTCTTCTTAATTCAGTGACTTGAAGAAGTCGTAAATAGAAGACAAGGGCAGATAAATAATGATAAGGTAATAGAAGGAATATTAGACCAGAAATCAGAAGGCTTGAGTCCAAGTCCTGGCTTTCTGTCACTTACTCAGCACGTGATCATGAACAAGTTATTCAACCTCCTGAAGTCCCTGTAAGATGGATGAAGTATTACTTGTACTCTCACCAATCTTACTCTGCCAAGTCTCAGCCTCGCATTACTCCCACCATCTGCTGCATTTTCTCCTATTTATAAATTGCTGAATAAAGCTTGAGAACATCAAAAAAACTGTGTTGATTATGCCCACTACAAATTTACATTACTGGATCTCAACTGAGTTCTCACTGTGGCCAGGACATCCTTTTAAATTTACCTAATTGATTTACTATCCCACTCATCATAGTGGTTTTTCCAAGCTTTCTTATCCCTTCTCAAATTTCCAAGGCTCTTTCTTCTTTGACATTTGCAGCTGAGAAACTTGCTTCATACTTCACTGAGAAAACTAAGGTCTTTCACTGAGAATTTCTTTTCATTTTCTACCATCTCAGCACTCAAATATCTTTTGCCACTCTCTCCTCCTTGACCCCTCTCTTCCAAAAAGAGGAGGCCCTTTTCCTTGCCGAGGTAAATTCCTTTACACACATAAGTAATCCCAAGACATTCTGTCTTCTCCAGCAGACTGTCTCCTCTATCATCTTCACTTTCACTAATCTTCAAATACTTCTTGTCTGCTGATTGCTTTCCTTGCTTCCTGAAAACACAGCCATGTTTATGCTATGCTTAAAAAACCAACAAAACTTTACTTGGTCTATATGTCACTGGTAGTTATCATTGAATATCTCCCTTTAGTCATTGAACTCCTTGAGTAATCTCATCAATCTACAATAAAAGTCTTCACTTCCTTCTCACTTTCCTTAACTTTCTACTGTCTGGCTTCCAACTTTGTCAGTCAGCTGAAACTGCCTTCCCTTAAATTATCAATTTTTTTCTTATGTTGCTATATCCAATGGCTTTTTCTCAGTTCTCTTCCTTCTTGACCTCTGTAATTTTTGAAACTATTGATCACCATCTTCTTGATTCTCTTTTCTTCTCTAGTTTTCATGACATTGTTTTCTCCTGGTTCTTCTACCTATTTGCTGCTTTTCAGTATTCTTTGTTACTTATTCATCCAAATTATTCCCACTTACAATAAGTGTTCTCCCAAGGATCTGTCCTAGATTCTCTTTTCATCTCCAATCATACTACTTCAAATGATGAACTTAACTTCCATGGACAAACTTACCATTTCTCTCTTGCTGTATCTCTCTTCTATTCACTCAGCTTTAATCTCTCTGCTGACCTCTAACCTCACATCTCCAACTGTCTATTAGATATCTCAAAATGGATCTTCTGTAGGCATCTTCTTCTCAAGGTATACAAAACTGAGCTCCACTTTCTCCTCCAAGACTTACTTTCTCCAAACTTCCCTATTACTATCAAGGAGGTTACCCATCTGGCTGCCATTTTTGATTCCTAAAACTCTCACATCCCTATATGTAATATCAAAGCAAATCTTGTCATTTCTACTTTTGTACATGCCTCTTTCTTTTCTCTTGACACTGCCACCATCTTTGTGCAGGCTTTCATCACTTCTCAGCAAGATGGACTATTTTTGTTTGTCTTTCATTCTCAAAGAGGAACAATGATATCAGAATGTTGATGTCTTGACTTGCAAGTGAACTGGACTAAGGTCAGAATGACTGGAGATGATACCAGATGCAGCTTTTTAAGCTAAGAGCTTTCCCAAGTCTCAGTTTGTCTGAGACAACACTCATTCAGTGATTTAAAGTCAGATAAGAAATGAGGCAATCTATGGCCTAGTTTGCCTATTCAAAAAAAGAATCAAACTCAAAAGGAAAGACCCTCAGAGTTTCTGGCTAGGGCAAAAATAATTGCTATTTTATGCCATCAAAACCAAAACAATGACCAAGTGAGGCTTGGGTAGGTACCTTTTATTGGCCAATCAATGAGAGCCAGAGCGGCTTGGGTTTAAGGCATGGTCAAGGAACTCCTTTTGAATCCCAGTGAACTTTATCACAGCCTGGTTTTCTAGAGCTCAATTTCAGGAAATCATGAATGAAACTATATGGGACAAAACAGTTGACTTTTTTTTTGTCCTAGTTGTTTTTTTAATGACAGAATAAATAAGTGGGAAAGAGAAGAAAAAAAAAATCTATCCTCCAAATTCCAAGATATTTTGTAAGGTTTCAGCAGAGCACTCCCATGTAAGGGTATGATTCTCCATGTGAAGTCAGAGAGAGGAGGGAGGGAGAAGGGAAGGAGGAAGGAAGGAAGAAAGGAAGGAAGGAGCATTGCTAAACTGGAATTGGCCAGTTGGAGCCCCTGTGGGGCAGCTAAAACTACTCACTGATTTGTCCTTCATTTTGAAAGAAGAAAAATGACATCATGAGGGTGATGTCTTGGTTTGCAAGTGAATTGGATTTGAATGAGGCAGGACTATGCAAAGTCATCAGCCTCTCTCTTCCAAGGTTATCTAAGTCCAATGGCAAGACATATGTCAGGATGACTGGACAAGACTCCGGATACAGTATGAGACCTTGGCCCTTTTAAGCTAAGATCTTTTCCAGGTTTCAGTTCATCTGAGGCAACACCCATTCAGTGATTTAAGGCTAAATTGCGTGTGGTTGTGCGATTTGTCCTTCATTCTCAAAGAGGACCATAACATCAGCAAGATGATGACATTACTTGCAATTGACTTTGATTTGAGTGAGGGAGGGCTGTACAAAATCACCAGTCTCACTTTGTCCTTTAGAGCCATCTGGGTCCAGTGGACAGATATCTATCAGGATGACTACAGATGGCCCACGATGCGGTGGGAAACATTGGCTAAGGTCTTTTCAGATTCTCACTTTGAGTAATGTAATATCCATTCAGTGAATACGCCTCTTTAAGAAGTGAGCCAAGAGATGGCCCCTTTAATTAAAAAAAAAAAATCAAACTGGGAGGGGAAGACCCTCAGGCTTGTTGGCCAAAAGAGAAATACTTTACATTCACCTTGAGCTGGGAAGACCCCAGAATAACTATTAAGTCATGGTTTGGCAGGGACCTATTGTCCAATCCATTAGATCCAGAGTGAATGAACTGGGTTTAAGGCTTGGTCTTTAGTTATGAAGACTGAATTGTATAATACATGTAACATATTTCACTCAATACTATGGAAGAATGCATCACAAGTGTTTTTGTGCATAATTACATCTTAATATTCTTTCTTCTATAGTGTAAGGTCTCTCATACCAAGGGTCACATTTCATTAATTCTCTTTACTCTTTGCACTTACCAGGAACTTTAAATTTTATTGAATTGTTAAAAAAAATTATATTCCATGTGCAAATAATAACAGGTCTAGGAAGTAACAGCTATATGAGTGCTTATTTATTTAATTTGAGATATTTAGAAATATAAACAGGTTTTTAGTGGAAAAGACAGAGGAATAAATGGATAAGGGAAATTGAGAAAATTTCCATAAAGTATAGGGAGAAAATGGTCATGGGGTGAGAATTGAGAGACAAGTTTGATGCAAAAAGAAATTTTTTCTAGATATGCTAATACATGAATTTAAGTATTATAACTAAGCAGATGATGCCCAGATCTACCTATCCTTCCCGTATCTCCTTTCAGAGCTTTAGTCCAACATCATTAACTATTTACTGGGCATTTCTAACAAGACAAGGTACCGGCACCTGAAACTCAACATGTACAAAACAGAAAACACTACTTTCCTCCTACATTGCTGTCTTTCTATCCCCAATTTCACCATGTCTATCAAGGATACTATTCTTTTTCTTGTTACTCAAATTTGTAATTCTGGTGTTTTCCTCAATTTCTCAGTCTCATTCATCCCACATATTCAACCATATGCCAAATAATTGTCTTTTCTACCACCATAATATCCTTTGTATCTTTCCTATTTGAGTTTAATCCCACATCATCTTTCAGTAGTATTAATATAAAACCATCATATTTGGCCTCCATTGTTCAAGTTTTTCTTCTCTCCAATTGTTCTTCTACACAGCTGTTAATGTGACTTTTTTTCCTATAGCATAGGTTTGACTATGTCACTCCTTTATTCAATAAATTAAAATTAGAATCAAATATAATCTCCTCTGTTCATTATTTAAAGTCCTTAACAACCTGGTCTCAATCTACCTTTTCTGCTTTATTCCACAGTATTTCCCTTCTAGCACTTTCATTTTAGTCAGGCAGTCCTTCTTTTTGTTTCCCAAACGATTCAATTTCTCATTTCTGTTCCTTTACACTGGTTGTCTCCCATGCCTAGAATCTCCTCCATCTTCAGTGCTATTTTTAAGAATCCTCAGTCTTTTTCAAGACCAGCTAAGAGTTGATGTAGAATCAAAAGACCTTTCATGACTCACTGCTTTTGTGTCCTTCAATTACCTTTTAATTATTTTGTATTCACTTTTATATGTACATGATATCTTCCCCAATATTATGTAAACTTCTTAGAGTAAAAACATTTGTTTTATATCCCCACACCTAGCAAAGCACTTGGTATACCTCAGGTGTTTAATAAACACTTATGCACTTTTGTGGGAACCTGAGTGGTAGAGATGATGGAGCACCAGGCCTGAAGTCAGGGAGACTCATCTTCCTGAGTTCAAATCTGGTCTCTGACACTTACTAAATGTGTGACCTTGGACAAGCCACTTACCCTGTCTGCCTTGTTTCTTCATCTATAGAATGAGCTGGGGAAGGAAATGGCAAATCACTCCAGTATCTTTGCCAAGAAAACAAATGAAGTTATGAAGAGTCAGACACTACTGAAACAACAACAAGAAATATAATTTTATATACCATCACTGAGGGAATTTGCTTTGCTTGATTATGCTTACTTGTTGCAAATAATTGTATTTTTTTAATGGGGTGGGATGAGAGACACAGAGAGAGGAAGGGAAGGGGGGAGAGAGAGAGAAAGAGAGAGAGAGAGAGAGAGAGAGAGAGAGAGAGAGAGAGAGAGAGAGAGAGAGAGAGAGAGAATTAAACAGCACACTGTATAGATTGTTGGACTGGAAGTTAAAACATGAGTTCAAATTTTGACTTATGTTCTTACTAACTGTGCGATCCTGGACAAGTCATTTAATACCGTCCATTTCATTTTTCCTTTCTTTCCTTTTTTCTTTTGGACTATAGCTCTGAGGAGCAAAGAAGGTATTTGCCAATAACTTTGCAAACCTTAAACTGCCAAATAGTTACTAGCGATTACAGCTCTTAGAAAACAGATTTCTGTTAAATAAAAACCATTAATTTAAAGTTTAAAAATAATTTGAAATATAGAGGTGAAGGAGTGTTATAGATGTGTAATATTGCATGCATTTTCAGATATAAGTCAATATAATGTTAGTTTTAATTACTTCACTTTTTGCAAGAGACTCTCGTTGAGTTGGGGTGACCTATAATTGCAATATGAAAAGAAAACACAATTTAAAAAAATACTTGTCCATTGGTGGTTTTATATCATGTCAGTCAGTGAATAAGCATTGATTAAGCATCTGCTATCAGCCAGATACTGTGACTGGTGTTGGAGAGACAAAGAAAGGCAAAAAGCAATAGGGTATGTTTGCTGTGATGGAGTTCACAGTCAAAAAGCACAATGCAGTATTTACATTTCTGAATTTACTTATACTCCATTCAGTTCAATTAAGCATTCCTACTATTTCTTGAATATATTTATTTTGCATTTCTAAGAAATGTATGAAGATAGTTTCCAAAATCCTATAGTACCATCATTCAAAATTTCTGTAGCTAATGGTCCTTTTCTCTAGTTAAAAGTACAGAAGAACCTCATTAAGATGTTGTCAGGGAACAAAATTAACGCATGATTTACAGACTGCTCATTTTATACTGTGAGAAACACATTCTACCTCACAATGCCAGTTGGGCACATAGTATCATATGAATAGTAATTTAATTCTATTAGAATATAACCTCCTAAATAATGTTGCTTTTTATTCATTTTCCAGTTGTTTTGTTCTTTTTGAGATTTTCTTTGCAAAGATACTAGAGTGTTTTGCCATTTCCTTTTCCAGCTCATTTTACAGATGAGGAAACTGAGGCAAACAGGGTTAAATGACTTGTCCAGGTTATATAGCTAGTAAGTGTCTGAGGCTGGATCTGAAATCAGGAGACTATCTTTTGCCTGTCTTTGTATCCCTAGTGCTTAGTACAGTTCCTGGAACAACATAATTGCTAAATAAATGTTTACCGACTGACTGTAGAACTAAGTTTTACATTACAATGTTACTTAATGGGACAGTCAAAATACTGAACAAATTGGAATGTATATATATTTTTTAATGGCAAATTCATTGGAATGAGTCAATGGTACAAAAGTTTGGGCAAAACAGAAACTGTGAGCAAAGTTTAACTGAACTGATGTTCAATGTCTGTGCTTGCACCCTGATGGACAAAAAAGAGAACTGAATATAGATGAGAGTTCTGAAACTGCAAATTTTTAACAAACACATTGCTTTAAGGACAGCATAAAGGAATTTTTGGTCTTTATATTGCTTTTTTTATTTCATGCTAATTTTTACATAGGAATAAAACTATGGCAACCAATTACTCATTGAGAACTTTTACCTCCTACAATATATGTCAGGTACTGTGCTAGATGTTTGAGATACAAAGACAAAAAATAAAAAAAAAAAAAACCCCAAAATAGACATCGCGCCCAGGGAGAGTATATTAAAGGCTGTTTTCATAAACTGATATTCAGAAAACAATATATCCTTTTTCCTACATTGATCAACTTCCTATTTTTTAAGGATTATTTACTGAAAGGTTTTGTCCTGCTCACTTAAAGATGTTTCCCTGATTCTTGCCCTTCCCCACTCACCCCCAATTCATGTTTAAAATAAGTTTCTTCTATCAGAGTAGATCAGCAGGATTTTAGTCAAGGGTATTCTGTATCCCAAGGCCTCACTCAATCATGTGGAGGGCACAGCAGGTTGATAAGAAAAATGGTCTTCAGAAGAGAAAAAGAAAAATATCTTTGAAGTCTCTTTATTACTCTATTCTTGTAAATAATCAAGGAAAGGAAGCATTTAAATCTAAGACAGCATGATAGGAAACACCCATCCACAAATTTAGACTGTGCCAGCATGTAGAAGATGTTCGTGTATTAAGCCACCTTTCCACCTGGAACATCAATGTTTCTGCTCGAAAAATACAGTCTTCTAAAGCAACTGTATCTGAGAACTGAACCAATCATTGTTGCTGCAAAAACTGACAGAAGCCTTCACCACAGTATTATAAAACCCTATCTCTAGCGATCTGTTCCCTAAAACAGATTGCAAAGGAATCTCCCACAGCAAAACTAATGTTATTTCCATATGATAAGACTCCTATTTCAATGTTCCTTTTTTTCTATCTTGTTACCTCTTTCAGTATGTCTTAAAATAAACCTTCTTTCAAAGATCTCTCAGTTGTGAAACACAGCATCAACAGCTGTACTTGTGGCAAACTGCTACAATATGAGACTTCTTAATAATGACATTTATTTAGAGAGTAAACAGGAGAAGATAATTCCCCTTAAAATCCCAGCCTTGTCACCTGGAGGAAATGGAGCCACAGACCTATGTTAATCCTGATCCTTTACATTCTTTGAATTTTTGTCCTTGACAATGAATGTATGACCTAGAACTGCTGAACACTATCAAAGAGATTGCTTTTCACAGTATAATTAGCACATCTCAGGAGCAACCTCAAGAATTCTAGGCTTTTCAGTGTTAGGGGAAGGAAAACTGACATTAGAGTTTAATTACTTAAAACAAATCTACCCAATATAACAACACCTATAACCTGCCACAGATTGTATTCTCACACAAATGTCATGTTGTGATTAATGAAAGTCACTCTGAGAATCCTATTTGCTTTAACATAATTTTAATGACATCTACAACAAAGAACAAATAAAAATGTGAGTCACTAATAGAGTAAACATAGCAAGATTATTTTGTTGCACAGACTACCATTACCCATTACTGTGATATTTATCATCTTTCTTCCAATTCAATTCAATTTGACCTTTTATTAACCATCTATTATTTACAAGGCAATAAGCTGTTTGACCTGGAAGAGTCCATGGGAATCATCTCATCCAACACTAATTCCATGGGAGAAACAGAACAAACGCATATGAACCAAAATAAAAATCCTTTATAAACTAAACCAAGATTCAATATCTTTAATAACTGTTCATACTTCCTTGGACTCACTGTGTACCTTTTAGGAAGTTACCTTATTCCACATTTTTGTCCCCATTTCTAAGATCAGAAAAATATTTCATGATGAGAAGAAGTTATATAACTTCTTTTATGTTAAAAAGCTCTCCAAAGGAGCACTAAATATATACATAGAAAATCTAAGGTAAGTCATAATGTGTACACATTCAATTTTGATAAAATTTCTTACATGGGATGGCTCTATAGGAGAGGGAAGGGGAAGGATACTGTAGATAACTACGATAAAATAAGAAAGAGAACACATCAATAAAAACATTCTGTAAAATTATAATAAGGTCCAAGGCACTTGTCCAGCCTCAGACATATACTAGCTGTGTGCACCTTGGCAAGTCACATAATCTCTTGCAACCTTAGTTTCCTTATCTCTAAGTGCCATTAATAGCACCTACAGCCAATGTCTGTTACATAAATCACTCTTTGTTCTTATTTGCCTGTCCTAAAAGTCACATTGCCATGCCAACTGGATCTGGAAAAAATTAGGTTATCTAGTAGTCCCAATTGCACCCTAAATGTATGCATAGAAATATTTTTCTTCTCTGGACTACTATCAGATGCTTCAAAGTAACTATTCTAATTTTTCAAACCTCCTATACCAAACCTTCCCCTATCCTCAAAAGAGAACCTTGCCTCAATTTGCTGAGAAAATAGAGGTCATCTACTGTGGGCTTCCTCTTATCACATATTCTACTCACCCAAATACTTTTACAACAGTGCAAATATAATTTTCCTTTGCTCCAACTTAGGATGAAAAGGATTCTTTATGTTTGCCAAAGACGATTTCTCTCCTCTTGTCTAGATCTCTTTCCAATTCATCTTTTCCAGAAGTAATTTCCTTTGATCATTCCCTCTCTCCATTTCTTTCTCTGTGTCTCTGTCTTTTTCATTCTATCTCCCATGTTTAATTCTTTCTTACCTAATAGAACTTTCCCTTATCCTTACAAAAATATTCATCTTTCCTCTGTTCTAAAAAAAAAAAAAATAATCCTTCATTTCATAGTGCCATTCCTTCAAACTAACATTCTATATCTTTCCTCCCTTTCATAGTCAAACTTACAGGAAACAAAATAAAACAAAATGTGTCTAGTCAATTGTCTTTAGTTCTCACCTTTATTTTACTTCTCAGCTTTTTATTAAGTTGTTCTCTCCAAGTTAATAAAGTTCTCTTAATTAAATCCAAAGGTGTTTCTTCAGTCATCTTCCTTTCTGAAATCCACATAGCTTTGATTATTCTAAACCACTCCTTCCTCCTACATAGTTATTCTTTCAGCTTTCTTGACCCTACTTTCTCTTGTCTTTCCCTCCTACTCATCTGACTTGTCCATAAAATCTTATGTTTAAGAATTATCTAATTCCCTCTCCCTAACGTGAGTACTAATCAAGGGTCTGTCCTTTTGTTTTGTTTTGCTTTTTACTCTTCAGTTTCTCCCATGATTATTTCATCAGCTCCTCTGGGTTTAATTCACAAAAACAACAACTTCTAGACAGATGACTCCCAATTTTTCTGTCTACCCCCAATCTCTTCCATGGGGTCTAGTCTTATATCACAGACTTCCAGCTAGACATCTCCACCAAGATATCCTACAGGCATCTCAAATAGTAGTTCTGGAATGCAGTTTATCACCTTGCTACCTCAAAACGAACGCACACAATTCTCCCTATTACCACTGAGGGGGCCACAATCCTTCCAGTCACCTTGGTCACAATCTTGGATCTACTGTCCATTCATTCTGCTGACTCAACTTCTTCCTGTGACTGCTATCCCAAAGCATATCCAAGCAGTGGTCAAGACTCAGAATTCTAGCTCCACAAATCTCACGTATCCAATCCCCTTCTCTACATTCAGATGGGCAACAAACTGGTTAAGGTTTTTATCATCTCTTGCCTTGACTATTATATTAATTCCGTCATTTGTCTTATTCTTGTCAAGTTGTTTTACAGAAAGGTTGGATCAGTTCACAACTCTACCAACAGTGCAATAGAATTCTGATTTTCCAGCATCTCAAACATTTATCATTTTCCTTTTCTGTCATATTAGACAATCAGATAGGTATGAGGTGGTACCTCAGATTTGTTTTAATATACATTTCTCTAATTAATAGTGATTTAGAGTATTTTTATGACTATAGATAATTTTAATTTCTTTTTTTCAGACTCAGTGTCTTTATTGATATTTTATATCATGCCATCCATAGAGCTTTAAAGAAACTTCTCTCTACATAATTAATCAATCAATTTACAAAATTTTATTGTTTACTATATGCCAGGCATGAGTCAGGTCCTGGGTAGTATTTTAATAATTATTAAACACAAGCAACAACTAAAATAACTCTTCCCATTCATCCCAAGTATTCATCTTCTCATGAAGCTCATAGTAGCCATATCTTGAAAACCTGCTTTATATCTTCATTCAGTCTGATATTGACTCTTTAGTCACTTTGTCACTGGATACTTATGAATAATATGACACTTTCATTGCTATGTCTTTACTGAGAGACATGAGAACTGGGTGATATAATGTAAGTCAACAAAATAAGGAGACTGCTCACAGCATATTAAGAAACTCCCTTTAGGGGGTGGAGCCAAGATGGCAGAGTAGAAAGACACACATACGCTAGCTCCGAACTCACAGCCCATAAAATATCTGTAAAAAAGAACTCCCAACAAATTCTGGAGCAGCAGAAGCCACAGAACAACGGAGCAGATGAGATTTCTGTTGCACTCTGCGCACTCGGAGCTGAGCCCAGCCCTGCCTTGGCCGCGCGGCACCAAGAGGAGCAGATCCGAGTAGGCTTCAGGGATGGAATCTCCAGTGGCCACATGGGTCCCTCCACCCACAGGTGACAAGGGTTGGTGAAAGGGTCTCTTTGGCGGGTTGAGAGGGCAGTGGGGTACCCCCATAACTCAGGCCCCCTTGAGAGGCAGCAGGGGAGGTGGGAGCAGACCAGGGTTCCCCAAGCAGGCAGGAGCCTGGATCCATTGTTGAAGGTCTCTGCATAAACCCCCTGAGGGAACTGAGCCTGTGAGGTGGCCCTGCCCCCACCTGAGCATCTGAACTTAATCCCACACTGAATAGCAGCCCCGCCCCTGCCCAAAGCCCTGAGGCTGGGAAGCAGCATTTGAATCTCAGACCCCAAACGCTGGCTGGGTAGATCTGGAGGTGAAGTGGGTGTGAAGAGAATATTCAGAGTCAAGTCGCTGGCTGGAAAAATGCCCAGAAAAGGGAAAAAAAAAATAAGACTATAGAAGGTTACTTTCTTGGTGAACAGGTATTTCCTCCCTTCCTTTCTGATAAGGAAGAACAATGCTTACCATCAGGGAAAGACACAGAAGTCAAGGCTTCTGTATCCCAGCCCACCCAATGGGCTCAGGCCATGGAAGAGCTCAAAAAGGATTTTGAAAATCAAGTTAGAGAGGTGGAGGAAAAACTGGGAAGAGTAATGAGAGATATGCAAGAAAAGCGTGAAAAACAAGTAAACACCCTGCTAAAGGAGACCCAAAAAAATGCTGAAGAAAATAACACCTTGAAAAATAGGCTAACTCAATTGGCAAAAGAGGTTCAAAAAGCCAATGAGGAGAAGAATGCTTTCAAAAGCAGAATTAGCCAAATGGAAAAGGAGGTTCAAAAGCTCACTGAAGAAAATAGGTCTTTCAAAATTAGAATGGAACAGATGGAGGCTAATGACTTTATGAGAAACCAAGAAATCACAAAACAAAACCAAAAGAATGAAAAAATGGAAGATAATGTGAAATATATCATTGGAAAAACAACTGACCTGGAGAATAGATGTAGGAGAGACAATTTAAAACTTATGGGGCTACCTGAAAGCCATGATCAAAAGAAGAGCTTAGACATTATCTTTCATGAAATTATCAAGGAAAACTGCCCTGATATTGTAGAACCAGAGGGCAAAATAAATATTGAAAGAATCCACAAAACACTTCCTGAAAGAAAAGAGAAACTCCTAGGAATATTGTGGCCAAATTTCAGAGTTCCCAGATCAAGGAGAAAATATTGCAAGCAGCTAGAAAGAAACACTTCAAGTATTGTGGAAATACAATCAGGATAACACAAGATCTAGCAGCTTCTACATTAAGGGATCGAAGGGCATGGAATAGGATATTCCAGAAGTCAAAGGAATTAGGACTAAAACCAAGAATCACCTACCCAGCAAAACTGAGTATAATACTTCAGGGGAAAAAATGATCTTTCAATGAAATAGAGGACTTTCAAGCATTCTTGATGAAAAGACCAGAGCTGAGAAGAAAATTTGACTTTCAAACACAAGAATCAAGAGAAGCATGAAAAGGTAAACAGCAAAGAGAAGTCATAAGGGACTTACAAAAATTGAACTGTTTACATTCCTACATGGAAAGACAATATTTGTAACTCTTGAAACTATTCAGTATCTGGGTAGTTGGTGGGATTACACACACACACATACACATGCACACGCACACACACATAGAGACAGAGTGCACAGAGTGAATTGAAGAGGATGAGATCATATCTTTAAAAAATGAAATCGAGCAGTGAGAGAGAAATATATTGGGAGGAGAAAGGGAGAAATGGAATGGAGCAAATTATCTCTCATAAAAGAGGCAAGCAAAAGACTTATTAGTGGAGGGATAAAGAGGGGAGGTGAGAGAAAAACATGAAGTTTACTCTCATCATATTCCACTAAAGGAAGGAATAAAATGCACACTCATTTTGGTATGAAAACCTATCTTACAATACAGAAAAGTGGGGGATAAGGGGATCAGCGGGGGCGGGGGGGATGATGGAAGGGAGGGCATGGGGAGGAGGGAGCAATTTGAGGTCAACACTCATGGGGAGGGACAGGATCAAAAGAGAGTAGAAGTAATTGGGGGCAGGATAGGATGGAGGGAAATATAGTTAGTCTTACAGAACACAACTATTATGGAAGTCATTTGCAACACTACACAGATTTGGCCTATATTGAATTGCTTGCCTTCCAAAGGGAAGGGGTGGGGATGGAGGGAGGAAAAGAAGTTGGAACTCAAAGTTTTAGGAACAACTGTCGAGTACTGTTCTTGTCACTAGGAAATAAGAAATACAAGTAAAGGGGTATAGAAAGTTATTTGGTCCTACAGGACAATAGAAGATGGAGATAAGGGCAGAGAGGGATGATAGAAGAGAGAGCAGATTGGTGATAGGGGCAATTAGAATGCTTGGTGTTTTGGGGTGGGGGGAGGGGACAAAAGGGGAGAAAATTTGGAACCCAAAATTTTGTGAAAATGAATGTTAAAAGTTAAATAAATAAATAAAAGAAACTACCTTTAGTAGAGAAACAAACAAAAAGGTGTTGACTTTCAGTAGTTTTCCTAACAGTAAGAAATTATACTGTGGACAGGATTTAGAATCAGAGGACTAATTCCAGATTTGTTATTTATTACCAGTTTGAGCTTGGGTTAAAATCTCTCACTTTCATTTTCTACGTTTGTGAAATGAAGGATTGACTCCCATGGCCCCTTTCAATTCTTAATCTGTGATTTTAGGATAATCATCCAAATATCACAAAACTGGACTGGTATATATTATAACTTCAATGAGATGTCCTACAACTTTAACTCAATGCCAACTACATAAAATAAAAACTTATTCATATTGTATAATTAATTAAAAATGTGTCAGCATTCCAACAAGTCATTGTTGTACCTTAAGAAAGGTTTAAAAATTGTCCCCCATTGTGTTTCTAACCACCAGAAGCTTTGAAACATCATTATAACTCATACCATTAGACTGACAACCAAATTAATGCTTCATGCCAGGGACGGAAGAACTTTATGACATAAAAGCATGTATATTTATATACTTCATTTATATTTAGATGCTCTGTTTAGCTAGCATTCTTTACCTTATTCTCTACAACATACTCTGATCAAATGACACTAGTCTGTTGGCTCTTCTACAAATAAGACATTCCATCTTTCATCTCCAGGAATTTTCCCTGGCTATTTCTTCTCCAACTTTTTTAGGGAGTTCTTCTCTTTAGTGAATTTTTGTATATGTCTTTTCATCTGACCAACTCTGCTTTTCAAGGCATTCTTCTCTTCCTTGGCTTTTGGAACCTCTTACCATCTGGCTTATGCTGTTTGTTTTTAAGATGTCATTTTCTTCAGTATTTTTTGAACTTCCTATACCAAGCTGTTGACATTTCCCCGCCATGCTTTTCTTGTATCACTCTCATTTTTCCTCTACCTCTCTTGATTTTTAAAATCCTTCTTAAACTCTTCCATGACCTGAGACCAATTCATATTTTTCTTGGAGGCTTTGGATGTAGGAATTTTGACTTTGTGGTCTTCTTCTGCGTGTATGTTTTGATCTTCCTTGTCAGCATACTAACTTTCTATGGTCAGAATTTTTTATGTTTGCTCATTTTTCAGCCTATTTCTTGACTTTTAACTCTATGTTAAAGTATGGTTCTGCTTCTCAAGTTGAGAGGGGCATTGTTAAAAGCTACAAGTTATTTGTGCAACTATTTTCAGATATAATTATGGGAACCCATAAATATTTTACTTTTTTAAGGTGCTATTGTCTATGGAGAGGTGTGTTTATTATTGTCCTTAACTGTGCACTGGTTTGTGAGCAACCACATTCTTTTCAATTCTGGAACTGTGAACAACATCCCTGCTCCCCTGCAGACACATGATTTGCCGTGGTAATGCTCCTTCTCATGATGGGAATAAGACCCAGGACCGTGACCCAGTTCCAAATACAGGTAATGCAACAGAGTCCTGCCTGTAGTGTCAGCAAAGGGACCCCAGTCAAACTTCTTCTGACCCTTTGTCTGATCCCTTTACCATCTGTGAACTGAGAGGTCTAGACATCACCACGTCTGCCTCTGATTCAGTCACTTGGTTTGCTGGGGCCTGGTCTGTGCCAGAGGCACTGGATTACACTCCTCTCTTATCCTGTTGTAACAGACCTTTCCTGCCAACCTTCTAAGTTGCCTTAGGCTAGAAAATAGTTTCATTCTGTTATTTTGTGGGTTCTACAGCTCTCAAACTTGTTTAATGTCATTATTTAAAGGTATCTGGAATGATTTGGGGGAGAGATCAAATGAGTCCCAGCCTCTAGTCCACCATCTTGGTTTCACTTTGTTAGTCTTAATTTCTTCATCTGAAAATTGTCTGTTCATATCCTTTGACCACTTATTAATTGGCAAATGACATGTATTCTTATACATTTTACTCAGTTCTCTACATATTTTAGAAATGAGGCTTTTATCAGAAACATTGTAAAAACTGTTTTCCAGCTTTCTGCTTTCCTCTGATTCTTAGTTGCTTTTGTTTATGCAAAACCTTTTCAATTAAATGAAACTAAAACCATTCATTTTTCATTTTATAATGTACTCCATCTCTTGTTTGGCCACAATTTTTTCCCTTCTTCATAGATCTCACAAGCAAACTATTCCTTGCTTTCCTAATTTGCTTATAATATTAACCTTGTCTAAATCATGTACCCATTCTGACCTTATCTTGATATATGGTATGTGATGTTGGTCTATGCCTAGTTTCTGCAGTACTATTTTCTAATAATACTATTATTAGAACCCCAGCAGTTCTTTGTCAAATAGTGAGTTCTTATGCCAGAAACTGGAGTCATTGAGATTATCAAACAGTAGATTACTATAGTCACTGACTATTGTGTCTTGTGTACCTAATCTATTCCACTGATCCACCATTCTGTTTCTTAACTAGTATGAAATAGTTTTTTGATGATTGCCACTTTTATGATATAGTTTTAGATCTGGTATAGTCAGGCCAAATTCCTTTGCACTTTTTCATTAATTCCCTTGATATTCTTGACCTTTTGTTCTTCCAGAAGAATTTTGTTATTGTTTCTTCTAGCTCTATAAAATAATGGTTTTTTTTTGGTGGTTTGATTGATATGGCACTAAAAAGATAAATTAATGTAGCTAGAATTGTCATTTTTATTATATTAGCTTGGCCTAATGGATCAGTAAGCACCTCAACATACACAGGGTGTCCTGCTATCACAGGTTCTTAGATTTGCATTCATAATAGGAAAGGCAACTTTTGAGAGGTTAACAATCACTTTAATGAAGCACATGTATCATTTCTTTAACCAATCTACTTTAACCAAGCACATATATCATTCACCTAGTTCAGGGGTGCCCTCACCCTGAACTTCAAAGAAAATACAGAAAAATGAAAAGTCAATAGACATGCTTCCAAAGTGTCTGACCATTGGCATACATACCAGAGAGGGGACATCTGGGTTTTCGAATGTGGGGGGCTCCTTAGAGGCTTCCAGAATCCTTATCTGGCCAAACAAAGGCTTCCAGTCAGTAAACCTCAAAATAAAACTGCACCTCAGAGTCTTTATACATTTTTTAGAGCCAGAGAGCATCACATCCCTTGAGAACCAGTGTCTCATTAACAAAGGGCATAGACCTTCTTAAAAATCTTCCCCAGCCTAACTATGGGTGGGGAAGATCCTCGTAAGTCACATTCAAATAGATGCATTATACTAAAACAGAAAGAGAAAAATATTCTGTTTGACTTGCCATTATGCCTACCTATGAACAACTGATGTTTTTTTCAGTTATTAAGATCTGATTTCATTTTTATGAGTAGTGTTTTGTAACTGTGTACATGTAGTTCCTGGGTTTGTCTTGGCAGGTAGACTCCAAATATTTTATTCTGTCTACAGTTATTTTAAATGTAATTTCTTGATCTATTACTGCTAGGTTTTTTTGGTAATATATGGAAATGCTGATGATTTATATGAGTTTATTTAAAATCTGCAACTTGCTTAAGTTGTTGATTGTCTCAAAGAGTTTTTTAGTCCATTCTTTAGGATTCTGTAAGTATACCATCATATTATCTGTAAACAAGGATAGCTTTGTTTCCTTATTGCCTGCTCTAATTTCTTCAATTTATTTTTCTTCTCTCATTGCTAAAGTTAACATTTCTAGTATAATATTAATTAATAGTAGTGATAATAGGCATCCTTGTTTCATCCCTGAATTACTGGGAATGTTTGTAGTTTATTCCCATTACATATAATACTTGTGGATGGTTTTAGAAAGATACTGTTTATTATTTTAAGGAAAATTCCATTCTAGTTTTTTGTAATAGGAATTGGTGCTGTATTTTGTCAAAAGCTTTTTATGGATCTATTACGATAATCATATGATTTATGTTAGTTTCGTTACTGATACGGCATTTTATACTATTAGTTTTCCTAATGTTGAACCAGCTTTGCATTTCTGGTAGAAATCCCACCTGATCATAGTATATTATCCTCCTGAGAAATTCCTGTAATCTTTTTGCTAATATTTTATTTTAAGATTTGCATCAATATTCAATAAAGAAATTGGTCTAGAATTTTCTTTTTGTGTTTTGGTTCTTTTGGGTTTAGGTATGAACACTATTTTTTTCATGAAATTAATTTTGTAGGATTCCTTCTTCACCTATTTCCAAATATTTATATAGTACTGTATTTAATTGTTCTTTAAATGTTTGGTAGAATTCACTTGTAAATCCATTTGGCCCTGGAAATTTTTTCTTAGGAAGTTTATTGATGACCTGTTCAATTTCATTTTCTAAAATGGGGATGTCTTTTATTTCCTCTTCTATTAAACTGGGTAATTTATATTTTTTATAAATATTCATCTATTTGACTTAGATTGTCAAATTTATTGGCATACAGTTGGGCAAAATAGCTTCTAATTTCATAATATTGCAAGCAACCAGAAAGCAACAATTCAAGTATTGTGGAAATACAATCAGGATAACACAGGATTTAGCAGCTTCCACACTAAGGGATCGAAGGGCTTGGAATATGATATTCCAGAGGTCAAAGAAGGTAGGATTAAAACCAAAAATCACCTACCCAACAAAACTGTGTACTTCAGGGAGAAAATGGAATTTCAATGAAATAGAGGACTTCCAAGCATTCTTATTGAAAAGACCAGAGCTGAATAGAAAATTTGACTTTCAAGTACAAGAATCAAGAGAAACATGAAAAGGTAAACAGGAAAGAGAAGCCTTAAGGAACTCATTAAAGTCGAATTGTTTACATTCCTACATGGAAAGATGTTATTTGTAACTCATGAGACCTTTTTCAGTATTAGGGTAGTTAGAGGGAATACATACATATATACATATATATACATATACATATACATATATATATATATGCATGTGTTTGTGTGTACGTGTAGGTGTGTATGGGTATGCATGTATATCATGCATGTGTGGGTATGTATATTTACATGGACGTATGTGTGTGTGTATACATATATATATATGTATATAGACAGAAGGCACAGGGTAAGCTGAATATGAAGGGAGAATACCTAAAAAAATAAAATTTACTGTTGAATGGGATGTGCTCAGAGTAAGAGAAAGGGAGAGGTAGAATGTAGCCAATCACCTCATGCAAAAGAGGGAAGAAAGAGCTTTTACAATGGAGAGGAAGAGGTGGGAAAGTGAAAGAAAACTAACTGAGCCTTACTCTCATGGGATTTGGCTTAAGGAGGGAATAACACACACTCAAATGGATATGGAAATCTATTTTACCCTGCAGGAAGGCAAGGGGGAAGGGGATAGAAGAGGGAAGATAATAGAAGGGTCAGCAAATTGGGGAAAGGAATGGTCAGAAGCAAACACTACTGTGGGAGGGCAGGTCAAGGGAGAGAACAGAATAAATGAAGGGCAGGATAGGACAGAACTTAACTATTATGGAAGTGCCTTGCATTGTTATACATGTATGACCTATGTTGAACTGCTTGTTTTCTCAATGAGGGTGGGTGGGGAGGGAGGAAGAGAATATGGAACTCAAAGTTTTAAGAATGAACGTTAAAATTGTTTTAGCATGCAACTGGAAATTAAGCTATACAGGCAATGGAGTATAGAAATCTATTCTGCCTTACAGGAAAACAGAGGGGAAGGGGGATGGAAGAAGGGTGGGTAATAGAAGGGAGGAGAGACTGGAGGAGGAGGTGGATGGGGTGCATGCTGTCCTGGGGTGGGGAGAGATGGGGAGAAAATTCTGAATTCAAATTTTTGTGGAAGTGAATGTTAAAAACTAAATAAATTATGTATTTTTTAAAAAAGAATTGCTTTCTTCAGTCAATTTTTGTCCTTCTCTTTTCAGCCTGTTAACTCTTTCTTGCATAATTCTCAATTCTTTTCCTAATTTTTCTGTTGACTTTATATGATTTTTAAAATCCTCTTTGAGCTCTTCCCAGAAGACTTTTTGTAACTGAGACCAATTCATACTTCCTTTTGAGTGTTTTGCATGTAGGCATTTTGACATCGTTATCCTGGTCTGAAATTGTTTTCATCTTCTGTATCACCATAGCAGCTTTCTATGGTTGGGGCTCTTTTTAAGTTTTTGCTCATATTAAAAGTTTGAGTTCTGCTCCTGGAGTACAAAGGACACCATCCCAACATTCTTGTACTGAGGGCCACGGATCTGTTCACTGGCTTTCTGCACTGGGGTCCCAGGTGCTTGCAGCTTGCCCACTGTACTGGGGCTGACAGAGTCTAGTTGCACCTGTTGTTCCCTGGGCTCAAAGGCTTGGCAGTGTGCTTTCTGTTCTGGGGCTAGAGGCCTCAAACTGGCTTGCTGTGCCAGTGGCCTGCTAAGCCAGGATTGTGGGACCTCCCCAGACACTATCTGCTCTGGGTTGCTCTCCCCTTTTATCCAAGTGAGACAGACCTTTCCTGAATGCTTCTACATTATCCTAAGTTGGAAAATTGTTTCACTCTGTCTTTTTGTAGTTTCTGTAACTTCAGAATCCATTGAGAGGCTTGATATAACACTGTTTCCAAACTTCTATGCTTCTTTCCACTTTTTTGGCTCTTCCAGGCTCATTTCACAAAATATCAAAAGTATCGATCCACTTCAAAATATCAAAAGTATCGATCCACTTGTTGGTCTCATCTCCTTGGAAGGGGATCCTCTTGTCATTTACAACTCTTAAAAATCAGCAAGTATTTCTAAGTTCCTGATATGTGCAAGGAATTTTGCTAGGTGTTAAAAATACAAAGAAAATCATGAAATCGTCCCTGCTTCCAAAGAGTCTATGTACTATCAGGGAATATATTCTGCTCAGCTTAGTGCTCAATTCAGGGAGCATTCCCTCAGAATCTTCTACATTTATTTATTTATTTACACATTACATTCCTAAGTAGAATATAGGGTCCTTGAGGGTAGAAATTCATTGTCATTTTTGTCATCTTGTCTAAGTAGCTAAGGTATGGCTAGCACATATTTTACACAGCAGTCACAATAAATATTTAAGATGAATTGCATTATTCCTATGTAAAAATCAAGAATGAATTTAAAATGAAACATACAAACCAAATGTTTACCCACTCTTCAGAGGGATTGATTGGTTAAAGAGAAGTTCAGGTGTCTGAACTCTAACAATTCTGCAGAAACAGACACAAATAAAAATAACTTCACCTAGCATTAAGAACTCATCATGTTGCTACCATAATCATTTGCAGGAAGGTCCAAAGGATTTCATCAGATTTAGTCCTTGTTTTCCAGTGATTTATACACTGATGCATACAATATTTGTGAATAAAGATGCAGTGTTCATAGACAAAAATTAAAAAAAAACCCACACTTCATATTGTTGTAATACTTTAAAGGCTACAAAGCTCTATCTTCAATAATATAAGGTTGCTAAAGGAAAACTTGGGTCTTTTTGTACCATGTTCAATTTCTGTTGATTAGGAGAAGCATGGAACCTCACAGGTCCTTACACACTCAGGACATCCATGGACACTCTGTATGTATTTTGAGAGTTGAATAGAACTGTGGGCCTAGGAGAGGGGTATGGTGGCAAGAGACTGCTGTAGGCAATGTCCAAAGGACAATATTGATGAAGGAACCTTTTCAGAAGGCATAGGTCCAGGGTTACCACAAAGAAGAAATATGACCTTCTTGGAGAAGCAGCACTCTCTTCTTGCTGTATGGTGAAATCCTGGGCAAAATTCTGTTAAACTTTTATTGGTTATACCTCTAAGACAGACAGTGAAACTATCATTAGACCCATTTTACAGATGACATGAAAACTGAGGTTTTGCAAAGTGATTTGCCCATCATGACAAATATTACAGATCTGATACAGGATTGAAACGCAGGTCTCTGGGATCCAACTCAATCAATATATTAATCAATCAACAAATATTTGTTAAACAAATACTGGCAAGTAATATGCCAGGGGTACTGGAGATATAAAGAAAAAAAATGAAACTGCAAAGTACTCAACATTCTAATCACTACTCCACTTAATAATTTTCATTATTTACGAAAAAATATTATAGGATGTTTGAGCCTGGAGGGATCTTAAAGATAATCTAACTCCCTCATTTTATGAGTCCAAATCCTATTTACTTTGGAAGTGCATGTTTATTTGGCTGCCATGTAAATTCCATGAATGAGAACATCTGATAGAGATAGGATTATATAGGTGCTCCTTTACTGATGGAAGATGGTTTGTTAAGACAGCTGAGGGGAAGCTAAACCATTTAAGAGAAAACAATAAATGACAATTTTGGACCAAAATAAATACATGTCAGCAGGGACTTCCTGTGCTATTTGTTCTATACAAATTGTTCCAATATGAGGAATATTTTACCCCATAATTAAGCTTTTACTAGCATAGAACTTAATTTTCTAGTCAAAGTACTTTCCTTGACTCTTGTCTTATGTGACCCTCACAGCAACTGTTTGGTAGTTAGAACAGGTTTTATTAGTTCCATTTTAAAGATGAGGAAATCTATCAACCAATAAAAATTTACTGAGCTGAGGCCCAGGGAAGTTAAGTGACATAAAATTACACAAAAGTCCAGAGGAGTGGAGAATAGCACAAGGATCACAAGTCCTAGCCAAATGCCCTTACTTAGAATTCAGTTCACAAGGTTTAATCAAGGCTTTAAATTCTGAAAAAAGAACACTTCATACTAAAATCAAATACAGCAATTTTCATTAATACTAAACTCTGTAGGATGGCTCTTCTAGCAATCCAATGTACCAGTTGTTTCCCTAAATTTTAGATGTGCCATTTGAACTTCTTGAAAATCTCCTAAACCACATCTTTTCCCATAGTATTCTGGCCCGATGTTCTACTAGAAGCCAGTGGTCATAAACAATTATCAGAATCATTTACAACTTTAAAAAATAAAAATAAAAATTGATCTGAGTTGAACTTTTGAAATGTCTTAAGGGTCAAAAGGAAAAAGCATTATCAATGGCAGTGATTTTTCTTTATTTCTCTTTATACATCACCTTCTAGGTGTAGATTTATCCTTTTCAGACAAAATAGTAAAAATGAGCTTCTGTGGTTCTGGGAACTACATTGAAACACCTGCTTCTTTTTCTCCAGCTCTTTAACGAGAAGTTATGTTTATTGAACTATACACTGTATATGTACATATCTACATGAGGTTTCAAAGATTTTAATATCTTTCATGAGACTCATATACAACACAGGATACTATGGGAATGATATAATCTTTAATTAGGTGACCAATTCATTCAGAATATAATCAATCTCAGGACTCCATAAATTCTAAAGAAAAGTCAGCTGAAATATTGGATATCATGTTAGAATTAGCATACAATTCATTGCTTTTTAAAAACAATTTATTTTTAGTTTTCAACATTCATTTCCAGAAGATTTTGAGTTCCAAATTTTCTCCCCATTGCTCCCCTCCCCCACTCCAAAACACTGTGAATTCTGATTACCACTTCCCCCAATCTGCTTTGTCTTCCTTCACACCACTCCCTTCCCTTATCCCCATCTTCTCTCTTTTCTTGTAGAGCAACATAGATTTCTATACCCCACTACATGTTTCTTATTTTCCAGTTGCATGCACAAACAATTCTCAACATTCCTTCCTAAAACTTTAGTTCCAACTTCTCTCCCTTTCTCCCTCCCCTCCCATCCCCACTGAGAAGGCAAGCAATTCAATATAAGTTATACATGTTTAATTATTCAAAAGACTTCCATAATAGTCATGTTGTGAAAGACTATATTTCCCTTGCTGGGGATGGAAGCTCAATTCCAGGTGGACAGTCTCGGGCGGGTAAAGGTGGGAACTTCTAAATCTTAGAGTTCTCATGAGGCCCCCCAGGAAACGACTGGGAATCGAGGTGAACCGAGCTATCTAGTGTATTTCCGCCTCTTCCCGTGAGAAACGTGATGGGAGAGAGCTCTCCCCGCCCTCGAGATTGTCCTGGATCTGGGCACACTATTGTTATCTAACAGCACGGTATTCAGATGCAAACTATGCGGCTGGAGAACTTAAGTAGGATCGGGAAAGCCTGAAAGCTCTCTTGGGTGGAGGGGCCACGTGTGTGGACAGAAGGCTCCGCATTTCCTCTTTCTTCTCTCCCCTCCCCCTCTCTCCCCACTTACACTTCTACTTCCAATCTCTTATTGTAAGATCTTTGCCTCCTTGGGAGATCTTTCTCTCTCCCTCCTAAGGAAGAATTCCCCTGCACTTGTAACTAGACCCTGAAATAAAGCTCAACCCTTGTTCGACTCTGGAATGTCCTTTCTCTCATACGAGCATCCGGTTTGGCCAACCAAAGACCTCGGGATAGAGGTAAGAAGACTCGGGTAGCCCTCAGGCCTCTAGGCCTGGCATTCCCTCCTTCCTGTCCTGTCCCCCATTTATTCTATTCTCTCTTTAGACCTTGTCCCTCCCCTAAAGTATTTACTTCTCCTTACTCCTTCTTCCCCTTTGCCCTCCCTTCTATCATGGCCCTACCCCAATTATCCTCTTCTCCCCTACTTTCCTGTAGTGTAAGATCGATTTACATACCAAATTGAGTGTGCATGTTATTCCCTCCTTAAGCCAAATGTGATGAGAGGAAGCTTCACTTTTTCCCTCTCACCTCCCCCCTTTTCCTCTCCATTGAAAAAGCTTATCTTGCCTGTTTTATGAGAGATAATTTGCCCCATTCTATTTCTCCCTTTCTCCTCCCAATATATTACTCTCTCACTCCTTAATTTTATTTTTTTACATATTATCCCTTCCTATTCAAATCACCCTGTGCCCTCTGTGTATAAGTGTGTGTGTGAGTGTGTATGTATAATCCTTCCAACTATCCAAATACTGAGAAAAATTTCAAGAGTTACAAATATTATCTTTCTATGTAGGAATATAAACAGTTCAACCTTAGTAAGTCTCTTAGGATTTCTCTTTCCTGTTTACCTTTTCATGCTTCTCTTGATTCTTGTGTTTGAAAATTAAATTTTCTATTCAGCTCTGATCTTTTCATCAAGAATGCTTGAAAGTCCTCTATATCATTGAATGATCATTTTTTTCCCTGAAGTATTATATTCAGTTTTACTGGGTAGGTGATTCTTGGTTTTAATCCTAGTTTTTTGACTTCTGGAATATCATATTCCAAGCCCTTCAATCCCTTAATGTAGAAGCTGCTAGATCTTGTGTTATCCTGATTATATTTCCACAATACTTGAATTGTTTCATTCTTGCTGCTTGCAATACTTTCTCCTTGACCTGGGAACTCTAGAATTTGGCTACAATATTACTAGGAGTTTTTCTTTTCAGATATCCTGCAAGAGGTGATCAGTGGATTCTTTCAATTTTTATTTCAATCCTCTGGTTTTAGAAAATCAGGACAGTTTTCCTTGATAATTTCATGAAAGATGATGTCTTGCTTCTTTTTTTGATCATGGCTTTCAGGTAGTCCCATAATTTTACATCTGTTTTTCCTGGATCTATCTTCCAGGTCAGTTTTTCCAATGAGATATTTCACATTGTCTTCTATTTTTTCATTCTTTTGGTTTTGTTTTGTAATTTCTTGGTTTCTTATAAAGTTATAGGTGCTATCTGCTCCATTCTAATTTTTAAAGAACTATTTTCTTCAGTGAGCTTTTGAACCTCTTTTTTCCATTTGGCCTCCTCATTGGCTTTTTGGACTTCTTTTGCCATTTGAGATAGTCTATTTTTAAAGGTATTATCTTCTTTAGCATTTTTTTGGGTCTCCTTTAGCAAACTGTTGACTTGCTTTTCATGATTTTCTTGCATTGCTCTCATTTCTCTTCCCAATTTTTCCTCCACTTCTCTTACTTGATTTCCAAAATCCTTTTTGAGCTTTTCCATGACCTGAGGCCATTGCATATTTTCTTGGGGATTTTAGATGCATAAGCCTTGACTTTGATGTCTTCATCTGATGATATGGATTATTCTTCTTCATCAGAAGGATAGAAGAAAATACTTGTTCATCAGAAAATAACCTATAGTCTTATTTTTTCCCCCTTTTTGATGATTTTCCCAGTCAGTTACTTGACTTTTGAGTACTTTGTCAAAAGGTGAGTATACTCTGGGAACCTGTAAGTTCTCGGTTCCTCCAAGGTTGCACAATCATGGGAGAGGAGTTTACTCCTCTCTTGGCCTGCACTCTGGTCTGGAAGAAACCACAAGCTTTACTGACCAGGATCTGCAAGTAGGATTCCCACTCCACAACTGCCTCCAGCTCCACCATACCAGCGCTCCTCTTCACCCCAGGACCGCCACTCAGGGCTGAGACCCAGATCAGAGTCTGAATTCCTCCAGGGTCTTTAGAAAGAGGGCTCCAAAAATGGATGATGCTGCCATCTGGGGCTGCCTGGGGCACCTGGGGCTGAGGCTTGGGGAGGACCCTGCTCCCTTCTCACCAAGGTGAAAGAACTTTCTCAGTGACCTTTGAAGCTGTCTTTGGCTTTTGTAGGTTGACAGATCTGGGAACTGCAGCTGCTGCTGCTGGTTCCCTGAAGCCTGCTCTGGTCCTATCTGGGCCAGAGTCACTAGGCAAAGGCTGGGCTGCACTCCGTGGGCTGTCCTCCACTCCCAGACTGGTGTGATAGATCTTTCTTGCTGGAAAACTCTTTCACTCTGTTGTTTTGTGACTTGTGCAGCTGTAGAATTTGCTTTAGGTCATTTTTTACAGGTATTTTGTGGGCTGTGGGGCATGGAGCTTCTAGAGGTCTGTCCTTCTACTCCACTGTCTTGGCTCCACCTCCTACAATTAATTGCTTTTTAACAAATTGTTCTCTGTTAACTGAAGCTGATTTTGGAGAATGACTGAACAAGTTGTGGTATATGACTGTAATGAAATATTTCTGTGTTATAAAAAATGATCAGCTCAGTGATTTTAGAAAAACATGGAAAGACTTTCCTGAAGTAGTAAAGAAAGAAATGAGCAGACCCAAGAGAACATTGTATAGTAACAACAATATTGTCTTAAGAATGACTTTGAGTGAATAAGTTATTTTATCTATTATAAATATTCAATTTAACTGTAAAGGACATTTGAAGAAAGACACTGTTTGCTTCCAGAGAAAGAAGTGATAAATAAAAAGTATGTATATCACATATATGCACCCATTGTGTCTGATGGTAGCTGTATTAGAACAAGAATTCTTTCTAAAACCAGCCCAAAAGCCCATCCAGTCTTTGCCTGATGACATCCAATGAGAAGGGAACCACTACCTCCCAAAACAATCCACTATACTGAAGGATAGTTCTAACTCATAGGAAATATTTCTTTACATATAACTTAAAGTTTTCTCTTCATGAATTCTACCCATTGCTTAGTTCTTTCCTCTAGGACTAAGAACAAACATAAACCCTAACCCATTTAAAAGCCTTCAAATATTTGAAATTGATTAATTATACAACTAACATGTCCCTACCTGCTGTCTCTTTTTTTCCCTCCAGTCTAAAGATTTCCATTTCGTCAAATGATTCTAATACTCTATAAAATATATATATATATTTATATATATATACACACATAAATTTGTTTTATTTTCAACTCATGGATCACTTCTGCTTAGCTCCTCTCAGCCTGACGGGGAAACAGAGGGGTGAGAGGAGGGGTAGGGAGGGGCCTTCAATCTTCCCCCACTCACCCATCTATCTATTCTTTATAAGGTAAAAGATCCTGAGGCTGTGAGGTGAAATTTCTTGAGACGATAAATGAGGTAAAAGTTGAGATGAAATTTCTTGAGACTTGGTCTGTTTTCCATGTAGCTGCCCTCAGGGCCTAGTGTTTGTCAGTTCAGTGGTGTCTGCCTAGAGGTGTCCACACTTCATTAAGACCAAACCTCAGTCCCAGGAGTTCCTATCTATTCTAAATTATTTTAGGACAAATCTGTTTTAACCCTTTACTTTTGCTGCTCTATGTTTATTTCATAGTGATTTATTTCATAGTAAATCTGGAGAGCCTGAACATTTCTCACCTACCCCATCATTTTTTCAGAATGCCCCCTATGCCATGATATTGATGTCTGGAACCATGCTACCTCTCCCCTTCCCAGAAGATCCCTAGATTATCAAAATATTTCCTAAAATATAGTTCCTTGAACTAAACATGCTATTTCAAATGTTATCTGATCGATATACAGCATAATGGGACTTTGACATCACTAGTCCTAAACAGTTTTCCTTATCATAGCCTAAATTTATATTACATTTTGTGGATGCAATATTGTATTTTGTTGAGTTGTAATGGACATTCAGTCCACTAACATACATATATATACACATATGTACATACATACATATGTGTGTGCATGCATATATATGTTTTTGTGTGTATCTATGTATTTACACACACATATAAAATGAACTATTGTCTAGGCATAACTTATCCTTTTTATACTTGTGAGGCTGACTGAATGCAAATGTAAGACTTCACATTTATCTCTGCTGATTTTTATATTGTTTGATTAGGTCCAAAGTTCTAACCTGTCAAGGTTATTTTGAATCTTCACATTCTCATCCAGAAGTATTAGCTATCTTTCCCAGGTTTATATTATCACATATTAGAATAATTACACATCTTTGGATATCTTTTCCTTTCTTTTAAATATAACAAAAGGCAGATAGAGGTTAATGCTACTTAAATTCACAGTTTAAAATTTTCTGACCTAGAAAACTACTTGAGCATAGAATTTACTGTTCAGCTGTCTAAACATTTCATTAACTTAAAGACCACTGTATATTTCCAATCTGCCATTGAATTTAAAAAAAATCAGAGGACAGATGGGTTCTGTGATTCACCCTTTCCCAGAATAATAACTTAGAAAAGCCAGTCATAGAGTATCACATCTCTAAAGAATTCCATTAGAAGGAGAAATGGATACAGAAGGAGCAAATGTATGCATGAAATGAAAGGGAAGGGAGTGATTAAAAATTATAAACAAAAATAAAATTAAAGTGAAAACTTAACTCTTGCATTTAATAAAATGAAATAGCTAGTGTCAAGTACTTACAGAACTGAGGAAATCATAGTTGAGGTGTTGAGGTATATGGTTTTCTCTCTCTCTCTTTCTGCCTGCATCCACAATATAAATACATCCTTTTTATTTGCATACATATATGCACGTCCATGCAAAGAGAAGAGAGCGTGCAAATTCCTACATTGAGACAGGGTTGAAAGGCTGCATTTTGTTTTGGTTCAGACCCACAGTTTCATTGGAAGAGAGAATTCACAGTGAGGAAACTCCTTATCACTGCATGTAAGCAATAGTACTGCAACTTATACTTAGAAAACTGCTCATGGGCAGCGAGAGTCTGCCTGACTTGCCCAGGGTCATAATACTAGTATGTGTTGGATTTTCATGATCCCAAGGCTGATTCTGTCCTCATTATCTGACACTGCCTGCCCATGAAATGATGAAGGGAAGCATAAATTGACCTAGACTTGAACAATTAAATAATAAAATGACCACTTAGGAAATCGGTACCCATTCAAATATATTTCCACACTTAGCGCTAATTTCTCTCCTCTGCTCCTTAAGTCATAGTCTGTATCTGGTGCCCAGTGTGGATACACAGTTCCGAATAGGATGATTTCAATGCCAAAGCACTCTAACATTTGCAACAATGACATCCTTTTTCCAAAATTCAAATTTGAAGTGAAGGATGCTATAACATCTTATAATTTTTTTGAAACAACTGCACCCATCAAATCAGCATTAGATTTATTTTTTTGTTCTATGTAATTTTAAATCATATGAAACATAAGAAAAATAATTTTTTAACAGTTTCAGACTGTAATATTGACATTACCTTTCGATGTTTCATCTTACACAAACATTTAACAACAGAATTCCTTTAAACAGTAACCCTTCTTAAGGAATTTGAATTATTCAGTTCACTTAAATTGTGACACACCATTTCAGCTACACTGAACAATAATTATTTTAGAAGATATCAGTTTGATTCCTATCTCTTCTCTTATTACTTATGTAACAATGGGCAAGTCAAGTAACTTCTTTGGGCAAGTTTCCTCATCTGTATAATAAGGAAGTTGGACTTAATGATTGTTAAATTCCCTTTGAGTTCTCAATCTATGATACACTGTAAAGCAAAGGGAATTCCTGTACACTCCTGAGAAAGCAATTCTGTAGTAAAATTTTTATTTAATGCCTTGGCTCATGCTCATATTCTACCAAAAGAAAGAATATGCCCAGTGCATATTTTTTTATTGGCTAGGTATATTATATTTTCTATTTAAATATATTAATATATCTTTGGATAAATTCACATGTCTTGGCAATACACTTTCTAGAAATGTACACATTTCTAATGAAGTTGACACATGCATCGCCAGAGCTAGCTCAGTGTTTGGGAAGCTCTGAAGGAAAGTGTAGGAGAGAAGAGATGTTAGGTTGCCTACCAAACTGAAGGTCTATATAGCCACTGTGCTGACCTCATTGTTATATGCCTATGAAACCTGGGTAGTATAGCAGTGCCATACCAGGAAACTGAATTGTTTCCATTTGAATTGTTTTAGGAAGATTCTGAAGATCACCTGGCAAGATAAGGTACTAGACACAGGTCTATTTTCAACCTAAACTACCAAACATTCAAACTCTGCTACAGAAAGTGCAACACAAGTGGGCTGGCCACATTGTTCAAATGTCAAATGTACGTTTGCCTAAAAGATTATTTTATGGAGAACTCACATGAGACAAGCCCCCACATAAACGTAAGAAACCGCAAACAAGAGCACTCTCAAGGTTCTTCTGAAGAATATTGGAATTGATTGTATGACATGGGAGAGAATGGCAAGGGGCCACCCGACATGGCATTCCTTCATCAAAGAAGGTACTGTGCTCTATCATTGAAGTAGAATAGCAGTAGCTCAAAAGAAATGTTAGATGCACAAATTTAGAGACGTTTCTACCCCAAATGTCCATATAGACTATTTGTGCCCAATCTGTGGTAGAGCTTTCCAAGCTTGTATTGGTTTGATCAGCCAGAGTGAGACAGACTATACCTTGACTACAATATAGTGTTGTCAATTTGGTCCTCTTCAATAATGAATGACAGCAAGCAATTTTATACTTTTATGAGAGGATACTGTCTGCCTTGATGTATTTATATTTGTGTTCATGACAAAAATTTTGAGTGTGCTGTACTCTTCTCCTTGTGGAACTTGTTAACTTCTTCTAAAGATCTGGGATTTTGCCATATGATTATTTCCTACATTATTGAAATTTGTAGCATGGTGAGACAGAGAGCTAGACTTCCTCTAGCCTCAGGCACTCACTAGCTGTGTGACCCTGGACAAGTCACTTGATCCAGTTTACCTCAGTTCTCTAATTTGTAAAATGAGCTGGAAAAGTAAATGGCAACCCACTCCAGAATCTTTGCCAAGAAAACCCCAAACGGGGTCATGAAGAGTTGGACAAGATTGAAATGACTCAATTTGGACTCAGGAAAACATGGATTCTAATTGTGCCTAAAACACTAGCCCTGTGACCATAGGCAAGGGAATTAACCTGACTATTTCTCTAGATTAAGCCTTTCCTATCTCACTACTAGTACCCTCTATTATCACTAACATTTATATTGTGTTTTAAAGTTTGCAAAGTACTTTGAATATGTTATCTTACTTTGTTCTCACAACTCTTATAGTATCCATTTGACAAAAGAGAAAACTACAGTTGAGAGAAGTTGTGGCTTACCTACAGTCACACAGAGTTAATGTCTAATGCAGAATTTGAACTGATCTTCCTGACTCTGAGTCCAAATGCTACCCACTGTACCACGTGGCTATTACTATCCCTAAACTATTTCATATTTGGTTTATTTTTATTTGATATATATTTATTTTTGTGCATTTAGCTTTCATGATATGAACTGAAAGCTGCCTAAAAGCCAACACAGAATATATGTTAAGTATAAATAGGCTACATCATGTTATCAACAATTTCATTTTAAAAATGATATAAATGTTATGTCAAAGTTTGAAAAAGGAGATGGGCCAGGCATGCAGTAAAAGTGAGGGATAATGTACAGATAAATCAAGCACTACAATGATGATTGTGGTAGGCATTGAGCAAATCATTTTTGGAATACAACTGAAAGGAGGACAAGAATATTATAAAGGTAAGTAGGAGGGATGGATTGTGAGCTACGTCACTAATGGAAGTACCCTCACAGAAAAGATCATGGATCCACCAAAGGAATTTTCACATAGCAAGTATCCAGAGTTTGTGTCTTACTATTTTCCCAAATCTAATTACAGTACTTTGATAAATATTTTAAGGAGATGCAAAGCCAGGATACAAGGTACAATGAAACATGAGGTGGACCACTTTTTTTTTCTGTTATATAAAATAAAATAGGATTTAATCACAAACCAGAGCAGATCAATTGTTATTAAAATTCATTGCTTTTTACATTTATTGGGTCAGATTTATAATAGTATAGTCAGCAGATGTGAATGCTTTCAGCATACTAATATTTTCAAATAGAAAACAAATTTTAATTATTTAGAATGCAGAAATAAATATGTCCAACATTAGTTACATTAGATTACATTAGTTAAATAAGATTGCTTATTAAATACTGTTGAGAAGAAAACCTCACATTAAACTGCCTCTACTAACTACTATTTGTCTCATCAACCTACTAAAAACACACGCAACAGAGAAGGGTCAAAGGTAGTGAATGAGACAACAGTTACTCAACTGGTGTCTGATTCAGACACAAATGTTAATACTCAGCACTAATTTTATGACCAGAACTAGCCTTAGGGATAATTTTTATTCAGTCACTATCAATATCCTAGCATCCCTTACACAACACAACCAGGGTAAGGCTGCAATGATCTAATCAGTTCATTGATTTAACTTCTGTCTCCCATCTTCAGAATTTTGCTGATCAAAACAATTTTCTCACTCATGTTTTCCACCATTAACTGAGCTGACAGAAGTCCCAAAATCTGAAATCTCTGATTCAGTGACAGAAGTCAACCTCATACATGAAAAACAGAAATAAATGAGAATTCTAGTATCAAACTCTAACTATGACACTACAAACTAAAAATGAAAGCTTCTTTCATATATTTTCAATCTCCAAATGTCCTGAAATTGTATTATTTTGATCAAATGCTAGGTGATTTTGATTAGAGAACATTTATTCTTTAAAGAAAAGCAATCATACTAAGGTTTAAAAATAGTTGTGAGTTTATACAAGAAAGTCCAAGGAATATATTATAATATAATATAATATAATATAATTTAATATAATATTGTATAACCCTACAAACTCCAGACACACTAATTGGTAACTTGTAATAATCTGGACAGAATCTGATGTGATATTTAGAAACAGAAATACATGCTAATCAGATTAATAAGATATATAGCAAATTAGAAGGATCATAGGTTCATAGATTGAGATCTGAAAAGGATTTCATGGGACATAAAATTCAACCGTCTTATTTTACAGAAGAAGAAACTAGGACCCAGGAAGGGGAAGTATCTTACTCAAAGTGACAGAAGTAGTAAATCTCACTGGCAGGATCTGAAATTAGGTCCACTCAGCATTCTTTCTAAGTGTTTTGGAACATTCTTGTTGTCAAACATTCAACTGGATTAACTTGATTTACTAATCAAAATGTTTCTGTAAAGCATGCAGGGAAAGTCTACTCATTGGTAATATTTCCTTGGATTACTGTTTGACTTGAAAATAATGAAACTACGAGTCTCAAGACAATTTGTAATTCTTAAGTACTGCCCAATCAAAGACCTTCTCCAGTAGATGTCTATGCCAGGTTCACATATTTTCTTCCTGAAATCTATCCATAGGCCCCTTGGTCAGTGAACCTCAGGTTATGAATTTTTATTCTAAGGAAATTATAATCAATCTGTATCACTGGTGGAATCTTCTGAGAGCTCATGATTTTGTTGCAAAGATGGCTGTTAAAAATACTTGAAAAGTTTTAGATGAAGACATCAAAATCTCCCAGTTTTTTAAGGAGTTGTTTTAATCATAAATCACATTCTTCAGTGACTAACCCAACCAGTTTGAAGGCGAGTAGCATGGTCAGAGGCCTAAGAGCATTTGTGTTTCCACTGAGAAGGTGAGGTAGGGCAGGGAGGGGAGAGGAAGGGATGAGGGGTTGGGATAGAATACTGAAGATCTAAATGTCTACTCTCAAAGTCAGTAGGAGTATGTTGTCTGAGACACCAAGGCCACATATGTTTGATCTGAGCACCATGGAGGCTCCCATGAGTTCCCCCATTCCTTCTAAAAGATGAACAGAGAAAGTAGCCCAAACTGTGCTAACCAATATGACAAGATGACCATCAACCAAAAATCCCTCTTCCAGGGTATCAGGGGGATATGGTCTGGGCAGTAAAGCTGGATGTCAACCAGAAATCCTTCCTCAAAAAAGAATTAAGGAAATGTGGTCTAGCGACAAATGACATAGTGACACTGTCAGCTGAGTATAACTGGGGGGAATAGGATCTGGTACTGAGGTGAAAAAACAAACAAACAAAAACCATCAACAACCCAGGATAAGACATTAGTACTGCCTACAAAAAGAGGAAAAAATGAAGAAGTTAAGGCATTTAGAATAAAGTAGTTTATTATGCCTAATGAATCTGAAATGGATGCATTACATACAACTTATCAGGCCAGTCTGCAGAATCAGTTGATCCTGTCCCAGGCCTAGAGTTCTCAATGCATCTCTGCAAGCATGATGCATTGATAAACATCAATTGTTTCAAATGTAAAAAGAAGAGTCTGCCTGTGTTTATATGATGCTCAACATTTACATAAAAAGGGAAAAATTCCCATATATCCAGATATGTTTTATATGTAATACCAATCCTCCAGAAATATGGAGCCCTCTAGACAACTGATTTTTTTTTTTATGTTAGGTATCACAGGGAGAATCATTAAATATGTCTTTCTAAAGTATTTTTCAAAACTAAGCTAGTTGTGCTCTGGTAGAACAAATGGAATTTCTAACTGCCACATGAAAATGTTAAGTTTGTTCTATTTACATGTCTGCTGCATAGGACAGAAAGGCTGCCTAATTAAACGAATGTTCATGGAAAGAAGACAATTCTTCAAAGAATAAATCATGGGCCCAATGACAAAATAGGTTTTTCTAACATAAACTTGTCACTTTAAATGAAATCTACTGTGTACCAGAGTTCAACCAAAGCTACATAAATAGTGTCGAGGCAGACACTGTGCGTTATTTAAAAGCAGGCATTGGCAAGTTCTGTCTTAGATAAAAATGGGTAGTTTTTAATTTTTCTTTTCAAGTTCTTTTTTCACTTTGAGGGGCAAGAAATGGTTTCATTTTAGCTTAATAAAACTCAATGGAATGCTCAAGGAGCCCTGAAAGATTTGAAGCAATTGGAAAGCAGTTTTCAAAGAAAGTGAATTCCTTGCAGGCAGAGATTATCATATTCTTCTATTTGTAACCTCAGCACTCAGCACAGTGCTTTGTAAATAGTAAACATTTAAGGCTTCATTCACTCATTAATTCATTAGGTGACATCTCCCAAATCATTAGGCAATAAACAGAATTTATTGAACAACTTCTAATGTTCAACAGTTGACACTGTTAGGAGTTTGGTTATCTGTTCAGGAAGGCTTGAGCTATATTTGAGCCCAGAAATATGTTAGGTTTTCATTAGAATTCACAGAAGTCTATCAAGAGAGTCCCTTGAGGACATATAATTCAACTCCTTCATTTTATGCATGAAAAGAACAGGTCTGTTAATGCCTACAAGCCACAGAGTTAAGGAAAACAACCACAGCAAAGCCCAAGTATATCGACTCCTGGACCAATGTTCTTTACGCTAGACCATGCTTTATTATCAGTTATATGATAAAACAATCTTACCTTTCAAAAATCAGTGTAATCTCTATATTACATTTCATTATGTTCAAATAAGAATTGTGTTTATTATTTCAGAAACAAATAACTCTTTTGACTAATAATATAAATGTGTTGTAAGAACTATCCTCCTATGAAACATAAAAGAAAATTACAACTCTCACTTATATAATCTTTGAGGTAGATAGTATAAGTGTTATTATACCCATTTTATACATGAGGAAATTGAAACTCAAAATTTCAATGCTCACATTAACAGTTAGCAGTCAACCCTGTGTCTTCTGACCTTCTTTAAGTTGTTAGATGTAAGGGATGCTGGGTAGGGAGAACCAAAAAGAGGCATAATTGTAGAGCAAAAAAATTCAGGAAGGATAGATGCTTGGGGGATTGGGAGAAAAAGTGATAAACCAGTAGGGGGAAATAGTAAGAAGGATCCAGTAGACATATAGGAAGGGAATAGCAGGAGGGAACAACATCATGGATATCAAGGGAAAATTAGAAGAAATGGGTATTCCAAAATATTGAATAAAAAGTTTAAATAGGATGAATACTGTGAAAAGGCCGTTGGATATTAGCAATTAAGAAATCCCTAAAGATATTAAAGCAGTTTAAAAAGAGCACAGTAGTGATGGTAAAAATCTACTAATTTCTAAATCCTCTACAATCTGATTTTCCAACTTTTTTTCATCTATAGCTATTTGATATCACCCTAGTTTAGACTTTGCTTATCACTATTGCATAGTTTGTGAACTGGTCTCTAACCAACAATCTTCTTAAAGCATAGGTACAATCATGTGTCTCCTTTGCTCTAAGTCTTAAATATATTCAGTATTCAAAACCCTCTCCAATCCGAATCTACCCATTTCCCAGCAATAATTCACTCTGATACCCTTCACAAACTCTACTTTTCAGCCCACTTCTGTGATTTAGACATTCTTTCTTCAGCCTTATCCCAACATCACCTATTTGTGCACCCTATTCTCCACTGTTATCCAATCCCCAGCTTTACCTGTTGAAAACTTTTACTTCCTTGGAGGGCTTGCTTAAGCAGCAATATTTTTCAGGTCTTTCTAAACCTACCTAAATAAAAGTGAACTTTCTCCCTCTTCACTTTTTTTTAATCTACTTTCTATTACATTAATTTTGTGTGTGTCTTCGGGGATTATGTTGCTTAATTTTAATCTTTGTATCCTAGTATCTGGCAAAAAGTTCATACTTAATAAATGTTGAAATAAACTAAAGTGAATTAAAGGGAATACAGATGACATTCCCTTTCTTGTGGGGTGGTATCCAGTTTCTTGAATACAATTAATTACCCTCCAAAAAATATAAAACAAGCAAAACCAACTCCTCCCAATTACAACAAAGGGTCATTTGTGTATGAAGCTTCAAGCTCAATTTTCTGATAGTCAGTGGTCTCAATAAAAGCAGCATACGTATCTCCTGCTTGCATAGTTTGACCTCAGAATAGCATGACTATACCCCATTTAAAATTCTAAACTCTTCAGCTTTACAAAAACTAGAAACAAAAGGTAGGGAAATTGGAACATATTTAAAGTGGGAAAAATACGCTGCAAAAAATTCCTTCCAAAATGTTGAGTATTGTGTTGAAAGACAACGGTTTCCCAAACTTCATTTGTATTCTCTAAATTCTTGGAATATATAGCATTGTATTCATTGCATCTTTTTTGCCCGTTTGTAAACAGAAATTTGTTTGACAGAAAGTAATTTTGAAACAACTCCACCAAACATATTTAAATAGGTTGACTTCATTCACCATCACAAGTATCAGTCCAAGTCCTGGCTGGAATATTTGCCATCTTTATCGTTCCGCTGACATTACAGCTAGTACATTTAGTGCATTCCAGGAGTGCACACCAGTGATGTTATATACAAACACGTTTCATTTGGCTGTGCTTTGAATACATCCTCCTTGAATACTAGATCTCTAGTAAATCCTCTCCTTAGTACTGGGACTCTAGGTCTGTAGGTGCAGTAAACAACCAGCTTACACAAGAGAACAGGTCCAATTAAAAACTTTAGTGGAGAAAGTTGCTAAAGAAACTGTTGTAGGTGGGTTCAATAAGCATTATAGCTTCAAACAACATTGTTACTTGGAAAATTAGGTCACACTCGCCTGTCCCCATTCATTTCCCCCTCTCACAAAACAAAACAATTTTAATGTATCTGAAGATTCAGGATTACTCCTTGGGGGGTGATCATGCATCAGTACTCTCATTTTTAGTAAAAGGATACAGTGATATGAAAACTTGACTGACAGGCTCTGCAATCAGATAGAAAGTTACCATCATTCTCATCAGCATTAGTACTTTCACATCCCATAACATTTGACACAGAGTATGAATAGTCTTAACTAAATAAAACTCAATGCAATTGGACTTAAATGTATCAAATTTGCTTTAGCCTATATTCTTATTTCCTTTTCACCTCCTATATCAAATCTAGAATTAGGACCATGACTGAGAAGAACTGCTGGGTTCTAGGTCAGAGAGTAAGTGGTATGTCATTGAAGGAGTTGCAAGCTGGAGTTCACACCATCTTTTTCAAAGAGTTTTTTGGATTCTTTTGGATAAAAAGGGTAATATAAGCACAAGTCATTAGCTGCTATTAATAGTCACTACAAACATATCAGTAAAGCCAAGTACATGCCAGTTTGCAAGTGCTTCTGAAACAAGTGAGTGCTTTCAACTGAATTGGCAGTACATTTTTCAAATGGCAATGATTGTTATCATTGCTTAGTCGAGTCAGCTGCATAAAAGAGAGCCTAGCCATTGCTCTAAAGTTTTCCCCTCTTTCTTTTTTCCTGGCTTTATCTTAGCTTGAGAGTACTGAAAAACAGTTCGTATGAGAGTAAAGGAAGCTTTAAAAAAAACTTCAGGTCTAAGGATGGATGAATTATGCCTCATATAACAAAGACTTTACATTTCTTAGTACAACGATTTACCTTAGGCAATTTTCTGAATTATGTGAAATTATCTTTGACCCTTCCACTTAAATATACAAAAAAAAATGTTACCTTTGGGATATTTCTAAGCTCCTTTTCCTTTCTGGAAGGCCCAGTATATTCAGATGGCTCTTCAGAGTGACTGTCCACCCAGGTTTTCTCTTACCACATTTATGATGGACGTTGATCCCAAACCCAAACAAAATGTATCTGGTCTGGGCTCCATTCCCTGAAATGCTCTCATATTTCCAAGGTGATAAGCAGATTTGATAAACTAATCTTCTTTAATGGATGCTAATGTGCTCTTCTCTCCCCAGTTCCTCTTCCAAAAGAGGCATTCAATTTAACAGTGACTTTCTGGAATGAAAGCCTTAACTTAGTTCTAATGGTGGGGAACTCAGGTTCTGAAATGGTTAAGGAGGTACATTCTTAGAAGGTAGTAATTTGCCTTTCATCTCCAAAAGAAACATATAATGAAATGCTTACTTTTTTGTGGTGTAGTTGCAGTCACACTTGCTTCTCCACCTGCTTTTTATATGGTAAATATCTAATATAGTCATTGACTATACTAGTTAATTTTTCTTTTAAATTTACTAAGACTTACCAACATGGAAGAGATTTATGTCAAAGGAAAATTGTAGGGTGTGTGGAGGGTGGTTTACTTAGGAACAGTTTGTTAGAGAGCAATGTTATTGTTCAGTCCTTTTAAAGTCATGTGTGACTCTTCATGATTCTGTTTGGGGATTTCTTGGGGAAGATACTTAAGTGGTTTTCCATTTCTTTCTCCATGTGAGAAGAGACTGAGGCAAACAGTATTAAGTGACTTGCCCACGGTTATACAGGTAATAAGAATCTAAGATGAGTTTTGAATGCAAGAAGGTAAGTCTTCCTGACTCTAGGTCCTATACTCTTTCCAGTGAACCATCTAGCTGCTCTGGAAGCCAATGGAATGCAGTCAAAAAGAACACTGGGGATCTTTCAAAGTCTTTTTTTTTTCACCTTGATAGAAACGTAATAGAGTAGAAATGCAGAATAAGATGTACACATTCAGACATAGAAAATCTGTTGATTTGTTCTGCTGGACTATCTCTCTTAGAAGGGAAGGTCTTTTATTGGGGAAGAGGGCAGGATATGGGTAAATTGTCTGTGACACCTATACCTTCCCTTTGCCCCCAAAACATCAAAAAATATGTTTTTAAAATACACAGACAAAACCAAAACTGAGCAGAAGGAGAAATATACACACAAATGGAATAGCTTTATTACTACCTTAGTAAATTTTATATAGCTATCTCTTGAGAGAAATCTTGGTGGTATAGTAGTTAAAATGTTCTTTTAATCCAATCCAAAAAACATGCATCAAACACCTACTATGTGCCAATTAAAAGCTAGGAATACAATTAGTAAAAATAAGGATAGTCCCTGTACTCAAAGACCTTACAATTTAAAGGAAGAGACAACACACAAAAGGAGGTAGGGGATATCAGGGGACATCTTGTTCTATGGAAGGGAAACCAAGCATAACAGCAGATGCAAAGTGGAGTGAGCTGAGAGACCAGTTTCTAGTTTTCTCTATAAAGTGAGGTGTCAGAAAGATTGTGGTACTCTGCCCTTTAGCCCTTCATTCAGAGGCGAGAGGAGCCTGAGAGAGGTGGTATTAATGAAGGCAATAGTCAGTAGCACGGTGGTGAGTTTTGAAGTGATTGAGCTTAACCTGAGAGGGGCATCTTGTTGCCTGGAGTTGAAACCAGGCAGGAGCAGCAGATGCAGAATGGTGTGAGCTGACATTTCTCAAATAAAAATATCACTTCATTTCTAGGGAAAGAACCTAAGATCTAAGGAGACAGACCTTCAGTCTCTTCATTAATAAACCACTCTTCCATGTTGTAAGGTTGTCTTGATCATTCCCAGCTTAGATTTTCCTAGTTATCATCAATCCTTTCCTTTTTTTAAAATTGTTCTCTAACTTCTCCTTATGGTTGGAGATGATCTTGCATAGTTCCATCAGTTACATCTAGAGATGACAAGGTTTGGGTGTGTATCTCTCCTTGGAGGTGATCAGTGGAATTTGAAAGAGTCAAGAAGTAGACCAGCATGACCTCAAGATGTAAGCTAACAGGAATAAGACCATGGGAGTAAAGAAACAAAGTGAGTAGTACAGGGGAAAGCTGGGCTATGTCATTTGTGTGCCCTTTGTGAAAACAGTAACATCCTTTGGAATGGGAGCTTTAGAATAATGGAGTTCTTCAGCCTGTTGCAGTTTTGTCTGAAATGTTTCCTTTTGACCACCAAGAGAGGTCTTCTGTCCCAAAGACTTTGAAGGCTACAGGTATGGAATTCCAGAAACTCCCTGAAAAGATATACTCATTTCCTCCTCTCCACCCCAACCCACAACATTTCTTTTCTGTATGAGTGACTTTTTCTGTACAAACATTTCAGGAGGATTCTATTAAATTTTTAATTTATTCTGCAGAGGAAAGAGTTATGTGGTATATTTAGTGTTTTCAGTCTGATCTAGGATTTCCCAAATATAATCAGTGCATATTGAAATCTTGTGTATACACCAAAATTTTTAAGAAGTGTTATTTATTGTATCTAATTTGCCAACATACATGTGACCCAGGATCCAAGCCTGGTGCCTAACACTCTCATCATTGGTTGAGAGAATGATTAAATGACATTCTATGCCTGCATAAGGGGTAGAGATAGCAAGGAATCACTCTCTCTACCATAAGGAGAGTATGAAACAAATAGATCAGGTTTGAACCATTTGTTACATATGGTTTTGTCAGTCAAGAGGACTGTACAATTTTAGAAATTGTTTGGTGTGCTTGCTTTTTTTTTTTGTTGCTCAGTTGTTTTCAGTCATGTCTGACTCTTCACATACTAGACTGGTTTGTCATTTCCTTCTCCAGTTTATTCTGCCAGGGAATCCCAAAGATGGATTTCATAACCCTTTATTTTTTATCTAGAAAAATATATTCCTTCAGCAACTATTCATATGAACACTATTTTTCCCAAAGCTTGACTTATGTGCAGTGCTTAGAATATGTCTGATGGTTATACAAATATCTGCAGAGTACTTAGTCTGTGTATAGTGTTTCTTACTCATGTGTCTACCTTCCTACCCCTGTATCATAAATATACCATGCAGTAACTATACACTCTGTGAGATAGGGCAGTTAGTACAAAAACAGTCATTAAATTACCGTAAAGGAACTGAGCAGAGAAAATCTTGGAAAAGAATCAAGATAGCAAGTCTCTCTCTGGCTAGTTTTGTCTAATGCTATCCCAAAACCCTAGCAGGCTTCTGTGAGCAACCTAGTTATAGCCTGACTATATCAGCATTCAGCTCAACCCTCATCCTGGCATGTGAGTCACACCTTCTCAATGAAGCAGCTGTTCCTACCATCCTCTCATCATTCTCTCCCTAATACTCCACTTATACTAACCCTGTGCTCCAAATCCCTCTGATCCCTAGACTAGAGATGGTAATCCATCCATCTGGAACTGGCTGTTCTAGCTTGCTGTCATTGTAATTAAGGACTGAGTGCAAATTAATGCATTGTAGAGTTTTCCTCATTTAAAGGCAGCCTCTCATGCCCAATGGAACATGAAATATATATTACCTGACTTAAGGCAGAGATTCAGTTTAAGGCATTGGAGAAACAAGGGGGAAGGAGACATTAAAGATGGAGGAATTGTAGGTACTGAGTCTGCGGCTAATATTAAGATTTAATCTGTTGAGAGAGCAAATGGTCAGCTAGACAGGAATAAACAGGGCAATTGACTGCTGAGCCACTGCTCCTTTTCCCTTTACTCTGTACTCAAGAATCTTTGATTCCCTTTATAAATTCAGATACCAAACCATTTACATCTTGGTAGATGGTCTTTGTAAGTTATAGTGAAAATATTTGCCCTATTGTGGCTAAAACTTTGTAGATGACTCTCTCTTTACTGATTGACTTTGTAGTAGCAGCTACCAATATTCCCCACCTTGGTCTTGCCTGCTTGCTAGGAGCAGATTGAACCTGTGCTCCATTAACATAACCTTCAAGAACTCAGGGCCACCTCTATGTCTTGGAGACGCATCAGAATGGGACATTAACGGAATCTTCCCATGAATTCCAAAAGGAAAGAAATAAACAATCCACGCAAACATTACTACCTCTCTTGCCCTTTGCTTCCATGTTTGAATGATTTAGGAAACAGATTATTGGATGAGCTAAGGAGATATAAACATTTGTAGACATTTTTTTTTTCCTACTTAAAATTTCCTCAAGTGAAAATACTGCAGCCTCTGGAGATACTTTTCCCTATGCTCTGAAAACTCTAGGGCATACTCTTAATTGATTCTCAGAGAAAAGGTAACAGGTGCATTTGGTAATCTACCACCACTATCATGTTGTCAGGATATTTTAGGCACAGTTTTTGAACAATCTTTTATTTCAAGAAAAAGAATGAGAAATGGAATCTGTGCATCAGTGCAAAACACACTGTTACTATGGAAGAATATTTATCAACTCCCATTCAATCTTAAATGTCAGTTCGAGCTGGTAGAAAGTAGCAACCAGCAGGATTACAAAGTGATATGAGTGGTATTTTAATAGTGAGAAGCATGCTATATCAATAAAAGCAGAGCATATCAATATTTACTTGGGCACCTATTTTCTTTCCAAACAAACACTTGGAATTGTATTTTCCTACTTAAGACCTCATAAATAAGATTAAAATAATTCATCCATATGTAGTTAGATGGCATAGTAGAGTGTTGGACTTGTAGTCAGGACGAATTGAGCTCTAATCATGTTTCAAACACTGTGAACATACATTATCACTGGCTGTTCCCCTATGCCTAGAGTTTTCTCTTTCTTTCTCTCTACCTCCTTGTTTCCCTGGCTTCCTTCAAGTCTTAGTTAAAATCCTGCCTGCTAAAAATAAAAACAAAACAAAACCCCAACTTTTCCTGGTACCCCCTTAATACTAGTGGCTTCACCTTGTGGCTATCTCCAATTTATCCTGGACATAACTTGTTTTTACATAGTTGTTTGTGTGTTTTCTCACCCAACGGATTGCAAACTCCTTGAGGGCAGGGAGTAGTTTTGCCTTTCTTTATATCCCCAGTGTTTAGTAGAGTGCTTGGTACATCATAGGTACTTAATCAATGCTTCTTGACTGAATGACTACAAGTAAGTCACTTAGCCTCTCCAAACTTGTTTCCTATGGCTGCTCCATCACACCCCTTTCTGGGACCAAGCCCCTCCTTTTTTTCAGTTTCCTTTCGTGCGTAGTCTTCCCTACCATATGGAAGGGCAAGAATGCTATTTCTTTATCCTATTTGCATTAAAAGCACTTAGCATAGTGCCTGGCAACAAAAAAGGCATTTAATAAACTTGTATGGATTGAGTGACTGACTATAGTGTCTTCCTGTTACCGACTGGACATTTAGAATAGGAGTTAAGCTACTTCATTTGCTTTATTTTTTCCCTGGGAAGAAAATGAATTCTCTCAAAGCAAGTCATTATTTGGTGAATATGAATATGAATATGTTCTTCAAAATTGTTACATCCTAACAAATAGGCAGTTAGGTTTTATAAAACAGCAAAAGCTTTTATGAAAAACTTAATGAAAATTAATAAGCTCCTGATAAATAGGGGCAATTTCATTTACTACACTTACATCCAGAACATCTATCACAGTTCCTTGTATGTAGTAGGTACTCAATAAATATTTTCTGATTGATTAATATTCTAGCAGTGAGGGCAACTCTCTGCAAATGTAAATATTTTATGTGATCTATTCTCACCATTTTGGCAGACAGCTAAGGGAAAATTAAATTAAGAATTGAAAACCAATTATTCCACTTATCCAATGGAATGTTTTTAAGGGGATTCTGTTATAGCTGTTTTTCTCAAGCATCTTTATTTCAAGTGATTACATTCTATCTTATTATATTCAATGAAATAAAACAAAACAACAATGCCAAAATAGTACTAGAAATGTGAATTTCATTGGCATTATCTATCATGGAACAGAAACAGCAATAAGATAGACAATTAACCTTTTTTTTAAAGGAAATCTGTGTAGTTGTAAATACAAAATACAAAGCAAAGTATATGGTAATCAATATTAGTCTCATTCTCATTGGCTTCAATGCTATGGAATAATCTTGAATAAATCTATCATTCATAGTGGACATAAAACATATCAACTCTGCTTGTTTAATATCATTGTTTAAATTTGAAATTTTTAAAAATAGTAGTGAAATGGTCATGGACATAAATGATAAATAAGAATTTTACAATCTAATGACTAAACAAAATTAAATTTTGATATGTTTTGATCTTCTGTATGTACATAAAATATGTATATACATATATGTATATGTGTATGTATATGTGGTCACACAATATGTATATCTGTGCATATATACGTGTCTGTGGAGAGGGAGGGAGAGGGGGGAAAGAGAGAGAGAGAGAGAGAGAGAGAGAGGGAGGGAGTTTCAAAAGAGTGACAGCATGGGAAAGCATAATGGAGTATAAAAGACCTAGGTTCAGATCTTGTAGCTGTGTGATTCTGGGCAAATAACTTCACCTCTGTGAATCTTAGTTTTCTCCTCTATAAAATGGTCACACTGACAGTTTTAGTACCCATCTGCCCAGTATGTGTTGAAGCCTAAGTGATATAATGCATGTAAGGGATCCGTCAAACTTTATAAAATGCTATGTAAATATCAATTAATAATAATGATAATAATAAAATTATTATCAGGTATTGTACCACTATCAGCAGCACTGATAAAAAAAATTTAGCCACTACCAGTACCACTACAATAGCAACAGCATGAGAGTAAATGAAAGGCTCACGTCGGTTATCCCTGACTTCCTCCTGAGGGTCAAGAACACATTTATAGAGGGCAATGATCCACAGTTTACACAGGAATTGTCAGTGGTGAGGGTAGGGTTCAGGGTTGGAATGGATTCTCACTATTGCAAGAGCACAAGGTCTCTGGAGTGCAGTCCTCTAGGCCTTCCTTACAGAAATAACATGCTGTATGGTCTCAGTAATTCAGAGACAGAAGCCCTTCATTCCAATGTGCTGCTTTAAAAATGATATAGTAAGGTAACTGGCAGCATAGGCTTTTGAGGGGCACACACTCTGACTGCATCCTATAGGGGTGTTTCCCCAAGAACAAAGAGCAGAATCAACATTCCAAAGATAACTCTATGCAAATGAACTAAGCAGAGTCTAGAAATTTGAGAACAAGTAAAAAATACAACAGCTGTGTCTGAAGGTTGTGCTGGGCAAAGATACAGATACCAGGATTTCCTTGACCTTGCATCCTGGATACCCTTGGTCTATAACCAGAGTACAACAGCTGGTCAAAAAAGTGTCAGCACATTATATCACTAGCCAAAGAATAACTTTATTTATTGCTTAGATAGTCTAGCTTCCTTATTGCATTTATTTCATCCCAAATCAAACCAAACTTATACTTGGGGGAAAACAGTTTTGTCATGACCTCTTTTGATAAAGACATTTAAAAGAAGTTTTACTGCATTTAAAGTAGACAAGTATTTTGAAAGATGACTAAAATCAATAGTATATTTACCTCCTTTATGACCACCAAATAAGATACACACAAGAACTAAATTAATATAAATGCAAAATCCTGTTTATGGAAGTAAATACAAATCTAAATAACTGGACAAATATTAATTGCTAATGAGTAAATTGAGAAAATGTAATAAAAATAACACTAATGTCTAAATTATTTTATTTATTTAATACTAAACCAGTCAAATTCCCAAAGAATTATGTTATATAACTAGAAATGATAATGATGAAATTTATCTGGAGGAACAAAAGGCTAGAAATGTCAAATTAAATAATTTCCCAAGAGTAGAAAGGGGAACTACCAGTGCCATATCACAAACTATTTTACAAAAGAGGAATTACCAAAACAATTTGCTACTTGTTAAAAAATAGAGAGATCAACCAATGGAACAAATTTAGTTCACAGCATACTGTAACAAACAAAGTCAGAAGTCTAGTGTTTAATAAACTCTAGCTACTGGGCAAAGAATCTTTGAAAAAAAAAATTGGGGAAACTGGGCATCTGGCAAAAATCAGGTGTATACTAATACTTCATATGACATAAGAAGATAAAACTCCAAATGGATAGATGATCTAGATATAAAACATCATATTTTTTTCAAAATTCCCTCTAAAAAAATCAAATTAGAGGGGCAAAGAAGAGTTGATTTCTCAGATCTTTAGATAAGAAAGAGTTCATTAACAAATAACAAATAAGAAGGATAACAAATTAAAATGGAATAAAGAAGTCTTTGTACCAACAAGGTCAATACAGCTAAGATCGAAACAGAATAGTTAAATAGAAAAAAAAATCTTTGCAATAAGTTTCTCTGATAAAGGTCTCATTTCCAAGATATATAAGATAACTGAAAAGTGGTCAAAGGAATATGAACAGGCCCTTCTTAAGGGAAGAAATTCAATCTATATGTAGACATATGGAAATATGCAAATAATTAGACATAAAAATTAAGACAATTCTACCTTTCAAATTGACAATGTTAAAAAAATGAAAAATGTTAGAGGAAATGGGGGAAAGCATGCAGATTGACATACTATTGATAGGAGCTGTAAATTGATCAAGTTATTCTGGAAAGTTATTTTGAATTAAGCTGAAAAAGTTATAAAACTGTCTATGCTCTTTTACTCAGCTCTACATTTGAAATCCTATGATCCTACTTAAATAGACCATGAAGAGAATAGCCCTTCTAAACAAAGAAATTTCTTTTTTAATTATTAATTAATTTATTTTAAGTTTTCAACATTCATTTCCACAAAATTTTAAGTTACAAATTTTCTCCCCATATCTCCCCTGTGCCCACCTCAAAACGCCAAACATTCTGATTACAACTTTCACCAATCTGCCCTCCCTTCTAACATTTTTCCCTTTCCTTATCCCCATCTTCTCTTTTATCCTGTAGGGCACGATAAATTTCTATACCTCATTACCTGTATTTCTTATTTCTCATTTGTATGCAGGACCAATACTCAACATTTGTTCCTAAAACTTTGAGTTCCAACTTCTCTTTCTTCCTCCCTCCCCACCCATCTCCACTGAGAAGGCAAGCAATTCAATATAGACTATATTTGTGTAGTTTTGCAAATGACTTCCATAATAGTCATGTTTTGTAAGACTAACTATATTTCACTCCATCCTATCCTGCCTCCCATTTTTCTATTCTGTCTTTTGACCTTGTCCCTCCCCAAGAGTGTTTACTTCTAATTGCTCCTTCCTCCCATTTGTCCTCACTTCCATCATCCCCACCCCCCCAACCTGCTTATCCCCTTCTCCTCTACTTTCCTGCATTGTAAGTTAGGTTTTCATATAAAATTGAGTGTATATGTTATTCCTTCCTTGAGCCATATGTGATGAGAGTAAACTTTACTTTTTCCCTCTCACCTCCCCCCTTTTCCCCTCTATTAAAAAGACTTTTTCTTGACTCTTTTATGAGACATAATGTGCCCTAATCCATTTCTCCCTTACTCTTTCTAATATATTCCTCTCTCACCTCTTAATTTTATTTTTTTAGATATGATCCCTTCCTATTCAACCCTGTGCCCTGTATCTCTCTATATACACATATGTATGTATGTGTGTGTGTTTATTTGTATAATCCCACCAACCACCCAGAAACTGAAAAGTTTCAGGAGTTACAAATTTTGTCTTTCCATGTAGAATGTAAACAACTCAACTTTAGTAAATCCCTTATGATTTCTATCTCCTGTTTACCTTTTCATGCTTCTCTTGATTCTCATGTTTGAAAGTCAAATTTTCTTTTCAGCTATGGTCTTTTCATCAAGAATTCATGAAAGTCCTTTATTTCACTGAAAGACCATTGTTTCCCTTGAAATATTATATTCAGTTTTGCTGGGTAGGTGATTCTTGGTTTTAATCCTAGTTCCTTTGACTTCTGTAATATCATATTTCATGCCCTTCAATCCCTTAAAGTAGAAGATACTAGATCTTGTGTTATCTTGATTGTACTTCCACAATACTCGAATTGTTTCTTGCTAGCAGTTTGCAATATTTTCTCCTTGTCCTGGTAACTCTTGAATCTGGCTACAATGTTCCTAGGAGTTTCTCTTTTTGGATCTCTTTTAGAGGTGACTGGTAAATTCTTTCAATATTTATTTTGCCCTCTGGCTCTAGAATATCAGGGCAGTTTTCCTTGGTAATTTCATGAAAGATGATGTCTAGGCTTTTGTTTTGATCATCACTTTCAGGTAGTCCCATAATTTTTAAATTGTCTCTCCTAGATCTGTTTTCCAGGTCAGTTGTTTTTCCAGTGAGGTATTTCATATTATCTTCCATTTTTTCAGTCTTTTGGTTTTGTTTTGTGATTTCTTGATTTCTCACAAAGTCATTAGCTTCCATCTATTCCATTCTAATTTTTAAAATACTATTTTCTCAGTGAACTTTTGAACCTCCTTTTCCATTTTTAACGCATTCTTCTCCTCATTGGTCACAATATATTTTGACATCTTTGGGGAAAATTGTCTTTTCTAGGGTCTACTAAAAAAGAGCTTAGTTCTACATGTTTTCTTCTATTTATCAATCCCCTTTTCTTTTACTCATGATCCATATAGATCTTCTCAAAGAAACTGTTTTGTTTAGAAGGGTTCTTCTCTTCATGGTCTATTTAAATAGGATCATAGGATACCAATTTAAGAGCTGGAAGGTGGTGGCTAGACCACAGGCACAAAAGTAGAAGTGTCTTATAGAAAATATGATTTCTGATCCTTTGATCTCAAAATCAAAATTTTTTCCTTATTGTACTATGGTGCTTTAAATAGATTCATTTGTTGATGTGACAAAGACAACAAAAAAGGCAACACGTGTATCATCTCTGATATAACGAATACAGAAAACAAAATTATATCTTCAGTGAATTGATTTGGACATTTATTATTGTATCCAATCACAAATGCTTAGAACAACACTGGGAATTGGGTAAATGAGGTGTCAATTTACACATATTTGAGAATGCACAGGGAAATATAGACAAATATTGAAATGTAAAAATATAAAGTGATATTTAAGCAAAGAAATCTATGAGAAGTGAAAATAATAGCTACTAAAAGTACCACTTGTTTAAAGATGGCATTTTGATCTTTTTACCTTATATGAAATGAAGCTGAGAATTAAAACTACAGAGCAACTACAAGTAAAAATAACTGAATTGGATTTACTGAAATATTGGTTTATGTTATTATTACCACCAACTAAATCATTCATGGATAGGAGGAAGCTGAAAGCCTATCAACCCTGAGAAGAACTGTTATTTCACAAATTGTCAAAACCTTAGGGAATATAACCTTGATAGTGAGGCATTCATTTCTTTAAGTCTCTTGCAGATGAAAAAGTGTCATACTGAGTATGTATATAATTTGCTGTCTAAATTTTGCCAACATTGTATGGCATCTGATCATTCTGAAAGATAATGAAGTAAAGGAGTAAAGGAAGAGTTTTTTCTTCCTTTAAAAAGAAAGTTCAACAGTATGGGAACTGGGCAGATGATTTCTTTAAGAGACGGAAATATAGGTCATCTCCTCTTTTGTTTTAAAAGTGTAAGCCACTGCATATTTGGCTAAGTATATTATCTTATTCTCAGCTTTGTGCTATCGTTTAGTCAATCAATTTATTTCAATGCATGAAAATTATCCTAGATTTTTTTGAGCAATCATAATGGTTTATTTATAGGTTAGACAAAGGTTTCTAAAATTATATCTGAATCAAAACTCAAAATAAATGCTATAAATTATACAAGTGCTACCTGCCAACAGATTTTAAAAAAGGAGTTTTGTAGTAGAAAATATATAAAATTTCCAAACATATTATTTTGGTTTCCATATATCTGTCTATTTTTTCCTCCCTCCTCTCTCTCTCTCTCTTTCTCTCTCTCTCTCTAACACATGCGCGCGTGCGCGCACACACACACACACACCTTTCCAAAATTCTTTACATTAAAAGTTGGATGTAAGAAAAAAATTCCTAACAATTACAGCTATCCAAAAGCAGAATGTGTTGTCTTGGGAGCACATTCATGAGAGACCTCATAAGAGGTCTTTAAGTAAAGTCTGGTGTTGTAGTTGTTTGTCCTTCGTTCTTAAAGGAGACCAATGATATGAGGAAGGTGAATTTGCAAGTGAATTGGATTTAAATGATGCAGGGATGTGCACAGTCATCAGTTTCAATATCTCTTTTAGAACCCTCTGGGTCCAGTGGCAAGACTTAGATCACTATGACTGGAGATAGCCCTGGATGTAGTGGGAAACCTTGGCTTTTATAAGGTAAGGTCTTTCCGAGTCTCAGTGTGTCTGAGGCAACACTCATTCAGTCACTAAGGCTAGGTAAGAAATGAAGCAAAAGATGACTTCTTTTATCCACAAAAAAAAAAAAAAAATCAATCTGGGAGGGGAAGTCCCTCAAGGTTTCTGACCTGAACAGAAACAACTGTTATTTATACTTACTCTGAGCCAGCCAAACCCAAACAATGCTCGACAGAGACTTGAGCTGGGACTTAATCATGGACTGCCAGAGTGATTTGGGCTTAAGGCATAGCCAAGTATTTCCATATGAATTCCAATAAGCTTCATCCAAACCTAGTTTTCTAGAGCTCTATTTCAAGAAATTTATAAAAGGTTGGTTTTACATTTGTTAAGTATATAGATCACAGATTAGATTTTCAGGTATAAATTAACATATTCCAGTCATATAATAGAGGATTTTTTTTTCAGCACTGAGTTGGATTAAAGGCTAGTGTGAATCTTTTCTACCCTGATATTCTATGACTGACTGAATTTCTTGTTTATAAGCAATAAGTGCAAAAATGATGAACTTTTGCTTAGATAATATGAACTCCTTGAGGAGGGAAGAGGAGGTACATTGTTATTTTACTTTTGCCTTCTTATCTTGGGCACCCAGAATAGTACTTTGCACATAGTAGGACTTTAGTTGTATCATGAGAATTGGCACATGTAGAGATTGCCTCTGAGGTCATCTTCCACATGGAGAGGCTGGGGATTCTGACTCTGGAATATGATATATAATGTAATAGCTTTGGAGAAACTAATATACGTAGATTTTCCATAATCACATGATTAGTTTACTAAATACAGTTGGGAAAAGTCTTTTTGATTGACTGGCTAGCCAGAATTGAGAGTGCCTTAAAAATATGCCAGTGCCCAGAGTCAATGAGAGAAAATGTGGTAAGGGTAGATACCTTGGATTTTCTACCCAGGGAAGTTACTTGGGGGCCTGTAACAATACACATCTTTCCTTTGCCTGCTTTGGTGCTTGTTCTTTCATTTTAAGTAAAGATTAAAGAGATTTGAACCTTGTGAGTTTCAAAAAGTTAGAAGATCAAGCCTCTAGGCATCAAAGAATTGTAGATTTGAGTTAGCCTGCACGTGTGCTGAAAAGAGCAAGGAAAGACTTTCATGAGTCCAGGGAAGATGAAGCCTTCCTCTTGAAGGTTGAAGACAAAATGTACCTGATACTCTTGATTTTTACTTTTACTGTTGTTGTACCATCCATACTCGTCAAGAATAAGGTAAAGAGTATTGCCTCAAAAAAGGAAATATACTTGTTATAATCTAAAATAAGCTGAAATAGTCCAAAATTTTCCCCACAAACATTAGTGCCATATTTTGGCTAAAAGAACACATCTGAATAGTGAGCTGTTTGGTGAGCTAAAGCAGAACCACCACAGGTTGAGTATGAAGAAGAAATATTAAAAACTTCAATAACTTTTGAGATATTAAATCCCTAACTGCTACTAAGAAATAAGAATACTAGACAGAAAAGAGTCTAGTTTTCAGAAATGAGAGACTCAGGAGGCTCTTTTCCAAAGTGAGAGGCAGTTTTTGCTAACAGGTATCACCAAGAACAAAAGAGCCATCCAAGAAATTTGTTTACAACCAGTAATATGGGCTTGGAGGGAAGGGACCGAGAGTTATGGGTTTTAGCATCATTGATAGTAACTTAGCAATACTTCAAGATGTATTATACAGACTTGTACCAGAGCCTATAGATCTTAGCTTGAGATTATTTCAAATATTTTGCTAGGTGATTTTTTAACACATGTGTGAGCAATTCTTATGGCTTTCTAAAAGACTGAGGCATCATGTCACTAAAATGCCTTGTTCAGTATCACACTATGAGCCAGAGAAGCTTAAGAACAGTCCTGGGGTGTGCTCAGGCCCAGTTCTTTTCTTCCTAACCCTTATGGCTACATTACCTCCCACTAGAGTCATTCAGCCACACAGGAGACATGTCCTAATTGATATGTTAGACAGCTCTCACACAGAACTTGGTTCTGAATCATTGTCTTATTGCATAACATCCAACCTAATTCTAACTGAATGTGATACAGAAAACTAAGAACAAAGATTTTAATGGAATGACAATATCTATCTGCACAATGGAAGAAAGAAGATGGCAGAGATTTTGCAGCAGATATCAATAATGGGTGGCATGGTGATTTATCCAACAATCTTATTGTCATTATGATGAAAAGAAAGTAAATTATGAAAATCATCTCTACCTACACATCTCCTCAAGGCATAGGGAAGGATTTTTTTTTGTCCTATTAAGCAATGACCATGTGGTGCCTACTAGGTCCTGGGGAAGATTCAAAAACAACATACAGTTCTTCTCTAACAACATCTAGGAGAAATAGAAAATGTACATTGATCAACAGAATATAAATTTAATCAAATGCAGGATAAATCAGTTCTAGTTTGGGAATTGAAGAAGGTTTCTTTGGTGAGCCAACAGTTGATATAATAATAATGGTAATAAAGTTGATAATGATGATATATTATCTGATACTCATGACAAGGTAGGTGTAGTTATCCTCATTGATAGAAGAGGAAACAGGAGGCAAACAGTTCAAGGTCACTTCTCTAGTAAATGTTTGAGGCCAGATTTGAACTAAAGTCTCCTTGACTCCAGGCCCAGCCACCGTGCCACCTGGCAGCTTTGAAAGATGAGTGTATATGAACAGATAAAATTAGTTGCTTGGAGGAAACTCATTAGTAGATTGGTTATTCAGTCAATAGATATTGATGAACTATTTACTATGTGGCAGGCATTGTACTAAGCACTGGGAATACAAAGAAAGGGCAAAAGCAAACAACAAAAAAAAGAAAAAAAACATCACAGTCATTTCTATTAAGAAGCTCCATCTAATGAGGGAGACATCATGCCACCAACTATGTACAAATAAGATAGATACATAGATAGATAGATGATAGATATGCATACTTACATACTATATACATATATACACATATACATATGTATATATGTGTGTACACATGCACACATACATATATACTGGAGAAAATGAACAGAGAGAAGACATGTGCATTAAGGAATCAAGAAGGGAAGAAAGGATTCTGGTAGAAGGTGGGATTTTAGAAGCCAAGGAATTTAGAAGGTAAAGATGAGAATGGAGAAAATTCCTGGTATGGAGGGCAGTGTGTGAAAATGCCTGGAGTTAAGAAATGCAATGTCTTGTGCAAGGAACAAAAAGTGGGTCAGTATCACTAGATCGCTAAGCAACTGTATGGGGGTGGGGTAGGTTGGAGAATTGGAACATGACACAAAAAGACTCAAAAGGTGGGAAGAAAGGATATTAAGGGCTTTGAAAATCAAACAGGATTTTATATTTGATCCTGGAAGTAACAGGGAACCACTGGAGTTTATTGAATGGGGATGGTCAGATCTGTACTTTAGGAAGATTAGATTTGACAACTGAGTAGATGGGAATGGGTAAAAACTTTGCCCAGGGAGACAGGCCTGTAGACTATTGCAAAAATCCAATATGAGATGATGAGGCTCTCCACCAGAGTGGGGGCAGTCAGAGGAGAGAAGAGGGCATATATGAATGCTGTTTCAAAAAAAAAATCAACAGGACTTGGCAGTGGGTTGGATATGCGGAGTGACCACGAATGAAGAGTCAAGGGTGACAATTTCGTTGGAAGAATGGATGACTTAGGATTTTGGTACTAACAACAGTAATAGGGAAGTTAGGAAGAAGGAAAAACAATTTGGGGAAAGATAATAATAGTTCAGTTTTGGACATGCTGAATTTAAAATGTTTACAGGTCATCCAGTTCAAGATGACCAAGAAGCATCTGAATGTGAGACTGGGGTTATTAGGGGTTAGGGATGGATGGGAATATTTGAGGATCATCAGCATAGCGATGATCATTAAATATAGGAGAGGTACTGAGATCATTAAGTGAATTTGTATAGAGGGAGAAGAGAAGAGGACTCTAGATAGAATACTGGGTTACATCTATGGTTAGCATGTTGGAACCTGGACAAAGATCCAAGAAAGGAGACTGAGGAGGGTTCAAAGTAATAAGAAAGAACCAATATAGAATGGTGTAGCAGAAACGCAGAGAAAAAACATTATCAAGAAGACGAGGGTGATTGGCAGTGTTGTTAAAGATTTCAAAGAAGCCAAAGGGATGAGGATTGAGAAAATACAATTAAATTTGACAATTGGTAACTTTTGGGAAAGTAGTGGTGGCTAACTAATGAAATTGGAAGCCAGGCTGTAGAAATTTAAGAAGAGAGCAAAAAAGAACAGGAGGTGGAGGCCTTCACTGTAGATGGCCTCCTCAAGCACTATAACCATAAACAGGGAGGGTAGGGTCCAAATGTCAGCAAATGTACTGAGGTAGTTAAGCACAGACCACAATCAAGCCACAATAAGTAATTCGCTTTATACAGTGAAGAGATATAGTTTACTTAGCATGATTAATAGGTCTTTGGGCCACTCTGGGCCATATCTTACACACACAATACACGTGCGTGTAAGAGGAGTGGTTGAGAATCTGCTGGTCTAGAATGCATACTGAAAATGTTGATCAGACAAAGTTTGTCATTATAAGGGATTTTAGGCACTCTATTGGTATTAATGAAACATACATACTTCACTGCTGAGAGCAAAATACTGTGCTTTCTCCTTCCACAATACTTCTCTCATGTACTCTTAAAAAAAATCATTCTGACCCTTGCTGATCTGTGGAGACAGAGTGCCCAATTAAATTACTTTCATTATAAAAGCACATACAGCTAACTACTTTTTATAGTACATGATTCAAAACCTATAATAAGCATCACAGAAAAGGAGCACAAAAGCTCTTTAAAATTAAACGGAGACTTTTAAACAATTGGTGATACCAAAAAAGGTCAGAGAGAGCAACGAACTTCAGAGGGCTCAATTGGCAAAAAAATTAAGGAACAGTCATTTGAAATGAGAGAACATTTTAATAGTCATTCTTGTGGAGATTGCAGGAGGAAGAGTAACAATTATGATTCAAAATGAAGAAATTGAACTTACAGGAGGAATTACCTGTATTAAAGACTAGAGCTCTGAACTTTTCTTTCTTATTGTCAGCGAAAGCTCAAAGCTCTTTCACCTCTTTATTAATTAATCCTTACATCATCCACAGACAGTAAGAGGTGAGCAGAAACTGACTACCATTCCCATTCAGATAGAAAGAAAATTGAGACAGACTCCTGTCCAAGGTTACAAAGCTGGTCTGATGATAGGCTGAGGGTAAGTAAAGCTCCCACCTCCTCATTCTCAGTGCACTGCTCCCTCCATTGAATTTGTTACTGCATTAAAATAAATGAAAGAACACAATAACAGAGAAAGTAGTGAAACAATAAACCAGTGTTGTAACATGCTAAAGATATTGTTCAGTCATATGACTGAAAGACAATGGGGTGTACCAGAAAGAACCTGGAACCCTAAGGAATGCCCATCAACTGAGGAATGGTTGGATAACTTGTGGTAGATGCATGTGATTGAAAAATACTGTGTTGTGAAGAAAAAAGGAAACAAAGACTTTTAAAGAGATTAGACATATGAAATGATGCAAAATAAGCAGAACCACAAGAACAATTTATCCTAAAATTTTGAAAATGAATAATTTTGAATAATTCTATAAACTGATGATTCTAGAGGATCCAGAAAGACATACTACCCTTTTACACAAAGGTGACAAATTTAGGGTGCAGAATGAGTCGTAGAGTGTAGCTGTATATCTTACTTAATATCTCTAGCTATTAAAATTTAAAACTAAATAAGATTTTTGGGACATGCTGCATATATTTTTGTCTACAGTCAATAAACTTATTAGTTATACTTGACTATACTTATTTGTAACAATGAATTTGTTTTTTCTTTCCTCATTTTTCCTTTTGGGTAGAGAAAAACTATTTCTGTCCATTAAACATTTAAAAATTAGAAGTTAGGAGGTGTTATAGAGGTAGAATATTGTATAAAATTTTAGAAGAAGTCATTGGATTGTTAGTTTTGTTTAAATTTTTTGCTTTGTTACAAGAAGTCTCTCACGACAGTGAAGAATATCTGAAAATGTTTGTAATATTAAAAAAAATACACAAATAAAACTGAAAAAGTACCTACTTAGAACTGAAGCAAGGGATATTAACAAAGAGAGGGATATAAAAAAATGCAATGTGAATAGCCTTACATGACAAACTAAGCTGTTTGTATTTTATAAGTAATAGAGAATCAAAAGAAGAATTTGAACTGACTACAGAGTTGCTATGGGCACTGAGAGGGTTAAATGACTTGCCCAGGGTCAGATAGACAGTACATGTCAGAGGTAAGACTTGAACTATCATGGTATTTACCATATTTCTTCTCCACCATACATCTATTATGGAAGCGAGATGTATGGTGGAGAAGAAAAACGGTAAATACTATGATAAGTGATTTAATATTTAATATAAATAGAAGACTATCTAAGCAACAGTGGGGATCCAACCAAGGTTATATAGCAGAAATTTAGAGGTTCACGTTGGATAGTTTCATAACCTTCTCTAGCAACATTCAACAGGATCAATGAGACTGCAAGTGAAACCATAAAAGAGATCAAAGGCAAAGACAATAGCTAGTGGCTAAGAGACTAGAAATCTCAAGAAAGGCGAACAGATTCAATAGCAGTGAGATAAGGCATACAACTGTTATCTTCATTTATATATCACATTTCCTCTAAAGCTAACCATCTCTAAAGTAAACATTGCCCACTCTTTCAACTGGTTAGTTTTGAGTCCACTAAGCATTGTGGTTGGCATTGTCTAGATATGTTAAGGATATTAACATACCCATTTTACAGATGAAAAAACTAAAGCAACCAAATATTAGGTGACTTAACCACAGTCACACAGCTAATAAGAGTTTGAGAAAAGATCTGAGCTAAAGTCTTCCTGATTCTGGGCCCAGTGCTATATCCATTGCACTATCGGGCTGCTTTGATAGATGATTGAATATCAAGTTTGAAGCAGTTGGGGCGGGGGGGGAGGTACTGATGGGTAGGTCAGTCATTGAGTCAACAGGTATCTATTGAGCATCGTCTATGTGTCAAGCATTGTGCTAAGTTCTGGGGATACAAAGAAAGGTAAAATAAAACAACAACAACACAGTCCTTGCTGTGAAGGAACTCATTCCAATAAGGGAGAAAGCATGCAAACAAGAAAACATGTACAAACAAGGCATACACAGGATAAACAGGAAGCAATGAAGACAGGGAAGGATTCTTATAGAAGGTGAAATTTTAGCTGTTACTTGAAAGTCAGGGAAGCTGGAAGGTACAGATGAGGATGGAGAGAATTCCAGGCATTGGAAACAGTCCACTGAAATGCCTGGAATCAGAAAATGCGCATCTTGCATGAGGAACAGCAAGGGGAGCCAATGTCAGTGGACTGCAGATTATGTGAGAGGAGAAGAAAAGTAAGGTACAGGAAGACTGGAAAGGTGGGAAGGCAGCATATGAAGGTCTTTTGAAAACCATCGAGGAAAGGAAAGTTCTTTACCTAATATGTTAAAAATGGAGATTCCTCCCTCACTGCCAAATCTTACCACAGTGCTCTCTTGCAATGTGTGTGTACACACACACATAAACAAACACACACATATACAAATTCACAAGCATGTGCACACACATTTATATCTAGTTATACATTATATATGTAAATAAACAAAAAATGTACATACAAATACATAAAAAGCAAAAACATAGTATAACATTATTGTCATTTTGATTTCTATATTGACAGATTTTCAAAAGGTTTATAACGAGCATCAAAAAAATACAGTTAACATCTGACTTCTCCAGAGGTTAGATTGCCAGTAATTTCAACCCTTCAATAACAGTCCAAAATGTAGAAGTAAAATTTCACAATGAAGAAGTAAATTCTCATTAATTTCAACAGTAGTCACAAAATCCATGCAGTTTTATTTTGCTCCTTAAACCTCCATTCTGAATTTTACTGATTTATTATACACCTTTGAACAAGCTTGGTTATTTTACTGACAAAAGGTTAGAAATTGCAACCTAGAAGTGGCTGTTGAGAAAGTATTATTTTGGAGGTCAGAACACCAGTAGGAGGGGAACAGTGGATTTTTTTTGTTCAATTACTTAAAGTTATTTAAGCACCTCTTACATGTAGTGTTCTCTGATAGACTTTGAGTCATTTCAGTTGTGTCCAAATTTAGAAATTTTTGTTGAATGAATGGTAGAATAAACACACACAACGCACACACACAATGCTAAATAATTAACATTGTCCATAGGAGACATTAAAAATGGCAATATCTTGTGAGAAAGATTTTTATTTGGTATTATTTTATTTGGTATTATTTGGTATTATTTTAATACCAAAAATTCATGGAAATTGCTTAGGATTTTTGCTTCATAGACAAACGAAATAGTATTGGATGATAACATGACTAAGAAGAAGTCTACTATGTGTTTTTTAACAGCATTGATTGGTTCCCTAATTCCTTTTAAATTCCCTGATGGCTATCCAGTTGAACTAATTCAAAGGAAAGCAGATTTAATGAGAGAAAAACAATTAGTTTCATCCCTTTTTTTCCCCCAGCATTTTCCAGGTGACTACATCTTTTAAAAGTGTTTTGCATAAACTAATGTTAACATTCCTCCACAGACTTTGGCTGAAACATTAAAGAAAATGAATGATCTACACAGATGAACATCAAGTAAGTTTCATTAAATTTTAATGCTTATTCCTTGAACCACAATTGTGACTACGACCTTGCAAGTTAGTTCTTGTTAATTCCTTCTATGACTTTATAGTCTGAGATGCCTTAAACAACTTTGATAGGCATTTTCTCCTTTTGACTTTTCAAGCTTGTACCTTTCAAGAATCATTTCAAATATCACCTCCTCCAGGAAGCCTGGATCTGCTCTCATATTCTGATTAGATTCTTACTCCTCAATTTCTGCTGCCCATAGAATTCACTATCTGTACAATACATATGAACACTTAATTATATTCTATTTTGTATTGATCTTTAATTATTTCACATTTGTAAGGCCTCTCCCCCTAGAAAACTTGTAAATTCTTTGATGACAGAGTATAGGTCCCTACATCATAACAAGAGTCTGCCTTTATGGAGAAATTTACCGTTTCAATATAGTTGTATTATCTCATGTGATATTCACAACAGCCTTGGAGAGGCAGAGTACATATTATCATCTTCATTTTACAGATGAAGAAACTAAGGATTTGAAAGAAAAAAATGTCATGCCCCAAAACACATATATTAGTATACACATTAGAGCTGGAACTAGAACGCAGAATTTCTGAATCCAGTGTTCTATCATCTCTGCTACATTTTGCTTTCATGTCAGATGGTATGGTATTATTTTTCTTATTTTGGGGAATTCACTACAAAACATTTATGTTATTAGGCTCATTTTCTTATTCTTTTTCTTTTTATATATTAAGGATTAGTAACATTTAGCACAACCACATGAAAGAACACTTCAAATCACTAATAATAGGAGAAATACAAACAAAAACAATCCTGAAGTTTGACCTCACACTCTGAAAATTAGCAATGATGACAAATAATGACAATTGTCAATGTTGCATGCGTTGTAGGGTGCTGGGCATAATGCATTGTTGGTGGAGATATGAATTTGCACAACCCTTTCAGAATGCAATTTGGAACTATGCAAACAAAATGAATAAAATTTTAGGGTGACATAAAATATGTCTTATAAATGGCATCTAGCTATTTAATCCAAATGCTTTTATTAATCCTGGAAATAACTAGAATTCAGATTTAAGGAGGTATTTGAGTAGAGGAAGAGGTGACTGCTATTACAAGCTAAACTGGATAAGGGCATTTCTTTTGCATTTGCCATCAATCTCATTATCTATATTCAACAATGCATCTAAAATGAATGTCATTCATAGCAGTGGACAATATCTTTCCTTACATTAATTCAAAGAAAAATCTCTTTCTTTTCATAAATCTGTCACTGAATCTCCAATGGAAAGACTCGTAAGCATTAGAGGGTTTATAATTTATTCATCTGAATACTCTAAATACCTGAAGTGAATCTGTTTTTTAAGTTTATCACTAAAATAAAAACTATGAAATATTTTACAGGACACACAAAAACAGAATTTGTCACTAGAGGGTGACATCTCAAGTGAGTACTTCTCAAAAGATCCATTTCCAGATATGTATGTTAAAGAAAATATTATTTTAAAAATACATATTGTCCTTAAAGAAAACCTCTGTAATTCAGTCTAGAATATTCTACTTATCCATAAAAAGATATTCAAATAAGCCTAAAGAATTACTAGTAATTTTTATTTATGCAAATAAAGTGGTCACATAAAAGGCCACTTGATTAATTACTGATGAAGACAATGTTAACAGAATCTCTAAATTACACTACCTATTACTTTTGTTTCCATTTAACAAACTAACTCTTTTGGAATTTTACTGTAACTAAAAAAAAAAAGAATCAGTGAAACTGGTTGAAGACTCCCCGAGCACACGCTCTGTGACCATCTAAACAAAGCATAGAGGACATAAACTTTTAAGGCATGATAGGACAGAACGATTTGAAAATATACAAAGACCTCAAAAATTCTATATAATTATGCCCTGTAAGCTACAAGTAAATTCTTTTGCTCTAGGGTACCAACTGCTATGAGAATCTTATTTTTGTTCATTCTCCTTATTTCAGTGAGTGAAGTATCACCTCTCCCACTCCACACTGAAAGGTGTGCGGCTTCTCCTATATTTTGGCATATCTATGAAAATGAAGAATTAAAATGAAAAAAAACTGAACATTTAACCCAATAGCAAAATAACTGTAGATGGGGAAGCACACAACACAGTTTGCTAAAAGGTTAGCAAGAAGGGAATGGTGAAAATAAAAAACAAACAAAAATGATAAAAATCCACCAAACAAAAAGTAAAAAACAAAAAAGGAAGGGAAATTATTCCATTTTCACCATAAATATGCTTATACTGGAGTATATAGGTGGTATTAGCTTCACCTACCTATATTATGGATTCTACTTACCAGCAGTACTAAATATCTCAATTTTGGGGGGGGGTAATATTAGTCTGAATTGGTAATCCCTGTTGATAAAATTATGCTCTCCTAGAACCACATCTAAAAGTAGTTAAAATATAGATGCAGAACAGTTGATGAATATCCATTGTTTTTCCTTATACCATTGCTATAAAAGGATGCCACCATATCTATTTTAAGGAATCAGTTTCTGGTTCAGAGCTTAAAAAAAAATCCTGCCGATCCTTGTTCTAAAACAAAAGTATTTAGAAGCAATCCTCTGCTGCTGCCTTTCATACAGACAATATCCTTTTATTGTGGAAATACACACAATCTGTTCTGAATATGCACAGAACACAATACAAATAACAGTTTTCCCACAGGCAACAGGAAGGATGTGGTTGAGGCTAAGAAAAAAAATGAGGTTGCTACAAAAGGATATTGTTCAGTAATGCACTTGTTCCTTAAAGAACTGTTGTTTCTACACAGAGCTTACAAATTCCACTGAAGAAACCGCACTATTGCTATAGCCAACCTACTTTAACTTTTTTCAAGAGCAGATCACAATTCTTCCTTGCCTCTTACCTTCAATGGACACATGTTGAAAGGGTGCTCACAATCAAAGACATTTCTGGGAGCTGATGACACAGTAATCCTCCACATATACAGGTCAGCTGCCACACTAAAGTACTAAAAATTGTCAGATGGAATGGTCAGAATTACCCAGTGGCTTGATAAAAATCAGCTTACTTTGAATCTAATCCAGGGATCAGTGTACAGAAAGCTCCGAACAGTGGAAACAGTAAACATTGTAGAACTACCACTGAAACTATAAACATTGACAGGCCATTCATTGTTAAGCAAATAAATATTTGCCAAATTAAGGGGCACAACCTTGGTTTCACATGAGACCGTAAGCCATGGAGCTATTGAGTAAAGTGAAATGTGTAGTAAAGAATCGATAACTCCCACCAAAAGAACTCCACACAATCAAACGACCAAACCTAAGTTCCAGTACAATGTTACCTGACTTTCTGGATCTTGTCCATTTCCTCTGTTCCATGATTTTAAAGGCTTCCTCTATTAATATTTTGGCTGTAAATCAACACCCCTCTCAGGATTCCCATCTTTTTCCTGTCCGTTGCTTGTCCAAAGATTTTTAGCATGGTGCATTTCTGATTATGGCTTTGTTCAGATCTTGAAGAGCTCAAGGCTCCCATGGAAGGACATTTCAGCTCTTCTAAACCACAAAGCATATGTTAAACCTCCTGCAGAGCAGGTGTCTGTCTCGCTTAGTCTGTGAACTCAAACTTACCTTTGAAACAAGTGGTTTGTTAGGTAACACCTGTTGCAGATCCTCAGTTACAAATTCCTGTCCTCTTCACAATCCCACTCCAATTTTACTTAGCTTGTTACCCAGAAAGCAGGCAAAACATGAAGGAAAAGTGCCTGGATCTGTCCTGTACTTTAAAAGTTGTGATCAACCAGTTCATTCAGCTTTGGAAACAATTGAAACCATTGGTTACTCTTGGGCTACAGACAGCTGATCTTTTTTTCCCCCATTTTGCTTCCCCTACCCCCTTCCCCCATTTTGCTATATCTATTATTTTTCATATTTAAATATTCTTGGAGCTATGGAGACAGGAACCACAGGAAAGTAAAAGTAGTGAGTTCATTAGTGGTGTTTTTGAACACCATCATGACTAAAAAAATAAATTCCTGTCAGATAGTATTGGCCAATCATTGATTATTATATAGATTATCAACACTCATTTTCATCTTCCAAAATGACTCAACTATGTTTCCCACCTTTTTCCTGTCAAATAGTTCTGCCCCAGTCTAAGAGAAATCTAAATATGACGCTGGGAAGCCAGGAAACTTTCACCTTGTGTCATGCTTCACTCTGAGAGGTTTGTACAGCTCTTGTATAAACTTTGATCTCTAGGACACATTCCAAGCTGCATTTATTCCAAATTCCAAGCTTAGTTTATTCCCTTCCACTCACTTAAAATTCCAATTGCAATTGGAAAATATACACTTCATTTACCTTCTGTGCAGTGTTCAATGAGCCACATGGCATGTTTCACCTCTGTAGTTTGTGTTTCAGCAGAGAATACCACTATTTATCAATTGATTAAGGACACTGACATAATTTGGGAGTAACAATATACCATGCATTTAAGACCCCTGCCATGTTTATTATCAAGTTCAGATGACAACAACCAATTTTCCTATGTTAGAATCAGTGTATTAAAGTGGCAAAGTGCTAGACTTGCAGTTGGGTGACTTGATATTGAATCCTATTGAAAATATTGATTATCTGCGTAACTCTAAGCAAATCACTTTACTTCTAGTGTGAGTTTTCTCATCTTTCAAGTGTGGATAATAATTGTTTCACCCCCCTCCAGCAAAGAAGTGATATAATGAGGACAATGTTTTGCAATCCTTCCACTGGTTTGCAATTGTGAATTGTATTTTATATTGCTATTTACAAGCTAGTGCAGCAAGAACTAAGATCCTATACATTAAGATGCTTTGGAAAAACTAATGGAGGCAAATAGATTATTGCCAATCAATGAAATTAAAAGAAGTAAGTCATTTCAGAGGCAGTGAGGTGACATAGTGCTAGGGCTGGAGTCAGAAATAGTTATCTTTTTGAGTTCAAATCCGGCCTCAGACATTTAGTTGGCGATGTGACCTTGGGTGGGTCACTTAACACTGTTTGCCTTAGTTTCCTCATCTGTAAAATGAGAAGGAAATGGAAAACCACTCCAGTATCTTAGCCAAGGAAACCCCAAATGTTATCACAGAGAAGCTGGTCATGATCAAACAAGTCACGAAAGAATATTAACCAACAAGTACCAATACAAGAGATGAAATGATACAACAGAAGTAAAGGAGCTAGTCTTTTGTTCAAATTTAATGATTTCCCTAAACTAGAAAAGTCAAGTAGGAAACATAATAGAACAATTCAGATTTTCAGGAAACAAAATGTAATGGTGAGCACTCCCTTCCAAGTCCCACCCCCCAACTCTCACAGAGTTAACTAGTTCATTTTTGTTGGTCAATTCTAATATCCTGTAACGCCATTATTTTAAGCAATCAACCTTAACCACGCCTTACTTCATTGAATAGTTTCGAGTTATAAGCCATAAAACAAAGCAAAACAAAACAAAGTTTTCTGCTCAAAAGCACCCTTCCCCCCTCCGCTCTGCTTCCTTCCCCTCTTCTCCGCTCTTGCCTTTTCCTTTCCTCATCTCTACATTCTACAGTCTCCTTTCTGATGATCAAAGGGAGTTGAGAGGTCAATATCAGCTGCCTAGACATTTGATTTTTCTGGCCATGACAATCCATGAAAGAAAAATGGACTTGCACAAGTTAAATCATACTCTGATTCTGGAACTTAGAGATGTGGTGGAGATGGAATTGTTAGCTAAGGGAAATACTTAAAGTTTTGCCACAGAAATTCCTTCAACTCTCCCTTAGTGCCATTCAATCACCTATAGTATCTCAAATACTGAAAAGGAGCTGTTTAGAGTTTTCCCAGGGGCAACTGAAGAAAGCCAGAGCTACTAGTGGTTTTTATGATACATATATATATACTCTTACTTATTTTTGCATCTGTGGTTTGATTGACAAATATTTGTCATGCAAGAGAAAACAACAAGAAAAAAAACCATAGAACTGGTTAAGAAACAGATAGATAGCTATAGCTATATGCTATTATTTGGCCTGTCAGACCCTTCAATCATCTTCAATTTTCTAAGATACAATATTTTTTACTGTCACAAATCTAGAACACAGATTCTGATTAATATTTAAATTATGTCTTTTCTCCATCTCTCACCCCTTAAGTCTCAGGACATATACAGAACTCAGAAAAAAATTATATAAACAGGAAATAGGATTATAAAACATAAAATCTACTATAGTACTAGAAATTTTGTATTTTTATGATTGAAGAAGATTTTAAAGAGGATAAAAACACCATAGGTTTGTGAAGCATTTAGTACCAATAGTATTAACTTGAAAACAAAAGTTTCCGCATACACATTGTTTTCCTCAATAGAAGGCAAGATTCCCAAAGATAGGTATTGTACCTTCCCCTCCCTTATTCTCCTCTCTTCTCCACATACCTCCCGCACCTCTTTCCTCTTTTCTGCATCCTTCCCCTTGCTTTTTCTCCTCCCCTCTCTCACTTCTTGCTTTCTTGCCTCCTCTCACCTCTCCTGATCCTTGCATTTCCAACACCTTTTAAGCTTAGCCTTGGCAACGCTGAGTCTTCTTTCTGATATCTAGAGAAGTTAGGAATGAAGAGGCTGAACACCAGTTCAGTGGCCACTTGAAGATGATTCTTTTGGCCATGTTATCCCATGAAACAAAAGAAAATATACAATATCTTTTAGTCTTGTGAAATCCCCTTCAACTTCTGTATTGACTACGGAAGAACGTCAGGGAAGAAAAGATAGTAACGAGAATCACATAGGTAACAGACCTATAAACTTTAATTAGACTGTTGTTACTCTGAATGTTAGATGAGTGGGCTATTTCTAGAGAAACTGTTTCCTATTAATTTTGACATTCTTGATTCGAGTGAATGAAGAAAAAAAGCTTTTATTAAATATTCATTATATGCCAGACACTGTGCTAAGCACTGAGGATATAAATCAATCAATCTATGTATCTATGTATCTATCTATCTATCTGTGAAGGTCCTGCCCTTAAGGCACCAAGATTTTAATAGAGAAAGACAACACATATTGATGGTAGTAGCGACCAAAGAAGGGTATTTGATTAGGGAAGACATAGGAAAATTGACTGAGGTTTCATTTACAGGAAGGTGAGTATTAATTTGATTATTTTTACAGTGGGAAAGGTGAAAGAAGTAATACTGCAGTCAGCTGAGATCAAATTAGTTATAATGAATTCTAACAAGAAACCCAGGAATCCAGGACAAAGCTGGAGTCAAGGTCTGAGTGAAGGATGAAAGAAGAGGCTAGAGCATAAGAGTATATACCATGAAGGAAAGAAAAAACAACAACAACAGAAGAAAGAAGTTGCACTTAAATAGAAAAATGACTTAAACTACTTCTAGAAGAGGCAAAGAAGAGTGCTGCATTTGGTTTTATGATCATCCAAAGACAAAAAGAGGCATGATTTTGTAACTTACTTGGTCATTTAGTATTGCAGTAGTAATGAATGCTTATAAATGAATGAATGAAATAAAGTAAAATAAACACCATGAAAAAAACTCATTTGTGTGTAGAATTGATTACTGAAGATGAAGAGGTAGAGAAATTCTACAAAGAAGCTGATAAGACCATTCAAATTAAATCAACATGCATTTTGATATTTAATGATTGCAATGCAAAGATGGGGAATGGTAAGGATGGTGTAAAGGGGAAATGTAGGAAAAAGCATGGTTCAGGAAAAAAAACACAAGAATGAGAAAGGCCAAAGATTTTCAGATTATAGAGAAGTCTCATGCCTTTATATCATAAGGAGCTTTTTATTTAAAGAAAATAATTGGTAGCTTTGGATATGGCAACACCAAAACAATGACGAAAAGGAGAAGCTTGTTGTTGTGATAGTTATCTCTGAACTGGCTGTCTGCATATGTTCATACCACCCAATTATCAAAATAAAGATCAAGAAGAATGAGAATAAATAAATCTCTAATGAAATAGAAGAAACTCATTCTCAATGTAATCAAGCAATTAGAAATAAAAAAAAATATGGGAGTTGAACAACATAACATAAATGACACCTGGATGGGTTATAGTAATTTTATATGGATGCTTAACCAATGTAAATATAATGTCATAACAAGGAGACTAAAAAGTGCCCCCATAGCACAACTGTCAGAAAACATTTAATTTATTTGCTAAGGGAAGAGATATAGTGACCAAGGTCAGTTCATACTATAAAATTGTTTGTAAAATCTTATAAAGAAGTATGATGAATGAATATGAACAATATTGTCTTATAAAGTAGAAAGAAGCAATAGCGAGAAAAACCTGATTAAGGAAAACCTGGAAAGAAATCTAGCTAAGCAATGTCACCGTAGGGAATTTGTGAGAAAAATAACTACAGATGAATGCAAAAGGAAGAAAAAAATAGAACCAAAAAGCCCCATAAAGGTTACTATAACAAACAGTTTTCACTTTTAAGGGTGATGGAATTACTACAGTTGGACCCTAATACTTTATATAATCACAGATGTACTTATAGCATAGATAAATGTAACATGAAAGAAAACAAAGAAGAAAATATTTTCCATTTTGTTCCAGCTATATGTTTAGAATATCCATGACTAAGGAGACCCAGTAGAAGTTATAGAGAAGGAAATAAAAAATGTGGAAAAAATAAACAGACCTTGTTCATATGACCCAAATAGGTGATCATAAAAACAACTATAGGTCTGCTCTCTTAACATTTTAAAACCATTGAAAGTCATTCAACTTGGTGACATCCTTAGTGAAGGTATCATCAGGGTACACTGGGTGTTCAGGGAGGACTTACATCACTGAAGTGAGGGCTTGCTGAGCCCTTTTCAGGACTGCTCATCCATATTTAGTGTCCACCTTCACCCAACTCTCACTTGTGGCTCTAAGAAGCTGTAGCATGCTCAGTGAACACGTCCTGCTAAACCATCTCTGCAGATAGGTTAAACTAGGTTGAGGGTAATTGACAGGCCCGACTGAATTAGGAGGATGTCTACTCCAAGCATGGGACGACTTTCCCTGGTAGAATGGATAGATTAGAAAATTTTGTTACAACCACCATGAAGGGGGCTCAACCAGGTGCTATGGAATGCTTAGAGCTTGGCATCAAAGGCACCAAAATCATCCATTGCATCCTGGGCTATCTCCAGTCTTCCTGACTTTTGTCCTACCACTAGACTTCAATGACTCAGGAAGAGAGAGCATAGTTGAAGACTTTGTGCAACTGAGCCTCACTTAAATCCAATTCACATGCAAGATATCGCCTGTGATGTCACTGGTCCTCTTTGAAAATAAATGATGAACAATAACAACATAATGAAACAAGCAAGCTTCCAAAAGTAAAATAAAACAATTTACCACACATTTGCCATTTCAAAAATGGAGATATACAGAATAGATTTCCATTGTGCTTGTTTATACATTGTAAAAACAAAACAAAGAATTGATTTGATAGAGCAAAATGCTAATTTAAAAGATCTTTTCAAAAAGGTGTCTCCAGTGCTCACATCAAAATAATCCAAAATTTCTTGAAAAACATAACTGAAATAATCCTATTTAATGATGATATTTGGATCTTAATATGACAGTTCTAGATGTACACATAAAATAGATAGAAATAACATGAAAGACAAAAATGAAAGGAAGAGCTTCCAGATGGTCCCAAATGTACATTAAAGAGATCAGTTTTTAAGGGGACACAATAGGGTCATTGTGGGATAAAATAAAGATGGGAGGGGGAGGAGAAAGATAATATTAATACCAACTGAAAAAACAACCATGAAGCATGGTTGTACAACCAAGATGTATACTTGCCAAAGGTGTCCAACACCATGAAGGTGATGAACCGCAGGGTCCAAGTTGAACATGGATTCTCTAAGCAGTGAGATCCTCCAGATGCTCCTGTTTGTGGTTGACATTGTGTTGAGTACATAAAGCCCTGAAACACCGTTGAGCCTTCTGAAAGAAATCTGGAACCACTCAAAAGGGTTTGTTTGGCCTGACCAAACACACAGGAAAAGTAGATGAAGACTATCCGTTACATAGATTATAATATGCCTTTGGATGGACAACCTAGAGAATCTGTCCATTAGGAGATATGTGTGTGTGTGTACAAATATGTGTGGATAAAAGCAGACTGAAACTTATAACCTACTTTAAAAAGAAGATAGATTTTTCACATGATGGCAAGTGGTTATCCAGAGTAACCCAATAAAACCCCAACAGTGTCAGGAGAAAGTAAGGATGGCTTTCAAAATGTTTAGTGGGCTCCCTGTAGCAAACTTAGAGGAGGAAATGGACAAGTACAATAGAAGATGAGCCAGCATGGATGGGTTGTGATCCTCCTCTCTGCCTTGTTGTTTCCCTATTAATTTATTTCTTCAAGTAATTAATAATAATAATAGGCATATATATATATATTGCACTTAATTTTCAAATCACGTTACAAATAGTATTTCATTTTTTTATCCTCACAGCAGCACTCTGACAAAGGAGCTATTATTAGCCTCATTTTATAGTTGAGGAAAGGCGGGGGTCAAGTGACTTACCCAAGGCAAGTAAGCTAGTAAATATGATAGACTGCATTTGGACTAAGGTCTTCCTCACTCCAGATCCAGCGTTCAGTCCATTGTGACAACTATCTACTAAATCTCATTTGAAGTCTGGCCTTCTTTAGAACCCCTTCCCAGGCTTCCTACATCTGAGAAGTTACTGTGATCGTCTGCTCCTGGATCTGCCCCCAAGCTTTGCCGGGGGCCAGTTGATGCAGGTACATGCATTCCTCTATACATTACTCATATCACAGGCAGCTAGGTGGTGCAGTGGATAGAGTATCAGTGCAGCAGTCAAGAGGACCTGAGTTCAAATCTCACCTCAGATACTTGACACTCACTAGGTGTGTGACCTTGGGCAAGTCACTTAACCCCAATTGCCTCATCCTGGGTCATCTCCAATCATCCTAATAAATATCTGGTCACTGGATTCAGATGGTTCTGGAGGAGAAGTGAGGCTGGTGACCTGCACAACCCTCCCTCACTCAAAACAAACTCAAGGGAAGTCATGTCATCATTTCTCTGATGGCATGGTCTTCTTCAGCAATGAAGGATGAACAAACAGGATATTGTTTGAGAATAAAAATTTGGGTTTCAAAAGCTGTTGAACTAATCACAGTATCAGAGGATGCTAAAATCATCTGATGCCACATTCTGATTTTATGGTGCTTCTCAGGTGGAGTGACTTCCCAATGTTCATATACCTATTGAATGGAAGAGATAGGACTAAAACTCAGGATTTTTCCATAGTCCAGGGGGTTTTACATAACAGCACCCTGCTCTCCTTATTGACAGGGCACTCTTGGTAAGGGGCACTTACAAGACTGAATTCACAGTTAAAAGACAACAGCATTTATGTCGATCTTTGTATATATATCCTTTAAAAAACATGTATATAAACAGTGAACATAAGGTGGCAGAGATTAGAATGAGAAAGAAAAAAAATATTTTCTAAATGTTACTGAGTGGAACAGTTGTGTAGGAAAGACCCTGAGGGAGTAGAATGGGTATAGTTAGAGAAAACCTCTCAGGGGCTCCTTGTGTCAGCCCCGTTTGTCTCACCCGACCTTGAGAAACCGAGCAATAGAGATTCTGGTTTTTTTTTTCTCTCTTAAAATTCTTTTTGTGCTACAAGATAGTCCTTGACAGAGACTGCCCTTACTCACTCCCTTATCTCCTTTCCTGGACATTAGTCCATGGTACATAACAGCCCTGGAACAGAAAGTTGTTCACTCCCTTACTACCCTCCCCCTATTCTAAAAATTACTCTTCTACACTTATTCCTTGTTGCTGGGGTGGATTTTCTGTGGATAGATTGCACCCTCAAGGCTCAGGCAATGGGCTAAGAAGAAGGGGATTAGGGTGGGGGCATTGTGGTCAGGGTCTATAAAACCTGCTGCGCAGGGCACACCCTCATCCTCCTTAGCCATCGCCATCTTGAGCACAGGTGGGAGTGCCCTTTTTACTACGTTAGTCAAGATTCTACTTTTATTAAGGGGCTTATCCCACACATTACCATATAGGCTATAACCTAGAGCCAGTAGCGCTATAAAGTGTACAGTGTTTTATACTTTTAAGTATAATTTCACATTAATTGTTTCATTTGGTCTTCACAGTAATTCTTTAATGGAAGAACTGGAGTCTATTGAGGATCTCATGTGGCCAAAATTATACCAGAATTGGGGGCTACGAAAGTAGGATAATGCATGGCCCCCTGCCCTTAAGAAACTTACAGTATTGCTATAAGGAAATATCTGGGATCTCTCCTTTATATGTGACAGAGTTAAATTTCAGGAAAATCAAGACATTTAGTCATCTAACAGAGAAATTATTGACAGAGAGAGGAGAAAACAGAACTAAAGGCTGCTGCAGTGCTCTTTCCATTTTTAATACCCTGCCTCTAAAATGAGTGTAGTATATATTTCAATGTATTTTATGTATCTTCATATATTACTCTAGAGAAATACCCATAAAGAACATATGATGCTTTGTAAATACAGAATGTCTCTGAGGTCACCAAACATTTTTCTTCTCTTATGTATACATCCTTTTTCAGTAAAGAGAACTGGCATTGAGACAGATAATCTGAAGTAGCTCAGGAATGTTGAAAGAATCTGAAGCTCTCTGGTTGACTCTTTGGGATACCAAACCTGTATCTAGCTGTCAAGTAAATACAATAGGCAAAGATATTTCCTTTTATTATGTAGACAAATTCATCTTAGAAAAGTAATGAAACAGAACAGAGATGGACATTATACACTTTGAACAGAGAAATATCTTTAGAAGTATATAGAACTATGCTCTTTGTTACATATCTAACAACAAATTACATCTTTCCGTTAATCTGTTCCCTTTGAAAATAATAAATGAATTCTTAGTCATTAGCACTTTGGAATGTCTTTTTACTCTTCTAACAAAATAAGTGAGTCATGGACTCTCTTAGAAGTTCTTGCTAATTGAGGGTACTGAAGTGGAAATATATCATCATCCTTAAATTCCTACAAATTATGGTAACCAGAATAGAACTCAACAACAACAAAAAAATTTCTGTACCCAAATATCTTCCACTCCCCAAAATTCCTGGGCTTCTTTCATTAAAAATATTCATTCTAGGGTCACACTTGTAAAAAAAATCAATAAATGAAGGTATTTTGAAGTTCTCTTTTAATCAGTAATATCTATCTTTTTTCTGTTTCATTCATTTTTTTTAAAGTTTATCATGAAGGAAGCTTTGTTCTGGACAATGAGACAGGGCAATGAATGTTAAAATCATGGCCCAAAAGAAACTAATACTCAAGTAAGGGATAAAGCATAAGTTGAATCAATGTTTGCAAGGTAAGTCAGTAGAATATCATATATTCCATAAACTAGGTTAAAAACAATATCCATGTAGCCATGGTTAAAGGAGGAATCACATTTGGGTATACAAAAAGAGAAAAATCAGAAGAGACTACGGTGGCATTATTTTGTCTGCTGCAGGGGAAAAATTATTAATCATTAACATTTCTGTTCTTTTGATAGACGAGAATTATATAACGGGAAATAATATACTTCAAAATAAATCTTTAAATTTCTTAATTATATCTAAAATAAAATACCACAAATTCACCAAAAATAATCTGAAATTAAGTTTCTTGAAAGAAGAAAAACTACATTTAATTTCCTTGCTCTACAAGGGGAAAGTGGTTTTAGATTACTTTCCTCAATAAATGAGAGTTAAAGGCAATATTCCTTAGGTATACTTGGCATCAGATTACAGTTACTCAAATTAAGCTGATTAATAGTACCTGAGAGGTATCAGTATAAAGCAACACTGTCCTAAATAAATTATTAAAAATAATTAAAAGTTAGAATAAGAAATAAAAATCCATGATATAAAAAAATATATATTTCCCACCTCTCTAATCCAGAAACTTTGAATTGTTTGTAATGCTGTCTCTTTCAGTATAAGACTATTGCGAAATAGCTATTTTCATTAGTTTCTGTTTATGGACAGATGAATTACCAAGCTTCAACAGATTAATTCTAGACCAAAAACTAATGACTATAAGAATCCAGTTTTCCTTTTGACTAAAGGAAAGATTAACTGTCATTTGTCTTGAAAGCAGATCCTAACAGAGAGCTTTTAATTTAGGGAAAAATGGGGCGCTAAAAATAGTCTCTGTTTTATGGAGATCAAATCTTGTTGTCACTATGTGGAGACATAGAAAGATGAAAACAAAAATTTCAGCTTCATCACTCTGAAAAACTGAAGATTATGGTCAAAAGAATCCTGGATCTTTAGTGAGAAGAGAATTAAAAGAGGATGAATCTGGTCCAAATTACTGGGAAATTATATAAAAGGTAATGAATGATTTGAAGTAAAAAAAAAAAATGATCAGGTTGGAAACACTCTAGGGAAGGAATGTAAATGAAGCTTTAAAAAAGTTTCTGGAGGTTTCTAGACTCCTGTAGAAGTTTAGCTCTACTTGAGAAATAGAAACACAGGACACACAACACTGAGGACTTTATTGTGCCAAATTCAAATTCAACCAAAGTTCATTAAGTCCTTATTGTATATAAAGCACTGTATTAGTCAATATAATAAAAGTAAATACAAAGTTTACATATGATAAGATTACTAGTTTCATAAACTTTCAAGTCTATGCCACTCCATGCCAGTATTTATCATATATACTACTCAAGTTTCTTAGTATACATGTCAGTATTTATCATATGTATTACTTAATACATGTACTTGCGACACAGAAAACAAAATATTCTGTGAACTCTGAAAACTAGTAATTATTTTTAAACATTTTGGTTTATTTCATTAAATATTTCCCAATTACTTGTAAAAATTTTAATATTCTTTCAAAAAAACCTTTCCAAATTCTCTCCCTCCTCTTGCTACTCCAACATCCCTTGAGAAAGCAAGAAATATGATGTTGACTATACATACGAATTCATACAAAACTTGTTTCCATATTAGACATGTAAAAAAAACCACACCAAAACCTCCCAAGTAAAGAAAGTAAAACAAAAAGTATACTGCAATCTATATGAAGAGTTAGTCAGTTCTTTCTCTGTAGGCGGAGAGTAGTTTTCATCGATGGGTCCTTTGAAACTATCTTGGATCATTATCTTTATCAGAATACTTAAGTCTTTCACAGTTGATTAGCCTTAAAATATTTCTGTTATTGTGTACAAGGCTCTCCTGGTTCTACTAACTTCTCTTTGCATTAGTTTACATGTCTTTCCAGGTTTTTTTATGAAACCATCCTACTCCTCATTTATTATAGCACAATAGTATTCCATCATACTTATATATCACAACGTATTCATCCACTCCCTACGTGATGGACATCCCCTCAATTTCCAATCCTTTGCCACAAAAAAGAGCAGCTATAAATATTTTTGCACAAATAAGTATTTTTTCCTTTCATTTGATATCTTTGGGATATAGTAGGTCCGAGCAGTGGTATTACAGGTTCAAAGGATATGCAAAGTATTATATATATATATTTCTAAATTATTCTCCAGAATAGTTGGACTAGTTCACAATTCTGCCAGTGGTACATTAGTGTGCCATTTTTTCCACATTACCTCCAGCATTTGTAATTTTTTTTCTTTTCTTTCGTGTTGGTCAATATCCTAGGTTTCAAGTTGTTATTTCAAGATTGTTTTAATTTGCATTTCTCTAATCAGTAATGATTTAAAGCATTTTTTCATATAACTATAGATAGCTTTGATTTCTTCCTCTGAAAACTACTTGTTCATCTCCTTTGGTCATTTATCAATTGGGGAATGGCTCGAATTTTTAAAATAAATTTGGTTCAGTTCCCTATACATTTGGAAAATGGGGCTTTTATTAGAGAAACTTGCTGTAAAAATTTTACCAGTTTCCTATTCTCTAAATTTTGGCAGCATAAGTTTTCTTTGTGCAAATTTTTAGTTTCATGTAATTGAAATTATCCATTTTACTTACTTTCTCTTATTTGATTATAAATTCTCTTATCAATAGATCTGACTGGTAAATTTTTCCATGTAGCCTTAATTTACTTATGATATCCTTATTTATCATTTATTGTAGCATCCTATTTTTTCCATTTTGACCTTATCTTGGTGTACGCTGTGAGATATTTGACTATGCCTAGTTTCTTCCAAATTGCTTTCCAGTTTTCCCAGCAAATTTTTTTTAACAAAAGGTGATCTTTTGCTCCAAAACTTGGATCTTCAGGTTTATCAAAACTGGATTACCCAAGTCATTTACTGCTGTATATTATGCCCCTAATTTATTACTGTGAATTTCCCTCCATCATATTTTCTTTTATTTATCTTTTTCACTCTCTTTATCCCCTCCATTTCGTCCTCTAAAGTCATTTGTTTTAGATCATTGCCTTCCTTAATCCATTCTCCCTTTTGTCATTCTTCCCTCTCTATTATCACTTGCCTACTTCCCTGTTGTGTAAATTAGATTTCTATACCCAACTGAGAGACGTGTGTGTGCTTATATAATTTCCCTCTTTGAATGAATGTTTTATATGAGAATGAGGTTTAAGCATCACCAGTCCCCTCCAAAACCCCCACTCTATTGCAAAAAGCTCTTCCTTGTATATCTCTTTTGTGTGAGATAATTTGCACCATTCTTCTTCTTCCTTCCCCCCTCTCCCAGGTCGTTTTTCTTTTTTGCCCATTAATTATCATTATTATTTTACAGCATACCAACATAATTGACTTGCTCTTGCACCTTCTTTTTATGTAGAATCTTTCTAACTGCCCTAATAATAACAAAGTTATTGGAAGTTACATGCAATTTTTTTCATATAGAAATATAAATACTATAACATCATTATCTCTTATGATATCTCATGTTTACCTTTTTATGATTCTCTTGAGACTCATATTTGAAAGTGAAATTTACTATTCAGCCCCAGTCTTCCCATTAGGAATGCTTTAATTGCTATTTAATCATTTCAGTTGTGTCCAACTTTTTGTGTCTCCATTTGGGGATTTCTTCTCAAAGTTGCTGGAGTAGTTTGCATTTTCTTCTATGTTCAAAGTCCATCTATTTCGTTAAATATCCATTTTTCTCTCAAAGATTATACTCATCTTTGCTGAATAGGTTATTCTTGGTTGTAATCCCATCTCTTTTGCTTTCCAGAACATCATATTTCAAGTCTTCTACTCTTTTAAAATGGTAGCTGCTAAATCTTGCCTGATCAAATTGTATTTGAATTGTTTCAATCTAGATGTTTGAGGTATTTTCCCATTGACCTAGTAGTTTTGGCATTTGACTATAATATTACAGGAAGTTTGCATTTTGGGATTTCTTTGAGGCAGTGACTGGTGGATTCTCTCAATTTCCATTTTACTCTGGGATACTGGGGAGGTTTTCCTTTACAATTTCTTGAAATATGATTTTTAGACTCTTTGTTCTATCATGACTTTTAGGTAGTCCAACAATTCTTAAATAATGCCTCCTTGATCTATTTTCCAGGTCAGTTGTTCTTCTAATGATATACTTTCATTCTTTTGACTTTATTATTTCTTAATGTATTATGGAGTCAATAACTTCTACTTGCTAAATTCTAATTTTAAAGAAATTATTTCCTTCAGTGAGTTTTTTTACTTCTTTTTCTATTTGGCCAATTATGTTTTTTAAGGAGTTATTAAGTGCATTTTTGTACCTCTTTTTCCATTTGGCCAAATCTGTTTTCAAGGTACTGGTTTTTTCCAGTATTTTTTGTGTGTGTCTTTTACCAAACTATTAGTAGTTTCTTTATAATGTTCTTCCTTTGCTCTTATTGCTCTACCTAATTTTTCCTCTACTGTTCTTATTTAATTTAAAGATATTTTTAGTTCTTCCAAGAATTCTTCTTGGGTTTGTGTCCATTTCTTTTTTTTATTTTTTTATTTGAGGCTTTGCTTGGAGCTATTTTGACTTCATTATCCTTTTCTGAGTTTATGTCTTGATCTTTCCTGCCACCGTAGTAGCTTTTCATGGCCAGGTTTGTTTTTTTTTTTTTTTTTTATTGTTTGCTTATTTTCCCACCCTATTTCTTGACTTTGAACTTTATGATAAATTTGAGCTCTGTTCACAGGTACAGGAAGTGGGACTGTCCCAAACTTCAGACTTTTACCCACAAGTGTTTTCAGAGCTAGTTCTGGAGATTCAGAAATTTTTGGTGTTTCCAAGGTTGTATGATTTGAGAAGTATGGTCACTGCTTTCTTGGACTTCGTTCTGGCCCTTGCCCAGGAAGGGCCCTATTCCCTAGGGACTTAAATCAATACTGCTCCTCAGGGTCCCTGCTCCCTTCTCACTGAAATCAATAACCTTCCTCATGGCCCCTGTTCCTGTTTGAGCAAATGAGGTTCCTTGCAGCCCTTAAACTATAACCTAGAAGTGAATATAATCAATGGAGTTGCCAAACAATGCCTGGACCTATGTCCAGTGCTAGGATGGAAGTCCCCTATAATCCTTTCTTGATCTCCTATCATGTCTCTGTACCATCTCTGGCTTTAGAGATCTCAAAGCTACTTATGCTCCTATTGCCACTACCTAGTGCCACCACTGGTGTTGCATCCACATGGGCTGCAGACTCCAATCATAATGTTACAGATCTCTTTTTCCAACATCCTAAGTTGTCTTAGGAGGGAGCAATGTCTCACCCTGAGCTTCTGTGGGTTCTGACACTTCAGAATTCAAATTGAGACATTATTTTAGAGTTGTTAGTAGGGGAATGTTAAGAGAGCTCAGCTGAGTGCTTCCTCTACTCAGTCATCTTCACAGTACCCCTGAAGGTCAAGTCTAAACATTATTAACAATTGTTTTTAGGAAAAGTATCATGGAGAAGCTAGCATTTGAGTTTGGTTTTAAAAGATAAGTAGAAATTTAAAAGACAAAATTTGAGTCAGAGAAATAGTGTCATTGGGTTTGAACTCCAAATCTTTCCAGTTTGGTACCACCTCCTAGAGGTGGCATAGGGTCTGATAAGATAGGATTCAGGCTCAGTCCATAGCGAAGTATCAGAGAAGGTCTTGAATGAAGTTATGTCTTTTTATTAATATCTCCTGTCTTCCCAACAATGCTACATCAGGGGTATGGACCAAGTTTTACATCTCTTTCTATACCCAAAAAAGCCTTGCACATTAGCAAATAATAAATATTTATCATTTTCAATATTGTTGTTGATGACGATAATGATGACTTATTAACTGCCAAATTAGGAGTAGGTGCAAGAGGTGGAGATTAGAGGTTCCTTTCCAAAGATCAAGGCCTTTGGGTCTGCTTCCAAGACATAAGAACAAAAAAGATAAGGAAGAACTAAAAAATGAGCCCAAACTGTTTAGAAATTCACTATAATATTCTACCTAATATAGGATGCTTTTTTTATCAGAGATTAATTGGAGTCACTAGACTAAATTAAATGTCTTAAGTTAAGCCATAAATTAGGGGTTTATTTATTTTTTCTTTTCTGAGTGTAAGAGGCAATTTCATAATTTTTAATGATGGCACTTTTCTTAAAATTCATTCTACATATCATTCCTATACTCTATGATTATGGATTTTTATATGAACAATAGCCACAAGAGACAATTTAATTACAATTTTAGGCATTATTTTCATTTGTTATACAATGTTGCACAAGTTAAAATAATTTTTATGAATCTGAAATTTGTTCTTAAGCATCTTTATTTCTTAAAAATTTAGAATAGTAAGTTTTTCACTTTAAGGATATTTGGCTATTTGATATATATGTATACACATAAATAAATGAAAATTATAGAAATAAGTATGGATTGATACAATGTGTATACAATAGATGGTCTACATATTTATTGATGATTATATTGATGATGGGGTTATTCATTGAAGGTACATTTATAAATAGATTTAGATGGATAAATCTTCCCATTCAACATTTCCATTACTGCTTAGAGAAAACTATTTTTCCTGAATAACATACAGGTTATAGAATATTCCTATTTTTTTTTCATTCAGAGGAAAAAGAAACTCAAGACTGGCCTTCTCTTCCACTAAAAAAAGAAACAAAAGAAAACTTAAATGTCTATCTGGGGCAACCAGCACAGCAGATTATATTGAAATCTGTGCTGTATTTAAACCCAACCAACCCTTCTTCCCCTGGTAGCAGACCCTTCTATGTGACCTTAACTATGCTATCTTGACTACTCATCAAATTCTCTTAATCCTGGTAACAATTTATGTTTTTGATCTTAATTCCATCTTTTGTCTTTTGATTTAAATTTAATGTCTCCTGCCATTGACACACAGAATTAGAAAGAGTGAGCAGAGATTTCTGGCTTTTTACTAATTTTCCTGGCTTCCTCATTCTGGAAGTTTAAAAGCCTGAGTCACAAGAGACTCAGGCCAACAACTTGCTGGTTTCTTTCTCAAATAAATGTTTGAGATCAACCTGGCTTTCATGTTTATATTTTGAACCAATGCTTGAGGGATACGATTTAGAAGGTTCTCTTCTATTTTTGAGTTTTACCTACATTCCTCCAGTGTGAGCTTGTGAAAATCCAACCCTTATTATCTTCTTCCTTCACTTTTCATGTTACTTCTCAGTGTCTAAACAAGCTATTTGAGTGCCATGGATATAATTTGGAAATGATTTTCCCTGGGTATTAATATTCACTAGAGACTTTGACACCACTATATCATAGGGGACTTGGTTTACTACAAATACCTAAGTCCATAGATTATAAAAATATTCTGGCATTAATATAAGTGGTTTGAAATTTAAAGTATCCCTATGCTTGCTGAAGAACACCACTTTAAATGTTTTTAAGTTGTTTGTTTGCATCTGTTAAATTTGTCTATCCAGTTAGAGGAAGTTGTATAAGTGAAGGTATTTAATTACTGTTTTCTTTTCTAGATTCTCAACAGAATAATTGCTGACAAATCCTGTTGCCCAGAAAATGCCTTTCAGATTTGTTGAGAACAAAAGAACAGAAAAAAGGAGATTATTTTATTTACATCCTCATTTCAAATCTAATTCTTGAGGGTCATTAGATATGTTGAATGCCCACTATCATACAACTACATGTGTTATGATTTGTTCTACACTTCTAAATAACACATATTGTTACATTCATATGAAAATGTTAAGTTCCATTTACACTCCAAACTATAATTTTTGTCACATGTTCATGCAATAAGAGTTTATCACTTAAACTCAATACTTTAAAAGATTAAAAGGCAGCATGTAGGTATACACGTTTTATACTCTTATGTATAATTTATATTTCTGTGTTCTATGATGTGCTACTTCAATTTTTCATTGTGGCATGGAGGTGACCCTCGGACTTTGAAGGCTATTCCAGCAGAGTGCAAAATCTGGCAGGTTCTGTTATGCTAAAAATACTATATTTACTCATCAAAGATGAGTCTAGATAAGTACACACATTCTCTAAAAAACTGGACTAAGAAGGAATTTCTAATAATTGTGAAAAGCATCACCATTTGAGCAAGGCCTCACACTGATGACATAAGAAAATCCCACAAAGTGTGAAAGTATCTGTATCTACACACACACACACACACACACACACACACACACACACACACACGTACCACTGTCTCTGCATAGGTTGTTCCCTATGCCTAAAACTCTCTCTATCCTTAATTCATATGCCCTAGCTCCATTCAGGAATTAACTGATTGTCTTTTACCTTTCTTTGTATCTCTATAACTTAGCACAGTGCCTGGCATATAAATATAATAAATGCATGATGGCAGAATGTATGGAAAGCATTGAGCAAAACTTAAAGCATTTTGTGAATATCAGCTTCTGTTATTAAAACAACAATAATGCTTGCATGACCTTACAAGGCTGTTGGGAGCAAGGAACTCTGTAAACCTCAAACACAAACGTGAGTTATTATGATGACGACTGCAGTGTACTGTTTGGTAGCCTATATCATAATCATTGATTTAATTTATTTGGCTCCTGTCCCAAATTCTGCTGTGATAATCCTTTATTGGGGAATTAACTTGGAAATGGTTTACAAATAAGAGTAGTGATGGAAGTGTTTAACCGTGGGCTCTCCAAAAAGCAGGACACATCTTAAAATTCAGTCTACATTTCCCCTGCACTTTTTTAAGTCTAAAAATAAACATAATAAATCAAACCCTGATTTATGTTGTTTGATGACTGATTTCTGAGTTGTAAGTGCTCACACTGAAAACTTACAATTGGCTCTAGCAGGTAGTGTCTGGCTTCAGGCTAGCCCTGAATAAAAGAATCCTATCCAGTTTACCATATGGAAGTAGTACTGTGGAAAGGGCTTTGAAATCTCGTTCTTGAATTGTTTGCTTTTTTTGTAGGTGCAAAGCTAGGAAGTCTAACCAGACCTTTTAGAAATGTGTGTGTATAGAAAAGATAAGGGAATAATTGGAATTTATTAGCAACCTGAAACAAAAATGTTCCCCTCCCTTACATTTCTACTTAAGGGTTGATATTTAGTTTAACAGTCATAATTCCATTTTATGCCATTGGATCAAACCAATATTTATTTATCATATGCTATATTTAATGCATTATGTGAAGGAAATTAATAAATGCATTTTGATTGATTAAAAAGATTTATACATTTTATTTCTTGACAAATTTTGGGGATTTTGAGACTTTACTGCTATTCAAAAACCTTATTCCTTTTGTTTATGCCAAATTATGCTGAACTGGATTGAATCAAAGTGTAAAATTCAAATGAATTAGTCAAATAACTAGAATAGGCTGACATTATCCAGATCTGCTTTCATAGCTTCCATCAATATGTTATTACTTCATTAGACTGTCTTTAGCCTGGGCCTTGGCTATGGCAAAATGAATGGACTGAATCTAATGCTTGGCATATCATTATGTAATAAGAGCAAGGAGAAATAAAACCAAAAGATAACTAGAGACTGAATATATTTAGGGGCAAGTTCAAAAGAGCCAGCAAGCTATTGGAAACTGTGTTTAACACTTGTTGAAAGAAGTCTACATTTTCTGTACAATAGCCAATATCTTCTCCCCACAAGTGAACAGATTTTTGTTGTGAATCTATTTTCCTTAGCTAGACTTCTGCCGTAAGTGAAGGAGAAAAGTAGACGTTAATTCACTTCTGCCTCTGGTTATATATGCAAAACAGCACTGAAACATACCCATGATGAAATACAAGCCACTCCTGTGAAAAATGTAAAGCGTGAGAATTGGAAGTGTTCTGGTAATTTATTTACTTCCTCTAATCTTTTCTGGGAAACCAGGTACTGATGTAAAATATGTAAGAAAACAGAAAAAAGTTTCCCATGAGAGTAAAGGTTCTCTAAATATGAAAGGATTGATTCTTCTACCAGTTTGAATGTTCCACAATCCCTATTGCTCTACAATGTTAGTAGCTTTTAACCCCAACCTAATATTCCCAGTCATGTGAACCTCTGGGTAGGGTTTGTGTACCTCAGCTATATTTGACAAAATGTTTGAAATTCAGAACCTCTTTGGTTTTTCCTCTGCTATTCTTAAAGTATGAGTATTAAATAAGGCAGAATATAAGTAAGGTTTTTTGTCCCTCTAAGTGGGAAGAGACAAGAAAGGAACGGTTTCCCATTTCCACTGGAAGGCCATGCTTTACTGATAACACAAAAGAGATTTCAAGGTAAATATACCTCATTCCTATTTTCACAAAGCAATACAATTTCTCTCAAAGAATGATAAAACCTTGCTCGGTGATTCTCAGATATTTTGATGTCAGCACTCTTTTGGACTCTTAAAATTATTGAGGACCCCAAAGATATTTTGATTATGATTATTTTTACTTACACTATTCACAGTTAAAGCTGATGAAATTTTAAAACATTTACTAATTCACTAAAAAGAACATTAAATCCATTTTTTTAACACAATGTTTTATGAACAATAACATATTTTCCAAAACAAAAATACTACTGGGAAGAGTGGAATTGTTTTACATATTTATTCAAATCTCTCTAATTTCTGGATTATTAGAAAACAGATGGATTCACATTTGCCTTTCTGTACTCACTCAATTGTGATATGTTGTATTAGTCAAAGTATATGAGAAAAAATGACTTTAAAAAGATATATATTTAAAAGGGAGGAGCATTTTAATAGGCAGATATCTAAGTAATATCTAAGTAATGTTATGACAATAGTTCTGGACGTCATGGACCCCCTGGAATGATTTCTGGGATACCCAAGGGTCTGCAGATCACACTTAGAGAAATACTACCTTTGTTTTATGACCAGAGACTACCAGACTATTCTTTTCTCCTCTATTTCCAGTAGGCTCATTTTCTAAAGACCAGTTCTACTATTTTGTTTTCCTGTTCAAACTCTATGAGCTCTCTCTAGAGTCAAAGACTTCTAGGCTAGTGGGTACCTCTTCACTTAAGGACACAAGATACAAAAAGCATTTTTCCTTGACATGGAAAGGATTCCCCAAGCAGGCATTTAGACCCCTGGTAGCTATAGATTATTTAGTCTGACAGAACCTTCTTACTTCCCCAAACAATATTTCTTCACAATTACCAATAGGTTGTATTGTGAAAAATCTGAAAATGAAATCACATTACCAAGGAAAGAGAGAAGTGTGTGGCCACCATGGTTTTGATGAAGACTAAAGGAAATCCTCTCCCTCATCTCTCTACTCTCTCCAATTATACTGAATCAGATAGCAACAGCTGGAATAAGACATGCCCCTCTTCATCTATGGAGTAGAAGGCTTCATATAAAGTATAATATGAAAATGGAAAAGGCCCCCTGTTCAAAAGTGTCTCTCTCATTCAGATGCTTTAGAATATGAAATATCACCATGAGGAATTTGTTAATTTTGCTTTGTGTATTTCTCTCTGTCCCTTCCTCAAAGTCAACTTCAATGGTTCCTTATGATATAAAGGTGATCTGAGTACCCTGAAAGCTTATGCCAGTGAAGGATACATTTTAATAGGTCCTACCAAGCTGACAGACTTTGTATAAGCATCTAATAGGAATTGTGTATTTGTTATTTGACATCTAGAAAGATTCACCATTTTAACTGCAGAATGATTATTTTAGAGGCAACAAATCGCTACTTTTTTTTTTACTAAGGCCCAGAAAGGGTAGTAATCTATATAGGCAAAGGAATACACAAGGATCCCTCAAGAACTGTCCCTTCTTTGTGTCCTTTTTCAAAATGGAAGTGCCCCTGGGAAGAGTGACATGAATTAACTAACGATACCTAATCAATTAACCAAAGTACATTTTGAATAGTTATTATACATCCTCACATCTATTAAATATGGTAAAGAACCCTTTCACAAATGGCGAGAGTGGGGACAAAGTGAAAACACGTAAAATACTGACTGCAAAGTCTGACATTGATACACTAATCCAAGACAATATAGGTCTAAAGAAGGATGGCAGATGTAAGGCTAGAAAGAAGACATTTCTAAGAACGGGCCAAACATTAGGATTCTTTGACAAATTGGGCATTGGGAAAGAAAGAGATTATCTGAAAGATTCTAGGTGGGGAAAATGAAAAATTGGTAGAACCACTTACAAAGATGGAAAAAGAAAGGAAAAGATGAAAACTGAGGAACTAATCAAGAATAAAGATGATGAATCATAGAATTTTGTTTTAATTCTAAAGCTGACTTTTCTCTTTGAAAAGAAGATGATAGTAGCAAGAACCAGGGTAACTTGGGTAGAAGGGAAATGCTGAATGGAAAAAAGCTGTAAAAAAAAGAAGAATACGAGAAGATGTAACTCTGAGGTAGGGATTGTAATCTAGTCCTGCTACTCAAAAATATTCATAGTTACTTTGCTCAGTATTCAAGAAATAATATTCAATCAACTAAAAGTAATTTTAGGCTGTTCTATATCTAATTTCTACCAGATTGCTTTCTACTTTTTTTTCTTTTTTAAAAAAATATTTTAACACTTTTTTAAAATTTTGAGTTCCAAATTTTCTCCCTTCCTCTAACCACTACAGCATCTATTGAGAAAGCAAGAAATATACTATAACAAAACTTAAGAAATCTTGAGTTTTTGAGTATTTGAGCAAAATCTCTCCACGTAAGCCAGGCATGAAAAAAGCAAGAAAAATAAAGTGAAAATAGTATATTTCAATTTGCACTTGGAATTAATCAACTATTTTTCAATATAAGTTGGTCAGAATTATCTTGGATCACTGTATTAATCAGAGTAGCTAATTCTTTCATGGGTGATCATTATTACAATATTCCTATTATTGTGAATAATAATGTCCTGTTTTGCTCACTTCACTTTACATCTTCACAGGTTTTTCTAAAACAGTCCCCCTCCTCATCTCTTATATCACAATAGTATTCCATCTAAATTACGTACAACAACTTGGTGAATGATTTCCCAATTGATGGACATCCCTTCAAGTTCTAATTCTTTGCTTCCATAAAAAGTCTGGCTATAAATATTTTTGTATATATAGGTTTCTTTTTTCCTTTGATCTCTTTGGGATATAAACCTAGTAGTTATATTCCTGAGTCAAAAGGTTTGCACAGTTTTACAGTCTTTCAACCATAGTTACAAGTTGCTTTCCAGAATGATTCAACTCATTCACAATTCTACCAACAGTACATTAGTAACCCAATTTTTCCATATCCCCTACATCATTTGTCATTTTCCTCTTGTCATATTAGCCAATCCGATAGGTGAGAGGTGGTACTTCAGAGTTGTTTTAATTTGCTTTTTCAAATCATTACAGTATTTTTTCATATTAATATTAACAGCTTTGATTTCTTATTCTGAAAACTGCCTCTTCATATCCTTTGATCATTTGTCAATTGGGGAATGGCTCTTACTTTTATAAGTTTGACTCAGTACCTGACATATTTGAGAAATGAGGCTTATATAAAAGAAACTTGAAAAATTTTTTTATATTCATTGAATATGGTAACTTTTTGCAAAAAGTTTCCCGGATTATCTCTTTTAACTAAGTTTATTTCTACTTTTGCTTTGTCTGAGATCTTGATTGCTACCCCTGCATTTTTTACCTCAATTGAAGCATAATACATTCTGTGCCAACACCTTATTTTACTTATGTGTGTTTCTTTCTGTTTCAGGTCAGCATCTTTTAGCCAACAGATTGCTGGATTCTGGTTTCTAATACATTCTGGTATCCTCTTCTGTCATAGGGGTAAGTTTATCCCATTCATTTTTACCATTGTAATTACTGTATATTTCCCTCCATCCTAGTTTTTTCTATTTGTCCTTCTCTCTTTTTACACTGTTCCTCCTCTGTTTTGCTTTTGTTGACTATTTTCCATAATCTGCTCTCTCTTTGATCACCCTTGTATTTCTCTAATCTCCTTTAGAAACCTCCAACTTCCCTGTTGGGTAAAATAGATTTCTATACCGAACTGAGGGTATATATATTCCTCCTTTTTTGAAGCAATTCTAGTGAGAGTGAAGTTCAAGCATTTTCTGCCACTTCCACTTTTCCACTCTACTGCAAAGGACCTTCCTTGAATGCATCTTTTGTGAGATAATTTTCTCTAGTCTATCTTTCCTTTCCTCTTTTTCCCATTGCATCCCCTTTTCTCATATTTTCTTTATTTTTTTAAAGAAAGCTTATCCTAACTCATAACTTCTCTGCATGTAAACTCCTTCTAACTAAAGTTCTTAGGAATTGCGTGTGTTATTATCATCTCATATAGAAATGTAAACAGTTTAACTTTATCAATCCCTTATGATGTTTCTTTCATGTTTACCTTTTTGTGTTTATCTTGAGTCTTGTGTTTGAACATCAACTTTTCTATTCATCTCTGGTCTTTTCATCAGTAATGCTTTGAAGTTTCTATTTCACTAAATATTTTTTTTCCTTTGAAGGATCATACTCAGTTTTTTTTGGGGGGGAGGGAGGTTAGATTATTCATGGTTGTAATCCTGGCTCCTTTTGCCTTCTGGAATATCATATTCCAACATTCTCCTCCCAAAACATGGAAGCTGCTAAATCTTATGATGTCTTTATTCTGGTTCCATGATATTTAAATGATTCCTTTCTATCTGTCTGTAATATTTTCTCTTTGACCTAGGAGTTTTGTCATTTGACAATAACAGTCCAGAGAGTTTCATTTTGGGATCTCTCTCAGGAGGTGACTGCTGAATACTTTCAATTTCTATTTTACATCCTAGGTCTGAGATGTTAAGTTTCTTTTATAATTTCTTGAAATATGATGTCAAAGTTTTTTATTTGATTATGGCTTTCAGGTAGCCCAATAATTATTAAATTATTTTTGCTCGGTTTCCCAGGTCAGTTATTTTTCGGGTGATGTATTTCACATTTTCTTCTATTGTTTCATTTTTTTGACTTTGACTGCTTCTTGATGTCTCATGGAGTCATTAGTTTCCATTGATCCAATTCTAGTTTGGGAAGGATTATTTCCTTCAGCAAATTTCTGTGCCTTTTTCACTATTTGGCCAATTCTGATCTTCAAGGTGTCATTTTCAGTATGTTTTGCACTTCTTTTACCATGTTGTAAATTCTCTTTTCATTATTTTCTTACATCACTCTCTTTTCCTAATTTTTCCTCTACTACTCTCATCTTTTTCTTTAACTCATCCAGAAATTCTTTTTGGGCTTGTGCACCATTTGTACTCTCCCCATTAACTTTGTTTGTGCAAAAACTTTCCAATTTAATGTAACCAAAATTATCCATTTTGCATTTCCTAATGTTTTTTCTCTACTCATTTGGTCAAAAATTTCTCCATTCTCCATAAATCTGACAAATATGCTTTTCCTTGCTCCCTAATTTGTTTAGAGTATCAGCATTTGTACTTAGGTCATGTACCCATTTGGGCTTTATTCTGGCATATAGTGTCAGGCATTGGTCCATGCCCAGTATCTGCCACACTATTTTCCAGTATTCCCAGCAATTTTCGTCAAACAGTGAGTTCTTATCCTGGAAGCTGGGTCCTTGGGTTTCTGAAACAGTAAACTACTATAATCATTGACTGCTATGTCTTGCGTACAGTACTAAGTGGTTTGGATGATTGCTGCTTTTTAAAACAGTTTGAGATTTGGTATGGCTAGGCTGTCTTTGCTAGATTTCTTTTCATGAATGCCCTTGATATTCAGGACCTTTTGTTATTCCAGATGAAATTTGATTTTTTTCCTAGATCTAGAAAATAAATTTTTGTTAGTTTGATTGTTATGCCGCTGAATAAGTTAGTTATTACTGTTTTAGTTTAGTTAGTCATTGTATAACTAATTAATACTCACTATTAATAATTTAATAATTAATATATAGTAATTGTTTCTCTCTTATCCAGGACCCCTGAGGGTCTTCCCCTCCCAGTTCGATTTTGTTTTTATTAAAGGGGCCATCCTTTGAGTAACTGAAAGAAGCCTATTCATTGAATGAGTTTATCTCATTCAAAGTGAGAATCTGATAAAACCTTAACCTGAAAGGGCCAGGGTCCTCCATTGCATCCTGGGCCATCTCCAGTCATCCTGATGAATATCGGGCCACTAGACCCTGATGACTCAGGAGAAGAAAATGAGTTTGGTGACCTTGCCCATCCCTCCCTCCCTCCCTCAAATCAAAGACAACTAACTGCAAGTCATGTCATCATCCTGTTGGCATGGTCCTCTTTGAGAACGAAGGAGAAACACAGACACACACACAGACAAACACACACACACATAGTGAAGCTGCTTTTATTTCATTTTTTTCTGAGTTTGTATATTGATCTTTCCTGTCACAACAGTAACTTTTCATAGAGTATTTTTTCCTTGTTGTTTCCTCATTTTTTTCTAGCCCCCTTCTTGACTTTGAATTTTATGTTAAAATTGGGTTTTGCTCACCTGGGGGTAGGGAGGCACTGTGCCAAGCTTGCTTCAAGCCTTTTCAGGTTGCTGTTTTGAGAGCTAGTTCTGGTGTCTCTCTAAGTTTTCAGTGCTTTCATGATGGCATGATCTGGGGAGAAGTATGGTCTCTTCTCTCTTGTCCTGGACTCTGTCCTTTATCCAGGAGGTACCCCTGCTCCCCTACAGCTGCAAGAACAAGTGCTGCTTTTTGTCCTGTAATTGCAACCAGAGCCCCTGCTCCTTTGGGACTGATCATTAATGCTCCTCTTTACCCTGGAACTGTGATACAGAACTATGGACAAACAGTTCCTCATCCTGTGCCCAGTGTCAACTCAGGTTCCTCTGTAATACCTTTCTGACTAGTTCTCCAATCCTCTCACAAACTCTGGGCTAAGAGCTCCTAAAGCTGCTGCTGGTAATTTAGCACTATCCCTAAGACAAACTGCTTTTGTTTTTACCATGTGTGCTTTGGCCTAGCCCCAGAAGAACTTTCCTATAAACCTCTAAAGTTATCTTGACCTGGAAAAAATTCTCACCATGGCCTTTTGTTGGCTATAATAATCCAGAATTAAATTTGATGCATTATTTTAATGTTGTTTTTGAAGGGGAATGTTAGGAGAGTTTGGGTTGGGGTACTACTTCTACACTGCCAGCTTGGCTCTGTCCTGTCCCCCACAACAATCATTTATTAACACACACACAGAAAAAGAAACATCAATAAGCAATTTAAGATGATTATCTTCTATTATATCGGATGACGATCCCTAGTAAGAAATTGTTACTTAGACATTTTAATTTTGCTCTACATCTCTGGTCCTTAGAAGAAGTGTTACTTGACATGTAAGGGGCAGCTAGGTGGTACAGTGGATAGAGCACCAGTGCAAGAGTCAGGAGGACCTGAGTTCAAATCTCACTTCAGACACTTGACACTCTAGCTGTGTGACCTTGGACAAGTCACTTAACCCCAATTGCCTCATCCTGGATCACCTGCAGTCATCCTTATGAATATCGGGTCACTGGATTCATACTGCTCTGGGGGAGAGGTGAGGCTGGTGACCTGAACAACCCTCCCTCACTCAAAACCAAGTCAAGTACAAGTCATGTCATTATTTCTCTGATGAAATGGTCTTCTTTGGCAATGAAGGACGAACACACACTTGACATATAAATACATGGATGTCCCATGTAGCATTGAGGTCATTCAATAATTTCATTAAAATATCATAATATAATCCTATTATATAATACAACAAAAAATGCACCTGGAAAACGTCACCTGACATTATATATTCATGGAGTTCATGATACTAGCTAGTGTTCCCACCTATTTAACTGGAAGCAAATCACCTTTTTCTTCAATATCAGGTATTCCATTTGACAGAATGTAATCTCAAATAGATAAGCATTTTAGCATGACAAATGAATCTTAGTCAGTTTGAATTAAATTATTTCTTCATGTATTGAAATTCAGCTATCCCCAAAAATGTGAAACTTGTCCTTGTTCACATTATGCAAAAATGAATTGAAGCATGACAATAACTAAATAGATGGAAAATGTTCAAGCTAACTTCATAATGCTATCCAAACACTTCGTAATATACAATTCTAAATCAATGACTCAAAGGAATAATGAATTACCTTTTAGTAGGAAATAAGATGCTGTCATAAAATGTATAACACTATACTCTAGACTATGTAGTAATGTCAAGTTCATGCATTTTAGCATGCATGACTCACTTTTCATGTTTTAACAAAATAATAATTACCTATTAATGCTTTAGAAAAATGAATTATGAAAAATTTGATCAAATTTTAGTTTATCTTTTACTCTTCTATATTCATAATAAAGAAATATTTTCCCATAACCTGTTCTATATTATTACCACTGGCACTAGAACCAAAAATATTTAGTTGATTCACCTTTCTCATCCAATGCTACCACCACCACCCATCAGGTGTAGTACTAGTGGTAGTAGCAGTAGTAGTAGTAGTAGTAGTAGTAGTAGTAGTAGTAGTAGTAATAGTAATGGTAGTAGTAGTAATGATGATGATGATGAAAACAGTGTTTCATATTCATGTAGTATTTATAGTTAGAAAATACTTTGCAATATATTATCTTATATGATCTTAACAAAACTTTTGAGCAAAGTCAAGTATCATTAACTCCGTGAGGGTAATGTGATGTAATAAAAACATCATTGGTCCTGCCTTCAAGTAATTCTAAAACATTTCATGGCTATGTGATTTTGGACTAGGCATTTAACCTCTCTGTAACTCAGGTTTCCCTCCATAAAAGAGAGATAATAATACTAAGAGGTCCTTGCTCACTGGTTTTTTGTAAAGAAAACTCTTCATAAAGTGTGAATTATTACATGAATATGGTATTATTAGTAACTATTTTGATCCTCAGTTTGCCCATTTGTAGAATGTACAAAATAACACATAGCTATCACAGAAGGTGATAGTCAGAAAATAGTTTTGTATATCTTGAAGCTATCTATAAATTTGAGCTATTGTTACTTTACTTCTGAGGAAACTGAGGCTCACAAAGATTAAACAACTTTCCCGCGGTGACATACTTGAGAACTTGTAAGGCCGGGGCTCAAATCAATGTCCTCTATGTCCTGACTCAACCCATTCTCTACCAGACTATGATGCTGAATGATATGAGGATGGTTAACCTGGAGAAAAGATAGAGCAATAATCTCTTTCTTAAAATATTTATAGTGCTTTTATATTGAAGAGGAATTAGATTTGTGTTGCATGATCATAGAGTATGAAATTAGTGCCCAGAATTATAAGGAAGAATATTTTAGCTCCATATTAGGAATTAGTTTTGTTTTTTTCTTAATTACTGCTATACAAAAATGGATGAGTTGCCTTGTAAAATAAAGAGTTCTCCATCCTTGCAGGTTTCCCTTCAGAGGTAGGGTAATTACATACAAGGGTGGTGTGAATGGATTAAGCTGACATCTGTGTCCTTTTCTACTCTGAGATTAAGGATAAAACTCTTTTGATTCAAAAGGAAAAGGAAATATTGCAGGAGAATTAGATATTTTTCTGATCTCTCTTTTTCCCCTATAGAGCAGAGAAACATTTCATAGGATTCCTAATCCATAATGAATCATTTTTCTTTCCTGCCTTCAAATATAGCTAGCATGTAAAAGACTTACATCTCCATCTTGAGACCTCTCTCCTCCTCTAAAAGGCCTTTTCATTGTCTGCTGGATTTCTCCCCCTCTCTCTTCCCTTCCCTCTTTCCTTCCCTCCCTCCATTCCCCTTTCCTCTCCTCTCTTCTTTTGTCTTCTTCCTTCCTTCCTTCCTTCCTTCCTTCCTTCCTTCCTTCCTTCCTTCCTTCCTTCCTTCCTTCCTTCCTTCCTTCCTTTAATGTAAAGGTAAGAAAAGCTAAAGTTGAGTTTACTTTCCTCTTTTCCAAAGTTTCTAATAACTACACTCCTCCCAATCATCATCATCATCATCATCATCATCATCATCATCATCATCATCAGTCATCATCATCATCACCAATGTCATGAATTTGTTGGTCCTCCAAATTTAGAAACTGAGATTGGTCTCTCAGTACTTTAGCTTACATGAGTTAATGTTCAAATCCTATTTCTTCCTTTATGATTCCTCATACAATCAGTCTTCATTGACTCACACTTATAACCTTGTTTTCAGTGAGTGTTTAAAAGTTGTCTGTCACTGGGACCACAAAGAGTAATTTCGCATTAACAGAGTACATGAAACTATACTAAAAACATAAAAATGAAAAAGAAGGCAACCACTCTCTTTTGTACCAAAGTCATTGGGTGACGATCAGCAACAGGTCAACCAAAGCAAAGTCTTCATTTGGAAGTTATATCATTTGATTGCTAACCCAGTCAGTGATAAGTGCAGAATTATTACTGTTGATTCAACAGAAACATTCCACGGCTTAAGAACATCCATTTTTGATCTAGAAGTAATATTATACACACATACACAAATCTATATTTATATATATATTTTACATATATTTATATATGTATACCCCCAATGATATACACACATACTACATATATATGTACGTATATATATATATGTGTATACATATATATGTTCCTCATATTCCAAACCATATTCCTGACTATTATAATCATCTAATCACAGAACTTTTTGCTGGAAATAATTTTTTTCAAAGAACTTTTAACTATATTTTTTTCAGAATTCCCAACACAAGACCAATGTCAGCAAATATGTAACTAGAAGATTTCAGTTCTCTATGTATATTAGTGAAAAGATGCCTGACGATGACAATAATGATAGCTTTGGTTTTCTCTGTATTGTAAACAAAGTTATCTTCAATTCTATTTATAATAGGATATACAGTGATGGAACTAGTGATGGAAACCGATTGAGGATGTTAGAATTAGAGACATTACTTGCTTTTAACTTTGATACTTTTAAGGATAGACAATTTATTCTTTCTCCCAATTCTCATCCATGACAATTGTATAACTGTAGCTTGGGGCCTAGATAAGGTTATTCTCTAAACTAAATATAAGTAGGCAAAGCTATATTACATGTCTAGTTCCAAATCTAGTAGCAACTTAAAGCATACAAATCCTAGACATTTAAAAAGAAATGTCAACTTCTGGGAGTTTTATTGCATTTTTACACTGGTTTCCTAAAGATAAATCAGTTACTTATTCACTAATTCACTTTCCATTTCTGGTCACTCCAAATAAACACATAAAGATGTGAGTCTGAGAAAAGTCTCAGTACAGATTATGAGAAAAAAAAAACTATACATTTTCATATCCCTTTTATGCAATAAGACTAAATACCTACAAGGACAACTTATAAAACTCACTTTAAATTCTTATTTTAGCTAAAAATAAATTCAGTTGAGAAGAGAAAACTCAATCTCCTAAATTTTTAGTGTCTCACAAGTCAAGTCCTTTATTTTCTGTAACTAAAAGAGACTAAATTTAATGTGCTAAGAATTTCAATTTTATAAATTGGATTTTTAATAATCCTTCCAATTTAGAACCTCCAAAATGAATATGATAAACATTTATCTTGCTCACACACTTGCTTACTTTTGACAATTTTTAAATTTCTTAAACAAAAAAAAATACACAACTGTACTTCTGGACAAAAAAAACCAACTATACTTCTGGATGAATTCTTTAATAAATCTAGTCTATTGCACTTTTATATACTTCTTAGTCAAATTATATTTCCTTTTTTGATCATTAATACAATTGCCAAAGAAACATAAATGTACTTTCAAAAGATTAAAAGGTCTAGGCTTTAGTAGAAAAACTAACTTCATTAACTTAAAAGAGGCACATTATTAATGCTTTGAAAGGAATCATAGTGCTCTTTTGCATAAAAGATGCACAGCAGTTTAAATGTGATCATTATAGAATGTTAAGTTATAATGTCAGTAATGATTCAAAGTTTTCTCTACAACTCCATTTTTATATGCTCATTAATGTACAAGAGAATTAATACCTTGGTTACCTTAGTTTTCAACCTAAAATATTGAGGTCTCCGATTGAATGCAAATAATACCTTTCTCTTTTGGTCAGCAACCCAGAGGGGTCTTCCCTTGTTTGTTTGCTTGATTAAAGGGGCGTTCCCTTGACTCACTTCTTAAAGAGATCTCTTGGCTGAACAGACATTACCTCATTCAAAGTGAGAACCTGAAAAGACCTTCCCATTGCATCCTAGGCCATCTCTAGTTGTCCTGACGAATATTTGACTACTGGACCCAGATGGCTCTGGAGGAGAAAGTAAGGCTGGTGACCGCACAGTCCTCCCTCATTCAAATCAAAGTCAACTCCAAATCACATCATCATCATCATCTCCCTGACGTCATGGTCCCCTTCAAGAATGAAGGACAAAAACAACCTGAGTAGGTGAGTTGCCATTTGGGTAATTTGTCCTCTCCTTTTCCCTCTCCTTCTCCTTCTCCTTGTCAAAGGAAGGCAAATTTTGATGACTGAAAGCTGCCTAATTCACTTGGGTTTCACTGGCTAGATTTCTTTCTCAAAGACCAAACTTTAAACCCAATTTACTCTGGAGGTCAGACTGACATTCAAGTAGGCTGTGAAAGGAGCCTCTGCTGTAGAAGTTCATTCTATTCCTTTCTTGCTCCGCTTCATAGCCATGATAAAGCTAACCACATAAGGAGTTGAGCACTCAGATGATGCACTGCCACATCAGCATTCTAAACAAAACTATTTTTATGTCATTAAACATTTTCCTGGGATGCTTTGCATTCCTCATCCTCTGAAGCTCTCTCTGTTCAATTTCAAATATCCTACTCCCCTAATCTCTATCATCCTAAATCAATGTCCCAAATGCAAGGCTAATCCTTCCACTATCACTTTCTATCAATACTCACCTAAATTCTTGAACTTTCAGTTCTAATTTTGTCCACTTTTCAGTTCTTTTTTTTAAACTCCAGTATGATTTTCAGTTGAATTCTTACTTGGAACAGGAGTATCATATTCCCTCCCCCACTCCAATGTTACTTCCAGGTCCCTATTCTGCAACTGTCATTCAAAAAAACCATTTTCCTTTTAAACTTGTGCCCAGACATTATACAACTCGCTTCTGACCATGCAGTTGTCCTCCACAACCTCCTGGGTATTCTCCCATCACTGTTCATGACTGTAGCATCTGAATCATAGTCTTCACCAAGGTGAAAATCTGAATTTAACAGAAACCAAATAAAATGAGCATTTCCACATATGTAGAACAGCAAAAAAGGATCATGATTGAATTGGAAATCTCTATTAAGTATTACTTGTCTTTTTTTTTTAATATATAAAAATCAACTTGCAGTTATCACAGTTGTCCTTCTTGCTATGCTTTTTTCTGGACTTCTATTTTCTTCTGTGAATTTTTTTCAAAACTTGCATGATTCCCTCCTCTTCTTTATTTTCTTTCTGTTTGTATTTTTTATTATCATATCCTAACACCCCTTTTTCTCCCATTTCTCTCACCTGAAAGAAAATACACATAGTCTAGCAACACCAATTTCATCTTAGCCATGTCTGAATAATGCATGTATTATTCTGTATCTTGAGTCCATCAAGTAACTTTAGAAATTAGGCATGTTGCTGCATTGTTGATCATCTGGAATAGTAGTTATCAAATTATCCCAGTCCACCAAAATCATGGCTTACTTTTCTATTGACTAGGAGCTAATAACAGTATTTATATTTTTAAAAATAAGGTTTATTGTACTTAAAAATGTAAACACTATTCTTAGCTCTGACCAAACAAAAACAGGGACCAGACCAGAGTTGATTCACCAGGCTATAGTTTGCACTCCCTTCCCTACCTCCAATCACAATTGCTCGTTGTACTAATCAAATATTTTAAGTCTTTTAAAGTTATTTTTCTTTACAATGTTGTTACTGTATAAATTATCCTGTCCTGCTCCTTCATTTTATATTAGTTCATGGAAGTCTCATATTTTTCTGACTTGGTCCTTTAGTTATATATTATGCCATTACATTTCTATATGAGAATTTATCAGAATCAGTTCTCAAATTGATTGTGCCCCTTAGTTTCAATTCCGTTTGCCACTACAAGAAAAAAGATGCTATAATTATTTTTTGTCCATATGGATTCTTCTTTTTTCCTTTGATCTCTTTATAACTTAGTAGTGTATCTCTGGGTAAACAATTATATACAATTTAATGACTTTGGGGCATAGTTCTAAATTACTTTCCACAGAGGCTATATTAATACACAACTCTACTATCAACAGTGAATTACTTTTTTTTGCAGCCTCTCCAACCACTGTTACTTCCCTTTTTTTATTTTCTTTTTTTGGCATTTTTAGCAACCTTGTATATGTGACATAGAATTTTGAGTTGCTTTATTAAGTTTTATTGCTATTCCACATGAGTGCTAGGGCTCCCAAGGAAGCTGAAACTAACATAATGGTTTTCAGATAATGCTCCCTTATGCATAGGGTTACCAAGCTTGCTAGGATGGAGCACGAGACTACAAATACTACGTGCTTTCTGAGCATAAATGTGGAAGGATCTTCAACTATCTATTCCTCTTGTGTGCATGAATAAAATCATAAAATAAGGTGATTGCAAAAGACTGGAAGCTGGTCTAATCTACCCGTTTACCAGACAGAACTTGTCTAAACTGATCTTTATTAAAATGATTCCTTTTGTCAAGGCCTTTGAACAATGTAATTTCACAACATTGCTTAGTAACATTTAATGTTTAGGAATTCAGTGACAAGCAGGAAACCTTGCCCTACATCTAGCCTAAATTTCTCATGCTACAGCTACAACAATTTTATCCCCTTCAAAATTTTAAATAAACATAGTCACCATGCTTTGTAAAATAATTCTTGGTTTGACGATTATCATATATTCTGCCTTTGACATCTCCTTCAATTCCTCTAGTCTTTTCCTTACAAGTCATTTTTTTTGCCCTATTAGTCATCCTTGAAATAATCCCATCAACCTTTTTCAAATTCTTCATTTCTCATTCACGTTGTGGAGCCAATATACTTATAAGGGTCTCATCAGTGCTGAGTACAACAGGATCACTTTGAGGATTCCTGTAAATTATTATAAAAAAAGAGCTATTCAAATCTTAATCACATTATGCACAAATATCCCTTTGCAACCCTAGATGTCTCTTTTTATTCATGGAAAAGGAATGGGTCATGTTTCTGAAACACCCGTGTAAGATTCCACAATATTACAAAATTATTCCCTTCCCAAAGGTATAAATGCATGGAAGTAGAGAGAAAATCCCTCCAAGCTGACCTATTAAAATTAGAGTGCTTTGGAAAAACAAGAAGTCCCTAAGCTAGTGACATATGCCCTAGGTCCTTCCCCTACCTTTTTCCTTCACATTCCCTGTGAAATTTCATGTGAAAATTTTTGGTTATTTTACATAAAATGCATTGGTAGTTCCTTCTGGACTTGGAGCAAGAATCTGGCCCAGGTCTCAGGAAGACAAAATGAAGGAAAGATGGTCACATTTGAAACAATTCAGTTGGAAAGAGTTGTGTATCGTGGTTCTAAATCCTTGTCAGCATGCTGATCTTTCCAGAGACCTGGTTTTGGGAGTGATGTTCTCAAATGGCTTACCTCAGACAGCTCCAAGCCTAGAGTCTAATAGTACAAATCCTATTTCAGATAAGAATATGATGCAAGACATTTTAGTATCATCTTGACATGTATCGCAAAAAGACAAGGTAGCGAAATAGGAAAAGATATTACAACTTTAAACATCTGGAGGGTCATTTAAATCTTGACTATTGAATTTACTGTAACAGCAGTTAAAGTTTAAAACTGAAGAATAATAAATAGTATAATAAAGTTCCCAGATGGATATAAGAAATATTATTGAATATGATTCATACTTGTTTTGGTTGTATTTCTTAAACTACAGAGTGATTATTCTCTCTTCTCTCTCTCTCTCTCTCTCTCTCTCTCTCTCTCTCTCTCTCTCTCTCTCTCTCTTCCTCTCCCTCTCTCTCTCTCTCTGTGTGTCTCTGCTATTTACTTTAAATAAAGATGAATATATTCAATATATTTCTTGTGATTATCAGCTAAATGTTTATAGTTTATAACCTTTAAAGGTTTATTGGGGGGGACTATGTGGGACATTTGGTATGTGTGTGTGTATATATATACGTTGGTCCTTATTGTAAGATTTAGAAATAGGCTTGGAATTGGAACTGTAGATTTCAAATCAGAAAGTACCTTGGAAGTCACCTCATCCAACATCCTTAGTTTATTGCTGAGGAACTGAAGCTCAGGAGGGTCAAGAGATTTGTTCAAGATCACACAGATAGGAAAGATTTGAACTCAACCAAAGTGACTAGAGCTACAGACCATTCTTTCAAGTACATCTGTGGATCATATCAGCCAGCAGTCAATTGTCTAGGCAAACCAAAGGTGTGTCTAATGTATGCATTTAATAATTTTAGTTCTATAGCACAGGAACATATTGAAAGGGTAATTCAGTAATATGAACAATAATAACAAAATGCTGTAAATTTTCATTTTTTTCTTTTCAACTGAGCAAAGAAAACAATTTTACATCTAATATTTCATTATCAGGAACATTTAGCAGTTTTCAAGAAATAAATCTTTCTTTTTGATATTAATATATTAGAACATCTAAAAAGCTTATTACATTAATAGTATTTTGTAAATTAGGTCAAATTGGGGGCAGCTAAGTGGCACAGTGAAGAAAACACCTGGCATAGAGTCAGTAGGACCTGAGTTTAAATCTGGTCTCAGACACTTACTGGCGGTGTGACGCCGGACAAGTCAGTTAACCCCAACTGCCTCCTCCGCCCCAAAAATTCTCCCCTCCTCTCGCTCAGAAACAATTCTATCTGCATGTTTCTCTCACATGTATTATATACACATATGTATATAGTCATACAGATAAAATTTATAATCTAAAGAGATTACATATACTAAGATACACTAAATGCAACAGTGTTTCAAGAACCTGCTAGAGTCTGGGGGAAAAGAAATTCCTTTAAAAGCCATCCAAAAATTAATGATATGCTATATGCCAAGATAGTCAAAATAGGTATGTGATTGAGACATAAAAGATGATATCATAAGCAAATTAGAGAAGCATGGACAATTTTACCTGTCAGATCTATGAATAAGGAAATAATTTATCATCCAAAAAGAGAGGATCATGGGAAGTAAAATAGATAATTTTTATTACATTAAATTTTAAAATTTTTTTTGCACAGAAAAGTGGTAATACTATCTAGGTTAGAAGAAAATCATAAAATCGGGAAAATTTTACAATTTTCTCTAATAAAGGCCTCATTTCTCAAATGTATGGAGAACTAAGTCAAATTTACAAAATTAAAGACATTACCCAATTGATAAATGATGAAATGATATAAACAAGAAGATTCCAGAAGAAATCAAAGCTATCTGGTCACATTTCCCCCTTAAATTGCTACTAATTAGAGAAATGCAAATTAAAATAACTCTGAGATACGATCTCTTATCTGTCATATTGGCTAACATCATAGAAAAGTAAAAATGACAAATGCCAGAGGGGATGTGGAAAAACTGGGACATTAATGTACTCTTGGTTGAATTGTGAACAGGTCTAATTATCCTGGAGAACAATTTGGAACTATGTCCAAAAGGTTATAAAACTGCACATCCTTTGATCAAGCAATACCACTACTGGATCTGTTTCTCAAAGAGATCAAAGAAAAGAAAAAAAAAAAAACCTGTATGTACAAAAATATTTACAGCAACTCTTTGTGGTAACCAAGACTTGGAAACCAAGGGGATTTCCATAGTTTTGGAAATGGCTGAACATGAGGTATATGATTGTGATGAAATATTATCTTGTTAAAATAAATGAACAAGATTGCTTTATCTCAAAAAAGACTTACATGAACTGATTCAAATGGAGTGAATAGAACCAGGAGAACATAGGAAACAGTAACAGCAATTTTGTAACAATGATCAACCATGAAAGATTTAGCTATTCTGACCAAGACAATGATACAAGACAATTCTACAGGGCTTGATGGAAAATGTTATCCACTTCCAGAGAGAGAACTGGTGACGTCTGAGTGCAGATTGAAATATATATTTTTTCACTCTTTATTTTTCTCACTTTTTTCAACATGGCTAATATGGAAATATATTTTACATGATTTCAAAATTATAAATGATATAACACTATGTCTTCTCAATACGTGGGGGAGGACCTAGAGGGAGGAAAAAATTCAACACTCAAAATTTTTAAAAAATGATAAAAATAAATAATAAATTTATTAAAGAAAAAGAGTGAAAATATTTTTCAATTTTATGGTAACTGTGATGTATAATCTGGATATGATACAATCTAGCAAAAAATACTCCCTTATTATAAAATAAATAAATAAAAAATGGTACTGAATGCTTCGTGTAAATGAATGAAATGCCCAACATGGCCTTTTATAATTAATTTAAATGACATTTAACAGCATTGTAATGATGACTCATAGAAGTTACATCTTGCACATGTAGATTTAAAATGCAATGCATACATTAATAAGCATGCTATCTTGTTTCCACACATGGTAAATTGACACCATTATTTTAATCACTTGCAAAACCATTTAAAATGGAGCATATTTGACTGAATTCAGCACACAGTGAATTTTTACAGAATGACAGAATTTGAAATGGTCATCAACCTTACTCTGAAAACTTCTAATGAGGGAGAAATCCACTAATTTCTGAGGCAATCCATTACACTATTGGATAATTCTAACGGTTAGGAAGCTTGTTTTTTTCTCTCTCTTCTCCTCTTCCCCTGATATTGCCTTTCTCTAACATCCACCTATTACTTCTAGTACAATAGAAGAAAAATTTATTGATTTGTAAAGATCACCAGAACAATCCTACTTCTGCCTTATCATGCTGTGGCCATATTACATGGATACTGTACTAGTATTTTCTTACTAACAATTATGCCAGTATGAGATACATCTGAAAGCAGCATGAAAGTTAAAGCAGTTACATTAGGTCGTATAGAAACAAGAATTAGGTGAGAGATAAATTAAATATTGCAGAGCAAACCTACATTTTCCCCTTGCTTCCTGGAAATGGATCAATTCATTATTCACTAGACTTAATGACAGCCCTCTACTGCAGACTAAGTCACAATATTATTGTTATTGGAAAATAATAATAGTACTGATGACAGAAATTACTATGATATTAACAATATCATTAACTTGGCATCAAAGTCTGCCTCAGTATTTGTGTAACAGCAAATAAGAAAATTGTAGTATATGCTTTAGTTTTTTTCAGTTTTTGTGAGCTTTACACTTGTTCAGTTTTTTAAAATAGCCTTGTCATAAGGCCAGAAATATCACTTAATAGAATATTAAGAATGATAATAATAAAGAATAATAAGGTTATAGCTTGTTCAGGTTTTCAAAGTGTTATCTCATTTTATCCTTGCAAAACAATTTGAAAACAAAAAGAAGAAATATCAATGACATGATTCAATGTAATTATCACCATGAGTGCGGACCAAGGAGCTCCCTGCTTTCTTTTGCTTACATGTTGAATGAGATTCAATGACCGTACCATTTCCCTAAATACTGATCAGTGATTGATTAATTATTCAACTAACCAATACGTCCTTGCTCCAAATCTAGTACGTGCCAAGTCCATCTCAGTCATTAATTTTCCAAACAACCTTAAAGAAATCACATTTTCACCTTTCTGGACCTCCTTTTACCCAGGCATTAAAAGAGATAGTTTAAAGAAAACCATTCAAATGTCCATTCCAAAATGTTCATACAACTATGCTTGGTGGATGACTGAAAGAAATTTAAACATTGTTTCAGCCCTCAAGGATATTATATTCTAAAGCAATACAGACTGACAGACATAGACAAAGATGTACACACACAAGACACACACATACACATACACACACCAAGAGCACTGTAAGTTCCATTCATCTGGAACACATCTATTCCCATATAAAATCAGAGGATAGACAAAGAATGAAAGAAAGAAAGGAAGGAAGAACAGAAGGACAGAGAAAAGGAAAAGAAATGTTTTGCTGTTCCTTAAGAAGATGGCTATTGTTGATGCTGGAAGGAAGCTGCTTAGATAGTAATAAGTGTATTCAAGAATGTGTAAATGATTTAGTAACAAAGCACAAGATTCCCAAAGAAAACCATTACCATCACTCCCACTACAAAATAGGCATTAAATCAAAACAACATGTTAAAGAACAGTTTGATAATCAGTCTGAAGATCTAACAATAAAAGTAAAAATTTTAAAGCAACAACTATGACAAATTCTCCTTATAGAAAAAGAATGTTCATAGTTAAAAAAAAAACTGCTTTCTTTTCTGAGCTTTGAACTTTCAACTAGAGAAAAAAGAGGAGAGTAATAAAAGAGCCAATGTGAATCTGTCAGTGTTCAGTTTAAGGGATACCAACCTGTTTACCACAAGCTCTCAAAAGAATGGAAGAGAAATAAATCAAATATAAAGGTAAATCATAAATTAGACTGTAGCTAAATGAGAGAGATGAGTGGAATTCAAGAAATACATTCCTGGTCTGGTTATAATCCTCTGAACAGCTGCTGCCAAAAGCATGACCACACAAATAAAGTGAATGGGACAGATAATAGACAACCAGAGTTATGTTTCAGGATAGATCCAAACACTCATCCCTGTAGTCTGAATCTTTGGAATGAAGATTGATCTCTTTGGAAACAGGTCCTATGTTATACTCAGATTTTCTATTTTCTTACTTAAATATGAGGAAGAAATTGTAATGACACCTGAAGAAATACAATAGAAAGTCTTTCAAAAAGAGGAGTGAAGGCAACAGAGCAAATGCAAATTTTTGAATGTGGAACTGGCATATAAACAAATGCATTTCAATTCAGCTAACAATTAGGTGTAAGGTACTGTGACTAAGTGTTTGAGATACAAAGTCAAAAACAACTCTGTGCCCTTGCTTCATAGGATGATTCAAAAAGAGTGCCACAACTAGCAATTTTGGTGCCCATGGAAAGCAACAATTTACACTATCTCAAATCAACCATGGTGGGCAGTATAGCTGACCTGTCACATGAGCAAACCCAAGGATGGATTCACTTTTCTCTAGGGGATACAGAAACCTCAGGTTCACCAGTTAATATTAAAGAAACTCTGGGAGTATTGTTACTTTTATACACAGTATCTTAAATTTGGTTCCTTAAGATTTCTGTGTCTTTAAAGGCAGTCTTGATCTTTATATCTCAAGTAAGTCTCTGCTATCAGACTTACACGCAAGAAAAACAGATATGGCACGACACTGATTAGTCAAATCCACAAGGATGACTTGCTCACACAACAACTGTCACATTTAACTTTCAAAGTAGAGCTGAAAGATACATGTGTTAGCTTAGGGCTTATATTGTCAAGCACAGTGCATGACCACTATAATGAATATCAGAAGCAGGGATAAGACTTGCAGTTGGACTGTTACCATTGCTGAGATTCCAAAGTCCCTTTATGATCGGCATCATTCATCCGCATTCAATGTGTTAGGTTGAGGAAAAAAAAAGGTACATTAAATCTTCAAGGAAGGGCATATTTACAATGATTCTGTTTAAAGCTATTTCATCCTTACAACTCTTTCTCCTCTTTTTATATTTGCATGTCTTATTCAAGGTCAGTGGCTTTTGTTACTGGCCTTAGAGAAAGATGCTATGTTTATGTTCCTAATGGATCAAGATTGCGCAACAGAGCCCTGCTAGTCCTCATACTAGTCAGCCTGGGAAAATTTTTCATTAATTTTACTAAGTAAAATTCACATTATGGTGAAGACAAAACAAATCTGAGACCCAAACTTAATTAGAGGGAAAAAATATCAAGCAATTTAGCCACTGACTTCATTGAAAGGTGATAGTTCAATAACTATTTATTAAGCATCTATTATCTGATAAGCATTAGGGATAAAGCTAAAACAACGAGTCTCAATCTTCCTTTAATTTACATTTTAATGGGACAGGAGAAATATATTCACCAGACAAAATATATACCATGGACATGCAAAGTGACTAGGAGGAGGATTGAGGAGGATTTAGAAGGATAAAGAAAGGTTACCATTAAGATTTAGTACTTGATATGAGCCTTAAAAGGAGATAAGGATTCCAAGTGTCTGAGATGAGAAGGGAGTAAATCCCAGAAATACAGGCCAGTCCAGGCAAAACAGAAAGGTGAGAGATATGCAAAAACTGGGAAACACTAAATAAGTCTGTTTAGTTAGCATGTGGAGTGCAATATAAAATATGTCTAGAAAGGCTATTGCTGAGAATAAAAACTATATATAAAGTCGCAAAATCACTATAAATAGATGGACTTTTTCAATTCAATACACATGAAACACTTATTCCTTGTGATAGTATACTATCAGATGTTTCTGTAAGTAGTCTTCTTAGAAAGTATACTAGAAGAATAAATATTTGACTGAGCAAGGCTAGAAGTATACTCAAATGTCCACAAGTGAAGTTCGGTTTATCTCAAGCAGTAGGTTCCAATCTTCTGTGCAGTGTTTGCTGTAACATGATTCTTCTGTTGCCTTCCCCTCTCCCTCCCCACCAGTGAAGTGTTGGTCTATAAGAATCTAAAGAGTTTGTTTTAGACAACATTGATTTGTTGAAATGGAAAGAGAAAGAGAGACAGAGAGACAGAAAGATAGAGAGACAGACAGAGACAGAGAGACAGAGAAACAGTGATGTAGCAAAACGACATAGTTGACCTGGGTACATATTCTGGTTCGGCCTCTAATTTGCTATGGTGCCTTTAGCCAGTTCTTTCACATCTCTAGACCTGTTTTCTCAGTTCTAAAATGAAGGTTTCCTTACGTGATCTTTAGGGTTCCTTTCAGTGTGAACATATTATATTTCTATAAGCCTTTGTTCCGAAAAATGTCCCTCAATTTTTCAGAAATGAATGATTATAAATTAAAAGTGGTAAAGGTAAATGGATGATAGAACTCAATTTCCAAACAAAAATACCACCAATCATAAATAATTAATTCTGACCACCACAAAACGTATTTGTTATCTCACAAGACCCAGTCCATTTCAAGAATGATGGACTACTCGCTTTGGATTGGGCACAGTATCTCACCTAGAAAATTATCTTCATTGATTCAGATGATTATTTCCAGCACACTGACCAAAACAATTTCCATGATTTCAGAGTATTTTCATTTGCTTTCAGTTAAAATTAGGAAAAGCCTTAAAATTTCATTTCATTTTTACATATAATAAACTAAGTACTGCAGAAATAATCAGTAGTGGGCACTTTAATGTGGTTTAGCAAAAACTGACACCCCATATTTAAAAAAAAAGTTTTACATTTGATAAATTTGTGGAAGAATATACAAGTTGTTATCATTTTGGCCAAATGTCTAAAATGGCCTTTTTTGCCTGTCCCTTGGAAAACATGAAACAGAATATTATCCATGTAAAATATACTATTTTCCTAACACTACAAGGAGATGAAATTGAAATGAATTATCTAGGTATATTATTATTATTATTATTATTATTATTATTATTATATTATAAATGTATCTCACAGTTATATTACCTTCAAGGTTAGGTAGATTTACCTATTGGTATATCCATATATCTATACTTCTATCTATCTAGACATATGTACATACATATATGTATATATATGTACATACATTCATACATAGCATAAAATACATTTCTACCAGTATAATTTTAAATAACTCTCAGAAATGATGTAAAAATACACTGGAACTTCACTATGATGTTATTCTTTAAGAAGCAAGTTAATTCAGATTTCTACCACTGGGATATTTTAAAGAGATCTCATTTCGTTAAAAGAATGTCTTCTTGAAGCGAGGGTTAGCTGAGTGCCATATTTGCAGCCAGAAGATTTTAATATGAACTCCAACTCAGTCATTAGCTGAATGACTCTAGAAAAGTCACTTAACTCTCTAGGTCTCAGTTTAGTCTTCTATAAAATGAGGGGGATGGATTAGGGCATCTCTCAGGTTCTTAACACCTCTGGAGCTTTTATTTGATAATCCGAAGGAAGGATGGCTACATAAGACTCCAATTCATAAACTATCTATCTTAAAGAAGAACCACATTTTTCAATAAATGCCATTCTAGAAATATTAACCTTTTCCCCAACTTGTTGATAGGTATATACACGCAAAATACATAGAATCTAAATAAAGTGCACAAACAGAATATACTCATTTGTACCTCACAGTGCAATGGGGGAAAAAAGCTATTTTGTGGAGTCAGTGGAGCTGTGTTAAATCTCAGCTCTCCCAAGTACTATTTGCATGACGTTAGGTAAGCCATTTAAAGTTCTTGAGATTCAGTTTTCTCATCACAAAATGAAGGTGATGACTTGATAACCTCTAATGTACCTTCCATTTCTAAATCTGATCATATGATTCTAATGGAGTATAATGTCTCATTTAACCATATTTATCATTATTTTATATGTTTATATAGATATATTTATATAGCTTTAACATCAATGACTTATATTTTTGCAAAATATTAAATCCTTTATGAGAAATTTAATGCTGAACATCAGTACAATTAAAATTGCTTATTACTATATTAAAATCAGTTACTTTCAATTAATAAGCCATCATAACTTTTTGGTCCCTCCTGAATCCCTATCAGGGTTCTTTATTATATAATATATTTTAATCAATGGCAAGATATTGAATATAGAATTTGTGACCAGTGCAATCTAAAGTCGTAGAGCAAGTGAGCTGAGCATGAAAATGACTTAAGTTTTAATGTCATTTTCATTTGAGTTAAAAATGACAACAATGGCTCTCAAAATTCTTTTCAAAACTAAACCAAATAATGTTTAATTATAATGACTCAGTTTGTCTTTTAACAAGATATAAGAAAATGTATTTCCCTTCATTCTTCAAATAGAAGTGGAGGATGATAAATATGGAATAATGCATATGTAGTCAGACAAACAGTGTGTGGGGTTAGGATTTGAAGAATTTATTTCCCTTCTTATCTACTTTTTTGTTGTAATTGCTGTCATCATCATCATCATCATCATCATCATCATTGTTACAAAGCCTTATTTTGCTGGATAGTTAAGGGAAGAAGGATTTATTTGGAAATGAAAGTGATGTAAAAAAAAAAAACTGACAAAATTAAGTGACAAAAGAAGTCCTTTCTAATATCATGTCCCTCTAGAATCAATTTGTTTTTACTGTTCATGAAGAATTAGTGACAGGTTTGAAGTTAGGATGAGACATTTTTTTCAGTCAATTCTAGACTTGATTTTCATTAGTTGAAAACTAAAATTCCTTCTCATACATTCTTAGGGGACAAAAAACAACTTTCATTACTCTTTTAAGAAAAGGAGTGGCCTTACTCAGAGTTAGCATATCTGGAACTCTGTGTGCAGTGAACTGAGGGGGAAAAGAGAGCACACTTGACCCAAAATAATTCCCCTACAATGTCATGGAGGTGCTGGTAGGGAGTATTTTTTTGAGGGAGACAAGGGGGCACCTTGACTAACAGTATAAATACACTTGAGAACCATAAAACATCAAACAGAACTATTTATAGAAAACATTTAGTTCTCTCAGTCCTAGAAAGATAATTAACCTGAGCTTGATGAGTTTAATTTATGGAAGGTATCTAGGTACTCTCTGACCATTTTTCACTTATCTTGAGTTTAACTCCCTTTTTACTACTTCTGTTTTCTTTTCATCATGAACTGTGCTTTTATTGATCAAAAATAGAATTAAAGTGTTAAATACCTCAGATTTCTGAAATCTGTTATTATTTTTACATTCATTTTCAACAGGGGTCTTTTTCCTTCTTTGAGTTTTCTATAGAACAGAACAAAGCTTTAAAAAATACTAAAAACGCTAAACATTACCTTAGAATTCATCTCCAACCTATTCCTTTTGATTTACAATGTTACTAAATTTCTCCTTTTTAGGACCAAAAAAAAAAACCTGTTTTGAAGTAATTCTCAAGTACTGTCTCTCCTTCCTTCCTTCTACAATGACATTTTAAAAAACAAAGTTGGTCAAAAATTTCCCATAAATCCACATCTCTTTTTTAGAAAGTGTTTCCTTCCATATTGGAAACACTTTTGTTTGTGTCATGTGAATTTTGTTCTTAAGAGCATTCCATCACTCAGGGCTCTAGAGTTTTAGGCCACAGAAACATTTTGTAATCTCTCCAAAAGTATAAGGTATGTGTTATACCATTCCTGGTTTTCTTCTCTTTATAGTGAACTCTAAATTGTAGCAGTCACTCCTAATATCAGCTCCTTTTTATTAATTAGATTTTGGTCTAAAATAGCATTTTCTTTTGTAATAGAACTTTTGGCTTCACTCATCCTGTAGAGAAGAATTTCTTTGGATAAGGGGGTGGTATTTGATCTTTCCTTGCTCTTGAAAGCAAACTAAATAGATACCTGATACTTTACCTCTGTGTAATGATAAAGACAGTATATGGTATTGCAATGGAACACTGAAGAGATGAAGAAAATATGAAGAAAACAAGATCTTAGGGTATATGGCTGAAACAGTGCCAGGAGGTAATAGTCATTGTATACCCTCATACAAACCTGACAAATTCAACTCTCGATCACATATATTATCTCCTTTGTTTTATCCCTGTAAAGTAATAAATGAATGAATATTATTTCATTTATTCTTCATTCTATTAGCTAACTAATAGAACTCTTTAGAACTAAATGAGGTAGATGAAATTGATGTAATGACCACTTTAAAAATAATAAAAGCAGACACTACAACAAAAGCAACAAAAAAACTGAAGCTCCAAAAGAGTTAAGCAAATTGCCTAAGGTCAAATAATTAATTATGTAGCTAGACCAAGACTTGAACACAGACATTTTGATTCCAGATCCAATGGTCTTTCTATGACAACATATTCCTTCAAATGGGAGTGAGGAAAAGTGAGGTAATAGGCTTTGTTTTACAATTATAGCCAGACCTGACTTGATTTTTACTCCAGTGCAATCATTATCTCTCTCTTTGTAAATTTTGTTAAACACTATAGCCTGACATGGAGAATTTCTAATGCTATCCATACGTAATTATAGATATTCTATAAAATGTGTTTTAGCATGTTAAAAAATTGTAAAATTCTGAAATATATTTGGTAAAGTATGTTTCACATTTTTGTTTTCTTTTGTGTTGTTAAAGATTTTGAATTTGAAGCATATGAAGTAGTTTATGATATAAAAGGAAAAAGAAACTATTTTAAAAATGCAATCAAACATTTCAGAATTGTTGCAAATTCTAATTTTCTTGCACAAAGTTCCCATCAGGAATTAGTAGTCATTCTACATAAAGAAAGATTTGTTTTTTTTGACCTACTCTGAAAACTTTCAATTTCATGTACTTAAAGCTTCACAGGATGTATAGATGGTGGGCAATGCAAGAAGCATCAGAATCCCAGATTATAACCCAAGTAGCTGGCAAACAGAAAACCATTAGGTACAGTCGATGGTCTGGTTCATCAGAAAGAATGAAAAAGTGAGTGCAAGATTAGGAATTCTGATGTTCACTGGATTTGGACAACTGAAAGAGCCAAGCAGCAGGAGTGTTTAATGATGATACCATACAGTTTCTTTTACTTGTTTATATTTTATAAAATATACTTGCTTCCTATTTATAAAAAAAATAATGGTCTTTGGATATTAAGTAATTATCAGTAAAGCACCTGCACAATGATTAGTAAGTAAAACTTTTCCTTTACATTTGAATAGTTTCCAAAATAGATGACATGATTTACTACATATATCAACATTCCGGAACTCAAGGAATCATATGTGAATTCCTGATCAAATATAAAAATCTATTATAAACAAGAACAGAAAAAAAATCAGTAAAATAAATCTTGTCTGGATTTAATGCCACAAATAGTTCATACCCAAATTTACTTAGGATTAGATAAAAATTAATGCAAAAACCCCCAAAACCTATTACATTAAAGCAGAAAGTCCAGAACTGAATCCTAAAATAAGATTTAATTGAAAACTCTGTGAATTCCAGAACAATAGAAGTGGGAAGTACTAGCTTTCTTTTAATATCAGTACTAGATACACAGAAGAAGTAATTTTCACTAGCTCTCACATATCAAATAAGCTGTTAAGAAATATGCCTATCTAGATAAGGAAGAATCAGAATAAAAAGTGAATTCACTAATCTAGATTGTGATAAACCAGAAATTATACTTTTGAAATTTTAGAGGACAACCAATAGATCAGGTTCCTTCCACAGCAAGGGACAGAGGGAAAATTATTAAACAATACATAACACAAGCCACCAAGTACAAAAAAGATAACTTTATTACAAGAAACTGTAAAAATATTATGTGAATAAATTTAAAACAACTAGAATAAGGAAGAAAGGAATCAACTGCTAAAATAAAAGATGTAACAAAGCTCTCTGACAGGAGCCCAATATCAAAGATATACAGTCAACCAAAGAAAATCTATATGACCAAAAATGATTCTTTTGATGTACATATAACAATAAATGGTTCTTGAAAAATAATTGTAAACATCAAATATATAACTACTAATGCTTTAAATCACTAAAAAGAGCAATTAAATCAAAACATCTCTGAAATTTCACTCTTTACTGTATTTTGCAGTCCAATTGGTAAAGATGAGAAAAGATGGGAACGGTAAATGTTGAAGGGGCTGTAGGAAGATAGGCATACTAAGATACTGCTCGGGGAGTTATGAATTGGTTAAACACTCTGCAAAGTAATTTGGAATTATGCTAAGAAAGTGATTAATATGCCCACCCCCCAAGACACAGAAATCCTTTCGTTAGGCATATAAAGTAAGGGGGTCAATGAAAAATGAACAGTCTCATATGTGGCGAAATATGTATAGCAATACCCTCCACAGAAGTAAAGGAACTGAAACAAGTTAGATGCCCTTGACTTGGGGAATGACTGAGCATTAATATAATATAATATTATTTTGCCATAGCAAACAATGAATATGATGACTATAGTGAAGCATGAGAAGAATTACATGAAATGCCTGGAAGTGAAGTAAGTGAAATCAGGAATGAAAGCAGTATAAATGGAAACACAAGCAACAAAGCAAGCCAAAGTGAATGTTGAGAAATTAAAATGATCAGGTATATATGTGACATATAAGGCATAAAGACAATATATGAAAGCACACATCCTTCCCTTATTTGCTGAGGTGGGGGACTTTGGGTGTATAAAACTGTGTAAATAGCCAAACTGGGTTGATGCGGGGGTTAGGAATGCTGAACTGTGGGTTTTTTTTTTCTTTTCCTCCTCTTTTTAAAATCTTTGTTATAAGCATGTCTGTCTGGCATGAAGGAAGGAGGGAAATATTAAGAAATGTAAGAAGTATTAAAACTAAAGATAACAAAATAGAAAGAAAAAAGTCTATTACATCTCATGTTTTAAGATGTAACTCCTCTGTTTTCTTAAGACTGACATAATGACAGAATATGTCAAACATTCAAATTCCACATATAATTGCCATGCTAGACAGATGCCCATTTTGTTGTCATTCAGCTGTTTCAGTCATGTTCAACTCTTTGTGACCCCATTTGTGGCAAAAATACTGGAATGGTTTGCCATTTACTTCTTGAGCTTATTTTACAGATGAACAATTGAGGCCAATAAAGTTCAGTTACTTGCCCAAGGTCACGCAGATAGTCAGTGTCTAAGATCAGATTTGAACTCAGGAAGATGAGTCTTCCCCACTCCAAGCCAATCGAGCTGCCCTATAGATGCCCATACAAATCCTATTTGATATCTGGGAACCAAAAGATGTGCCAAAAGAATCTGTGAACCATGAGTCCATTCTTGCACTGTGGTTTTCCTTTTGCCCAGTTAGGTGAATGGTTCTACAAAGAAAGGCTGAATAATAAAATAAAAAACAAACAGTACTATAAACACATATCCCACAAAACTAGAGGGAATCCGTGAATTTTCCTTTACAGAACAAAAATTATCTACTGTGGAAAATAAATGATACTTATATAAAAGGATATTTATAAAGAAAAGAATCTGGGGTAAAAATAATATAACTTTTACATACATGTTCCAGGTAGAAACATCAAATCAAGCCACTGGACCAGGCACTGTGCTGTTTCTGTCTTCTTTAAGGAAATCTGGTGCTCTATCACCATGAAGGCTGTAAACGAAACACAGGAATAAAGGAAAGATGAGACTTCCACAAAGGAAATCAGAGAAAAATATGTAACGGTAAATCCTTTACTATATAACATTTGAAACTTAGGAAAAAACAAAGAGGGGTCAATAAAAGGTAATTCAATGAAAAAGACCAGGAGAACACTTGCACTAATAATAGATAGTAATTAAAGTTTGCAAAGTGTTTTTTGCTTATGTTAAATCGTTGATACTTACAACATGCGAAGTGGGCTCTCTTATTATCCCCAATTTACAGATGAGGAAACCATGGCGCAAAGAGGAAAAGTGACTCCTCCAGAGTCACATAGTGTTTAAGGTAGGAATAGCAATACCTTTCTGATTCTAAGCCGGCAATTCAGTTGCCCCCAAACTTTTACTAGTGATATAGAAAATTGTAGATGTAGAAAAAAGGTAGAAAATTGACAGAATCACAGAATATTAAATTTGAAAGGGACTTAGGAGGCATCTAATAAAAAATCTACCCACGTAAATGCAGTGGATCTAGTACTGGGCCTTGAGTCCCTAAGACCTGAATACAAATCTGGCACCAGACACTAGTGTGTGGTCCTGGGTAAGTCATTCATTCTTCTGTCTTCTTCAGTACTGTCCTCAGCTTTAAAATAAGGATAATAATTGCACCTGTCCCTCAGGGTTGTTTTGAAGATCAAATAGGATAATTTTTAAAGTGCTTAGCCCAGTGTCTGGCACATAACAGACATTAACAAATGCCTTTTTCCTTCCTCTTTCCCTTCCCTTCCCTTCCATCCTTCCTTCCTTCTTTCCTTCCTTCAGTCCTTCCTCCTTCTTTTCTTCCTTTTCCTTAAACATTTGGAATGACTAATTAATAGTCATTAGAAGTAGAACACAGTAAAGGGCAGGCAGTTTGAAGAATAAATGCCTGTGCTAATGCTGTCAAGAGACAAACCAAGGTGGATTCTTCCCCAGGACAGAGTATGGCTACAAACCCCATAGAAGTTTCTGGGGAGAAAAAGAAAAATTCAGTATGTGACTATTAAGTGCAATAGCAAAAAAACATGCTTTACCTCCTATCCAAAGGTAACTGCCAAATTTCACCGTTCCCAGAGTCAATCCTAGATAAGAACCAAGCTAAAACTAACAGACCAAGACATCTTTATACCTGTCAGATTTACTGATCTACTAACTGCTCATAATTTGTCAATTTACTATAATATTTGCATATTTATGAACATTATTCTTCCTTTCATAATGATTCAGGGCCAAAAACAGAAGACAGTATGGAAAATATCAAAAGAGAGAAATATTTTAGAGTCATTTATGAAATGAGGATACAATCAGAGTAAAAGATACCTGACACTTCCAACAATTAGTGCCAGTCAATGCAGTATTTAAATAAAAAAATATGATCATCTCACCCATGGGATTAGAAAAATTCCTTTACATGACAGGGTTGGACTTCATGATCTCTAAGATTTTGTCCAGACAGGGAAATTAAAAAAAAAAAAAAAAACTTAAAAAGATGACTTCTCTTCCCACAAGGCTATTTTAAAGGCTATTCTCATTTAAAAATTGCCTTTCATAACAAGTTTTTTATGTTCTATATCATATTGTTTTTGACTTTAAGGGAAAAAATGTTTGCTTAAATAAGCAGTTCTGCCTCCTAGATTCTCTAGGACAGAAACCATTTTCTAAACAACAGTTGCGTGTTAAATCAATAAGAGGAGTTTTAGGAAGGTAAGTCTAGATACAGTGGCATGCAGATGTAGCAATTCTTGCAATTAACATTAGTACAAGATAAAAATGTTATTGCCATGAAATGTCACTTTTTCTTGAGATAAAAGCAAGAGAGAGGGAATGAAGCCAAAACATTAAGTTAAGCAATTATAAAAATGAAAACAAAATCCAAAGCACCTTAGATGTCTAAAAAGTGGAAAATTTTGGATAAAAATGTTGAGAATGAGCTACACATGAAATGAGAAAAGTGAATTATTGATTTATAAAGTATTGTAGGCTCATCTTCTCTCTTACTTTTTGCTATATTTCTCTGTGAGATTGAATTATAAACTTTTTAGTCTTAAGGTTTAATGCATAGGAGTTGAAACACTTGACACATTACCTAGGGTTCAAGATTGAAGAGGAGAAATAAAGACTGTGAGATGAGTGAGTCTAAGTGCCAGGAACACACAATTCTAGTGTATGAAAATATGGATATACAAAACTGATGTACAGAAAAGAATTCCTTAAATAACAATTCCCCAACTCCACAAGTATTGCCAGAATATCTATTATTAGATAGAAAGGCTTAAAGGAGAGGACAGAATCTTACGCTACTGAAAATGTTAGAGATCAGTGCTAATTGAATAGTAATCAGAAATGACAAGCAGTTATCTTTCACATTAAGCATGTTTAGCATAAAAGAAGGTTTAATTAGGAACTATTAGTCAACACATCATTTCTGTACCTATCTTGGTAATAAGAAGAGATAATCTATGTAAAATACTTTCTAAATCTTAAAGTGTTGTATAAATGCTAGCTACTATTAAAAGGAGGTATCCTAAAAAGATCTCTTAAAATTTACCTGAGGAAAAGCTTCCTTGGAAAATTACTCTGAAATACCCCTTGGCCCTCCAAAAAACATCCCATGTATTGAACATATCTGGACATCAACAACATTTTTGAATTTAGAATTACCATTATCATCTTACACACACATACATGCACACACACACACACACACACACACACACACACACAGATAACCAGAGCAAGATTTGGCAAACATTAGCATGAGCACTATCTATTTTGTTTCATTCATACATTATGTTTGAAGCACGCATCATCATTACATTTTTAAACATTCTCCTAACACATAGGAAAGGTAGTCATTGGTATGTGCTCAGATAAGAGCTTCTCTTGCTTCATAAACCTCTGCATTTCACCTGCTCCAAACCCCTATGTCTTCCATTAATAAATGTAATTGACAGCTTTCTTCTAATTTCACAATGGGGAAAAGGCTAAGAATAAACATTATTTCCTTGTTAGAGGTCTATGAGAAAGCTGTTTTTGAAAATTTTCAATGAAATAACAAATCAACATTGCTCAGCATCTCTCTATTTACCAAAGTAACTTTTTTTTAAATTTTTTTTGATTTTTTTTTAATTTTTTTTTAACATTTATTTTCACACAATTTTGGGTTACAAATTTTCTCCCCTTTTATCCCCTCCCTGCCCCAAACCCGAGCTTTCTAATTGCCCCTGTGACCTATCTGCTCTCTCCTCTATCCTCCCTCCCTGCTCTTGTCTCCATCTTCTCTTTTGTCCTGTAGGACCAGATAGCTTTCTTGACCCCTTAACCTGTATTTCTTGTTACCCAGTGGTAAGAACATTACATTTGGTCCTAACACTTTGAGTTCTAACCTCCTTAGCTCCCTCCCTCTCCACCCCTTCCCCTTGAAAGACAGGCAATTCAATATAGGCCATATCTGTTTAGTTTTGCAAATGATTTCCATACTAGTTGTGTTGTATAGGACTAATTATATTTCCCTCCATCCTATCCTGTCCCCCTTTACTTCTATTTTCTTATGGTCCTTTCCCTCCCCATGAGTGTCGACCTTGTATTGCATTCTCCTCCCCATGCCCTCCCCTCCATCCTCCCCCCCACCCTGCTTGTGCCCCTGTCCCCCACTCTCCTGTATTATGAGATAGGTTTTCCTATCAAAATGAGTGTGCATTATATTCTTTCCTTTAGTGGAATGTGATGAGAGTAGACCTCATGTTTTTCTCTTGCCTCCCCTCTTTATCCCATCACTAATAAGTCTTTTGCTTGCCTCTTTTATGAGAGATAATTTGCCCCATATAACTTCTCCCTTTCTCCTCCCAATATTTCTCTCTCACTGCTTGATTTCATTTTTTTTTTAATATATGATCCCATCCTCTTCAATTCACTCTGTGCACTCTGTCTCTATGTATGTGTGTGTGTGTGTGCATGTGTGTGTGTGTGTACTCCCACCCAGTGCCCAGATACTGAAATGTTTCAAGAGTTATAAATATTGTCTTTCCATGTAGGAATGTAAACAGTTCAACTTTAGTAAGTCCCTTATGATTTCTCTTTGCTGTTCGCCTTTTCATGGTTCTCTTCATTCTTGTGTTAGAAAGTCAAATTTTCTTTCCAGCTCTGGTCTTTTCATCAGGAAAATTTGAAAGTCTTCTATTTCACTGAAAGACCATTTTTTCTCCTGAAGTATTATACTCAGTTTTGCTGGGTAGGTGATTCTTGGCTTCAGTCCTAGTTCCTTTGACTTCTGGAATATCCTATTCCATTCCCTTCTATCCCTCAATGTAGAGGGTGCCAGATCTTGTGCTATCCTGATTGTATTTCCACAATACTTGAATTGTTTCTTTCTAGCTGCTTGCAATATTTTCTCTTTCACCTGGGAATTCTGGAATTTGGCCACAATGCTCCTAGGAGTTTCTCTTTTTGGATCTCTTTCATGCGGTGTTCTGTGGATTCCTTGAATATTTATTTTGCCTTCTGGTTCTAGAATCTCAGGGCAGTTTTCCTTGATAATTTCGTGGAGGATGATGTCTAGGCTCTTCTTTTGATCATGGTTTTCAGGTAGTCCCAGAATTTTTACGTTGTCTCTCCTGATTCTATTTTCCAGGTCAGTTGTTTTTCCAATAAGATATTTCACATTATCTTCCATTTTTCGAATCTGCGCGGTATGTTCTGAGATATCTGTCTTTCTCGAAAAGTCCTTAGAGTCCATCCGTACCATTCCAGTTTTGAAAGATCTATTTTCTTCAGTGAGCTTTTGAATCTCCTTTTCCATTTGGTTAATTCTGCTTTTGAAAGCATTCTTCTCCTCATTGGCCCCTTGCACCTCCCTTGCCAGCTGAGTTAGGCTAGTTTTCAAGGTGCCAATTTCTTCAAGATTTTTTTGGTTCTCCTTTAGCAGGGAGCTGATCTGCTTTTCATGCTTCTCCCTCATCCCTCTCATTTCCCTTCCCAGTCTTTCCTCCACCTCTCTAACTTGATTTTCAAAATTCCTCTTGAGCTCTTCCATGGCCCAAGCCCATTGGGTGGGCTGGGACACAGAATCCTCAATTTCTGTGTCTTTGCCTGATGGCAAGCATTGTTCCTCCCCATCAGAAAGGAAGGGAGGAAGTGTCTTTTCTCCGGTAAAGTACCCTTCAATAGTTTTATTTCTTTTCCCTTTTCTTGGCATTTTCTCCAACCAGTAGCCTGACTTCTGAATGTTCTCCTCACACCCACCTCGTCTCCTGGTCCTCCCAGCCAGCGTTTGGGGACTGAGATTCAAATGCTGCTTCCCGCCTTAGGATTTTTGGCAGGGGCAGGGCTGCTATTCAGTGTGACAATTAAGTTCAGGTGGTCAGGGGCAGGGCCGCCTCTCAGGCATAGTTCCCTCTGGGGGTTTATGCACAGACCTTCCACAATGGATCCAGGCTCCTGCCCGTTTGGGGAGCCCCTGTCCGTAGCCGCCCCTCAGCCCCCACCTCCCGGGGGGGCCCGAGCCTTGGGGGCACCCTACTCCCCTCTCAACCCGCCAAAGAGACTCTCTCACCCACCCCCGTCAGTCACCTGTTGGTGGAGGGGCCCGTGCTGCCGCTGAAGGTCCCGCCTTCAGAGCCCTCTCAGATCTGTGCCTCTTGGAGCCGTGGCCGCCGCCGCCGCCGCAGGTCCGGGTTGCGCTCCGCGTCTGTAGCGTGACGGACCTTTTGCGAGAGGTTTGCAGGTCCCTCTGTGGGTGGGGGGACCCGCGTGGCCACTGGAGATCCCGTCCCCGTAGCCCTCTCGGATCTCCTCCCCTCAGTGTCGCGGCTGCGGCAGGGCCGCACTCCGCTCCCCGTCCCGGTGCGCGAAGGACCCCCGTGAGAGGTCCGCAGGTCTCTCCGGAGCAGGAATCTCCCTCGCTCCAATACTCAGTGGTCTCTGGGTGCAGAATTCGCCCTGACTTGGTCCCCTCTAGCCATTCTGTGGTTTGTGTGTTCGGAGCTATGTGTATGTGCGTCTTTCTAATTCGCCATCTTGGCTCCGCCCCCAAAGTAACTTTTAAAACTAATTGTAATCTTTTTAGTTGGTTTTCTATCAGCACTAAAACTTTTTCCATTCTCAACCCCTTTTTAGAGTTTTGGCAGCATTAGCTGGTATTATGTAGTCTGAGGGCATGCACAGTGCTTTGTGTTCAGAACCAAGGCTGCAGTGAAGGTAAGTGATGTAACACAGGCAAGCACTGCCAAAAATAACTAGGATTCATTACGCATATAATTTTAAATTATTTTTTGATCATTGTATATTCAGAAACCTTTTTCTGTTGCCAAAGTTTTCACAACCCCATATGGAGCTTCCACCCACAGTTTAAGAAGCTTGTGTAATAGATCATTGATTTTTCTCAATAATAATTGTAGTAATCTTCACTAAAGTCTTACTATTCTAATGTTTCCCTCTGGTATGGGGGTAGCCCTGGATTTTTGAATGCTACGTCAGTAAAGTGTCAACTTTAGTATGCTGGAGAAGCTAATAGTAGTAATCAATTAACCCAACATGCCAAAATCTTTCAGATAGAACAAAGGTCTTTCAGACAGAAGACCAAGATGTGATACAAGAAGATATGCTTCTCTGTCACCACAGGAAAAAAAAAAAAGCACTCGTGAACACACACACACACACACACACACACACACACACACACACACACACACTTACCTATAACATTTTGTTAATGTACCAATCTAGCACCCCAGAAGAAATGATGGAAATGAAGTTAGTGTTGGAATGTTGACAGCTTCTGAACCTATGAGGGCTACCTAGTGATAGTTTTAAATACTGTACAATTTAACCTTTTCAGAGCATAGAAAGGAGAAAGAAGATAATTTCAGATGCAAAGAGGTCAGAATAAAACCTGTACATCCTAAAAATTAGAGAAAATCCTTTTGGAATATATTTTTGTAAAATTCAAAAATTACTATTACTCCCATCAAAGAATATCAAAATTAAGACTGGCCAACTAATGATCAATATAAACATTTTAAGGTCTTTTAAAGACTAACAGAAACTAACCTACATAACTTTTCTGAAACATTTCTGAACAAAGGCCAGTACAAATTATATAGTACATCAAATTGCTAAATGATCTAACAAAGAATATAACTTATTATCGCAACAGTGACCTCCAATATTTTTGAGGCTTCAAGGAACATGCCTGTCACCTTGTTATACTTTTCCTCTTTACTATCAACCACTTTATTTGTTAGTTAGCCTAAAATCTGTCCAGATTTCAAAAATGGAAAGAAGGTCTCTTACTGTTCCTCAAAGATTTCTTGAAGCACAAGATTGAGAATTTATGAAGCATCTACAGTACGCAAAAAAAATTGCATTAGGTACTGGGGGAGAAACAAAATGATTCTAATAGAAAGTCCTGGGTGTAGCATTTTCATATAGTTTTCCCTCTTAATCTGCATGAAAGATATTTACTCTGTTAGTTTGAAAATAATTGAAACCTAAATAGAAACATCACTGTTTAGCTGCAAATTGTCTGTCCTTCTCAAAAAACCCACAAAGCTCCAATTAGAAAATCTCTTCCTTCCAAGTTTGGTAGGAATAATCTTACCCAAGGAAGAAATTTTACAACTAGATTCCAAATAACATTACTAATGATTACCATGGAGTACTGTGCGATTCCACATTCTTTACTAGGTAATTGCAAGAATCTCAAAGATTAATAAATATTTCAAGGATAGTAGAAGATAAAGAAATAGAAAGATAATTCCTCTCCCTTCATCTTTGCGATTAATTCTCTTTCCCATTTCCCTCTTATTAATTACTGCCAGTGATATTTTTTATTACATTAGCACAGGGGCAGCCAATATAAGAATATCAATTAAGGCCTGGAATTTTAAATAGGGGAAAAACAAACAAGTTGTTCTGTATGCCAGATTGACTTTTCCTCTATTGAAATGAATATGAGTCGTGTTGAAAATTTTCTGTATCTCTCTTTCCTCCAGACTGATGAGAAGCAAAGGAAGGTGAATAGTTCTGCTAATTAGAGGAAATCATGATGTCTGGTTGTGATCCTTTTGCAAACAAATGAGACATCGCTATAAAGAGACACCAATTTCCTAATTGAAGTGGACAACCAATTTGCCTTAAATAACTCGATGTATGATAGGAACCAGAGTGAGGAAGTCATTGTTAGACAATTACCACGGAGAAAGAACAACAGGGGAAAATAATAGGAGGAAGAGGAGAGATTTCTTATTCTGGCTCTATCTTTTCCTTTTAAGGCAATTAGCATTTTTGCCTAACTTTTGGGAAAGTGGGCTTCAGAATGGCAATCACATGAAAGGGATTTCACGTCAAGGAATATTGTGCTTATTTCTGAATATGCTCACTGTGCAGCTGAATGCCCATGCTGACAATGTTTTATTAATGCTTTGGTGAGAAATCTCTGGTTGAAATAAATAAAATACAATTTCACTTTGAACATAAAATATGTCGTTCAACCACACAGACAGGAATGAATTTTAAGGAAATTAGTGCCACTTTCAGTTTTTCAACTGTCTTTATATTATGCTATAACAACTTTTATTGACAACTTAGTTTCTAAAAGTATCTCATTACCAACTGAATTAGAAGAGTTAGACTTATAAAGGCCTGGATTAAAATATCACATCTAATATAATATACTTGACTATGGTCAAGTAACTTACTTTTTCTGAATCAGTTTTTTTATCTACAAAACTGGGATAACATTTTTGGTACCTGGCTCATAAGATTTTAGTTAAGCTCAATTGAGATAACATTTGTAAAGAACTCTACCAACTTTTAAGTACTATGTAAAATTTGTTTTGATAATTGCAACCAGCCTTTTAATGGCCTAAGAAAAGATAATGATTCTTCTACTCATTGACTAAGAAAGCAGACCTACAATTTAATTTAAAACAAAGAAACAAAAAACCCAAAACAACAAGGTTGTCCTTCCTAGGAACCAGCAGGTTAACTACTGACAAATTCGTGCGTGATTGAAAATAGAATATATATAGAAAAGAACTAAATTTTAGTGCAGAACTGTATGTAACTGAGGCTGAGAGGTAGCCAGTGGTACAGTAGATAAAGTTGTCCCAGTCATCGGGAACACCTAGTTTCAAATCCTGATTCATACACTTACTGACTCTCTGATCCTGGACAGGTCATATAAACTCTCAGGGACTGAGGTAACTCTCTATGTGACCATAACCTGAAGAGTAGGTATAGATCTGCAGTGGTCAACTCCCTTTAAACGGAATTTCCTCACTAGGAATTCCCCATGCCAATAAAATGTCAAGTTAAAATAAATATAATAAATTCCCCTCAAAAGAAAGTAATGTGAAAATTAAATTTAATAGTATAGTAAGTGCACATAGTATGACAGTTAATGGATCAGCAGCTGGGAATACGAAAGAGTTCATTCTTTGCCCTCAGAAGCTCAGAATCTAGTTGGAAGCATAAAGTATGAATGTGAATGTTATAATACATTAGAGCTAATAAATGCTTAGGAAATATTCAAAAAACACAAACACAGGGACTTGAGATTAGAAGAGTCAAGGAGAACACTGAGCTTGGGAAGACGTTATAGAAGAAGCATTATTTGAGCTGGGTCTTGGAGAAAAGGAAGAATTACCTTAAATTAGTTGAAAAAGGCAGAATTAATGAATGAAAAATAATTTTTTAAATGTTTTCTCTGCATCAAGCATTGTACTAAGGTTGGGAATTAAAACAAAACAAAACACAACAAAAGCAAAGACATTTCCTGTCTTCAAGTTTACCTCTTAATCAGACAAATTTACAATGACAAGTGGTGACTAGGTATGGGGGACTTTGGTGCAGAAAATTACAGAAGTAGGAAATAGGTTCATAACAAGCAGATTTACATGCCCCACTCTAGAACAGTGGAAGAATTGATTTCATCATGAGAGAAAGAGCTGTTCATGTGGTAGCAAGGTAGTTGGCAAGGTGCAGCCAGAGAAGAGAGAGCAGAATGGAGACTGGTGGTTATGACTGTCCTAAAATAGTGATCTGAGAAAACAGCCACCAGTTAAACCTCCCACGTGGAAGAAATCACAAGTCCACTTTATCTGAGTGATAGTATGTCCATAATTAAGTAATTGTATTAGTGCCAGTTACATGGTAAGACCACATATGGAATATGATTTTCATTTTAGGGCACTGTATTTTAGAAAGGAGATTGGCAAGATGGAGAATGTCGAATGAATATAGTGACCACCATATTGGTGAGAGGACTGAAGGTTTTGCCATATAAGAAATGCGTGAGTTAAATATGAATGTTTAGCCTAGAGAAGATATTTTGGTTTGGGGGAGCCAAGCTTAAAAACCATCATCAGCTCTTTGAAGGATCATGTGGACATTCTTGAAGGGAACGAGACTTGTTCGTTTTGTTTTCCCAGTGGCAAAATAAGAGCAATCAGTAGAATCTGCAAAGAGGCACAGTTAAGTTTAGCAATGAAAAAGAACTTTTATCCAAATATTGGATAGGCTGCATTGGCTAAATTCCCTCTCACTAGAGCTCTTTAATCAAAGGCTGTCTGTCGTCCAGTTGGTTATGTTATAAAAGGGAACATTCTAAAGGTAGGAGTAGGACTAGATGGATCTGTTGGCCTATTCAATCTGAGATCCTGTGATTACACTGGACTTACATTTTTTAAACACTCTTTCCAACCTCAAGTTCTAAACATCTTCCAAATAAATAAGGTATTTTAGGATAAAATGGTTACTGTACATGAATGAATTAAGAAGTCTGAAGCAAAAAAGGTGACAAGGTTAAGGAATAACTGAGATGAAATTTAGTCCTCCTTAAACAAAAGAAATTATGCAAAACTACCTATCCAAGGAAAGACTGATTTACATAAGGACATGCACAGTATAATTTTCTAATTCTGGAAAATTAATAAAAATCTTTGAATTAATTTATTAAAGCTGCACTTACAAGGACCTCAAAATGTTATATATATAAATGCAAGATTACATTATGGTTTGTCAAAGTATAAAATATAATCACTCTATAAAAATGACTTGAGACCAAAAAGTAATATAGAAGAAAGTGTATGAAGTGAGTGAAGGAAGCAGAAACAGTCTAACATACATACTGACTACAATGATATAAAAACATAGCAGCAACTTTTGGTAATTAGGCAAAAAGTGATCAAAGAAGAGACAGGGCAAATGAAATATTGTTATGATTTTAGTAAAGTTGCTCTATAAGTAAATCACATGCATACTATATATATGTATGTATGTATGTATGTATGTATGTATGTATGTATGTATATTTCCTCTTAGCAAACTACAGTTTAGAGCTCCACTTTTGTTTTAACATTTTATTCCTTATTTTGTTTCATTGCTGTCTTCAAACTTTTATTAAATTAATAATGTAAAAAAAATGTAAAGAAAATAAAGGCATGGTTAAAGAAAGGGCTGAAGTCATGTGAGGACAAAGAATTCACAGAAAGTTAGGAGGCAAAACATAACAAGAAAAATTTTTCTGATTTACTTCAAAATTCTATTGTTTGGTCCACATTAAGTTCTATATAATGAATAAATGAAGAGTTTTACTTTACTTGGTTTCGGCCTTTTGGCCTAAGACAATGCTAAAGCAGGCTGACATTTGGGTTTAAATTCTGCAGCTGTGTAATCACTGAGGGCTAAGAGACCTAACTATACTTGGTTCAGCTCTTAAATTCCTTTTGAGACAAAGACAATGCAACTTATAATTAGCAAACTACCATAAGCCTTAGTGTATGACACATGAATAGAATGATTCCTTCTTCTCTTTCCCTCAGTAGAGATATAAAAATAGAACAGGAAATGAAACCAGTGTATTTGCCCTTCTCCTTAAGTTACCACAATAGCGGTGTGGAGGAAACAAGAGAGTAAAGTCTGAATATAGTAAAACGCATCTTACAGTATCAAATTCAATCCAGCTTTGTATCGTTATTATAATGTCACTCTTGTTGATTTCAATTAGTCAATATTAACAAAACATAAAGGCATAGGGAGAAGGTGTGCATCAGAATGAATTATTTTGATTCTTCTTGATGCAAACTTTGTGAAAGATCTATTCCACCAATAAGATTTGGAACAATTTGATAAAGGAATTGAAATCCCATGCAACTAAGGCTATCATTGATTCTGGCATTTTTCTATTAGCTACTTAAATGAAAACGAGCAACAAATAATATTAAAAAAATCACTACATCATGATTCTTTTCTACACTAAGTCAACACAATCTGTTTCCTTCCTAAAGTATTTTCAGCTGAAGATGAAAACGAAAGTTAATTAATTGATTTACTCAAGTCAAGACAAATTTTGTTAAGGGCTTAGTAATGTAGAATTTCAAAATTTGAAGAGATCTTGAAGATCATCCAGTACAACCCTTTAAATACACCATAAATTTAAACATATTAAAAACTCAGCAAAATACAACAGCAATCTTCTCTAATCTCTAGTGACTTTCTTTGTTCCATGGTTTTCTTATACGCCCAATGTATATCGTGCCTCAGAATTGAAACTGGGAAAAGAGTACACTATATTTTTACTCAGTTTAAATGACTTGCTTCCTACAGATAAAGAGTTGTTGACTGCTCCACAACTCTACTCTAGAATATGTAAAATTCAAGTAATTTCTTGCAGAGTAAGGTCCACATTTTTGAAACTTCTACACAATTTAGATGCAACTTCTCCAATTTTATTTTTTATTATTCCCCTACATATAAGTTGGTTTACATTCCTTGACTAGCCTCAGTAATATGCTGTTCACAATCTTGCCCCAGCACATTTGCTCACATCATTTTCTTTCCCTGAAATTCACAATCCAATTTTCTCTTATTCGTCCTTCAAAATCTTACTCAAGCTCAACCTTTCAGTCTACTTTAAGTCATTCCCAAAATTCACTAATAATAAAAAATAATAATACTTCAAATTTATATGGCATTTCCAGTCATATGTGTCTTGAAGTGGATGGTATAAGTATTCTCTGATTTACAGTTTCTGATGTTGAATCATATGACAGTGTCAAGGTTTTTCATGACATGAATTTTACTTTCTGGGTCTTCAGTTGCTCTGATTGTAGCTCTTGCAGGAGTAATTTCCAGGCTGCATCTCCATAGGGGTTGCTTTCCTAGACTACATTTGAGGTCAATGGGGTTGAAACACTGTTGTACCACTGTCTCCTAGGTTCAGGGGTTCCAGATTGTCTCCATTAGGGTGAGAGGAGAAATAGTGATCAAGGAGATTTGTGATGGTTTCATTTGTCTGGCACATGCTACCTCTCTGGCTTTCCCTCAGGGTACCTTGCTGCATCAGTCATCCTGGCTTGCCTGCCCTGTGTGTGAAAGTTGGTCAGCAGTTGATGAGTAAGATTGATTCTGTCTCCACAAGAGATGCATCTCCAGATGAGGGTTGGGCTGGAAGCAAGATTGGTGTTTTGTGGGGTGGTACTACAACCAGACTCCCATGCCTATCTGTCAGTTGGTGACAGCTGATCAGAAGTTGCTGCTAGTGGTGATGAAGGAAGAGGCCCTCATTTTCGAAATGATTTCTCTCTTCCATTATGGCTATGGAAACTGGGCTAGGATAAGATTTGGGAAACACTGTAAACATAAATGCTAAAACATGTTACTTCACCTTTTCAGAAAATCTTGGTTAAATTAGTCATCAATTTGCATCTCTTGCTCAAGTATTGGCTTGAAAAACTAAAGTTTTACTATATGAAATCTTATTTAAAGCTACTTAATCTCCGTTGATTCGTATTTTAAAGGTTGATCTGTCTGTCTCTTTCTCTCTATTTCTCTGTTTCTCATAGTCACAGATATCTTCTCTTAATCTTTTTGGCAAAGTGAAACTGAAGGAAGGTTTATCACGTATACCAGCTTCAAAATTAGTAATACTATTGAGGAGCAATACTATCACATCTTAATGATGGTGCACATATATATAGTAATAGGATGCTCCCAGATACATTATCACATGCCATTCTCAAGACAATTCTGAGTGTCAGGGTAGCCAAGGATTATTATACCTATTTTGTAGATGAGGAAACTGAAGCTTAGAAAGTTTAAATGATTATAGGATCATTAACTTATATCTGGAAGGCCTTTATCATAAAGCTAGAATTTTGTTCTAGCTACCAGTATCCATACACAAAAGTAAGCACGGCCATCGCACCTCATTTCCCTCATAAGAGAAAGTCAGAGGTAAGAGCCTCTTGTTACATGACAAACTATCTACCTACACGATGGGGGTCATCTCCAATAGTCCTGATCTTATCTTGCCAGCTGACCTGTATGGTTACAGAGGAGAAAAAGTCAGACTGGTGACTTTGCATAGCCCTCCCTCAATTAAACCCAATTCATTTGCAAGTGATGGCATCATCTTCTTGATGTCATGGTCATCTTTGAGAAAGGACAAACAACCTGAGAGTCCCCCACAGAGGACCCAGTTGACCAGTTGAGCAACACAGCTCCTTTTTTCTTTTGTTACTCCATTACTTCCTTCTGTCTTTCTTTTCCTCCTTTCTTACTTTCCTTTGCTTTCCCCACATAGGTTATCATAACCTTACCTGTGGGTGTTCTACCCAAAGGAATCTAAATTTTCATGACAGAAACCTAGCAACATACCTTAGGGTATACTGGCAGGATTACTTTCTTAAGACCAGGCCTTAAACCAAATCCACTCTGGCTCTCATTGACTGGCCAACAGTAGGTCTCAGCCCAGGCCACTCAATGGTAGTTGCCTCCGGATGGCTCAGAGCAAGTGTAAATAGTAATTATTTCTGTTTTTGTCAGAAATCCTGGGGGGGGGTCTTCCCCTCCCAGATTGATTTTCTTTTTATCATGTAAAAGGAACTATTCCTTGGCTCATTTCTTAACTAGCCTTAATCACCAGACAGGTATCACCCCAGTCAAAGTTAGAACTCAGACCTCAGTTTAAAAAGTCTAAGGTCCCCCACTGCATCCAGGGCCATCTCCAGTCAATTTGATCTGTATCTTGCCACTGGACCCACATGACTCTGGAGGAGAAAATGAGGCTGCTGACTTTGCATAGCCCTCTTCCACTTAAAACCAATTCACTTCGAAGTCATGGCATCATCTTCCTGATATTATGGTCCTCTTTGAAAATGAAGGACAAACCAACAACAACCTGTGTGATTGATGGAGCACTGTTCACTAAAGTTATTAACTGTTTTTTTTTTTTTGTTTGTTTCTTGCATTTGCCTCTTCTATCTTCTAATCTAGAAACCATTGAGCTACTTCCTTAAACTTTTTCAAGGGTTACCTTGGTTCATGTTCTGGATTTCTACAATTCCTGGTCTTAATGTCTCTAAACTCCATGCTAATGGAATTCCTCCTCTTCCATGGTCTCCTTAGGCAGTTTCTGCTAGACATTAACCCTTATTATCCCACAGAAAACAAACAATGACAATGTATGAGTCAGAATTCAAATGCAATTCTTCTCAATCCTGTCCAGTAGGCTTTTCACTTTAGACAGCAGTCTTATCGAGGAGATAATTGCTAGAAATTATTTCCAACTCTAAATGGAAGTCAATATGTTAATGGGGTTTCTTTTATATACATTTATTCAAAGTCAGTTTTATTGAACCACATGCTGCAGAAGAAATCAATATCCCCTTTTCATTAAAAGCCATTTGGTTATCTAACTTGAATAGCAAACACTGAGCTTCGCTCTTTGGTCATAATTAATGCTCTGCCTTTGTGCCCCTCTGAGATCCTACTTTTCTGTCTGGAATCAAACTAGACATTATGTTAGAAGATGAAACCTTTTTTAACCCCAGTTTGTAAGTACCTTTTACCGTGAGCTTTGCATAGTTGCCTTTAAATATTCTGATGTATGTGTCATGTCTGTAAGTCAACAAGAATTTATTAAGTTCTTTATCATTTGCCAGGAACAATGTTAAACCCTGGGGATGCAAAGAAAAACAAAGATATGATATTTTCCCTCAGGGATTTCATATTCTTTTTGGAAAGACAGCATACAAGAAAATTATACATGTAAGGTATACACAGTGTAAATCAAAGGTAATGTTGGGGGATGGTAGTAGCAGTTTTAGGGTTAGGGTATGGAGTGGAGGGGAAAAGGACTCCTGAAAAAGGTAGGATTGTAGCTGAATCTTAAAGGAAGTGAGGAGGCAAAGGTGATAGGAAAAGCACATTCAGCACTGTGGACAACAAATGGATTGAACAGGATAGAGGAGTCAAGAATGATAATGAATAATGATGATGATGACAATACCTTCAACAATAATAGGGGCTTCTTGGAAGAGAGGAGGATTTGACACTAAAGATAATTAGTTTTGTTTAGGATATACTGAATTTGAGAAGCCAATGGGATGTTCACTTTCATGCATGCAAAAGGTAGTTGGTGATACAAAATTATTTCTTTAGAAAAAGTTGAAGGCTAGATATCTAGATCTGGAAATTACTTGAATAATGCTAACTAAACCAATGAGAAGTGATCATGAAATGACATAGGGTAAAGTCAGAAGATCTAGGATAAAACCTTGGTGAAAACCCACACTGCAATTCACTGCAGGAGTGAATTGGAGGAAGATCTAACAAAAGAGACTGAAGATAGGTCAGAGAGGTTGGAAGAGAAACAGGAAAGATGAGAACAGTGTTACAAAAACCTAAAGATGAAAGAATATTGAGATTTACCACAGTGACTGGTACATGATAAGCATTTAAAAATGCTTATTGCTTCAAGTTGAGAAGAGGCTGATCAATAGTCTCAGAGGTCAGGAAAGATCAAGATTGAGAAAAGAATATTAATTGGAGAAAAGAATATTAGATAAAAATATCTAATAATAGATTAGTCAATTAAGAGATTGTTGGTGTCTTTGGAAAGAGTGGTTTCAGTTAAACGATGAAGCCAGATTGCAGAGGGGTTAGGACTAAGTGAAAAAGGTGGAAGAAGAACCTATGAGAATGGAATTTCTTTTTGTAACTTTGAGAAATTTATTCACTAGATCAATAAAATGTTTCTCTGCATTTAGAAGACTGTTGGGCAATTGGTAATGAAATGTGATTTGTGCTGGAGACGGTAGATTCTGTGGGACAGAGAAAACTTGGTTATGAAGTTGTGGAACCAATTGGCCTTAGTTCAGCAGCACTCACTGGCAGAAATTTCTTCCACTTTAATGATCTGGATGGAGTGGGTCCAGGAATGATGAAAAACACTGAAATGCAGTAATGTTGAGTTTGAGTGCCAACAAAGGTTTTTCCTTCTCTGTATATGTTTTGGGTTCTACTCCTTGAATCATAATTCAACCTGAAGCAAAGCTTTTCCACACTAAGAGGGGTCTTCTCAAAAACCTGCTCATAATAAACAATTTCTTCAATGGGTTTATCTTCTTCAGTTGGGAAACAAAGTACCAGAACCAAGAAACTGCAAAAACTTGTATAGAGACAAGCAAAAATCCAAATCTCATAACGAAATGGCACTGGGCATTTGGAACTGAGCACATAGTTCATAACTACCATATTCTCTCTCAGGATGATGAAGGCCTTCATGGTTGTCCTGCCTCAGAAGAGGTATGGGAATGTTTTACAGGCAACAGAGAAGGAGCTAGTATATAGCTATGGTGATAATGAGAAATAGTGATAATGAAGATTAGGGAGAGTAGTGACGATATGAGTTAATCAGTTACAGAAAACAAAGTGGGATATGATGCGCATAGTGGGATTTGACTTGACAAGGAAAGATTGATCTCTTCAGAAGAGAGAGGGTAAAGAGGAGAGAGAGCAAGGGAAGATGTAAGAGAGATGCCATAGAAAAGGAGAATAGAGAACTTTAGGCCAATGGCCTCCAGTGATCTCCATTTTTTCAGAGATATAGGAGGCAACATCCTCAGCTGAAAGTGCTGGGGGTAACTGAATAATGTAGGAGTCTTGGAGACATCTGAAAAAAGCTGTCATGGTGAGTTGGAAGGAGGTAAATAGGGGTTAGTTTGCGGCAGTGATGGCCTAGTTGAGTATATAACATAAATTTGAAATGGACCCAGTTAGCACATTTTTGTGATTTTCTCCAGGTCCTTTTAGCAGCCTGTCTATAAGAATGAAGCTACTAGAAGGTGGGAATACTCCAAGGTTGGGTTTTGACAAGGAATGTGATGTTGCACCTAACAGTTGCTCAATGAGGACAAGGCTGAGGTATTATCTAAGCTCTGAATCCTGTCCAGTGCTCTGTACTCATTAGAATTTAAAATATCTGTTCAATTTGTTGAATGAAAACAGTACCACATCTACAAACAGGCATGCTGACAATCCAAAACTTTGATTCCTCTAAGTTTAAAATCTCCAACACTGCACAGGTACAAAATTCCAAGTACCATATATAATTATTATTCTATACTGGGTTTTTATCCAGACTGTGCTTTCATCACTATAGTCATCTGCATTTGTTCTGCAACATATTGTTACAGTTATCTAGCGTATAAGAATAAAAGACTTTTCTCAGGTAAGACAGTCAGAACATGTAAAAGACTGGGCTTGAATTCTAGTTTTCTGGATTCTGAGGTGGTTGTTCTAGTCACTAGAGCATGCTACTTCTTATTTGTTGTTTTTTCATTTCTTATAATAATTTAATGAAACTATATGTAATTCAAGGGAATCTACAATCTCTGGCTTTTTTAATATGATGCAGTTTATTTAATAAATTATATATATATATAATAAAGAAGTATCAATTTACCACAAATCCATATGGAATTGCTCTAATCATTCCTAACTTGTTAGCAGGTAAGTCACAGACTCCAAGATTACAAATTAAAATGTTCAGTACCAGTCAGAGATAAAGAATTTTTGTCAGTGATGGAATACTAACATTCTATTTTGTAAACTATGGATATATTTAGATCTTATTGTTTTGAGTGTTTTTATATTTCTGTCTTTGTATCTCCATCTCTCTTTGTATGTCTGTGTATCTCTCTGTCTCTCTCTCTCTCCCTCTCTGTCTGTCTCTCTGTCTCTGTCTCTCTCTCTTCCTCCCTCTGTCTCTCACTCTCTGTCCCTGTCTCATTCTCTCTCTCCCGTTGATTGGTCTACTCTAACCTTTAATTCCAGAATTAATGATACTTCCCATTCCTATTTCAACTAACATATGATTCTTTCCTGTTCACCAACTCTCTGTTTCTCTCATCCCTGTTATTCACACATCCCTTCCATTAAAAAATCAAAACAACAACAAAAATGGATGGTAGGGTAGCAAGTGGGAGTGTACAATATGGGTTAATCAGTATAGCAACTAAGCTTGAGGAAACTGGGAGAGGGAAACTCTAAGCTCATGCAAATTTTGGATGTCAGAAATATTCCCTTGGATATGAGATTTTGTATGCTATGGATCAGCAAGATCTGTATCTTCTTTTAGATGTTTTATTTTATTCATAAATAGTTGGGAGATATTGTGATTTTGGTGAAGGAAGAATTACCTTTGAGAACTTATGGTGCTTTTTTATTACAGATCTAATAATCTAAAGCCAAGAACCCAAAAAATAACTATTCAAGAAGGAATTGTAAAAATTTTAATTTTGTTCAAAAGCACCCACCAGAAAAGAAAACCCATTGGCACCAAAAATAGCAATTTATAATCCAAACTAGAATCCAAAAAGAAGCAAAGTTCATGAATTCCTTGAAACCAGAGATTCTGAGTCAAGGTAAACAATTACATAAATTTGTAATAAAAATGACTGTGAAAAAGTAGGTTATTTTATGTTAGAATATATGTATAGCTTCCACCTATATCTATAATATCTATAATGCTTTTTAAAAAGTAATGCTTTTATTGAAAATATTCTAGCATTCTAATCATAGAACAGAATCTTGAAATCATACATTGTTATCATGAAATAAATTATGAAATTAGTGCCTGGAATATAGAAAGTAAGCAAAACAAAATCTTCTTCTCACTTTGACAAAAACTGATAATAACTTTCACCTGTTAGACAGACTATTCTATGACATTTATATGGTCAAAATTATGGTGAATCGAAATGGAAGGACATTTTCACATAATATGAATTTTTTTATTAAAGAAATGTGATAAAATCTAAAAAAAGTTTTAATGAAATTGAAAAAAATGACAAAATAATGCAAACTGTGTGCGTACCATCAAGATTCTTCCTTTTGTTTCTAAATTATCACTTACTGTTGCTGTTCAGTTATTCAGCTGTATTCAATTCTTTATGATTCCATGAACCAGAGCACGCTCATGATGTCCATGGGATTTTCTTGGCAAAGATAATGATCTGTCATTTACTTCTCCAACAGATTAAGGTGAACAGGGATAAATAACTCGCCCAGGGTCATGTAGTCAGTAAGTGTCTGAGGTCAGATTTGAACTCGGGCATTCCTTGTTCCAGGCTCAGAGCTCTATCCACTGAGCCATCTAGCTGTTCCATAGGATATATTATTACTTAGTGATCTCATTTAGTCCTAGGCGGTAGAATTGGGATTGAACTGAGTCTATAACCAAATGAAACAATTTAAGATCTTTTGAAAATGTTTAATGCAGTATAATGTTAGTGGTAGCAAAGACAGTAGTAGTAGTAGTATCTGATGTTTTGTTTTGATTATCATTATTTATTTATATTTATTTATTTCTGTATTATATGTTATGATTGCAATCCAGTGTTATTTCTACTATATCATGCCTCCCTCACCAGAACAGCCTCTTTTCTGTTTGTTTTACAATTTCCTGACACATAGTTATCATTCTGAAGACACACAAGTGCTTACTATATGACTGAAATCAAGAAGAAAATATTTTATAAACAGCTGTCAAATCTCAATTGATAGAAAACAAAAAGCCCCCAAACTGCAATAATCTCATTATGATACTATATTTATTTAATTGACAGAAAAGACATATCTTCTAGTTTTCTAGTTAATGTTTTTCAGCATAAATGCATAGTATGTAGTTTAGGCTCCTTGGTGTTAATAATGCCAGTGTACATGAAGATTACATAAGTTCTAACATGTAGTGTAGCTACAGAATTTGATTTCTGGGAAGACTTCTGGGAACCAAGATGGTGGATTAAGTATGAAATCGCAGTAACTCTCCCATGGTGACCTCCAAACAACCATAAAATAGCACCCCAGAACAAGTCCTGAAACAGCAGAGCCAGCAGAAAGACAGCATGGAGCAGTCTTTTAGCTCAGGAGACTTGAAGGATTGGCAAGAAGGTTTCAACTCATACAGGGATAAAAGGAACACATTCCAGGATAGGAAGCATCTCAGAAAGTCAATAGCAAGCCCCATGTCAGCAAACAAGGAGGAGATCCTGAGCCACCGTATGGTGGAGCAGGCAAAGATCAATACCCGAAACTCCACATGCCTTAGCACACTCAAGGGAACCATCAGATTCTAGTCCTAGAACCACCATGTGCTTCAGAGTAGCTCCAGGCAAACAGGCATCCTCCAGCTGCCAGACCTCTATGTGTTTCAGTACAGTCCAGGGCAAACAAGCATCCTGCAGTGGCCAGACCTCCGCATGCTTCAGTGTAGCCCCTGCGAAATGCAGAAGCACCCTACCAAGCCTCAGTCCGAGCCAGACACCACCACTAGGACCACAGCTCAGCACCAGGTAACCTGCCAGACCCCTGCAGCCTTTAGCAGCACCAACCACCTCCTACCTCAACCCCTCAACACAGTACGAAACACATCGGTCCCCATGGGACTCAGGGCAACATCAGCACAACCCCAGATAAACAGCAGTACCTGCAGTCACCTGCACAAAAAGTCTAAGACAGAGTCCCTTCCACCCTGGGATCAGAAATCAAATTTAAAAGAAAGGAAAAAGGCCACAAAAAGATGAGCAAAAAAAAACCCCACAAAATAATAATCTGGTCATAGAAAGTTATTATGGTGCAAGGGAAGACCAATTCACAAATTCGGAAGAGGACAATAATGTCAAAACACCTATGGGCAAAACTTCCCCCCAAAATAGGGAGTCATCTCAAGCCAAGAAAGAACTCATGGAATACTTCAAAAATGACCTTAAAATCATATAAGAGAGATAGAAGAAAAATTGGGAAAAGAAATTGGGAGTGATGTAAAAGATTTGTGAAAGAAGAGTCAACCACTTAGAAAACTGCTTAAAAAGTAGAACAGGTCAAACGGAAAAAGAGATACAACCATCATCGGAAGAAAACAATCCCTTCAAAAGTACAGTTGGCCAAATGGAAAAGAAAGAACAAAATCTAATTGAGGAAAATTACACCTTAAGCTCATGACTCCATGAGACATCATGAATCAATCAAGCAAAATCAAAGGAACAAAAAAAAAATGGAAGAAAAGGTAAAATGATGGGGAAAAATGACCTGGAAAATAGATACAGGAGAGAAAATGGCAGAATCAGTGGACTACCTGAAAGTCATAATCAGGAAGTAGGACCTATATAGCATCTTTCAAGAAGTTATTAAAGAAAACTGCACTGATATCCTGCAACCAGAGAGGAAAATAGGCATTGAAAGAATCCACTGATCATCTTAAGAAAGAGATCCCAAAATAAAAACTCCAAGGAACAAATTTCAGAACTATTAGGTAAGGAGAAAAAATACTACTAGCGGTAAGAAAGAAACAACTGCAATAATGGGGAGTCACAATCAGGATTACCCAGGAATTGGCAGCTGCAACATCAACAGAGATCATAGAACATGATATTTTGGAAGGCAAAGGAGCTAGGACTACAACCAAGAATCACCTAACAAAATTAAGCATAATGCATCAAGGGAAAATATGGTCATTCAATGAAATGGAAGGATTTCAAGCTTTCATTAGACCAGACCCAAAACAAAAACTTGACCTTTAATATCAAGATCCAAGAGAAGCATGAACAAGTATAAAGGGAAAAGAAAACATAAGGGATTTAATAGAACAAAAACTAGTTACATCCCTACATGGGAAGATGATACTTGTAATTCTTAAAAATTGTATGATTAATAGTACAGCTAGAAGGAAAATACATAGACAGAAGATATGGATATAAGCTGAATGTGAGGGAATAACAAAAAATAAGTGATGAGAAAGAGGAGTACAATGGATGCAAAAGGGAGAGATAGAATGCAATAAATTATTATACATGAAGAGGTAGGGAAAAAAACTTAATAGAGTGGAGGGGAAGATGGAGGGTGGGTGATAAATGCTGCTTGAACTTTAATCAGTATTAGCTCAAAGAGGGAATAATATTCACAATCATTTGAATATAGAATGAATATGGAAATCTATCTGCCCTGACAGGGAAATAGGAGGGAAGATCAAGTAAGGGGGCAGGGGGTCAGGACTGCCAGAAAAGAGGACAGATCAGGGTAGGTGATAGAGAGAAGCAAAATACTGGTGACAAAGTAAAGGGAAAAAGAGAGAGAGGACAAATAAGAGGAAGAATAGGATGGAGGGAAATATACAATTAGCAATCATAACTGTGAATGTGAATGGGATGAATTCTTCCATAAAATGGAAGTAGACAGCACAGTGGATCAAAATCCAAAATCCTACAATATGTTGTTGCCAAGAAACACATCTGAAGCAGAGAAACACACAGAGAGTAAAAGGTAAGGGGCTAGAGGAGAATCTATTATGCTTCAACTGAAGTAAAAAAAGCAGGGGTAGCAATCCTGCTCTCAGATAAAGTAAAAACAAAACAGACCTAATTAAAAGAGAGGAAGAAGGAAGCTACAACTTGCTAAAAGTTACCATAGAAAATGAAGTAATATTAACACTAAACACAAATGCACCAAGTGGTATAGCACCCACACTCTTACAGGGGAAATTAAATGAGTTACAGAAAGAAAATTATACTAGTGGATCTCAACTGCCTCTCTCAGAATTCAATAAATCCAACTAAAAATAAGAAAGAAACAAAGAAGACAAATAGAATATTAGCAAAGATAAACGTGACAGACCTTTGGAGAAAAACTGGGAACAGAAAAGAATATGCCTTTTAAAAATTCTATCAGCAGCACGTGGCACCTAGACAAAAACTGACCATATAATAGGGCATAAAAACTTCAAAATCACGTGTAAAAAAGGCAGAGATATTAAATGTATTCTTTTTGGATCCTAATGCAATAAAAATTAGATTCAACAAAGGGTAGTGAAAATTAATTGGAAGCTTATCTGATCTTAAGGAATAAATAAGTCTAAGAAAAAATCATAGAAACAATAAATTTCATTAAAAGAAATGACAACAATGAGAAAACAAACTAAAATTTATGGAATGCAGCCAAAGCTGTATTTAGGGGAAAATGTATTTTTCTAAATTCTTATATCAACAAAACGGAAAAAGAATAGATCAATAAAATGAGCATGCAGCTAAAAAAAAATAACTAGAAAAAGAAAAAATTAAAAATCCCCAATTGAGCACCAAATTGGAAATCCTGAAAATAAAAAGTGAGATTAATAAGACTGAAAGTAAAAACAAACAAACAAGAACAACAACTATTGAGCTAATAAATAATTCTAGGAGCTAGTTTTATGGGAAAAAAACCCCCAGTAAGATAGATACACCATTTGTTAATTTATTTTTAAAAAAGAAAGAAGAAAACCAACTATCCAATATCAAAAATGAAAAGGCTGAAATCATCACCGATGAAGAATAAATTAAAGCAATCATTAGGAAATATTTTGCCCAATTATATGCTAATAAATCTGACAACTTGAGTGAAAGTGATGAAAATTTATAAAAAAAAAAATTACCCAGATTATCAAATCAGGAAATAGAATGCTTAAATAACTACATCTTAGAAAACAGAAATTGAACAAGCCACTAACAAACTCTCTAGGGAAAAATCTCCAGGGTCAGATGAGTTCATTAGTGAATTCTGTGAAACATTTAAAGAACAACTAATTCCAATACTGAATAAACTATTTGGGAAAATAGGAGAAGAAGGAGTCCTACCAAACTTTTTTAGTGACACAAATGTAGTGCTGATACCTAAACCAGGAAGAGCTAAAACAGAGATGAAAATTATAGACTGATTTTTCTAATGAATATTGATGCAAAAAGCCTTTAAAAAAATACTAGCAAGATGATTACAGAAATATATTGTAAGGATTACAAGTTTTTAGCAGCCCACTTTTCAAGTAAAAGTATAATTGATGATTGAACTATTTTGCAAATAAACCATATTTTAAAAAGGGAGGTTTCAATTAATATCAATTAATTATACTTATTACTTAAGATTTTTATTTATCATGAAATCACATTAAAGTTTAAGAATTACTTTGTAAAGTGTTATGTTTTAATACATTTTTCAGTTTTTCTTGGTTTACATTTAGTTAATGGGATGTATTACAGTTCCTGTCAGCAATCAGTTTATTGTACTCCAGAATCATGTTTGAAATCAAATTCTTTAGAAATCCACATCACTTTCTGAGTTTACTTTCTTAAAAAATTGTTCTCCACTGAGATTTTTCAACAGTTTGGATGATTTAATTTGTTTTTCACTGCTGTCCAATTTGCTTAAGTCAGGATGTTTTGATTTGAAATGGAGATGAAAATTGTACTCCTTTAGAGTGGCTATAACTTCTAGCAAATAAGGCACAATATTTTGTCTCTTGCGCAAATAAACAAGTATTTAATACGTGTCCACTCTGGATTAAATACTCTATGTTCTGATTCAGTTTTCCATTTCTTTTTATCACCCATTTTACAAAGTCATCCCCAAAACTTTAATGTTAGAACCAAAAATTCTCCACAGCAACAGCTCACATACAAAGCAATGCTGAACTGAGTGTCTGGCCTTGGAGAGAACACCAGACACTCATGTAACTTGGAGGGAGGCCATGTAGGAAAGGAGGGAAAGAAGCCCTCACATTGATTGTTGCCACTTATCACATAGAGGGAGTCAGCTGCATCGGTGCATGGCTGCACTCACTTTGTCCCTGTTCAATGACCAAAACCACAGAGAACATATATGAATCAAACTCCTCTCAGACTAGACACAGACTGATGATGGATGGCTGCTGAGGCTCACATGATAAACAAGAGAGAATACCCAGGAGCAACCCATCCACCAAGTTACATGATGGGCACAGTGGTGACTAGAGAAGACAGGTTAAGTGAGGTATGAACAAAGCACTTGTTACATCTTTACTTTATGGGCCAACTGAAATCCTTTGGCAGGCCATATGTTGTGCAGGCCTTCTCTAAGAGTACAATGTTGTGGTAATGGTTTTGACTAGTACTAGGAAAAGGAATTTCCTTATTCTGTAGTTCTTTATATTAAGGAAGTGATTAGTCTTAGTCCCTAACACTCTTTTTAGTGATCACCTCTATCCCTATTTGGTTTAAAACTATTTTCATACATTATTGTAAATTGTAAATAAATACCATACTCTAAAATTCTCATATTCTTAGTTTCTAGTCCTATTTCATATTAATCTCCTCCATTTACTTTACACTATAGCCGAACAATCATGGTTTGCTATTTCCTATACACAACATTCCAGTTCCACATCCCTGTAGAGGGGCTTCCTTTTCACATTCACATCACAAAAATCTTAACTTCCTTCAAAGATCACACCAAGTTCTACTACCTATAAGAAGCCTCTCCTGATCTCCTCAGTTTCTTGTTCTGTCTTTCCAGAATTAATATCTTTTGTATTTATTTTTCTATGTAAATGTTTTTGTTATAACTTATCCACATTAGATTTTAAGTTACTTGAGGGCAGGAATTATTTAATTTTTGCTTTTGTATCACCAGCAAACAGCACAATGACTGTCATATATCAGGCACATCTAAATATCTTTTCCATAAATCTTGGATAAATCAACTCTAATGTAAGTATCCCTTTTCTCCATGTTCCTTTGATTTTAACTTTTATTTGATAAAAAAAGAGGGTATAGGCAAAGTACAAAGAGTTGCGAAGTTAACATTATTTCATCTTAGCTGTTCATATTCCTTCCTTGTTATGTTGTTCTATTACCCTTACACTAACTAAATTCAGAAACTATCCCATGACTGCCAGTTTCTTTTCCCGTTCTTGTGTACAAACGCAAATGGACAACATTAAAATAAATTAATGAATAAGTTTAAAAAATTAATTGCTTGCTAATGTGCCAAACTTCTGATTACTGCCAGTAAAATAAATATAGAAACCTAATCCCTGCATTAAAGAGATCAGTATAATGAAGAAAACAAAACATAGAGGGTAATGGAGACAAAGGAGGAAAACTTTGGTATGAAATTTTACAGAGAAGATGATTGTGGAAATAGAGAAAAAAGTTTCTCTGTTTCATTAAATAATAAATATTTAATGCATTGGATTGGCCACTCAAAGTAATTAAAGAGATATGGAAGTGATAACACAAAGAAAGTCATTGACTATAAAAGTTTGCTTATTTAGATGAAAAGTACTTATTATGAATGCAATTGAACTGAAGAATATCTATAAACAACGCTGTCAGCTTAAGAAAGGATGATCCAGAAAGTCCAGTCTCTTAAAAAAAGTTTCAAAATTCTATAAGAAGACTGACAAATTTAAAAACAAAATCAAAGTAATCCTTACAAAAACTACTTTTTTCAATCAACTTTTGAAAATTTTGAGACAGGTGAACCATGAAAAGAGCACTGATAATCATAAATTGTATTTTAACCAACAGCATCAACACCTTTCTTAATGTATCCTTTTCCTGGAGGTAAATGAGGCAACATCATCGGAATTAGTTTGTCTCCTTCCCCTTGACCAGTCAACTTCCTAGAGGAGATGCTGTTGAGGAATTAAATGTCCCAAAGGAGCTTTGGGTGAAATAGATAATAAAGAATATGCAAACTGGATAATCAACCCTTTGGCGTGACCAAAATAATATCTGCAAATCAACCTATTAAAAAGTTTATTTTCTCAACATCAAAATGCAGGCTTAGAATATTAATTAACATCCAAAACAAACTAAAAGGATAAAAGCAAAGCTCCATCCTTCAAATTTAATACTTCATCTGAAATGGTAGAAGGCTAGATAGAATGACACAACTTTCCTGTCTCTGTAAGAATAAAATGAGAACAGTGCTGATGGACCTATCTTCTCAGTTGCAGTCCCTACAGGGAATGCCCAGCTGGTACTCCCTCCAACTCCACTCTTCCTTTCTACTTTAATATAACTGTGATGTGTGCCAACAGAAGAAGGCTCCACTCCAATATTTAATTTAAGACTTGGCTAGAGTCATTCACTTTGGCCACAATGATTCCTTATATATTTTGCCAAGGCAAATAATGTAGATGCATGTAGATAATTATGCTCCATCTAATTAATTAATTAATTAATTGTTTGATTAATTACTTTTCTGTTTTCTGAGATAGTACAGGAAGTAATCAGGGGAGAGGTACACTGAGAATTAGTGCAGTAAATATAGGTGCAGCTGTAAGATATATTGCTTCTATTATGTTCTGTGTCAGTTCTACATCTTTCAAAAATTTAAAAATTGCTCTCATCTGAAGATCTAGGAGGGCAAACTGATTTCATCTCATTACTGGGTTTAGGTAGGTCCTACCATATGGTTAATACTTTAAACTTAGCTGATATCTATGAGCATACCTGTACCAGCTATAGAATGCTCTTATGTTAATGATAATACCTAATAGTGCTGGCCCTATTTCTTCTAAAAATTTTAGAAGTCATTTAAATCTGTTATTTTAAGTAGCAGGAAGTAGAAGTACATAGGAAAGGATATCTAAACTTTTATAGAACTGTACTCATGTTATTGTTCTACAAAAGCTAGTACTCTGGTCTGAATTCTGAATGAATCAGATGTCATTTTTGTAAATCTCTAGATGAGTCAGTGACTATAAAGACCAAAGAGCTAATTTTGAAGTCCCAAGAAGCAAAGAGCACCTTTATTTGGTTTACAAAGCAGTATTTAGGGCAATTCATATTGAGAAATAGAATCAGAAGATGCTCCCTACCTATACTTAAGACTTTCATACTTAAACCAGGAGAAAAAAAAATACACACACACATGTATATGTGTGTGTGTATAATATATATGTGTATATGCATATATAATATGTGTGTATGGATATGGATATATTTATATAAACAAAAACATCTGAAAGAACAAAAACACAAAATCATTCATTACATATAGTGATTAAATATGGAAATTATTTTTTTCTCTGCAAGAACTGGATTGTGGTTAAACTTTCCATGACTTGGTTTTCTTATAGCTCAGTTCTCTTGGAAAGAAATGTTTTACAAAATCTTCCTATTTGACTTCCTATGTAGTTCACCATTCTACCTCAAGAAGAGGTCCCAGCAGTATGAGTTTTAAATCAAGGAAATATGACTCATTAGTTTTCTATTTCCAATGCCTTTAAAAATGAAATGACTCAGAGTTAAGGTTCAATTTGAAACTAAAGGGACACATGCTTAGTGTAAAGCTCATCAAACTGGCATTTTGCTTTACTGGTAATAACAATTTCTACTATCTGTCTGAGATTTTTGATCCTTCAAGAGATTTTGTGTTAGAACACTTGTTTAGAGGAAAAGCATCCAAGAGAGGAGTTTTCTTTTATTTTTTACAATACCTTCATCAAAATTAATAAATTGAAGCAAGCAAACATTGTTAGTGAACAATATCTAGATGAATGTTGGCACAAAAAATTGTAGACTAACAGGAACTGGGCTAAGCAACCAAAAGTTTGCCATTTCCTTTCCTCCCTTCCCCCACTCCTATGTTGCTGTTCTGAGATTAGGCTCAGGAATCAAGCATTCATCTTGGAAACAAGAACTGGCCTTTTTCCTAGTACCAGCTTAGTTCTATTATAAATTATTTGTGTGTGACATTCATTAGGAGTGAGAATTTAAACCATGGAGCATGGATGACAGACTTCTTCAAGAACACGTGGTTTAAATGGATGACTCGTATGTGGTTGCCATTATTATGTAGTTAGGCCAAATGAAGAGACAGTTCAAGAACTTAGATCATTTGCAAAGGTAACATGTCATTTGAAAGGACTCAGGAGAGGAATGAACGTGGAATAAGAAAACTTGGATTAGAATCTAAGCTCTAACATTTAATGGTTATGCAAAAAGGTACAAATCATAAGTTTTCTGGGCACTAATTTATTTTTTTGTAAAATGGTAGTAAAAATGCTTCTACAAATTCCCCCACATGCTGAAATAGAAAACATTTCAGAAACCAGGAAATTCTGTATAAATGAGCTTATTGTCATTAATACTAGAAAGCAAATTAAACACAATTTATTTGGCCCAATAAATAAATATTCCTACATATGAATTTTCATTAGGAAGGTAAAACCTATTTAAAGGAATGTTCCCACTAAGTCCACCAGCAAAGATTTATCATGCATTGTCTATTACCAAAACATGGTAGGTTATACAATTTTAGACTTTGCTGTCCAAAGGATGTTATGATGTTTTGCTGTGATATTTATCTCATTTTGCTTCATCAGAAAAAAGGGTTCACATTTATTTTAATTCTCAAAGAAGGTTGTTATTTTTCAATTTATTTTTCAGATGGTAACAAGCTACTGCCTCAAGGAATATAATGCCTAGATCTTAGATCTAGAAATGGAAGGCACCTGACAGGGACCATTTAGTCATCTCTACTCATTTTACAGATGAAGAAACTGAGATCTATGGAAAGAAATGACTTGTGAAAAATCACATATTTCAGAGCAAGGGACCTTTTTACAGTATCATGTTATCTCTTTTTTCTACCTTTCAGATTTTGAGTTCTCATTCATTCTCTCTCTTTCTCTCTCTCTCTCTCTCTCTCTCTCTCTCTCTCTCTCTCTCTCTCTCTCTCTGTCTCTCTCTGTCTCTCTCATAAATCTCTTACACATACACACACATACAAAAAAACTTAGATGATCAAAATGGGCAATAAATTAAGTTCTAAATATAGAGAAACTGTCTTTGGGAAATCACAAAGCTTCTTTAACTAATTCAAAATTTCAATACAAACCAATTCAATTAAAAAATATAATAAGGGCCTTACCATGAATCAAGTACCATGGAACAGAAAAATACAAATAAAACATTTCCTGCCTTCAACGTAGGCAAACAACAAAGATAAGTAAATGCATTTTATGTTTTAAATAAAAACAAGGTGGAGGTAAAGCTAAAAACAGAGTGAGGGGTGAACACCAGGAAAGATTTCTTGAAGGAGATCACAGTTGAGCCAAACTTTGAAGCGAAATAGGGATAAGAAAATCTAGAAGTGAGGAGGAAGAGAATTTCAGGCATGGAAAAGAATCTATGAAATGATGTATGATAGAACATCAGATAGAGAGAGGAGCAAGAAGGTAGTGTAGCTGCTAGTTGGAGACAAATTGTGAAGAGTTTTATAGAAGAGAGAGAGAGACAGAGAGAGAGAGACAGAGAGACAGAGACAGAGACAGAGACAGACAGACAGAGAGAGAGAGACAGAGAGAGAGAGAGACTGCTTTATCAGGGAAATTAGGTAGCCAGTTCTGTCCTTCAGTAATATCATTTTGGCAACTGCATAGAGAATAAATAGGAGAGAGGCAACATTGGAAGCAGGAAGCCTATTGTTGCAAAATTCCAGGAGATACCACTACTAGATCTGTATTCCAAAAAGATCCAAGAAAAAGGAAAAAGATGTATATGTACAAAAAATATTTGTAGAAGCTCTTTATGTGGTGGCAAACAACTGGAAATTGAGGGGTTGCCCATTATTGGGGAACAGCTGAACAGCTTCTGGTATATGTTGTGCTAGAACAGAATACTGCTGTGCTATAAGAAATGAAGTTACAGGAAATGAAGAGCATGATGGTTTCTTTATTTTTCTCGAGATTTTTGTGTTTTCTTTTGCATAGCCTCACATAGACAATCTCTATCAGAATCCCCAAGGAGGGGAGAGGAGAAGGAGTGACAGAGAGAATGTGGGACTTCAAATTAAAAAAAAAAACCGAAATGTTAATTTTTTTTTTTACCTGCAATTGAGAAATATTTATTGAAATAAATAAAATATGTTAGGAAATTATAGTCCAGAAGAGCAGGGATGAACACCTTAAATATGGTACTTTGAGTATGAATGTTGAGAAGGGCACAGATGTGCAAGATGCTGTAGAGGAAGAATAATAAACAAGATTTGGGGAGTGACTGGATATGAAGACATGAAAGAGTGAATTAGAGTAAAAAGTTCAGGTAGATTCTGGAAGAATGCTTGGCATACAACAGAAATTGGGAAGTTAGGAGGGGGAAAGGTTTTGGGGAAGATAATGAGTTCTATTTTGAACATAACCAAATGTTTTCTTGACCTGGGGCCTAACTTATCTGACTAGTGACAGCCTTTTGCAGACAAATAATTCAAGGAAAGCTTCAGCTACAGTTTCCCATTTCCTCCTTGCCTATTGCCAAGCCCCGAGTACCCATTCTTCCATTCTGGCACAGTTTCTGTGCTTCCTCCACTCCCTTCTCTCCTACCACCACCTCTGCAGTGTCCCATTTTGCCACTCCCAGCAGAAACCACATCAAAAGAATTTCTTTCTTACTGCCCTGCTCTACTGATGGGTATCTGTCTTTTGCCAGTCATTATTTTAGGAGTTCTTGCCACCATTCTTTATTTCACTTTTTCTTTTCCATCTCTTACCAGTCTGCCTTACTTCCAAATATAGACCTTTTCCTCTCATGATTATATAAACTGTGCTGGTATTCCTGGATGTGGCATCTAAATCTGCTTTTCTGTGGCCCACTCAACATCCTTGTAACTGTTCTTGACCAAAGAGACCCAACCTCACTACCAGTACCCCTTTTGTGTTATCTTCTAATCTAAATGTAAGTCTCTAGGGCAAAAACTGTCTTAACACTTTTTAATTTGTATCCCTAAAGGTTAATACAGTCTTTGTATAAAGTATGTGTTTAATTATTTCTCATACATTCATTTGTAAATTCATTTATTTACTGAAATGCCACAACTCTTGAAAGAGAAATATTCTACTGGCATCCAAGTAATATCTAAGAAATTACAAATGATTATCACTCAGATGATAATGGAGAGCTTCACTGTTGATGTGACTAGATTTCTATAGCCTTATCAGATAAAGAATTACGAAAAAGAACTAGAATTTTTTTAAAAAAAGCTAAAAAATAAATTGGGCCAGCTGAGTAAGGGCAGAAGAGATAACCAATGTAGAGCCTGTGTGCTCCACTGAGCTCTTCATACTGTCAAGAGAAAGTGAGGAGAGACACTAGCACCCCAGATGATTCCAACAGGTTGATCTCCTTGTGACATATGAATGAGAAAACATTAATAAGAGTAATATAAGATAGGCAGGCATGAATGAGTCGTGATTGGCATCTGTGGCATTTTAATAAGATCACAGATAAATTCCAAATTGGAATTTATCTAATTTTTCTCCAGCTTGTACTTGGGACTTTCTACCATTACCTAGAAACCTCTTCACTCTGGAAAATTACTCCAGCCCTGAATTTCACACACTGGAAGTTCCCTTTGGACCTGTGACCTCTCCTTCTGATGCGATGACTCCTTTGAGAACCTCCATTTAAGAAGAGCATGAAGACAAGACAAAGTTCTTTCCTTTAGATGGTCATTATCATTCCCCTGTGCTGGATACCATCCGTCTCACCATCACCTGTTAGATTTCTTTCATATCCTTTCTTCCCCCATTAGAATTTAAGCTCCTTGAGGGCAGAGGCCATCTTTCTGATACTGTTTCTATTTCCATTATTTAGCTCAGTACTTGGCACTTATTTTGTGTCTCATATATGCTTGTTGCTGAATGAAAAGTATTTTATTATACATGCTTATGATATTTTAATTAATTTTATTCAATTAGTTCAACTTGATAGAATCCCCAATTTAAATAAGTTAAGGTATTCATAAAGGTGACCTAGAATGGTCTCTGTCCCAATTTAATAATAGAAAATATGTTTAGACAAGGCTTTATCTAAGGATAAAAATAGGAAGTGCCTTGAAAATTGCAATCAGTCTTTGATAATAAAAAGTAAATACAGATGCTGTAATATATTATACTTCAACCTGGTCTGATTTGCATTGTTTCTAATCAACCCCAACACTCACATATTATCTTACACTCATGCAGATGTCATGTAGCACTCAACTCTTTTTCTCCATCCAAGAAAATCATTTCCTTTTTTGGCTTTTACACCTACTAGGAAGGAGCTGAACCCTAGCTAGATCTAAAAATATTATTTTTTAAATGAACATGAGTACTCACCCGTTATGAAATAATTGAAGGGAAGGCAAAGGTCTAGAAACTAAAAGAAGAGAAAGATTTCAATATCCATCATGGAATCTAACTCATGAGACATTAACAGAAATTGATTGCTTATTTGAAATAAAGTTTGGGGAAGAGTAATATATGAAAATAGACCTACAAAGTGGTTTAAAGATGGCATTTCATAGCAACTACTACTTTAACCACTATCACAGATGAAAATGTTTCTCCTACTCAATGAGGAAACCAATTTGCATGGCCTTCATGACAAAGCATAGTTGGTAGCAACTTATTTGTCATTTATTCAGCAAGTATTTGTTAAGCACCTACTATGTGTAAGACACTCTACTAAGTTCTAAGGCTACAAAGAAAAAAATCAAGTAGTCCCTGATGTCAAGAAGTTTGCATTCTATTGCCATTTTATTTTTCATCTTTTCAGTAATTAGTCCTCTTTGAATTTTCTAGACTTGTAATCCCATTCATTTATCACTATGCAATTCACAACTCATCTTCTCTTTAAACCTTCCAGAAAGCACAAGACAATAACCCAAAACTTGAGAAGTAAGCTCCAGAGAAGGAAGGAAGCAGAATAGGAATCTAAATAGAAACATTTCACAGTTCAGTTGGTCTAGAATAGTTTTGAAATAGTTTTCTTGAATAGATGCTGGCATTTCTAAAAACAAAGTAAAACAAAACCCCCCAAAACTCCTTTAAGTTAATAATATTAGAAAATAGAGGTTTTAACAAGTTGTGGAGAGAAACAGATTATTTTACCATCCAATTTCCCCAGAAATTAGAAATAGAAAATTTTTACTATCCATGAAAAGGGGATACTGGTCACCACTTATCTTTGTTGTCCAAATTGCTCTCAACTAATTTGTGTTTTTATATAATATATAATAAAAATTTTAGTGTCAGCAGTTGAATTTTATTTAAATTTATTGTATTTATTAAAGAAGTCAAGCAGCATGGTGTATAGAATTTGATAGAAAAAAGGATTCTATGATTTTGCAATTTACACTTGTATTTTTCAATTGGAACTTGTATTTATCAGAAAGTTACTAAATATTATATCTAGTTATCCATTCATTTCTTCTTTCTAATAGCTACATAATGTCAAAACTAGAAGGTAGCTTAGTTAACATTTGGCCTAACCTCCTTTACTTTTAAATTATATCCTCTGGAAGCAGTGTTTGGTGGTATTAGTATGGTGAAATCTGAAATTTCAAAATGAGAGTAATACAAGTTCTCATAATATGAACAACTAATCCATATGAATTAAATTTCAAAAAACATGTATATTGAATGTACTCTATGGAATTCATTCAAAGGCAGTAAATGTAAGTGAGCATTATTGGGACATATTTGCACAAAGTTCCTTTCATATGGAGAAGGAGGAAAAAAGTTTAAATTCCCTTAGTAGAAGTATAATCTTTCCCTGAATGTTTTAGATATCAATAATAGTCTTTAGGGATCAAGTTCAATCTGTAGAGTATCTCTCAACTATAAGGTTAACAACTAGCCCCATTTTACCCACACCTCCTCTCTAGATGATCAAGGTCAGTTTCAAGCATACAAATCTCTTCTATTCATTTATTCAGTTACATTATCACATCAATACCAAATCCTCAGTGACTTCCACTAACTGTTTAGTTCCTCATTTAGACCTCTTCTAAAAATCTCTATTAATACCTTTTCTTCCTAGACTAAAGTGGTCTAAAATTGACAGAACTCAAAAGCCAATCAATCACTTTTCTCTATCCTGCTTATTCTCACAGAGTTGCCATTGCAGCATTGACTCCTGAAGGCTTTTTCAAAATAAAAGAAACTCATTTTTAGACAGATCCAAAATGGACTTGCCTGAGCTCTCCCCCAAACCTCTTCAAATACCTTTAAAAAATGACTCTAAACAAATTCTAGAGCAGCAGAACCAAGAAAAAGACAGAGCAAAACAAATTTCCAGCTCATGACAACTGGTAAGGTCAGCAGGAAAGGTCTGTTGCATTAGGATGAGAGAGGAACAGAGTCCATCACAGGCTTTGCCAGTGTAGACCAGATCCCAGCAAGCTAAGAGCAGGCTTTGGGGCAACTGAATCATTGGTAGCAGTGGCAGTTTCCAGGCCACACAGTCCACAGACGCCAAAGACAACTTGGAAGGTGACTAGGAAAGGTCTACTGCACCTGGATGAGAGTGGAGTGCAGTCCAGCTTAGGCTGTTATAGGACACCCTGGCCACAGAAAGCTAGGAGAGGCCTTGGAAGTGACTGAATCAGAAGCAGCAATGGCTACTTCCAGAGCTCTCAGTCCACAGATGGTAAGGAGGTCAAACAACTGGTCAGAAGGAAATTACAGGGACCTTTTTTTTTGCTAGCACAGAGGCAGGATTTTGTTGCTTTGCTCATACTCAGATCTATGTCCCAGTCCTGGGTTGCAATCACACGGCAAGGAGGAGCATAAGCATGACACAGCTTGTGTGATAAGTGAAGCAGGGACCTCTCTCACAGTTCCAGGGCAGAAAAGAGTGCTTGTGATTACTCACAGAACAGAGCACAGGCCAAAAGAAGAGTAAACACTTGGGTAATTCACTTAAGCCACATTGCTATGTAAAACAAACAAACAAAATGTTTAGCATAACAAAACTCTTTGAAAGCCACAATGAAAATATCTATATATGTGGTAGAGCCTGAATTTAGGCATCCACATTCAATCTGTGTCTAAGTAAATAATTCCAAAGATGCGATATTTGATTTTCAAAAATCTTAAATCCCTCATATTATCCTAAGAAAGGAACTATCATTTTTTTTCACTTGCCAAGCTTGTCCTAATCTGAAAATTTATTTGACTATGTAAATATTTAAATAAAATGCATGAACCTTATGTGAAAAAGGATCCTAAAAAATTAAACTGGCCATCCATAAAAACAAGGGAGTGACCTATGCTGAATAAAGAATAAAGAAAATACTAATGGGTTTTGGAAATAAATTGCTTCTTTTGATAATAACATTTAGAAAGGTACATTTTCAAATATCACTTTTGAAAATGGAGCTGTGACATTCTTAGATGCACACTTGACGATCTAATGAGTTCCTGAAAATACATTTAGTCAAAATTCCAACCTCTTAAAAATTTGGAAAGGTCAACTCTGATATGATGAATTATAATTCTGACTACTCCTATTGCAGAATTGCAGAAGTGCTCTCAGGAAATATAAAACATTTAATATTTCTATTACTTATGGTGTAAACAATATACTCGATCTTTTTATCCTGGAAAAAAATGTTTAGAATTATAAAGAAATCTCCCACGCATATAATGATTTAAGTTTAGAAAGTATTTCTTTATGAGTCACATAAAAATAGATAGTATATGTATTATAATTCTCAATTCATAGATAAAAATATTTGGCCTGAAAAGGTTAAGTGGACCATGATGACACAACTATTAAGGTCAGAGCCAGAATTCAAACCCAGATTTTGTGTCCAAATATGGTTACCTAAAACATTCAAGATGTCAGAGCTAGTAAGAACATTTCATGCTAGCATAACTAGTCAATGTTAGATAATAACTACTAAACAGACTGCTATAAGCCAGTCTGCTGTGACATTCATACAGTTTAGAATCAGTGTCTACATTCCACTAGAATTAAGGTACCAGGCAAAACATTCAGGAAAGACTTTAAAAGAATTTGCATGAAGGTCAAATGCAATTTAAAAAGGATAATACATCCTAATAAAGATATGAGACCACTTTCTATCATAAATACAAAGCAGAGTTTCCCATTTTGGATGATATGACTTGCTAGTTGTTCTTCACAAATGAAATTCCATCTTTTCTTAGTAATCAGAGCTCCTCTCCCTCCCATCCTCCCCAGCCCTCTTCTTTCAAAGTCCTGACTTTAAGTTCAGTTTTTCTTCAGAAAGACATTTATGATAATAAGATTACATTGAGTCTCTTTATCCTGGTCAAACCCCAACCCAAGTCTGAATTGATTTCGTCTAAGCTTTATTGTGGTCTGCTCAGGCTTGGGTGGAGACAGATTCTTGTCTAGATAGCCCAAGGCTGGGAATGGTCTGGTATGGTTGGGGGTGGTCTGATAGAAGAGGTATTTCCTTTGTCTGGAGATAAAACTGTGATAGGGTGATATCAAACCACGTTGAAAAGGTATATAAACTGGGGACTCCAACTGGGCACCCCAAATTGAGCCCCAGTTCTAGACTGACTCCCTTAAGGAGTCTTAGTCTTTGACCACAGCCCCACATGCATACCACCAGATTAAAATAAATAAAAACATGAACTAGGACAACCTGATTTTGCTTTTAGTTCTTAGATCATACTCTATCAGGTTGACACCCTCTATTTCTTTCCAAAAGTGTGTGCTTGACCTAGAATGTACTCTTTTCTTACTTATATTTCATAGAACCTCTACTTTTCTTCAAAGCTCCATTTAGGTCTCTCTCTAAAAGAAGGCCTTGCTTATTCCCCTAAGATATTACCCCTTTCCTTTTAAATTATTTTCTATTACTTTGTATGTACACATGCATCCATATATACATATATATAATGATAATCATCAATTTAATAACCTCAAAAAGGGCCAGAACCTGACTTAATCAACCAGAAGAAGAGCCTGGACCGAATAGCTTTTTTATTCTTGGGAGTAAACTCTGACAATACCTCTTTCTATTTCAACAAGGCCAGATGGGGCTGACTTTAAAGTACTTTTCCTCTGCTTAAGGATATGACCCTAAACTTGAGAAACCATCTTGAATAATGGGTCTTTTTCCCGTATCTTTATATTTTGTGGACATATACTATGTTATGGCATGTTAATGGTAAAGGAAACATAGATATCCTGGACCATAATTTCAGTTGACACTTTGTCAACTCTCTTATTTTATGGTATTTACAACTTATTCAGCTAACTCCTTATTTCATGATATAGTTAAAGATATATAGAGACCATCAATCTGAGGGACACAGACACCCTGGGATTGTCCTAAAACAGATTTAAGCCTGGTCATTCTTGTATCAGACAGTCAGAAGTTTCCTTCTTGCTCCATGATCTCCTATCTGATAGCTTTAAGTGAATAAACAATATGTATTTACATATCACCTAGGCTGTTTGCCTCTGTACCAAAACTTTCAGGTTGACAATACATGTATGTATACATACACACTGATTTATGTATGTGAATAGTAATAATAAAAATAATAATTTGCATAGTACTTACTATGTGCCAAGTACTGTGCTGTGTTTTACAATTATTATCTCATTTGATGCTCTTAACAACCCTGAGAGGTAGCTGTTATTATTATTTCCATTTTATAGGCGTGGAAACTGAGGCAAACAGAGCTTAAATAACTTGCTCAGGGTCACACAGCCAGTAGGCATCTGAGGAGGCCCTTGAACTTAGAGACCTTTTTGACTCTACATCTGGTGCTCTATCCACTGCACCACATAGCTACACCTAGTATAAGGAAATGTAGTGAAGATAAGCAGGGCACAGTAGATAGAGTGCTGGGCCTGTAATCAAGAAGATTCATATTCCTAATTTCAAATCTGGCCTCTGAAACTTAAGCTGTGTGACCCTGGGCAAATTACTTACCCCTTTTTGCCTCAGTTTCTCATCTGTAAAATGAATATGAGAAGGAAATGACAAAGCACTCTCATATCTTTGCCAAGAAAACCTCCAATAGGTTCATAAAGAGTCAGACATGACTAACACCAATAGCAACAGTAACAAAGAAGCAGAGGAGATAAACTGAATTCATCATTTAGAATTCAGGCAGGAAAGTATTGAGGAGTATGGAGAACTTGGATAGGAGCAACATTTCAGTGAATACCGACAAACACATGGAATCAAATCACATTACAGCAAGGAACAAACAGAGATCAGCAAATTCAGCTTCCTCATTTTACACAAGGGGGAAACACAGGACTAAAGAGGATAAGTTATTTGGTCAGGGACACACAAGTAAAGGTCACAGACGGAACAATAACTTAGACTGTGCACTTTAGTGTTTCTAAGACAGGGTATTATTGCAGCACACCTGTGGCATATACAGAAAGCAATAAACACTTAATTGTGCAATACATGTAGCCTGTGGCACAGTGATAGCACCAGGGTTGGAGTCAAGAAGACCTGAGTTCTAATTCACTTCAGAAACCTACAAATTCAGTTTTTTCACGTGTAAAATGGGGTTAATAATAGCACCTATCTCCCCAGTTTGTAGTGAGGATAAAATGAGGTGATATTTATAATGCACTTAAACTTAAATTGTTTCTTATTCAAATAAGTCAGTGCTTTTCATTTTTTTTCTTTTAAAGTTATTTCTTTGATGCTTTCTATCCTTATTCATTCACAAAGAATGGAATCTTCATAGCTTTTCCTACTCTAAAATTCCTTAATAAAATATTTTAAAATAATGCTTGCTTAACAACGACAGAAATGATTTCCCCCAAAAAAGTACATGCTAAATTCATTTTGTCAAGTTTAGTACTTCAGCAGATTTATGATTTCAGAGTTAATAAAAGTCAGAGTCAGGGTCAGAGTTACAAAACATTTACCATGTTCTAAGAACAGTGCTAAATGCTGGGGGAGGGGAGAAAGGCATAAAACTGTCTCTGCCCTAAATATATTCATAATATAATGAGAAAAGATAACACATAAAAAAAATTCAAAAGGGTGTGGTACCCAGAGAGGGGAACATGATGAATTCCTACAGTCAGGGTGTAAATGAGCTGAGGAGGTGTGAGTTATAGAATTGATTTTATCTTGAAGGATTATGAATTTCTAGAGATCATAAACCAGGAAAACAGCTGGGTGGAAAATGATGAGATGCCTTCCTCCAAAGAAAGATCTGGGAGGAACTCCTAGAGGAGCATCTTTCCAGCTAAAGGGATGAAGGGACCCCAGGGGAATGGAGGTGTGAGTTTCAGAGTTAATGTCATTTTGCAGGATGGTAAGCTTTTAGAGATGCTAGAATCCAGCAGTCAGTTGGGAAATGATATTTATTTCATTGAAGTAGATATATTCTTCATCAACCCAGATCAATATTCATCAAATGACTTAACCCTTGAGGGGTCAATGATTTGAAGAGAATTTCACTGAAATTAGAGCCATTATTCCAGAACATAAACAAGAAGTTCATTACCTAGCCAAAAAATACATGAAGCCCTGAAAACTTCATAACACCTAACAGAGCATTTACTCCATGGACATATGTTTCAAGAATTGAGGATTACCTCCACATCACAGAAAAATGATGATATATGACTGGGGCAACTAGGTGGCACAGTGGATAGAGTGCCAGGCCTGGAGTCCAAAAGACTCATCTTTCTAAGTTCAAATCTGGTCTCAGACATTTACTAGCTATGCAACCCTTTTAAGTCACTTAACCTTGTTTGCCTCAGTTTCCTCATCTGTAAAATGGAGAACATGGCAAACCACTCAAGTATCTTTGCCAAAAAAACCCTAAATGGAGTCACAAAAAATTGAAAATGACTGCACAGATAGTCTCTGCTGTTATTGCTTCTCCTTCATTCTTGAACAAGACCATCAGGAAGATGATTCCATTGATAGGGTATCAGCTCAGAGAGTCCCCTTGAACTCTCTTTCAATATTCTTTTTTTTTTCCACGTAATTTTTAGTTTTCAACATTCACTTCTACAAGATTTTGAGTTCCAAATTTTCTCCCCATCTCTTCCTTCCCCCAGCCTCAAGACAAGGTGCATTTTGCCTTCCCTTTTATCATACCCCACCCTCTCTTGTCCTCTCCCTTTCTATTTTCTTGTAGACTTCTATACCCCATTGTCTGTATGTCTTATTTCTCAGTTGCATGTAAAAATAATTTTTAACATTTGTTTTTTAAAACTTTGAATTCCAACTTCTCTCCCTTCCTCCCTACCCACCCACCTCCAATGAGAAGGTAAACAATTCAATATAGGTTATACATGTGTAGTCATGCAAACCACTTCTATAACAATCATGTTGTGAATGACTAACTATATTTCCCTCCATCCTATATTGCCCCCATTTATTCTATTCTCTCTTTGGATGTTATCACTCCTCAAAAATATTTTCTTCCAATTACTCCTTCCTCCCATTTGCCCTTTCTGCTATCACCCCTCCCCCACTTTTCCCTTCCCCCCACTTTCTTGAAGGGTAAGATAGATTTTCATACCCAATTGAGTGTGCATGTTATTCCCTCGTAAAGTCAAATCCTAACAGAATAAGATTCACTCTTTCTCTCTCACGTCCTCCCTCTTCCCCTCCATTGTAAAAGGTTTTTCTTGCCCCTTTTAGGTGAGAGATAATTTACCTCATTCTATTTCTCGCTTTCTCTTTCTCCCAATATGTTCATCTCTCATCCCTTAAATATTCAACTCACTCTGTATACATAAAATATATATACATAAAATCTCTCCAACTACTGTAATACTAAGAAAACTCTCCAGGATTACAAATATTATCTTTGCATGTAGGAATATAAACAGTTTAACTTAAGTAAGGCACTTATTATTTCTCTTTCCTGTTTACCTTTTCATGCTTCTTTTGATTCTTGTATTTGAAAGTCAGATTTTCTATTCATCTTTGGTCTTTTCATGAAGAATTCTTGAAAGTCCTCTATTTCATTGAATGACCATTTTTTCCCCCTAAAATAGTTTACTCAGTTTTGCTGAGTAGGTGATTCTTAGTTCTAATTCTAGCTCCACTGACCTCTGGAATATCATATTCCAAGCCCTCTGATTCAGTAGAAGCTGTTAGATCTTGTGTCATCCTGATTATGTTTCCACAGTACTCCAATCATTTCTTTCCAGCCACTTGCAATATTTTCTCCTTGACCTGGGAACTCTGGAATTTGGCTACAATATTTCTAGGAGTTTTCCTTTAGGGATCTCTTTTAGGAGGTAATTGGTGAATTCTTTCAATATCTACTTTATCCTCTGGTTCAAGGATATCAGGGCAGTTTTCCTTGATACTTTCTCGAAAGATAATATCTAGGCTCTTTTTTGATCATGGTTTTCAAGTAGTCCAATAATTATTAAATTATCTCTCCTGGATTTATTTTGCAGGTCAGTGGTTTCTCCAATGAGGTATTTCACAGTCTTCTATTTCTTCATTCTTATGATTTTATTTTATAATTTTTTGCTTTTTTCATGAAGTCATTATCTTCCATCTGCTCCATTCTAATTTTGAAAGAATTATTTTCTTTAGTGAGCTTTCGAACCTCCTTTTCTATTTTGCTAATTTTGCTTTTTAAGGTATTCTTCTCCTCATTGGCTTTTTGAATCTCTTTTGCCATTTGAGTTAGTCTATTTTTTAAGGTGTTTTTTCTTCAGCATTTTGGGGGAGTTCCCTTTAGCAAGCAGTTGACTCATTTTTCATTGTTTTCTTGCAACACTCTCATTTCTCTTCCCAATTTTGCCTCTACTTCTCTTACTTGTTTTTCAAAATCCTTTTGGAGCACTTCAATAGCCTGAAACCAATTCATATATTTCTTGGAGGCTTTGGATGTAGGAGCTTTGACTTTATTTTCTTCTTGTTCTGTGTTTTGCTATTCCTTATCACCAGAGTAAGATTCCATATTCTCTTTTTTTTTTTTTCTTCTGGTTTTTGTTCATTTACCAAGTCAATTATTTGACTTTTGATAGTAGTTCTCTGCTTCCAGTGCAGGGTTGGGGAGTGGGGGTGGGGGTTTGTTCTGCCAGCTGCTAGATTCCCTGCACAATCTATTGGCCTAGAACTCTGGAAAAAGTCGCTATTCCTCCTGCTGTTGGCTCCTCTGCCCCTTCCTCCACCTTGTGGCTGGGATCAGACCACACTACTCTCTCACAAAGATCCCACAGCTTTTTCCCACTGACCTTCCAATTTGTCCTCAGCATTTTGGGGATTAAGAAGTCTGGAAACTGTCACAGCTGCCAGCAATTCAGTCCCCAAGGTCTGCTCAGACCCCAACTGTCCCTGTGTGGCCCATACTGGACTGTGCTCTGTTCCAAGCGTAGCATGATAGATGCTTCCTCTTGACCTTCCAGGCTGTCTTGGGTTAGAGATTTGCTTTACATTATCTTTCTGTGGGTTCTATAGCTCAGAATTTGCTTAGAGTAATTTTTTTACACGTATTTGGGAGGTTTTGGGGAGAGCTCAAGGAAGTCCCTGCTTTTGTTCTGCCATCTTGGCTCTACCCCCTCTCCTTAAATCTTCCTACTTGATCTGGCATTTGCCTGAGGCCATAAGCTTTCCATTATCTACATGTAGGAATTTCTGTTATTCTTAACCTAGCCTAGCTCTCCATTGTCTGTTGTCTCCAGGTAGCCTTCAGCTACTTCCCACCTTTAAACCCATTCTCTTTGTTACTGGAGTTTGACCTCTAGTTACCCCAGGCTATAGACCACTACCATAAAGATCCTCCATACCCCTTCTCCCAGATTACTAGACTACTAGATCCCTCTCACAATCATTCTGTACGTAAGATTCATTTTGCCTCCAAGAAAATGCTGAGATTCAATCTAGCTGAAATTGGGTCTGGCCCACTTGTCAATTGTCACAAATACTTAAGTTCCTTAAGAGTTGACCCAATATGGTTAAATCTTAAACTTTGGTTTTCTTTGGCTGAAAGAAGGAATGAGTCGAATTCATCTGGGTAGGGCTTGGCATGTCTGTATTCTGGGGTTCCAAGAACCCCTAAACTTCAACACCATGACTTGCAAATCAATTGCACTTAAGTGAGGGGGAGCTATGCAAAGTCACCAGCTCTATTTTCTCCTCCAGAGCCATTTGGTTCCAGTGGTAAGATATCAATCAGGATTACTGTAGATGGACCATACTCTCTTTTGAAAACCTGTGTGTGTTCGTCCTTCATTGCTGAAGAAGACCATGCCATCAGAGAAATAATAACATGACTTGTACTTGACTTTGTTCTGAGTGAGGGAGGGCTGTGCAGGTCACCAGCCTCACTTCTCCTCCAGAGTCATCTGAATCCAGTGATCAGATATTCATCAGAATGACTAGAGATGACTCAGGATGAGGCAATTAGAGTTAAGTGACTTGCCCAAGGTCACAATGCTAGTGAGTGTCAAGTATCTGAGGTGAGATTTGAACTCAGGCCCTCCTGACTCCTGCAATGGTGCTCTATCCACTGCACCCCTAGCTGCCCTTTTGTGATCCTAAAGAACAGAGCAACTACCAATTTCCTTAGCCCTTAATTCTATACTTTGAAATATGATTTTTTTTGTGTCACAATTACCTTAACTAAATATTTGTTGGTATAAATATGATGTTATTTTCCAGTTGAGTCTATAAAACCAATATTTAATATAAAACTTTTTTCCCATAAATTTTACTGACATATCATATAAATCCCAACAAATATACAATTAAATGTTCTATGATATATAGCTCCCCCAAACCCCTAAGGAGTTTAAAAGATTAAATGCAATTAAGAATTCATGCGAAATATGTGAGTAAGGAATTTACTATTTGTTAAATGGTCTGCAGTTTAGCTTCCATAAGTTAGCACCAATGTTATGTATTCTATTTTGCTTAAGTGTAAGAGTTGTCTTTATTTATATAATTCACTAGTTTACATATGTGTATACATATATATTTTTTCTTTCTTCACTCTATATTTTATAAAATTCTTCCCATATCTATCCATTTTTTTATATTTGTTGTTCCTATTATGTAGGAATGTATAATAGTATTTCTACAAGTAATAAAATTTATCTAGTTTTTTTCCAGAGATTTTTCAATTGTATCCAGCTTCTCATGACCCCTTCCCTACCTTTTGTGGGAAGAGATACTGGAGTGGTTTGCCATTTCCTTCTCCATCTCACTTTATAGATGAGGAAAATGAAGCAAAAAGGTTAAGTGACTTGCCAGGGTGACATTTGAATTGAGCATAAGTCAACCTGACTGCAGGCCCAGTGCTCTATTCACTGTATCACCTAAGTGCTTGAAATTTGTTCAGCTATTGCCCAACTGCTATTCACATGGTTTATTTCCAACTTTCTGCCTTTTTATCCCAGTTGATCCCCATTTTACAGAAATGGTATCATTTATTCCTTAAATGAATCAGGCTGATTTTTTCCAACTTCATTATTTTTGTTTACAGTTTTGAAGCAATACATGACTCATTAAATAAAGTTTCAGGATCAATCTACTTTTGACTAGTTCAACCTTGGCTTACTTTGTTACCAACTTAGCTCATTCTATGAACAACCTTTTATTTTTCCTGGTTTATTGGAAAATATCTTTCACTATTTTTTTTTCTTTCTAAAACCATGAGATGTTTTATTTAAAAAAAAATTCCCTTATACAGACATATGGCTTCTCTCCCACCTCCATGTTTCAAATTTACTTCAAAGCGCCTACACAGAGATGGAGGTTCCTTACATGTCAAAAGATGAGATGTCCCAGAAGTTACATACACATTTTCAAGTAAAGAACTGGTGAAATGGAAAATTACAATATCTAAAGCCAGTTGAGAGGCAGCTGCCTACAGTGTAGAGTATGTCAATTTTAGTTTATTTCTACAGAATCAAATGATCTAAAGGAGCAAGAAAAATGCTAGGATCTTAACTTGGTCATAGTCTAAATTTAAAAAAAATAAAAAGTTTTAAATTTCTTTTTACCCTGGTCATAGATCAGAATGAGAAAAGGCAAGGGAATTGAACCCCATTATATTGGTTTGCTCACTATTTAAATATGCTTCAGGTCATTTAAGAAAACAAAGCATAAAATCAAAGGCTGCTATGACAATCCGCTTTTAAAGTTGTAGAGCTGTCCTTGAACACTCAAAATTATTGAAGGATAATACTAATAATTGTTTGTCTTAATACGTTATTATTACTAATTAACTTATGAGGATGAGGATGAGGATGATAATAATAATGAATTGTACTCAGTTTTAAACCTAATGCTTAAGTCATAGTGTGTTCCCCCAATTCTTTAGTAGTAGGTGAGCAATTTGCTTTACAACAGTATAACTGTAACGACTAATTGTTGGTAGTGAAATGGTTAAGTAAGACAGGTTTTAAATTATTCTGTGTGAATATTAACCAAATTTTCTACTTTAAGCAGATGAAGATGGTAAAAATCATGTTTTTTTTTTAAACCAGTGGAGTATAATTTAAAACATTTTAGACTGAGAATCACAGCTTTCTTTTTCAATTCCCATCTATCACATTTGTTAGTTGTGTGTCTTTTGGTAAATCATAATCTCTTTGTGTCCCAATTTCCTTAGATTGCTAGGTTTATCTCTTAAACCTAAGTCTCTGTTCTGGCCCTATTTGGCAACTGCCTATTAAAACTTCACATTAGATCTCCTCTAAATATTTCCAACTTAAACTATTCAAAACAAACTCATTATCTTTACCTCCCAAAGTCTTCCTCCTTCATAACCTCACTATTAGCATGGAGAGTATTGCTATTCTTAAACTCACTGAAATTTATAGCTTCACTATTAGATTTATAACTTCATCTTTCACTTCATTATTCAGTCATCCCAAAACCCCAATTAGTTGTCAAATTCTGTGTCTCTTCACAACATTTCTCATAGATCTGCTTTGTTCTAACTCACACAAATACCATTGTATTTCAAGTATTCATCATCTTTAGTCTGAACTATTACAATGACCTCTTATTTGATCAACCTACCAAAAGCCTCTTCTCCACTCCAATCGATCTACTCATCTGCCAAAGTGATTTTGTTGAAGTACAGATCAGATCATGTTACCTTCCCACAATCTGTAACTACTATTTTCCTAACCTCTAGGATCAAATATTAACTCTGCTGCTTTGTCACTTAAAATTCTCCACAACATTTCTCATGCTACCTTTCTAATGTTCTTACTCCATTTCTCCAGTCCATATATTCTATCATCCAACTATACTGGTCTACCTGTTTTTACTCATGCAGGACACTGCAGCTTCCATATCTCATGCCTTTTTCATACTTGCAATACCTCCTGTCTGGAATTATTTTCAGTTAGTCACCTAGTCAACAAGCATTTATTAAGAACCTATTACGTGTTAAATAATATGCTGTTGGGGACACAAAGGAAGGCAAAAGACAATCCTCTGCCCTTATGGAACACATCATACAATGGGAGTGACAACATGCAAACATATTACACACACATACACACGTACCTGCACACAAAAACACACACACACACATATATATATACATATAAAAATGCATAACACACACATGCATATATGTATAGATATGCATCTATAGAATACTTCCTCTTTATCGCATACATACATATGTGCGGCAGTAGAGTTAAGATGGTTTAGGAAAGGATTCCCTATAGAAATCGATTTTAGCTAGGACTTGAAGGAAGTCAGGGAAAGTAGAAGGTGGAGATGAAGAAGGAACATATTCTAGGCACAGAGTTCATCCAATGAAAGTGCCTGGACATGAGAGATAGAGTGTATTGTTTGAGGAACAGCAAGGAAGCCAGTAGTACCAGGTCAAAGATTATGAGAAGGGGCAGTATAAGGTGTAAGAAAACTGGAAAGGTAGAAAGATGTATGAGTGGGTGGGTGGGGCAGTCACTAGAGTATGATATCATGTTTGCAATTTAAGGTATGAGATAATCTTTGATGCAATGACATTTGTTCCTTGAGATTTCCAGGATGACATTTGGATAATTTGTTACTATTCTCTTTTTCTCTTTTACTTAAAAAGAATCTGAGCAAAATAAAATGAATGTTTCCATATACATGGTGAAACAGAATAAGAAGGAGGTAAAAATCAAACAGAAAATCTCTATTATAACCACTTTCCTTTTAAAATATATAATAAATTCAACATGTAGTTTTCAAAAATGGCCTACTTCTATGTGATTCTGTCCTTCATTTTGCTCTCTTCTGTGAATAAAAATCACTTATCAAAGTCATCCTTTCCTTAAGTTTTCTTTCCTCTAAATTATCTTTTCCCTACCTGTCCTTTCACAAGTGGGCCTTCTTTATAGCAAATACCACTGCTTGTTTATACTAATAGTTTGCTATCTAATAACAGGAGCATAGCTACCATGAATATCACAACTAGACCAGTATAATGGAGTAACTTCCAAAGGTATTTGCAATATGCCTCCTCAAGATCACTTTAAACATATGAAATATTCAAGCATTAAAGCTGTTTTCTTGTAGGGCAAGATAGATTTCCATACCCTATTACCTGTATTTCCTGTTTCCCAGTTGAATGTACAAACACTTTCAAATATTCGTTCCTAAAACTTTGAGTTCCAACTTCACTCCCTTCCTCTCTACTCACTCATTCCCTCTAAGAACGCAGGTAATTCAACATGGGGTATACATGTGAAGTTATGCAAATGACTTCCATAATAGTCATGTTGTGAAAGAATAACTGTATCTCCCTCCATCCTAAACTGTCTTTGATTTTATTCTCTCTTTTGATTTTGCCCCTCCCAAAAACATTTATTTCTAATTACTCCCTCCTTCTATTTGTCCTCCCTTCTATTATCCCCCCACACCACTCCCCTTCTCCCCTACTTTCCTGCAGTGTAAGACAGATTTTCATACCAAATTGAGTGTGCATGTTATTCCTTCCTTAAACTAAATGTGATGAGAGTAAGCTTCATTTTTTCTCTCTCACCTCCCCCTAATTTTCCCTCCATTGATAAAGTTTTTACTTGCCTCTTTTATGAGAAGTAATTTGCCCCATTCCATTTCTCCCTTTCTCTTCCCAATATATTTCTCTCACCCCTTAATTTTATTTTTTAGATATCATCCCTTTCTGTTAAACTCAGCCTATGCCCTCTGTCTATATATATATGTGTGTGTGTGTGTGTGTGTGTGTGTGTGTGTGTGTGTGTGTGTGTGTGTGTGTGTGTATAATCCCTCCAACTACCCAAATACTGAGAAAAGTTTCAAGAGTTACAAATATTATCTTTCCATGTAGGTATGTAAACAGTTAACTTTAATGAGTCCTTTATGATTTCTCTTTCCTATTTACACTTTCATGCTTCTCTTGATTCTTGTGTTTGAGAGTCAAATTTCCTACTCAGTTCTGGTCTTTTCATCAAGAATGCTTGGAAGTCCTCAGTTCCATTGAATGACCATTTTTTCCCCTGAAGTATTATACTCAGTTTTGCTGGGTAGGTGATTCTTAGTTTTAATCCTAGTTTCTTTGACTTCTGGAATGTCATATTACAAGCCTTTCAATCTCTTAATGTAGAAGCTGTTAGATCTTGTGTTATCCTGATTGCATTTCCACAATACTAAAATTGTTTCTTTCTGGCTGCTTGCAATATTTTCTCCTTGACCTGGGAACTCTGGAATTTGACTACAATATTCCTAGGAGGTTTTTTTTTTGGATCTTTTTCAGGAAGTGATTGGTGGATTCTTTCAATATTTATTCTACCCTCTGGGTCTAGAATATCAGGAGAGTTTTCCTTGATGATTTCATGAAATATGATGTCTAGACTCTTTTTTTTTGATCATGGTTTTCAGGTAGTCCCATAATTTTTAAATTGTCTCTCCTGGATTTGTTTTCTAGGTCAGTTGCTTTTCCAGTGAGGTTTTTCACATTGTCTTCTATGTTTTCCTTCTTTTAGTTTTTGTTTTATTTTGTAATTTCTTGGTTTCTCATAAAGTCATTAGCTTCCATCTGCTCCATTCTAATTTTTAAAGAACTATTTTCTTCAGTGAGATTTTGGATCTCCTTTTCCATTTGGCTAATTATGCTTTTTAAATCACTCTTCTCCTCATTGACTTTTTGAACTTCTTTTGCCATTTGAATTAGTTTATTTTTAAAGGTGTTTTGTCTTCAACATTTTTGGGTCCTCCTTCTGCAAGCTGTTCACTCACTTTTCATGATTTTCTTGCATTGCTCTCATTTCTCTTCCCAATTTTTCCTCTGCCTCTCTTTCTTTATTTTCAAAATCCTTTTTGAGCTCTTCTATGGCCTGAGACCATTGCATTTTTTTTTTGGAAGTTTCGGATGCTTGAATTTTATGTCTTCCTCTGATGGTATGCTTTGTTCTTCCTCATCCAAAAGAATGGAAGAAAATACCTGTTCACCAAGAAAGTAATCTTCTATAGTCTTTTTTTCCCCCTTTTTTGGGCAATTTCCCAACCTGTTACTTGACTTTTGAGTCCTTTTTCAAGTGGAGGATATATTCTGTGGGCCTATAAGTTCTCATTTCCTCCAAGGTGGCACAATCAAGGGAGATGAATTTACTCCTCTCTTGGCCTGTGCTTTGGCCTGGAAGAAACCACAAACTTTTCTGCCCAGGTTACCACCAGCTCCACCACACCAGCAAGTTTTCTCACTCCAGGGCTGCCACTCAGGTCTCAGATCTAAATGAGCTCCTGGATTTCCCCAGGGTCATTAGGCTGAGGACTCCAGTGGCTGCTGCCACCCTGGAGCCAGGTTTGGAGCTGCTCCCTTCTCACTCAGGTGAAAGAGCTTTCTCACTGACTTTTGTAGCTATCTTTGGCAGTTTTGGGTTGAGAAATCTGGGAACCACAGCTGCTGCCCATGATTACATGTCTTGAACTCTGCTCCAGTCCTGACCCTGCCACACCTCATGGCCAATGCTGGACTGTGCTCTGCTCTGAATCGGGTTCTATGGACTTTTCCTGTTGGACTTCCAGGCTGCCTTGGGCTGGAAATTTCTTTTGCTCTTTTGTTTTGTGGCTTTTGCTGCTCTAGAATTTGTTTAGAGTCATTTTTTACAGGTATTTTATGGGCTATAGGAGTTGATCTTGAACAGGTCTGTCCTTCTACTCCTACATTTTGACTCCACCACAGAATCAGAATTTCTTGAGAATAGGGATCATGTTCTTTTTCCATTTTTTTTTTTTTATATCTAGGAAACAGTATGGTGCCTGGTAAATGATAATCAGCAAATGCTTGTTGTGCAGGAAGACCTGAGTTCAGTTATGGTTTCAGACACTTTCTAGCTATGTAACTCTGGGCAAGTCACTTAACCTTTTTACCTTTATTTTTTCCTCTAACATGAGCTGGAGATGGAAATGGTAAACCACTTGAGTATCTTTGTCAAAAACTAACAAATAAATAGCAGTCATGAAGAATAATACGCTACTGAAAATAGTTGAACAACAACTTAATATAAATAAGTTACTCAACTGTTCTAAGTCCCACAATCTTTTTTTTTTTTTTTTTTTGCATAATGGGGTAATACAATTTGTATTAACTCATAAAGTTAATGTAAATAATTTTCATAAATGTGAGGTATTACATTTATTATAGGGAAATGGTACTTATTTTAGTGGCTATGTGAATTCACAAATTCACAATTAACTAACTTCCATAGGCTATATTGGTGCGTGCTATAAATATCTGAGAACAGAAAAAGTCTTGTGATTCCGATGCTATCAAAAATCACTAGCCTACTGGAAAGCATTTTACCTCTGAATCCTCAAATCATACAATTAATAGGTCTGAGTTGTGTCACATTATGGAGAAAGCTCAGGAATAAGTTATACCTGGAAGAAATTTTCAGATAATAAAAAGTGTGGAAAAGGTCATCCACTTATATCTTTTTTTAAATTCTTTCAAATATATTCTAAGTTTGAAAAGAAAAAAAAATGACTAATAAAATAACTAATGGAAAACACCTCTTAGGGCAATTACCATAGCTATGGAATACTAAAGAATGAACATGTTTATCAGTAAATCGTGATGTCAGGAATAATTATTCTTCTATAAAGTTATTTGTCATGCAGAATGGCAAGTGCCTTAAAATAAGAAGGGTAAGAATGCTAAGGATAAATATTTAATATGCTTATAAACAATCTTGCTTATAGCTTAGGAGCATTCATCAATATTTGTCCTTAGTACTGTATGGATGCTATCAGTATGTAGATGCATTCATTGATGTGATGGCTTAATTAGAAATATGAGAGTGTAATATTACAGTAAGCAGAAAGATGATTATTGCCACTATTAATATTGTTGCTGTTGATAGTTTTTCTAAGAAAGTTATAGCTCATCCCCTCTCCCTAAATTATTCTTTTGCAGGGATTTTCAGGCTCCAGATGCATCTGTAGAGCCAAACTTCAATGCCTGAGTGTAGTGGTTTCAAATTTCCAACAGGTGGGGGAAGGTATTTCTATTTTATAAAGAGTGGGTTGGTATTAAAGTGATGTTTTCTAAGGAATTTGCTTCCCTTAAAAAATAAGGAATGGTTGGACTAGGGACTGATGATGATTCTGAAGATGTCCCTAGTTGATCCAAAAGAATATAAACTCCCTGAAGGAGGCTTACTCATTGGAAGTGTTTCTTTGGCCAGATGAGACTCTGGGTAGCCCTTAAGGAGCCCCCTGGGTTTGAAAACCCAGATGATGGTGCTTTTCTCTCTGGTAACTATTGCATGTATGTAATGGTCAGACAGGAGAAGTGAGGCTGGTGACCTGCACAGCCCTCCCTCACTCCAAACAAAGTCAAGTGTAAGTAGTGTCATCATTTCTCTGATGGACTCCCTGAAGGCATGAACTGTTTTCCTTTTGGTCTCTATCTTTGAAAGGTAGCTTGTCACCCAATTTGAACTCCAGAAGATCATATCTTGCCTTTTCCTTTTAAAATATATAATATATTCAATATATAACTTTCAAAGGTACCCCATCTGTGACTTTCCCACTTCCTTTTCTTCTCTTCTTTGAAAAAAAAATGCTTCAGTTACCCTCTTTTCTTCTTTTTCTTTCTTGTTTTTGGTTATAATAATAGCACCTATCTCCCACGAAATTTTTTTCCTTTGAATAAATATGCAGAACACAGTTTTCTTAGATGTTAATTATGTCTATACTTTGAGAAGTTGTTTAGACCAACTTTGGGTCATTACAGAACAGGTCTTCTTAAAGCAGAAAGATTCAATCTTTGCTGCAAATATTTAAAGAACTGCCAACTGGGCAGAATCCTGAATGGATAACATCTTTATAAACTAATCTGTGAGCTGTTAGGTGGAACCTGAGTAGCTGGGACCACTTTCTCTGTAGGGAAACCACTGGGAGGGCTGAAGCCATTTAGAGCAAACTTTTTTCATTTATTTTATTTTTTTCAACATGACTAATATGGAAATATGCTTTGCCTTACTTCACATGTATAATGTGTACATATTGCTCACCTTATCAATAGATAGGGGAAAGACTAGAGGAAAGGAGAAAATTTAGGATCCATTTTTTTCAATAATGTTAAAATAAAGTATTTTTAAGGTGTTGTTGAAATGACTACACTGTAATGTCTGTTTGCATGTGTGAATACTGGAATAATCTTAGATTTTGACTCCAAGCTCAATTCCCTATCCACTTTGTCATACTATAAAGATAATCTCAATCGATCTTCTCAATCACTCTATGGGGAAGGTTTGATTAGGTATGATTATGCTCTTATGAAAAATGAAGAGGGTAATTCATGAAGCAGAATGATATTCCTAAGGCCACACATAAAGTTAGTCCCAGAACTAAAACTCAAATTCCTTAAATATCAGTTCCAAAATCCTAACATCAGTTTAGTTATAAGAGTGTACGGCTATTATTCATTTCAAGTATAAATGTTAGCCTGAGGTTTATCTCTCTGGTGAGACCCAATAGGGATATAGCAGTAGGATGATATGCTAAAGAGCAAATCAAACAATCTGCATACACATTTAAATGAGGTTGGTATAAAATTAGCAGACAACATAATGTATTCAAAGGTTTTATGCAGTATTCAGTTGGAATGGAAAATTCAATCCATGTTTTGCATTAAAAGTATGACTAACTTATCTATGATTCTTACGGAAATAATTCAAAATTCAATCTGAATTATAGAGATCATTGAATCACCTATAATAAAATAATAAAGTGAATAATTCAGTGTGTAGAAGTATATTTACTGATGCGACAAAAGATGCATATGAAGAAATCTACATTGCACAAAATGGATCAATAAATGTTTGGTAAATGTCAGACCATTTTGTTTTAAATTTCTAAAACATAGTCTTTAAAGCTGACTCTAGGAATAGAATTATCTTAGTCAAAATTTTCACCAGGATCAAAAGAAATACATCTATACTAATTCCTTGGAAAGGAGACTTAATGCTATTATGGAAAAAAAAAAAAAAGAGGGAGGGAACCAAATGGAACAGAGTGATGGAAATAAAATGCAGACAAATTCTCCAAGTAACAGTCCTACCACCTTCAAATTGAACTATTTGTAATGCCAAAATTAAACAAACCACTCACATAATAATCTTTGCCACTAGATCCTAGAATATTCTAATTTTCTTTCACTCAGAGTTCAATTCCCCAATACCTAGCACAGTGCATTGTAAAATGGTTTGTTGTTTAGTCAATTAGTCAGGTCCAACTCTTCATGGCCCAGAATTTGGGGTTTTCTTTTGTTTGTTTGTTTGTTTTCTTGACAAAGATATTGGAGTGGTATGGTGTTTCCTTCTCCAATCAACTTTAATGAAACTGAGGCAAACAGGGTCAAGTGACTTCCCCAGGGTCATACAGATAATGAGCATCTGAGGCTGGATTTGAACACAGATCCTCCTGACTCCAAGGCTAGTACTCTATCCATTGCACCATCAACCTGCTCTATTGTAATATTGTAATATCTCTTAGTAAAGATTTGCTGGATGTATCTAGGTTCAAGAACAGCACAAAAGTCCTAAAATTAATTTTCTTTAAAAAAGAACAATCTGGGGGCAGAGCCAAGATGGTGGAATAGAAGCAGGGACCTACCTGAGCTCTCTTCTCAAACCCCTCAAAGTACCTGTAAAAAATGACTCTAAACAAATGCCAGAGGAGTAAAAGCCACAAAACGACACTGAAAGAGATTTCCTGCCCAAAACAATCTGGAAGGCCAATAGGAAGTGTCTATTGCACCTGGTTTGGTGTGAAGTGCAGTCCAGCATGGGCTGTGCCTGCACAGAAGGGACTAGAGCAGGCCTCAGTGTGCTGAATCACTGACAACTGTAGCAGTTTCCAAACTTCTCAACCCACAGACACCAAAGACAGTAGCAAAGGTCAATGGGAAATCTCTCTGACCTGGGTGAGAGAAGAATGTGGTCTGGCCCCAGCTCCAGGGTGGTAAAAGTCACTGCTACAGTGGCATATGCTTCTAGAGCTCTTAAACTACAGATGGTGGGGAAATTGAGCAACTGATCTGGGTTACGGTCCTGGGTGGTAGTTCTGAGTTGAGAGGGAGCAGAGGCTTTGGAGAGGGAATCCTACTCACAGTTCCACAGAAAAGAGTGCTTGTGATTGCTCACTTAAGAGAGTGTAGGCCAGGAGAGGAGTAAACACCACTCCTTTGATCACCACTTTGGAGGAACTGAGAATGTACAGGTTCCTAGAGTTATCTTGGAAAACAGCTGCACAAAATCCCTGAATCTTGGGGCAGAACATCCTCCATGTAACAAAGAGCTCAAATGTCAGGTAACTGACAGGGAAAAATGACCAAAAAGGGAAAAAATTAGACTACTGAAATATATTTTCTTGATGAAAAGGGTATTTTCTTGCAACAAGAAAGATCAAAGCATACAAGATGAGGAAGACAGCAAGGTCAAGGCTCCTACATCCATAATGAATTAGTCTCAGGCCATGGAAGAGCTCAAAAAGGATTTTGAAAATTGAGTTAAGAGAAGTAGAGGAGAAACTGGAAGAGAAATGAGAGTGATGAAAGAAAATCATGTAAAATAAGTCAACAGTTTGCTAAAGGAGACCCATAAAACCATGCAGAAGAAAATAACACCTTTAAAAATAGACTAACCCAAATGGCAAAAGAGGTCCAAAAAGCCAATGCAGAGAAGAATGCCATAAAAAAAACAGAATTGGCTAAATGGGAAAAGAGGTTCAAAAGCTCATGGAAAAAAAAATAATTCCTTCAAAATTAGAATGGAACAAATGTAAGCTAATGGCTTTATGAGAAATCAAGAAATTATGAAACAAAATCGAAAGAATGAAAAAAATAGAAGACAATATGAAATATATCACTGGAGAAACAACTGGCCTGGAAAATAGATCCAGGAGAAACAATTTTAAAATTATTGAAAACCATGATCAAAAACAAATGGAAAACTGCCCTGATATTCTAGAACCAGAGGGTAAAATGAAATGGAAAGAATATATTGATCACCTCTTGAGAGTGTCGTGTTTGTCCTTCATTTCTGAAGAGGACCAACCTGAAATTGATCCCCAAAGGAAAACTCCTAGGAACACTGTAGCCAAATTCCAGAGTTCCCAGAACAAGGGGAAAATATTATAAGTAGTCAGAAAGAAACAATTTAAGTATTGTGGAAACACAATCAGTATCTCACAGGATTTAGCAGCTTCTACACTAAGGGATCAGAAGGCTTAGGATATTGTATTCTGGAGGTCAGAGAAACTAGAATTAAAACCAAGAATCACTTACCCAGCAAAACCACATATAATACTTTAGGAAAAAATGGAATTTCAATGAAATAGACAACTTCAAAGCATTCTTATTGTAAAGACCAGCAATGAATAGGAAATTTTATTTTCAAATACAAGAATCAAGAGAAATATGAAAACATAAACAGGAGAGAGAAGACATAAGGAACTCATTAAAGTTGAACTATTTACATTCCTACATGGAGAGATGATATTTGAGACTCACGAACCTTTCTCAGTATTAGAGTAGTTAAATGGAGTGTATATATATATATATATATATATATATATATATATATATATATATATATATATATATAATATATAAATAATATCTGTCTATGCATGTATGTATATGCATGTTATATATTGGTAGGTATATGTGTATGTATATGTGTGTATACATATATTATATATGTGTAAGTATACGTATATGTTTATATGTATATATGTGCATGTTGAGAGGAATGTGCTGGGAGAAAGATAAAGTGAGAGTTAGAATGTAGTAAGTCATTTCACATATAAGAGTCAAGAAAGAGCTTTTACAAAAGAGAGGAAGATGAGGGAGGTGAGAGGGGATAAGTGAGTCTTTCATCAGATTTGGCTTAAGGAGGGAATGACACACATTCAATTGAGTTCATAAATCTATCTTACCCTTCAGGAAGACTTGGGGGGGGGGGGGAAGGATAAGAGAGGGAAGATAATAGAAAGGACTGAAGACTGGGGGAAGGGACAATCAGAAGTAAACACTATTGTGGGAGGATTGATCAAGGGAGAGAATAGACTAAATGGAGGGCAGGACAGGATAGAAGGAAATGTGGTTATTCTTTCCCAACATGATTGTTATGGAAGTGTTTTGCATGGCTACACATGTATGGTCTATGTTGAATTTCTTGCTTTCTCAATGGGGGTGGGTGGGGAAGGAGGAAGGGAGAGAATGTGGAACACAAAGCTTTAAAAATGAATGTTAAAAATTGCTTTTGCATGCAACTGGGAAATAAGTTGTACAGCCAACAAAGTATATGAATCTATCTTGCCCTACAGGAAAGTAGAGGGGAGGGAAAAGGGGGGTGGTAATAGAGAGGAAGACAGACTGGGGAAAGGGGTTGTTGGTGTATAAATTGTCCTGGGGTGGACAGAGGGAGAAAATTTCGAATTCAAAATCTTGTGGAGTAAATAAATTTAAAAAATAAAAAAAATAAAACAAACAGAAAAGAACAATCCTTCCCCAATGCTTTTAAGAATTGTGTGACAAAAAAGAGGTGGAGAGGAAGGAGATTTATAAAGAATCATTATTGTAAAACATAAAAAGTAAAAAAAAAAACAAAACAATTAAAATTGTTTGACAAAAAGCCCCCTTTAAAATGAGTCTTTTAATCTTATTATTCATTACTAAGATGGACATTAATTTGACATGTGATCCTGATCACAGGAAGAAAAAATAAAATACTGAAGCTTGGATTTTTGTAGATTTCAGAAATATTTCTTTTTACTTCAATTATGTTGACTCATGAATTTTTACCGCTATATGTTTTACTTTGAATTTTAGCTCTGATAAACTCCAAAACACCAAGATGGATGAAATGAAATCTAGATTCAACTGATTCCAAATAAAGATCTTTAAGTCATTTATGAGTTAATGAACTACTATTCAATTGTTCTGTTTCAACTTCAATTTTATGCACTCTAAATTCTAATAAAACTGGTCACTTATCTGTTTCTTGTACACAAAATTCTCTTTTCTCTCTTGGCTTTTGGAAATACATATTCCTCATGCCAAGAATGCACTGGCTCCTCACCTCTTAGAAATGTTAGAGCCCTTCTAATATCCGTTTCAATGCTACTTCCTTTGTGAACTTTGTATTTATGTGTAAATGGTTTCTATTTCTTTGTATGTATAGAGGTCATTTTCTCTTTGACTGTATTGCTGTTGTTGTTTCCTAAGTATTTTGTACCACAGATCTTCAACAAACATTTGATTAATGGATGGATACAGGGTGAAAATATTTACAACAACTTAACCAACTTTCCTTAACCTTACTTATACTTTGTATTTAGATATCATTTTGAATTAAACAAGGAAGCAATTTAAAATTCAATAGGTATTTAATTCACAAGAATCAAGACCCACTGAAAATGTCTTTTCCCTCAAGAAAGATCAGAAAATGGATTTTAGAATATGATATAAAACATTCCTTTATAATTAAATAATTATAATATATTATAATATGGTTATAATATATTATAAATTATAATTAAATAATTATAATTTAAATAAATTGAAATATTTTGAGAATCTAATGCAGATAATTTCTAGTTAATTTCTCAAAATTGTTTATATAACAAGATCTTTTTTGCATTCATATTATACTGTTCAAGACCCCAGTGTGGTCATTTCAACACCATTCTTTATTTATTTTCAGAATATACAACAGGGAGAGGGCAGCAGCAACAATAGTACAGAATTGTTTGCTGGGGGATAGGCAGCCATTTTAATCAGTCACTGAATTTCACTTTTCACAAAGATCACAGGGATAATCAATCTACTTCAATCCATACCTGAACCATAATAATCTCTACCATATGCCCAACAAATAACCAACTACATTTTACTTTCATATCTGAAAGGACAGGTAATACACTAACTTTTAAGACAAGTCATTTAATTTTTTAAAAATTCTAATAATCAAGGTTTTATATTCTGTTTTGTTTTGTTCTTCCCTTCCCGTACATCAGTCTTAAACCTGTTTTTGCAGCCCCCATTTATACCTCAAGTTCTGTCTTCTCAGACAAAAATAAACTCAGACAAATCTGTCTTTTATGTAACAGCCTTTCAAATTTTGAAATCAATCATAATTTTACTTCTTCACCATGTATTTTCAAAACATCACACAATTTTTCAGCCTATCTTCACATGAGATGTTCTTGTAGGTCTTCGCCATCCTACTTGCATTCATCTGTATGATCTCCAATGAGCTTCTTAAAATGTGGTGCCCTTAAATCAACACAATGCTCTATATCTGGTCTGCATAGGGAAAAGTATGGTAAGAACATCAACTCCTTGAGCAATGGGAACTACGTCATTCTTAATCTGACAAATTGGTTTTATTTAGTGAAATATGTTTGACCCTATTACACTTATCACTTCCACATTATGGGCATTGGGTGTGTGACACCATCATGATGTGGAAACTTCATGTAAATTTTTTTGACCCTCCCTTTGTACTGTCTCAATTCTGCTTTGCTCATAGAGCACAGCACCTTTTCTGATGTAGGCACACCATGCTGAGTGGTCCCATTAGGTGCAGGACCAGTCAGCATGGTGTGCCTACATCAGAAAAGGTGCTGTGCTCTATGAGCAAAGCAGAATTGAGACAGCACAAAGGAAACATAGGATCCGGAAATTTGGAGTAATCACATCAGACATTCACATGGACAATCCGTGCCCAACCTGTTGTAAAGCATTCTGAGTTCATATTGGTCTGATCAGCCACAGTTGAACACACTGAAACTTCACTTTATCGTGGTGATGGCATCTTCGAGAACTAAGGGCAACAACCAACCAACAACCAATAATAGCGCTTATTTGTGATACTGGCAGTTTGGTTTCCCTTCTTTTAGTACCAAAATAGTTATTGCTTTCTTATCTTATTTTTAAAATAGCTTCTGGTTTTACTTCTTCATTCAAAGATTTTTTTGCTTTCAAGTGTACTACTATATTCTTTTATATTCAGAATTTATTAGTATTATTATTTGTTGTTTTTCTGTTTTTTAAGTTGCATGCCCAACAATTTATTATTCTTTTTTTCTTGATAATAGTTCTTTGAGATATAAAATTTCCTTATAAGACTATTTTAGCTGCATTCCAAAACTGTTGTTACCATCTCTAATGGCTGACATTTTTCATGAAGCTTCTATTGTTTTTCTGTCTTGTTCTGTGATCCACAAATTCATTGCAACTAGGTTATTTAGTATCCACTCAATTTTTAATATTTTCCCCAGTCTCTTTATTGACTATAATGCTTATTTTGTGGTGGAGGGTAAATGATGTATTTAATATTTCTGCTCATCTAAATTGTGAGGACTATACACTTTAATACAGGGTCACTTTCAAAAAGATATTCTGTGCATAACTGAGCAATATTCCTTTTTGTTTTCATGCAATAACTGCCAGAGACCTATCAGATAAATTGTAAAAAATTCTTTAAAGGTTTTTAACATCTTTTTTTATGCTTCTTCTAGTTAGACTTGTCTAGGTTTGCAAGGAGGTACATTATGGTGGGTTATTTTATTATTTTATGCTATTAAATTTTAATTCTATGGAATTTTATAAATAAATATTAAATATTAGTATTAATTCTCTGTTGACAATACCTTTCCTCAAAATGTAATTTCCTTGCTGGTTTCTTTTAAAAAAGTCTGTCTTTGCCATTGTCTAGTTTGAGATGAATGATATCCTTTCCCTTTTTAAAATTCAACTGAAGCAAAATTGATCTGGTTCTGAGTCCCTTATTTTGCTTTTGTCTGAATCTTTGTATTTTGAGAATGCTTTTTTTTTTTATTAACAACACAGCACTGAAGTCTGCTTTCTAAAGCATATTACGATCCTTTTTTATGGATATTCATTTTCTGATTGATTTCATCCTATTCACATTCAAAATTATGATTATAAATTATGCATTTTACTCTATCCTATCCTGTTTTATTTCTTATCTTTGTCCCATGCTCCCCTCTTTACAAAAAAGAGGGTATTGAGAGAGAAACTTTGTGCTCTCCAGAATAGTAAGTTGCTTAATCAGAGGCACCTAGTTGGTTCAATGGAAAGGATGCTGGTCCTGGAGAGAGGAAGATCTAAGTTCAAATGCGACCTCCGTCTCTTACTAGTCACATGATTACTAGTCCCTTTCCTCAGCAGTAAAATGGGAATATTAAAACATGTCCCTTTCAGGGTTGTTGTGAGGATTAATGAGATAATATTTGTAAACAGTGCTTATTATATTGCTTGATGCATTGCAGGGCCCAGGTAAATTCTTATTCCCATTTATCTACTAATGTTTCAGTTTCTTCAAATGTGGATGATATCCCCTATCTCCCACACTGTTGTAGGATTGTTATATTTGTAAAGTATTTTGTAACACCTTAAGGTGCTATGTAAATAAGTCATCACAATTATTATTAATAATATAAATTTACTTCTCAACACTATTTCTCTTCCCTCTGTCTAATTTCCAGTCAATTTCTTAACCTTTCTTTTTCCCATTCATGCATGACTTTCTGATGATAGTTTGTGTTGACTAATCCTTTTTAAAAACTACCCTTTCTCTTAATCTCTCATTCTCTTTTCTTAGTCCTTATTGAATTTCATGTATTTCTACACAAAACACTTTATATATATATATATATGTATATGTATTTATTCAAATCTATTTTGTCAAGCTCCGATAAAAATGAAATTCGCCTGCTCTTCCCATCCTTTTTTCCATGTCTGCATGTCCCTTTTTTCACACAGACCAATAATTTGAAGTAACAAATTTCATTTTCTTTGTTTCCAAGTTTATTTCTCTTTCTTTCCCTTTTCTTTTGTCTTGGAATCATAAAAAACAAAAAAACATAACAAAACTGCTCATCAACTTTATGTAGGAAATACTGAGTCATTTCTCCAGCCTCACTTCTTGAACTGGACTTTGTGTCAATGCCAGGCTCTGAGCTCTTCTTAAGGGAATGACTTGATGTTATTCAGTACTTTTCTGTATTATATGTTCTCTATGTAATGAATATTGTCCTTTTCCCCCAAGGAGCTCAGAGGTTGCTGACCCGTACATTTGTATCTGGAGTAGTATGCATGGGGTGACCTGCTCCAGGATGTGCCTTCATCACTGTCCTCCCAGGAGGTTTCTGAGCCAAGATTGTGGGTCAGAATGACATAGTTGCAGGCTCCAGGTGTCCCTGTCTCACCCTGGGCTCTGTGTTGGAAAGGTTCTTATTCTTCCCACCTTTATGCTTTGTGGTTCTGTTTTTCTTTTTCCTGACTGGTTTCTTTCCCTCACACCCACAGACTTCTGTCAGTTGCTCTATGTGGACTTGTCCAGCAAAAAGGCACTAACTGCCATTTTTCCTTGGACTTGATTATTTCTTTATTCAGGTGTTTGTAGTTAGGTAAAGTGGGAGATAAAATATACTAGAGTTGGAATCAGAAAGACCTGATTTCAAATCTAGGCTCAGGCTCCTATTAGCTATTTGACTACCCTTTCCCTTAAACTCTCATTCTCTTTCCTTAGTCCTTATTGAATTTCATGTATTTCTACACCAAACTCTTTATATATATATATATATATATATATATATATATATATATATATATATATATATATATATATATATATATATATATATATATATATATATATATATATATATATATATATATATATATATATATATATATGTATTTGTTCAAATCTATTTTGTCAAGCTCAGATAAAAGTGAAATTCTGGTAAATTTCACTTTCTGGGTAAATCATTTAACTTCTCCATGTGTCAATTTCTTCATGCATGAATGAGAAGAATGTGATTTAGGACTCTTCAAAATTCTAGCTGGAGTAGTTCCTTGAGGACTGAGCTTTTCTGCTTTCTTTCACTCAGCCATCTTGAGGAGGATATCCCCTAGATATTAAAAAAAATACCAGCTGGTGACACCATCTGCTTTCTTCCCCACTGACTAGTACTCTCACTAAACAACATCAAGTTACAATTTCTGAAAACATTAGGCTACTTTGGCCTCCAACACTGAAACAACGTTTTGGGTGTGTGTGTGTTTAATTTTATGAATTACACAGAAGCATCCTCTCACAGACATAAAAATAAATTATTACCATTATTTATGTACATCACTGGGAATAGTAGAGTCAAGAAAATAGGAGCTTTCTGAGTTGAATAGGACCTTAGAATTTATGCAAAAAAATCCTTACAATAAATGTTTCTTAATTCAGTTTTGTTTTTAGTTTTTAATTCTTTCCATTATAACTTTACTTCTCCCATTCATGAAGCAAGAAAAATGAAGCCCATTACATATGTGTATATACGTGTACATTCAAACAAAATAAATTCCCATGGTAGTGAGAGAAATGATTATTTATATAACCAGTAATTTGGGGAGATTCAGATTTCCCTTTTTCTTTTATCTTCATTCAAGACCTCAGTCTCTGAAGGTTAAGCTAACCTTCTCCTCTATCTGACTCCACACCAACTTTACAAAGAATTTTGAGTCTAAGGTGAATTCTATTTAATCAAGTTTAGGTGGAGAGAGATCCTGTTGCCTAGATTGCCCAATTCTGAGGGTGGTCAGGGTATAGGGATAATCTCTCTGTCCAAAAATAACATGTTGTCACTCTCAACCTCTCATTGGAGTGAGCTAACTTCTCCTTGTAAAATTCTCTCATTAATTGTTAACCATTCAGAGTTGACACAATCAGAGCCACAGCCAGGAACACTCATCTTCCAACAGGGACATAAGCCATGAGTCCACCACCGTTGTTTAAGAGAAAGATGCCCAGAAGTTCATACATTTTTTAAAATGCTGGCATTATTAGTATAATGATTAATTTACCCAGAAATTATGCCTCTTGAATCTTTCTGAAGATCACATTAGACATTTTGAAAAAAAAATTCAATTAAATTTCCATGGGTAGCATGTTTATTATGAGTCCTATGGAACTGGTTGGTCATTTCATTGATCTGAATTCCCTCAGTTTTTCAAAGTTTGTCTTTATAATATTGCCGTCATTTTGTAAATCGTTTTCCTGGTTCTGCTCACTTCACATGCCATCAGTTCATGTCTTTCCAAATTTCCTTGAAAGATTCCCCTTCATCATTTTCTACAATACATTAATATTCCATTATGTTTCTATGGCATAATTTGTTCAACCATTTTCTAATTAATGTGTCCTCCTTCAGATTCCAATTCTTAGTCGCCTTGAACAAAAACTACTATAAAACCAACTGCCATTTTACAGAGTTTAAAGGACTTTCCCAAGATCACATAGAAGCTCAGTGTGAAAGCTAAGGCTATAATTTTAAAATTAACTAATTTACAAAATTGAAAAAATAGATCACTGAAAAATAATAAGTATGGAAGACAGCAGAGTAATTTAACAGCAATACAGACCAACTCTGTCAATATTTTCCTTCAAAAAACTTTAAAATAATGCCTCAAAGTGAATTCTGAAGTGGCATGGCCAATAAAAGGTTGAGATGGGGTGAAACATTTTTCCAGTCTAAGGAAACTTAGTAGGTCTGAAGGAAAGGTCTGTGGCACTAGGGTAGAGACTGACTCACATCACAAGTGACAACACCACTATGTGTGAGCCTTGCAGGTGGCAGTATCAGCAGTAGGAGCAGCAGCAGAAGCAGCTTTGGGAGCTCTCAGCTAAGTGATTGTAAGTGGATTAAACAACTGGTTGGAAATAGATTACAGGAGACCCTGTGCTAACATTGGTATAGGAGTGTATACAATTAGTAAACTAATGAATAGAGTATAAATTTAATGTAACATTCACAATCAAGAAATAGACTGAAAAAATGAGCAATTAAAAAAAAATGAACATGACCACTAAAAGCTACTATGATGCCAGAAAAGATCAAGATACAAACTCAAAAGATAACCTCTTAAATATATGCCAGGCCTAGAGGCCTGTGTGGGCTACCCGAGTCTTCTTACCTCACCTCCGAGGTCTTCGGTTGGCCAAAACCGGATGCTCATATGAGAGAAAGGACGTTCCAGAGTCGAACAAGGGTTGAGCTTTATTTCAGGGTCTAGGTTACAAGTGCAGGGGGAGGTCTTCCTTAGGAGGAAGAGGGGGAGATTTCCTAAGGAGGCTAGGATCTTAAGGGATTGGAAGTAGAAGTACAAGCGGGGAGAGAGGGGGAGGGGAGAGAGGAAAGAGAGAAGCGGAGCCTACTGTCCTCTTGGCTCCTCACGTGCTAAGAGAGCTTTCAGGCTTCCTCAATCCTACTTAACCTTCAGCCACACAGTTTGCATCTCAATACCGTGCTGTTAGATAACAATAGTGTGCCCAGATCCGGGACGACCTCGAGGGCAGGGAGACTCCACCCATCACGTATCTCCCGGGGAGAGGTGGAAATACTCGAGCTAGCCGAGCTAGCTCAGTCTGACCTTCTCGAATCCCCGCTGTTCATGGAGGGCCTCGTAAGACTCTAAGATTTAGAAGTCCCACTTTTACCCGCCCAAGACCATCCACACGGATTTGAACTTCCAATCCCAACAAATATACATAGAAATAAAGCCTCAAAGGAAATGAAGATTTGACATAAGTCAAAAAAGAATCCCCAGATAATCTAAAGAAAGAATAAAAAGTTTTTAAAAGACCATTAAGACAGAAGGGGGGTGGAGTGAAGATGAATGAGTAAAAGCAGGGACTTCCCTGAGTTCTCTCTCAATGCACTCCAAATACCTGTAAAAATAACTCTAAACAAATTCTAGAGCTACAGAACCCACAAAGTGACAGAATAAAACAAATCCCCAGCCCAAGATAACCTGGAAAGTCTGAACAGGAAGGGTCTCTCACACTGGGCAGGAAGAGGATCATAGTCTGATGTGGGCTGCACCAGCACAGACAGGAAGGAGCAGGTCTCATCAGACTCAATCACTGGCAGCTGTGGCAGTTTCCAGACTTCTCAACCAACAAACACCAAAAAGATCAGTGGGAAAACTCTGTGGGAGTTAGGTGAAAGAGAGGCTCCCAGTCTGACCAGATCCTACCCTAGCCCCAGGGCAGTGGGGATGGTGGTAGTGGTGGTAGCAGTAGGAGCAGCAGCAAGGGCAGAGGCTGCTTCCAGAGCTCTGAGTACACAGACAGTGGGGGATCAAACAGCTAATACAAATTCCTGAAGCTTGGGACATACATCTACCTCTACACCCACACTCACTGGAAGCAGAGTCCTCCTTTGACAAACAGAAAGTCAAGTGTTTGGCTGGGAAAATGAGTAAACATTGTAAAAGAACTCAGTCTATAGAATCTTACTTTGGTGACAAGGAAAATCATGGCATAAAACCAGAAGAGGACATCAGAGTCAAAGCTCCTACACGAGAAGTCTCCTAGAGTAATATGAATTGGTCACAGGTCATAGAGGAGCTCAAAAAGGTTTCTGAAAATCAAGTAAGAAAAGTAGAGGAAAAATTGGGAAGAGAAATGAGAGTGATGCAAGAAAATCATGAAAATTGAGTCAACAGCTTGTTAAAGGAGACACATATAAAAAATACTGAAGAAAATACCTTAAAAAATAGACTAACCCAAATGGCAAAAGAAGTTCAAGAAGTCAATGAGGAAAAGAATGTCTGAAAAAGCGGTATTGGACAAATGGGAAAGGAGGTCCAAAAGCTCACTGAAGAAAATGATTCCTTCAAAATTAGAATGGAACAAACTAAAGCTGATGATTTTATGAAAAATCAAGAAATTATAAAACAGAACCAAAAGAATGAAAAAATAGAAGATGATGTAAAATATCTCATTGGAAAAACAACTGACCTGGAAAATAGATCCAGGAGAGGCAATTTAAAAATTTTTGATCTACCTGAAAGCCAGGATCAAAAAAAAGAGTATAAATATCTTTCAAGAAATTATCAAGGAAAACTGCCCTGATAATGTAAAACCAGAGGGTAAAATAGAAATTGAAAGAATCCACTAATTGCCTCTGCAAAGAGATCCTAAAAGGAAAACTTCTCAGAATATTGTGTGTGTTCATCCTGTGTTGCTGAAGAATACCATGCCATCAGAGAAATGATGACATGACTTGCACTTGACTTTGTTTTGAATGAGGAAGGGCTGAGATTTTGAACTCAGGAAGATGAGTCTTCCTGACTCCAGGCCTGGCACTCTATCCACTGTGCCACCTACCTACTCCCTTGGAATATTGTAGCCAAATTCCATAGTTCCCAGGTCAAGGAGAAAATAATGCAAGTAGCCAGAAAGAAAAAAATTGAGCATTGTGGAAATACAATCAGAATAACAGAAGATCTAGCATCTTCTACAATAAGGGATTGGAGGGCTTGGAATATGATATTCTGGAGGTCAAAGGAGCTAGGATTGAAACAAAGAATCATCTACCCAGCAAAACTGAGTATAATCCTTCAGGGGAAAAAGTTGACATTCAATGAAATAGAGGATTTTCAAGCATTTCTGATGAAAAGACCTGAGCTGAATAGAATATTTGACTTTCAAATACGAGAATCAAGCAAAGCATGAAAAGGTAAATAGGAAAGAGAAATCATAAGAGACTTACTAAAGTCGAACAATTTATATTCCTACATGGAAAAATGATATTTGCAACTCATGAGACCTTTCTCAGTATTAGGGTAGTTGGAGGAGATAGATAGATAGATAGATAGATAGATAGATAGATAGATAGATAGATAGATAGATAGATAGATAGATGGATGGACAGATGGATGGATGGACAGAGAGACAGACAGACAGACAGACAGACAGACAGACAGACAGACAGACAGACAGATAGATAGATAGATAGATAGATAGATAGATAGATAGATAGATAGATAGATAGATAAATGGCACATGGTGAGCTGAATATAAAGGGATGATACTAAAAATAAATTAAAGGCTGAAAGAGGAATTTATTGGTAGAAGGTGAAAGGGAGAAGCAGAATGGAGTAAATTATCTCAATAAAGAGGCAAGGAAAAGGTCTCACAATGGAGGCAAAGAGGGGGGAGATAGAAAGAATGAGTGAACCTTACTCTCATTGGATTTGGCTTAAGAAAGAAATAACATACACACTTAATTGAATATCTTACCCTACAGGAACAAAGAGGGAAAGTGATAAGTGGGAGGAGAGGGGGTATGATAGAAGGGAGGGCAGATTGGGAGAGATGATAGTCAAGAGCAAACCCTTTAGATAAGGGACAGGGTTAAAGGAGAAAATAGAATAATTGGGGAGGGGTGGGAAAGAATGGAGGGAATATAATTAGTCTTTCACAACATGATGATTATGGAAGTGTTTTGCAAAACTATACATGTATAACCTGTATTGAATTGCTTGCCTTCTTAATAGGGGTGGGTGGGGAGGGAAGAAAGGAAAGAATTTGGAACTCAAAGTTTTAAAAGAAAATGTTAAAAGTTGCTTTTACATGCTACTTGGAAATAAGATACACAAGCAACATATAAGAAATCTATCTTACACTTTAAGAAAGGAAAAGGGAAGGGAATAAGACGGGGTGATGGTAAAAGGGAAAGCAGACTGGAGGAATGGGTTATCAGAATGCATACCATGGGGGAGGAAGGAAAGATGGGGAGAAAATTTAGAACTCAAAATTTTATGGAAATGAATATTGAAAAATAAAAATGTATAAATAAATGTAAATCTTAAAAAAATGCAATGTGTCTAGAGGAAAAACTGGGTAAAGAAATCAGAGCAATGGAATAATAATTTTGAAAAAAGAATGAACAGTTCATTAAAGGATACACAAAATATATAATGAAGACAATAATATCTTAAAAAGAACAGGCCAAATGGCAAAAGAAATACAAAAATTCATAGAATAAAAGAACTGATTAAAAAGCAGAATTGTAAAAATGATACGAGTTACAAAAGTTCATAGAAGAAAATAATAAATAAATAATAAATACTGGGCTAATGGAAATGAATGGCTCTATGAGACATCAGAAAACAATAAAACAAAGTTAAAATCATGAAACAATAGATAGATATGGGAAATATATCAGAGGAAAAACAAATGACCTGAAAAATAGAGAAAAAATAATTTAAGAATTACTGGACTACCTGAAAGCAGTGATAAAGAAAAAGAACCAATTCTAAATGAAAACTACTCTAATAGCCTAGAACTGGAGGGTAAATAGATATGTCAAGAATCTACCAATCACCTCCTGAAAGAGATTTCATAAAGAAAACTCCCAGAAACATTAAAGCCAAATTTAAGAGCTCCTGGGTCAGGGAGAAAACACAGAGAGCATCCAGAAACTATTCAAATTCTGTGGAACTACAGTCAGGATAACAAAAGGTACATCAGCTACCAATGTAAACAAACAGAAAGCGTGGACTATGATACCATAGAAGGCAAAAAAGCTATAGTTACAACCCAGAAAAACCGAATTTCATTTAGGGAAAGAAGGGAAAAGAGAAAAGGAAGAAAAATTAATGGAATTGAGGAATTTCAAGCATTTCTGATGAAAAGACTAGATCTGAATAGAAAATTTGACATGCAAAAATAAAAGACTCAAGAGAAGCATAAAAGGGTAAACAAGAAAGAGAAATCATGTTAATAAAGTTACACAGTTTACATTCCTATATTATTCCTTTATTATTATTAGGGTAGACAAAAGATGTCTACTTTGATAGTAGGCACATGTTCAAGTGCTTTATGTTGGAATGATCTAAAAAAATGGAGGGTGAAGAAAATAAATGCACTGGAGAAGAGGGAAGGGAGAAGAAGAATGGGGAAAATTATCTCACATAACAGAGGTCCATGTTGAGGAACTTTGACAGTGGAGGGGAAAATTAGGAGCAAGTAATGCTTGAACCTCACTCTCATCTGAACTGGTTCAAAGAAAGAAGAATACACACACACATGCACACATACACACACATACCTCGCCCCCGCCAAATCAATTGGCACAGAAATCAAGCTTACCCAATATGGAAGTAAGAGAAAGAGATAAGGGAAAATGGAGGGGGAGATAAGGCGAAGGGAGGTGGTAGTAAGAAGCAAAATGGACTCTTGAGAAGAGATAGGGTAAAATAGAAAGAGAGAGGGAGAGGGGGAGAAAGAGAAAGAGAGAGAGGGAGAAAAAGAGGGAGGGGGGAGGATAAACAGAAAAAAAGATGTAGGAGAACATACTGTAATCATAACTGTGAAAGTGAATGAGATAAACCCATCCATAACATGGAAAAGGATAGTACAATGGAATAGAAAGGAGAATCCAATAATATATTATTTATAAGAAATACATGAAACAGTAAGACATATTAAGGGACTGAAACACAATTTATTATGCTTCAGTTGAAGGAAAAAAGGCAGAGGTCGCAGTTATGATCTCAGGCAAAACAAAAGCAAAAACAGGCCTAATTAAAAGACAAAATTTATCAAACTATATCTTGCTGAAAACACAGAAAATGAAACAATATCAAAACTAAACATATATGCAACAAATAACATAGTATCCAAATTCTTAAAGGAAAAGTTAAAAGAGTTACAGGAGAAAATAGTCAGCAAAAGTATACTACTAGGGGACTTCAACTTACCCCTCTCAGAACTAGATACATTTAACTATATAATAAATAAGAAAGAAGTTAAGGAGATGAATAGAATTTTAGGTTAGGAAGGACAGAACTCGGGGAAAACTGCATGGAAATAGAAAGGAGTGCACATTTTCTCAGCTATGCAAGATACCTTCACAAAAACTGACCTTATATAATCTGTAGAAAGCAGAAGCACTAAATTGATCTTTTATGGATTACAACCTAATAAAAAAAAAGTACATTCATTATTGGGTTTTGCATTCATAAATTAAAAATTAGTTGGAAAATAAATAATCTAATCCTAAAGAGTGAGTCAGAGAACAAATCATAGAAACAATGAATAATTTCATTAAAGTTAATGACAACAATGAGATAACATTAAAATTTGTGAGACCCAGCTAGAGAAATGCTTATGGCAAATTCCATATCTCTAAACACATATCCAAAAAAAAAAAAAAAAAAAAAGAGCATCAGACCAATAAATTGGGCATTCAACTGAAAAAAACTTGAAACGTAAGAAATCAAACATCATCAAATAAATATCAAAATGAAGGTCATGAAAGCAAAAATGAATAAAAATGAAAGTTAAAATTACATTAAAATAATAAATAAAACTGAGGTCTGATTTTATGAAAAAAATAGCTAAACCATTTAAATTTAACTTTTCAAAAAGAAGAAAAACAATATGTATCAATATAAAAAAATGAAAAACGGTGAATACACAACCAATAAAGATGAAATAAAACAATTATTTGGAGCAATTCTGCCCAATTATATGTCAGTAAGCCTGACAATCTAAGTGAAATGGAGGAATATTTACAAAAAAATGTCCATTTTCCAGATTAACAGAAGAGGAATTAGAATACTTAAATGATCCTATCTCAGAAAAAAAGGAATTAAGAAATTCCTCAATAAATCCCAAGGACTAAGAGAACAATCTGGTATGGGCTAAGAAATAGAATGGTGGATCAGTAGAACAGATTAGGTAGATAATATATAGTAGTAAATGACCATAATAATCAAGTGCTTTTTTCACTTGACTTCTTCTTATTTTTTTCAACATGGCTAATTTGGAAATTTGATTTGCATAGCTTTACAGGTAAAACTGATACATTGTTTGCCCTTTCAGTAAGTGTGGCATGGGCACAAGGGAGGAAGAAATTTTAGAATCCGAAATTTCAAAAAAAAAATGAATGCTAAAATAAAATATATCGAAAGAAAAAAATGTCCACTATGTAAAATAAATATTATGTATTGTAATATTTTATTGGGTGATAAATAAATTACTCCACAATTTCTTCATCTTGCAAGTAAGAATAACAGTAGCACTTTTCAAAAGGACATAATAAGGACTACCACTAAACCCTTTGCCAAAATATAGTATTTTATAAATAGCTATAAAATAAGAACAGAATGTAAGCATTCTAGTTTCTTACTTCTTTAGATAATACTGAATAACTACAGAAAGGAGAATCTATGAAATAAAAGGATTTTGGAATCAAAGTAAACATACAGCAGTCCAAATTACAAAATTTGGAAATTGAAAGGAATCTCAGCAGCATAAAAACAAAAACAAAACAAGTTATGCATTGTTCATAGACGGAGACTTAGTTAACTTTTAAAACAACTCACTAGGTTAGTTTTAACCTAGAATATTTAAGAGACGTACTCTCTTTTATCCTTCAAGTGTTCTTTATCTTTGAAATACAATAAATAAAAATAAATTTATAAATAAGTTCTGGGCTTTACTTCACAGGTTATAAGTTATACATGAAATAGTACAATATCATGGGTGTCTGGAGAGGCATTAGGTTCTAAAGGGATGTTTCACAAAATCCTGATTTTACAGGAACAAAAGTTTTGTTTTGTTTCTTAAATTTCATGTCTGTGCAGGTCAAAAACAATGTCTAAACACCTCATGTATTCCTCAGTTGCTTGGTATAGTAAGGAGGAAGTTTGCTACAAAGCAAATAGTTCTGACCCTAGAGTTCCAGGACTGAGGTTCAAATACTACTTTTTACCTTTAACCTTTGATCTCAACATGGCAAAACTTACTTATCCTCTTAGGAACATGTTGTTCTCATGAGGCTGTTGGAGTAGATGGTCTTTGACATTATTACCAGCTCTAAACAGTTGATCCTAATAATGCCAATCCCAAAACACCATAATCCATTTCTGTAATGAGCTCATAGCCTTTTGAGAGATAATATTGATTCTAGCAGAAATGAAGCAAGATTTTTAAAATCTAAATTTATGTAAACTTTGTAAATTAATTATCATGTTAGTAATTATAGTGAATCTTGGTTCATAAGACTCTCAGTTTAGAGTTAGAAGTTACCTCAGAGGCCAAATCCAAACTCCTCATTTTACAGCTGAGGAAACTCAGGAACAGAGAAATTTAATGACTTGCCCAGAGTCACAAAGCTAGTAAGTGACCGAAGCAGTAGAGGAACTTAGGTATTGTTGACTCCAAGAAACTACAGTATGCCAGTTGATTGAGGGTCTTTAGCTGTGGGAAGGGAGGCAAGAGACCAAGATATAAATTTAATAAGAAATGATAATAAATACTAATAATAATTAGGATGACAATAGTATCATTTTAATAATAACAGCTTATATTTACAAAGCATTTAAAAATAATGCTAGGCAATAGGTATTATACATATTATTATCCCTCATTTATAGAAGGGGAAACAGGATCAAAAAAATTGACGTGCTCATAGTTATGAAAAAAGAAAACAACTGAACTGAGGCTTAAAGTCAGTATTTTTTAAAATAATAAATCCAGCATTTTTTCCATGATAGAAGCATATTGTATTCTTTATAACTATGACATCTGCTTGGAATGGCTAGCTTCTCAACAAATTGCACAACAGATAAGACAAATGTAGAGGACTCACCATTTTATGGAATAAAATTGGAATTCAATAAGAAACTAGAGCATTTACAACTATGACCTACCATTTTTTGGCAATTCATCAAAGGGTCTTCACTTTTTGTAAAGATTATTGGGAGGTTCTCTGAGATATTTCAAAGTATAATTAGTTTAATTTAATCTTGAACATTCAATTAGGCACTAGATTGAAGATAGGGACCAAAAAGGATTCAAATGAGAGATCATCTCACACATTAAAAAATAAAAACATATGTATATGCATATACATATACATACATACCTGCATATACACATACATACAGGCTCAGACTCTGGTCCAGAGTTGCCCCTAAGCACAAGAAAATTTGCTTTGCATTCTCATACTTTGTGGTAGACAGGCTTGTAAAGCTCAAAGAAGCTATAAGCTATTCTGTGAAAGGTTACATAAGGTGACTTGGTCATAGTAGAGAATTCCAGCAAAAGACAATCCACCAGAGGAGCAAATGGCAAACCAATCCAGTATCTTTAAACCCTATGGACAATATTAAAATGATAAAAGATATGACACTGGGAGATTTTTTAAAGCTAAGCTTTAGAAATATGTGAATTGATAATTACCAGAAGTACATGCTGGTTTTCAAAGAAGTAGAGGAGCTAGAGACCAAATTGCCCACATTTGCTGGATTATGGAGAAAGCAAGGGAGTTCCAAAAAAAAAAAAAAATCTACTTCTGTTTCATTGGCTAAAGTAAAGCCTTTGACTGTGTGAATTACAATAAAATATAGCAAGTTCTCAAAGAGACGGGATTACCAGATCACCTTATTTATTGTATAAATTGTATATGGGTTAAGAAGCAACATTTAGAACCAAACATGGAACAACTGTTAAGATTGGAAAAGAAGTATTCAAAGCTGTATACTGTCACCTTGCTTAACTTATATGTAGAGGATATCATGCAAAATACCAGTTTGGATGAATCAAAAGCCACAATTAAGATTGCTGGGAGAAATATCAACAATCTTGGATACGCATATGATACTACTCCGAAAGCAAAAGGTGAAGAAAAATTAAGAAATTTCTTGATGAGGATGAAAAAAGAGAGTGTAAAAGTTGGCTTGAAGCTAAACATCCCCAGAAAATCACCCTAAGATCTTGCCAACTTGTCCCATCACTTCCTGGCAAACAAAGGGAGAAGAAATGGAAGTAGCGTCCAATTTTGTATTCTTGGGCTCAACAATTGCAGACTGACTGCAGCCGTGAAATTAAAAGATGCTTGTTCCTTGGAAGGAAAATTATGGCAAATCTGGACAGTATACTGAAAAGCAGAGACATCATCTTGCCAACAAAGTTCTGAATAGTCAAAGATATGGTCTTTCCAGTAGCAATATATGACTGGGAGAGTTGGACTATAAGGGAAGCTGAGCACTGCCTAGTTGATGCTTTCAAATTATGGTGATAGAGGAGACTTTTGAGAGACCCTGGGATAGTAAAGAGATCAAGTAAATTAATACTTACAGAAATTAATTCAGACTATTTCACAGAAAGACATAAAGTTTACATACTTTGGTCACATAATGAGAAGATAGGATTCACTGGGAAAGACCCTAATGTTGGAAAAGATTGAAGGCAAAAGGAAAAGGGGATGGCAGGGGATGAGATGGATAGATAGTGTCACTGAATCAATGAACTTGACCTTGGAGAAAATGGAAATAGTGGAGAATAGACAAGCCTAGAATGCTATAGTCCATGGGGTCATGAATGTGTTACTGAATGATTGAAAAATAACTAAAAGTAAAAAAGTCTTCAACTCCTACAAAAATTAACAAGATCTAAAATATAGGACAGGGCTTATGTAACCTGATAAAAAATGCAAAGGACTTGTGCCCAAGACCATAAGGAGTATAGGCCTCTCCTCTTCTCTCACCAGAACTTTCGTGTCCCTTATGGTGTTGTAAAGTCATCTGTATTTATAGTACTAAGCTAATAACCATAACAAACTTTGATGAGGGAGGAAGAAGGCAGAGGGAGAGATAGTACTTAGGAGAGTGGGACAGGCAGAGAGAAGACTTGAAAGGAAAATATGGTACAGAAGATAAATGGGAATATTACAGACAAACCTTGTCCATGTCATAATTTTATAGACCTACGATAAATACAAAATATATACACTGTGGGTAGCAGTGCGAGCTAAAGGAATTCTATTTTGTCTGCAGTTCCTCCATCTCATCCCTGACACTGTACTGCAACCCCAACCCACTCTTCCACTTGCTTATTACTGAAATAGCAAGGATAATTCAAGTTAATAGGTAGGGTTTACAAGAAATAGTTATCCTGAATAAGAGACTTTCCTGTTACTAAATCTCAGAAACAGGCCCTGTCCAGTCAAAGGATACCACCTCCCTTATTCATGCCCTGTGAGCTTCTGAGCAATAGCATTGTCCAATCCTGAGGTACCCTATACACATTTTACCTCCCGCCTAATTTGAAACCTTTTGTTCCTTCAGGCAAGGTATTGGGTTTGGGTTTGGGTTTGAGTTTTGGTTCTTATTCAATTTTACTGGCAATTTTACTCATAGCACTGACATTCTTCCTCCTTGTTTCACTGGGCAAATTCACTGATGTAATATCCAAAGCTTAGTTCAAGTTTTAATACCAAGATTATTGAATGGACTAAATACTACTGAGTCCCTAGCTTCTATCCTGAAACATGTACTGATCTAAATTTATTGTGTAGTCAACAACTGGTTGTTCTGAAAAAGTCCAAGTATTTCTAGAAAACCACAAAACATTTTTCAATGCTATTCTCCAATAAAGGCCTGTTGAAATTGAAAAGAGAAAAACTATCTATCTGGGCCTCTTCTTTGTTGTTACTGTTCAGTTGTTTCAATTATGACCAACTCTTTGTGATCCCATTTGGGGTTGTCTTCAAAAATATGCTGTAGCAGTTTGCATTTTCTTCTTTGGTTCATTTTACAGTGAGGAACTAAGGTAAACAGGGGTATGTGACTTGCCCAGGGCAACACTGTTAGTAAATGCTTGAGGCTACATTTGAACTCATCCCAGACTCTGCACTCTATCCACTGTATTACATAGCTTTCTAAGGAAGAGTTGAGTAAATATCTTCTCCAAAACTCACACTATGTTGGTTTCTGTTCTGCAAGTTGGCTTATTGCGTATTTTCACTGGTATGTACACATTGACTAATAATGTAACAAGTCAGATTTTCTTTTTTAAGAATTAAAAAAAAAATTAACCACTTTAGTATGACAATGAAAGAGCATTGATAACTAACCTTTCTTACTAGTCAGTACCGGCTAAGTTTTATAAAGCTGCCTGATTCCTCTCAATCAATTTCTTGAAAAGAAATTCCTATTCAAATAAACTTTCCAGGGCTTAAAATTACTCTCAAGATCCTAAAACCCTTTTGAAAGAACAGAATGTATTCAACTGTTTTGAATTATAGATAGACATATATCTATATGATATATACACCTATGATATATATAGATGTGACATTATGTGATATACATATGTATATCCACATCTATTTTTGTGATACATGTTAGTATCAATATATCTATATCTCAGCCTATATCTCTGTATAACTAAACATATGTTTACCTATATCTATATCTATTTCTACTTCAAAAGATATATTTTTTCATTTTAAGTAGTTAAGATTTTAAAGGTGTAATCTCTTGTTCTTTTACATTACACAGTGAAGGGAATTTGGAGAAAAGTAAGAGTCACTCTTTACTATGTTTAACCAGTAGTGGCCTAGTGAAGCTGAGTGTGGATGATTTTTAAAGCAATTATCCTCCATTCAAATGACTTTCATTCTCTCACATTCCACATAATCTCATTTTATCTCATATCCTCTATAATCTCTAAAATTATTTCTTTTATTAGCCTTATTAACTTAAAGGTTTAACAAAAAAGTCTAAATTTGTCCTTAGTCTTTGTCTCTCTTGAGTATACCCCAGTCCCTACTCCCTACCCTCAATTATATACATACATAAGCATACACACACATAGAGTTGTCAATTCTCAAGAATCACTTCGTGTAAATAAAATTTCTCTCGACTTCAGTTTCCATGAAGGGAAAATACTACTTGCTCACTAAGCTCCCTTGAATCAAAATATTAGAACTATGAGCACTAGTTATGGTGTCAGGGACTTGGGATTTAATCTGAACTATGCCAATTTCCTGCTCCATCCTAGGACAGTTATTTTATCTATTTTTGCCTCAGTTTCTTCATTTTCAATATGAGATCTTAGTCTATGGTCTCCAAGGTCACTTCCAAATTTCTATCATTTTATAAAACTATTCAAACAATTAGAGATATTCTCTTAATAAATGAAAACAATGAGCTACAATCTTTACTACATAAAGGAGATATTATCAGTCTGTTAATAGGAGTTCATACACATTCTTTCTCTGCCCCATGCTCTTAGTGAGGTCAGAGATGCCACTTGGTATTAGTCAGGAGTAGGTATCCCATCTTCTCAAATTATTATATACTTGTCTGTTCCTATGTTGGATTTCTTCTTCTCTCTACTATAAGCTTCTCAAGGGCATATAATTTTTTCTTTTCATTTTGTCATTGTTTCTTCAGCTTCCATATCTTGTAAATGGTTTTGACTATTTGGTATAGGGAACTATGAAGGGGTATAATTTCTCTAAAAATGCAAATCAGAAATTGTTTTACAATTTGTAGTTCTAGAGTTTTCTAGGGGGATTGAGATGTTAGGTTGTTAACACATAGGTACAAAGACACTATATGCCTGAGGGAAGTTTTGAACCAAGGACTTTCCCAATCTTAGATTCTCACTTTATTCACTAAGCTTGCATGTGATGGGTACATAATAAATTGATTTTCTAATTATTTTCTACATTTTTTTTTATGGGTTTCCTTGAGGGTTTCTTATTTGGTTGATCTAGATTTTCAGTTCTAACTTTTTTCACATTCTGTTCAGTTATCTCTTTTTCATTTTTACTTACATTTTTATTACCTTTTTATCCAGTTCTGAAAGATAAGCATTAAAGTATCCTAGAACAGCATTTACTATGTGTGCCTTTTTATAATTCAGTTAGATTTTACTTTACGAATTTGGATGCTTTGCTATTTGATATATACATATTTAATACTTTATTACTGTGATGCAGTGAGGTAGTATAATGTAGAGACACAGTCTATGGTTCTTCAAGAGCTAGGGCAAAATTCTGACCTACACATGCTCATTATGTGACACTGAACAAGTCGTATAATGTCCCAATGCCCCAGGCAACTCATTAAGACTATAAAGTACAGAGAAGTTGTAAATTCATACAGGTAGATGAAGTTCTACAATAGGATTTCTCTATACAGATAAAATCTTAGGTTGGATAATGATAGATAGATAGATAGATAGATAGATAGATAGATAGATAGATAGACACAGACAGACAGATAGATAGATGGATAGTGATACATGTATAACCATCTATCCATACTTGCTCATACATTCTTCATTTGGATGAGCAGTGGGTGCTCATGGGAAGGCTGGTTACAGCTCAGGATATAGAATGGGACACAGACTAGAGTGAAGCCAGTGGTCTACACAAATGTTCCTCTGAACTTAGTGTCATACGCAATGAATTTTAACTAACTGAATTAACCTACAACAGAAAAATAATGGAAGAGATCATATATTAATAGGATCATTTTAATTATATGCTTTAAATGGCACATGTCATAGAACACCAAAAAAGATATTGTCATAAGAAGACCAAATCCTCAATAGCAACAGTAGAATCTTGAATCTAGAAACCAACCTTACTTTACAGATGATGAAAGAACTGGGTGACTCACCTAAGGCTGTCTGGTTAGTGAGGATTATGCAATGCATATGCCCAGAAAGGAACACAGATGCAGGCTTATTTAAAACTCTGATAGAAACAAGTCACTACTGTAATCACAAATAATTGCAATGAGCCTACAAAGAAGGAGAGGAAGAAGTGAGATTTTCAATAGCTCAAAATCACATTGCATAGGTGTCTGCCTCCATCTGATATATTAAATGCTGAGAAAATTCCTTTAAATTGGAGAAGATTTGTTTATTATTTTCTGAAAGGTCAGAAAACATACTTCTCTCATTAACATTCAGGTCTTCACAATTCTACTTCTATAGCTAGGGACATGAAAGATTTAAAGAGGTTTAGTTTAATGTAATCTATGCTAATCTAGGACCAGAAACAAGGTCTTGTCACTAGAGCTATAGCTAGGATAAAGAGAGAAGAGTTTTGCCATAGGGCACAGAAAACTGGAGAACACATAAATTTAACACATACATACTCTGAGAAGCCAGAAGACACATATAACAACCAATTACTCTTTGCATTAATTTGTCTTTATGACTTCATATATCATTTACAAATTAAGAAGTTGGTTTGAAGGCATATTTTGGTTCTTCCTGACAAGGTAATAAAGTGCTTCATGGTACCTTCTCTGAGCACATTTTTAGGCTGCTTACACTTCAGTTGCAATAATTGTTAGCTATTGCTGTGCTTGCCACTACCACTGTATCCATGAGTGCAATCCTTGACTGGACAATTTCACTACCCCTCCAGACATCACCAGGGCAGTACCCCATCTGTAGAAATCAATTACTCCTCCCTTTAAATATTCATACTTCAATTTGAGAGCAAATAAATGCAATTGGATTTTAGAGATAGTAATTCTTAGGGTGTTAGTATTAGGAGGAAACAATAGACTGAAAGCTGTCTTGAGAGAAGTGACTTTCTTAGGTAGATTGCATGGAAAAATAGCAAATTCTGATGTGTGGCATATGAAATAGGAAATTTTGAAGAAAACTTGAAAAATTTGTAGGCATTGTTGAGTGAGATAGAAAAAGAAACATGTAAAAACACGAGCAGCTCAGGGAACTAAGTAGAGAGTTATATCACCAGTTTTGGAAATTTTGGTGGGTAAAATTGAAGGAAGGTAATGGTTAAGGATTTTCCAAGTTAGGAGAACACTTTTAACTTAATTTCTGTGGTCTAGAGAGGAATCTTCTTCTTATGAGAGGTGCTGATTTCAAATGGGAAGTAAAATTTGAAAGAAACAAAGAAACATGTTCCATATTAGTTAGGTCAAAGTCTATGCAGCAACCTGAATTTGTATAAAGCTTGTCCCCCAAGAATTGGTTACTCTTCATTAAAATAGTTTCTATACTTAAACAGCTACCTAATATTATGAATATTTAGTTTGGGAATGAAAAGTCAGGGAAGGCAGAGTATGGGTGGGACAGAGGGGAGTAGGGAATCATGGTATAAAAATATGATCTTCATCATAGCTGAGAAACTGCCAAAGTTTTAATGAAACAGTTCCCCTGAAATCAGAAATAACAGCCATTATTGAGGATAGCATTAATCTCAATAAGATAATCAATTTGTTCCTTGGCAGATATTAGACAATTCATTCTTGGGTCATTTAAGTAGTAACAATGATTAGTGGGAATAGCAGCTGAACAGCTTAGGTGGCCCGGTACCTTTGTAAATTTATGATTCATTGGAATGTGGCAATTCCCTCCACTGAGGTAGATGCCAACTTTCCCCCCATTTTGTCATGTAATATGTAATTCTTGTTTGTGTTTTCATGTGAACTACTATAAAGGCTTTACTCAGCTTCCTGCATGACGCTTTTCTTGTCCGCTTCCTCACTCTACTGCTATTGCCTTCTCTTTCAGATTATCTTAGAATCAATTTTCATTGGCTATATCTTCTATATGCAGCTACTTGCATATCATTTTTCTCATTAGAATATGAACACATTGAAGTCTGGGACAATTTTTTATAACTTTGTTTCTATCCTCAACGTATAGCAAAATGCCTAGGATGTAATACGTATGTAATAAATACTTGTTAGCTTGACTTGACATAATATGGATATCAATTCATAACCTTATTTTTACTATGGAAACCATCTGCTTACTTTTCTTTCCATATATGCTCTAAATAACATTTGCTTTTTTTCCTGACATTTCTCATGCATAAGTTATTTGTAATATGCTGAAGCTTGTTTATGCCTACTTATGCGTATTTCTACTCTGTTCATATCCTCAAATTCCATTTTTCTAGGATTGTGGTGTTCTATGATTTTCAACAATATAATGTAACATAGAATATACTGATGCTAAAGAAAAACAGGTGTTTGTAGTAGAGTGGGTTGTTTGGAATCACTGACAGTCTTATGTAATTTCCCCATAGCATTTCAGTTCAATCAAGTTTCTTCCACTAATCAATTCTAGGCACAGATAAATTGTCTTTCTTTCTGTAGTGTTTACTGGAGATACATATATCAATGGATTAATTCAGTAAGCTACCAATCTAGGTGCATACTATAATATGTGAAAGATATATATATATATATATATATATATACATATATATATATATATACACACACATATATGTATATGTATACACAGACACATATATATGTATGGATGTGTATATATGTATTTTGTATATTATATATTTATTTGGTATATTATACATCATCTTCTGAGAAATGCATATATATATATTTATATTGTATATATTATTCTTTTTATACTATGAATGGCTGGGCCAATCTCCTGTATACAGCTATATTTTTCACCTAAGATATTTGCAATATTTCAGGCATCTGCGTAATTAGTGGATTATCATGTGTGTATAGGAATAGCTGCAGAACTCCTAAATCAGGAGATAATCCTTCTCTAGCTTGGATACTGGGCAGGTTGTGTTCTATAGCACTAATAAATACTTCAAATAAATATCTATTTTTGTGGTAAAGTAGAAAGAATATTAGAGAGGGAGTTAATAGTGGTCAAGTTACTTAACAACCCTTTCCGTCAGTTTTCTAATTTGTTCAAAGGGTGAATAATATCTCACAATCTGTTTCATAGGTCTTTTACAAGGACCAAGTAACACAGTATATGAAAAGTTCTTTATATTCTTTAAAACATCATAAAAATGTCCACTGTTATTATCTCACCTCAGTAGATTAACAAATATGGTTATCTCTAGGGTCAAATCTGTCCTAGAGTGTGTAAAACGTTACTTTGTGTATGGAAGAAACTCAGGATACCTTTGAAGGCTCCTTTTGTTCTACTAAGTTGTATTGTTAATATATGTTTTTGCATAAGTGGAAGATCTTTCCCATGCATTAATAAGCTCATATGACCTGCTTGAGTCACATGGAAGCCTGAGTCACATGAGTCTGTGGTGGGAGAAGCTTGCTGAATGGGTAGAGCAGGAACCATGGAGCAGAAAGGGTAGAGCAGAGCTGAAAGGAAGTTGAACACAGCAGTTAGAGCCCAGCGAGAGACAAGAAGTAGGCAGCGAGCTGAGAATGTTCATTTGAGGGAATGCCTGAGCAGGGGGAAGGCTTGGGGTTGGTGGTGCCCCCTGCATTGTTATTGTGTATAGATTTCTTTGTTGCTATGATGGATTTGGCTTTCTAATGTTGGGATTCTCCTTTCTAGTGTTTGAATAAATGCTTTGGTTCTGTTTTCCATGTGAGAGTCTTTTATATTTTGAGATTCAGAATTATGATGGCATATTCATAGCTGCCATAGGTGTTGTGAATATTGTGTTGGTGCTACACAAGTAAAATGCTTTTAAAAATATGAAGAAATGGTGAAATCTTGTATTCTCTAGAAATAAATGGAAAAAAAATTAAGTAATGATTATACCCAAATCACTGTACTAAAGTTTTGTGGATAAAAAGAGAAAAGCAAGAGTCTCTCCTTTAAAGGAGCTAACATTCTAAGAGAAATGACACATACAGAAACATTCAGGATAAGGAAGCTAAAAGGAACCATAGTCTTGAGATTACAGTCTAAAAGAATAAAGTAACACATATTATTTAATATCATTTTCACTGACAAAACCTATCAGTTTCTGATTTTGGATAATTTGACAATGCCAAGGGATTTTGGTAGTAAGAATCAACTTTTCTGGAGTCTTCAAAAGCTGCTGAAGTGGTGGGGAAGGCAGTACCTTCTGAAAGCAGTTGTCAGATTACTACTTAACAAGTGTTACTTCCCTCATTAAATGACTACAGGCATTAGAATGGAAGCAGGGTGGATGGATTGATGAGTGGTACTATTCCCAAGACTCTTATCCTTACTTGTATATTTGTGACAACTGATCAATAATTGATATTGGTGGTATTAGGATTGTGGTGGGGGGAGGAATCAGGAAGAAAGGCCAGTGGTACTGAGACCATTTCTGATACTAGAGCTCTTGGGCTCCTTGTCTTGGGCTATGTTCATCAGGATTTAAAATGAGATGGTGGTTATGGTGTGGCTTACCTGGCACCAGCTTGGTTTTTCCCATAGTGTGTCTTTCTGCTTTAGCTAAGTATTCCATATTTATTGAAATACAGAAAGCATTCAAGCATCGATTGCTGAATTAAAATGAATCCACTTGCTGTTTTGAGTCATTTTAATTTTCTAGTCAAATTATCATTCATATTTTTTCCTATTTGATTAATCTTTTCCTCCTTGAGATATCTTGAGACCTAATCCCTGAGGACCTAAAAAATCACATTGCTTTCAAGACAAATTTCTCCAACATATATTCATTCCAGTCCACCTATTACCACTTTTCATATAGAGTAAAATTTCAGATGGAGAATAAGTGTGGTATTCCATCGTTGTCACCTAGAAGAGTGTATTATTATAAAACCATTAAAATTTGTTCCATTTTGCATGTTTGTTGTCCTCTCAGTTCATTTGCAAATATTCTTTGGGTAATAGAGCTTAATAAGGATTTAGGGGAATCTCTTCAATCTTTATTTTCCCTACAACTGCTATTTGCTGGGTATTTTTGTTTTGTGGGCTTTTTTTTTCAGTGATTAAGGACATAGCATTCTTTTCGAGTCTTCATAGCGTTTTACAGCTCTCTAACTTGGGGCTGTCATTTCTCTCTGCCAAGGAAATAAAGTAATTACTAGCTGAGGCAGGTTCAGATCTCAGACACATAGGTTCAATGGATTTAGGAGGACAGTACCTTACAGCTGAAGAAACCAAACTTCAGAGAGGGTAAGAGACTTGCACAAGATCCCATAAAAAGCAAGTGATGGAAATGAGATCTGAATCTAGGTTCCCTGGCTTCAAACCCAGTTCTCATTCCACCACAACACACTGTCTCATTTGTCCTTCTTACAGTGACCATTCTCCATCACTTGAACCACACATGGATAATAGTCCATTTCCCCCATTTCCTCTTAATAAAGTTGGCAATTTAAAAATGTGTTGAGATGGAGCTGTGGTGATATATCTTCTCATCTTTATCCTTTTTTCTAACTTAATCTTTATTTTGACCAGATGTACACAGATAGCTAGTTTGGAAAAAACAATGCGATGTCTATATACTTAGAACTCTTCCGTTAAAACGCATTTTTTTCTGGTGATATTCTTTGGAGATTGCCAGATTCAGTTCCTTCTAAGTTACATCTTGAAGAGAGTATTAGGCTATTCAGAAATGAGGCATCTTAATAATCCATAAAATTTGATGGTTTTTATTTTTTTTTTTATCTTGAACCACACTGTTGGGTAGTTTTCACCATTGTCCCCTTGCCTAACAAGAAGTCATTGAATATGAAAATATATGCTCAGAATTTAGAAGACCTTATCAACATCTTTATAGAAATACTATATTTAATTAATTGTAATATATATTGGCATGCAAACTGTTGTTATTTTCATGGAGATCTATTGATTATTTGTGATCTTTATGCAGAGTGCAAAATGAGATAAACATTCCATAAAATTATTTTTCCTTCTATTTTCAGGGCATATTATAAAATCAATTCTGCTAAAAAATTCTTCTCTTCTTTGAAGAAGACCTGTAAGGTAATGTTTCACTTTATTCCATTTTAGTTGGTTTCATTTATACTGAGCTGATGAATATGCATGTATTGGTTTTTTTAAGCATTGCACACGTTGAAAATATGAATAGCTAGATTACTATTTGTAGAAGATAAACATCCCTGTGGAAGTGGAAAGAGGTATCATAGGAAAGAGGGCTATTTTGTTCATTTTATAAATATCCACAGAGGAAGGAAGAAAGTTAAGGGGAAACATGGAGGAAAGATGATAAGGATAAAAGAATAAGGGAAGAGACAAGCATAAGAGAGGAGAAGAAAAGGAAAAGACAGGAGAGGTGATAAGAGGAGAAGAGAGATGAGAGAAGGATAAAGAAGAGAAGAGAGGAAAGAGATCATCACTCATTCATTGTTTAATCTTTTATCTCTTCACTTAACTAAGCTGGTACTCAGATATTAGGCATTCACTGGCTCAGTATCAGAATTATTTCCATCTAGGTTAGGACTTTTAAAAGTTAGGATGTGCATCACTGGCCCATTCTTCAAAAACAAAAACAAAAGATCACTTCCATAACAGAATGATGCACTGGGTTAGGACATTATTGGAGGACTAAATAGTATTAGGAATGAAAGGAGTGCCATAAACTCAGAGGTGGCATATAACAGTAGAAGAGTAGAATAGTGCTGAAAACTAGAACAGAGTTTGAAATTGAAAGGAAAATCATTTGAAAGAATTTGGTAGCCATATTTATCAAGGTCTGTGCCTACTAAACTGAGACTGCTGTCTGAGAACTAGATTAGGTTATGAAAACTTTGTAGGTTAGTTTGAGAATTACACCCAGTTAACAGAAACAAATGATAAGGAGTATGAAAATCGTCACATTAAAAATAAAGATGATTAATCCAATTGACTAGGAAGCCACATAAAGTATATAATTTAAGTTTTTAATTATTGTTTTAGTCTACAATTTGTAATAAAATCTTTAAACATGTTTTGTCCATTTTCTTCTGTTCTGCCCATTTCTCAGTTTATTATAATCAGAGTTCTGGCCCTGCTATATACTATTAAGACCTTTCTCTCCAAAGTTACTCATAATCTAATATCAGTTAAATCTGAATGGACTTTTCTCAATCCATATCTGCCTTGAAGCCTTTGCAACTTCTGCAACTGCTCTCTCCTCTGGTTCCTTTACTTCCTATCTGACAAGACTTTTAAGTCCCCTGTACTCATATACTATCTATTTCTAATACCTGGAAATTGTAGGGTGTTCTATACAACTTCAACCTGGGCTCTCCTTCATGATCTCATCAGCTCCCAAGGGTTCAATTATGATTTTATGCACCGAAAAATAGACATTCAGCTACAATTTCTCTTCTAAACCCTGCTGCAAATGCAATACCTGTTAAGACAGTTATTTTTGTCATTATCCCAGCTTCTAGGCAAGTGTCTTTACCAGAAAAAAAGTCAAGTCAACAAGCATTTATCAAGTGTTTAACTGACCTTGTGATAAGCATTGAGTATAAAAGACAAGCAAGAGCAAAGAGTGTTTTTGCCTTCTAGAAGCTTATATGTAAATGGGGGAAGACTGTTAACTATAAATGGAGCTAAATCAGATTGAAGGGAAAGGTACCTGCACAGACCATGGTGATTAAGACACAAAAGTCAAAAGCTGAACTGGCAGAGGAAGGAAGGATACCTGACCTGGATCGTTCCTCAAAATGGATATTCTGGTTGCAACTCACCAGTGGAAGAAGGGGGCTCTGGATTCATAATAAATATTTGTTGAATTGAATAATTTTATTAAAGGCTTTTTAGTCAAAATGTTTCTTAGAAACAATTATTATTTCCATGCCCTTTGTACTTTAATTTCTACTAATGAGCAGCAAATTGTATATTGTATATTCATTAGTAGCTAATTTTCTTAGCTGTTTATTTAACTATCTTCGTTAAAAGCTGAGCATACAAAAATGATTTTTACACAATAAATTATCCTTGGAAGCAAAAATGTGAAGCAAAGCACAGTAAACACTACTTTGTTTTACTAATAGCCTCTAACTGAAGACAAAATCATCAGTTAAATAAACAAAACATTAGGCTGAAAGCCTAAGTGTCAACGCTAGCACAGCTAGTCATGACAAACTACATGAGATAAACCAGTTGAGGCGTATGCATTAAATTAGGGTGAAATTATTGTGTAAATTTTAAGAAATTGATAGAGGTGAAAATAAAGAATCTTGAATGTTTCATAGCAAATTATGTTTTAAGTAAGCAATGAAATTAGAAATGAATGTAATTAAAAGTTTCTTTTTAATGTTCTTCTTGACAACATTAATTTGCTGATCATTCAAGTTTCTGAAGGTCAATTTTGTGCCATAAAAGAAGGCAGGGATATTTTGTCCCTAACAAAGAAGGAATTCTGACTCCTAAAACTCAAAAGTATAGCGTATATAGATATGAAATATCATAATGTACTTTATGCCTCATGCAAAAAAGTAGAATCATAAGGTATTTTTGTTTTCAGCTGAGGAAAAACAATTGGTAAGAAGGGTACAGCTCAGGATCCTGTATCTTCATCCCCTAACTACCACTATTCCAGCCTACTCTCTCATCCTCTGTAAGGGTTGCCTTCTCAGCAGTCCCTAAAGCTATAGGGAAAGCTATACGAAAGGTAGAGGGACAGAACTCCGAAAGTTGGAAATACATCTTAGAGCTATAGCAATACTTGGACAAAAGCACAAACACTCTGTTGTGTTAAGATAAGGCTCTGGTGACATGAAGAAAAAAAACCCCTAAAATCTTTATTATTTAATGTTATAATTGAAGTTTCATCTCTTTGTTTCTCTTTTTAATTTTTCAGAAGGCAAATGATCCTTCAGTTTCTATATACGCCAGAGAATTGCTTTTAAAAGTTAAAGTATTAAGATAAATAAACTAACATCACTAAATGATTATTGTATTCCACAAAAATCCTATTTTTAAAATGGACAAGTGAATAAGAAAAATATATTTCAAGTCTCTTACTTGAGGTACCTATAATTTTTTATTAATAGATTTATCTGCTGACTAATAAATTATTTCAAATATGAAAACATAAGGCTGCTAAATATATATATATATACATACGTAAACTCATAGTGGTGAATATGTGTTATCAAAGAATGGAAAAGCTATATATATATATGTATATACATATTCAACAATCTAACTTTAAATTTAATTATAATAATTATTTCCGGATACATAAGAATACTGCTGAAAATGGAAAAAAATCATCTAATACTGGTTTCTTTATTTTTTCTCTTTCTAATTTATTAGCTCTCGTTTAAAGCTCTATTTTAATGTTTCATGGTGGCATGGTGTTGACTCCAGGTTCTCAAAGACTTTGAAGACATAATGTAAAGCTACTTCTGCCAAAAATGATTCAAACTCACCTAATACATCTTTGAAATCACAGGATTTCAGAGTTAGAAGAGACCTCAATCACAATCCAGTCCAACCCCTACCCTATATGAACTCTTCACTGGATATTAAAAGGTTATACTTAGTGTACTATACATTTTAAGTCAATTGTTCAGTCACAGAATTGGATGTGTTGCGGGAAATCTATGTACAATGTCCTAGAGGTGTGTATGGTTTTTGGTTTTTGTTTTCATCCAATCCCAATATATTTTCTGTGTGGAATTTTCTGATTTAATTTAATAAACAAAGGGCTTTGTTCTTTCCAAACCAGCTAAGGATTTTTTTTAAATATCTAGTTTACATCTTTGACTGATTGAGTCAAGAACCCACTTTGTCCACATTTATTAGGATGTGGATTCTTACACCTACCTTTATATAAATATAATCTATTTTGTTTTCTCTCCTCATAACTCTTATTGGCCAATTCTTCAGGGCACAGATAAAATCTGTCTATTACATATATCCCATTGATCATTCAGTAATACCCACAAGACTATGTAAGCTTCATAAAAAGAGGAGAACAGATCAAGATGGAGGACAGTCAGATTTTGACAGGAAGGGATGGTCTGTAAATTTCTGTTTAAGCTGAAATTATTTTATCTAACTTTTTATCCCCCTTAGTGATTACCACAGGCACATTGATAAACTTCATAAATATGTTGAAGTAGATGGAATTAGCAAGCTTTTGAGGTAACTGTAGTAACCACATTTGTTTTACTGTGAACATGAAGAGATGTAGAATGTGTAGGCATAATTCTGTAGAAATCCGAGCAGAATGATTAATCTTTGTTCCAAATCTCTAACTTGGTGACATCTGCTCCACAACCTCCGTTTTTCTCGTATCAGACATAATGCTCTGCAAGAAACTTTCAGTCCTGGGATCCACAATTTTGATTGATAACTACATCATTTCTGTCATTATTCCTGAAGAGATACCCTAAATTGTTCCCCTGTATCCCTGTTCATCAACCCTAAAACACTCCAGACCTGTGGTGTTGCCCCTATTAAAATGTTTTGCTTTTATATTTTTATTCCATGTTTAACACATAGGAAGTGCTTCATAAATGTTTTTAATTAATTCAATCATATCATAACTGGAATCATCAATCACAGTAATATATCTTTTTATTTTTTCTTTGTTCCTACTTTTCTTCTTTCCTTCCTTCCTTCCTTCCTTCCTTCCTTCCTTCCTTCCTTCCTTCCTTCCTTCCTTCCTTCCTTCCTTCCTTCTTTCCTTCCTTCCTTCCTTCATTTCTTCCTCTCTTTTTTCATTCTCTATTTCTACCACTGTAATCCTCACATCTATAACTGCTAGCCAGAAATTCCTCTATCAATTACTCCTGTCCTTCCCTTTCCACACCATGTAATCATAATGTTTGAAGAAAATGAATATCATTAAAAATCTATAGTGTAAAAAATATATTGCCAAGTGCTAGATGCAATACTGACCACTCTTTTTGAGGTAGCATTTGGAATAATAAACGCAGGGCTACACAATGAAGAAAAATCAAGGAGAACAACAATCATAGTGAGGAAGTATAGGACACGAGCTTGAAATTCCAATTTACTTTAAGATGTGACAACATTTCTTTTGAAAGGTGACACGCTTGGTCTAGACATTGAGTGTTCATACCTCCCTGTCTCCTAATATTAGACATCTTCTGCCATCTTATATTTTTCACCTGTCTACATCATGAAAATGTGTTCAACCCTCTGATCCTTGTGAGATAGAAAGATGCTCAGAGATAACTGAGATTATACCAGTCACTTGGGAGTGACTGTCTTCTCCTCTTTAAAAATTGGAGATACTAAATATATTCCATCTATAGAGGTGACAAAATCAAATCAGTTAAATGGGAATCTCTCTGTCTTTCATTTTGTGTCTTACCCTGAAGAAGATGAAGGGAGTAATGCCATTTCAAATTGTCAATAAGAATTAACCACAGGGTCTCATTTTTATCTTCTTTTTCTAGAAATATTAAAAGGTATAAAACTTTTTCAATGAAAGCCCAGAATATAGGAACTGTCCCTGCAAGCTCAAATGATTCTGTGAACAGTGTCAAAGCACATAAAACTACTTTCCTTGTCTGAATCTACACAATGTGTTCAGTTGCTTCCTTTGAAGGAAAATTAAAGTTACCTAAACCTTTCTCATACATATTAATTTAATAGTGATGATGATTCTTTCCTGAGAACACAAAGGGGAAAATGAATCACAGCAGATTTCAGTATAATAAATGTATTGAATATTTTATAGGAATTGTTCAATCAAATCTTGCTTAACTAGTCATGTAGTAGAGTAGCAAAGGATAGTTAATCGACAGTCTCTTTTATCAGCTGTCATTCATGTAATGAACAGATTCAAAGGAAGGCACAGAGGGTAGTAAAATGCTGTGCATCATCTTTGGAGAATATACGAAAGGATATGGAAGTAGTCTTTCATGTCACTTGCTGCTGAGCAATATGAAACCAAAAAAATACACTCTTTCTGCCCTCAAGGAAGTCCCTTTTCCTCCCACTTTTTAAAAGTTACATAGTACTTAGGTATTTTCTATATGGCAGGGACTGGGAACCCAAGTATGAGTAATAAAATAATAACCTGTTTGCCTCCCCATGTGCTTACCTTCTAATGTAGGAAAATATACAATGTAAGTATAAAAATTAAGAAATTCAAATATACATGAAATAGTTAAACACATCACAATATGAGAAAGAATTAGCTTTCTATTTTCCTTTTATGTGTTATCTTCCAGTGTAAGCTCTTTGAGGGCAGGGACAATCTTGCTTGATTGTACATAGATCCCCAGTACTCAGCACATATTAAATATTTAATAAATGTTTTAGCATCTATTTATTCATTTAAATGTCACAAAGCTTTAGAAGCCCCATATAAGTTTTGATATGCATCATGCAGATCATAAATTTAAATATCAAATAAGACTCAATCAAAATGCAAATTTATTCGAAATCATGACTTTACATTGACTTTGTGGTTGCATTGTACTGAATTTCACATTGCTTTGATTCTTATTTATTGAAGTAAATGCACACACGTGCAAAAAATAATAAGACAATTATAAATTAATATTGTATTTTCTTAAAAGTGATTAAGTTCCATTTTTGCAATGGCAAAAAGTCTGTACTTTTTTTTTATTTCAGCAATGTAATGAAGCCATAGAGACTGCTGCCAAATCTCTGAAATGGACTAAATAAAAATATCATTGAGGAAAATAAATTATATCAGGATTAGAAAACTAGACGTTCCTGTGATGTTAGTAATTAATATCTATTATTGGTCCCATGAAGCAGTAAGTAGCATTTCCTCTCTACTAGTCTTGGTAGCCTAATTGAGAGTGGTTAATATGCATTCAGTCACAGAATTATTCTAATTATGGGATGGAAAATGAGAGGGTAGTATGAGGATTATCAGGATAATGAGATGTCTAAGAATACTGACATCAATAAGAGTGATGAAGAATTTGCCACTGGGGTTGGCTTCCTAGAAGGAGCATGTGGAAAGGCTAAGAGGGATGATAGGAGATGAAAGAATGGGGGAAATTTTAATAAGGGGGGGAATGAGCAAAAATTTTTAATTGGTTAAGAAGTTTTGAAAGATCTCATAAAGTCAAAATTATATGTAATTTTGCTCTCTAGCATATTGGATATTAGAATGTGGGTTTCAATACATAATAGAAACAAACAAACCTAAGGAAAAAAAACTCATTAAGACTGTAAGAGTTAAATGAATGAAAGTTATCTATTGCATGTTACAAAACAACTAATCAATGGCAAATTGAGGAAGAAAAACCCAAAACAGAGAAGGCAAAAGAAATAAATTGTTTAAGGCATAACTTCAGTAAGATGTCATAATTTTAGGACAACTACAATGAGACCTCATTAAGACATGGAGTTCTTTTGAGTCAAAAAATTTGGGGCATGAGTAAGTGTGTTCAGGAATTGCACACACACAAATACACACACACTTCTGAAAATAGTGACTGCAGATGAAAAGAACAATCTGTTCTACTGCTGGCAAATGAGATGAGGTTTTTTGTTGTTTTTGTTCAGTTTTTTCCCGAGATTCTGGTCAAGATATCATTACCACCACTAGTAGGTTTGTCTTTAAATATAAAGAAAAATGATACCTTAAGACATTAAGTTCTACAATGACTGGATATCCTTGTGAGCCTATAATATGAGTGAATTAAAGTAATCATCCAGGGAACTGAAGAAGTGAAAGCAGTCTGAGAATTTAATCTCATGAAATTAGGTTAAGTATTGTGATCAATCTGCTTTTCCAGGGTATGATAAAACAGGTGAAACTTCATTTAAATATGTTGCATTTAGTAAGTTAACTTCTGAGCCATTTTTATCCTACATCATTTTCCATTGTATTTTCATATACATTTTATCACTTATATGAATTAAAGAAAAAAAGATTTCATTCATAATACATTTCTTTGAATTTTTTAGAATAGAAATACCCAACTATAAATTGTTCAGAGAAAGGGACATAATCAACACACTGCTTTAAACACACAACATTGATGTGCAAATGCTGATATAGATTGGATCATATCTACCCTCTGGTTTGTGTGCAAATCATAAAACTCCATTAAGTTAATTATGACATCCAAGGAAATAAAATGGTTCATAAAAACTACCAAAGGAATTTCCCCCTACTCATATAGCATCGTATCTTGTTTATTTTCATTTTGAGGTTGCATCATGTTAATCAGTTTCAAAATCACATGTCCTTTTTAATTTCTCAGAATTAAATACCCCCACACGTGTGTAATTGACATCAGAGCTCCTCAATATCCCTGTTAAAAAGGTGAATTCATAACAATTACTTTGATATGAATAATAACAACTAATAAAAATAGCTTGCATTTATATAGTGCTTTGAAGTCTTCAAAGAATTTTACACGGCAACCTTGAGAGGCAGAGAATATTGTTATCCGCATTTTAGAAAAAAGTTTTGACTTCACAAGGCTGACATATCTAGGAAGGTTCTGAGGAAGGACTCAAGGAGTGAGAGAATTAGAGAACTAAATCCAAATTATGATGACCAATTAACATTGCAGTGATGTAATTTTTCAAAGTGAAGGAGGAGCAGCGTATGAAAGGTAGGTTTGTTTTCTTTTAAAGTTACTAGTGTCCAGGATTCATGGCCATAGTCAACATACTAGTTCCCAGAATTTCACATCATAAACAATTTACTAGCTCCCAGGCTTATGGCTTGTAAATACTCTCACCATGCATGCACATCATTTGATAATATTAAGATAATGCAAACATTTGTGGTTAAGTTGTAAACACCTATGGTACCTGCATTATACTTAATCACCATGCTATTACTAAAGTTCATGTAAACTTGTGAGTCTACTGCTGAGAAAGTGATTTCTTAGTGTGTTTCCATATAAATCAAGTGAGCACTGGTCAGTAAGTGTGGAATGTGCATGGTATGTATGTCTTGACTAGCCCCCATCAAAACATAGGGGAATGTTGTAGGAGATGCTGCTACTACTACTTGTATACTCACCTGCTCCTGCAAGAAGAGTAATTAGGGCATGGTGTAGCAGTTGATGCTCCCGTTATCAGCAATCCCCCTTGAGAAGAATAAATTAATTAACCCCTATCATGTTTCCATTGCTATCCTTCTGGCAACCCATATCTGGCTGCAAGAGATCAGAGACCAAAAGCTCCTGCATGTACTGCCTAAAAGACAGTCATTTAATAGAGTCATCTCAATCATTAGGTCTTTTATTCTGAATCTCCTGAATTCTCCTTGTTTTCTACAAAATAGAAATCGCAACTATCTTCATAAAATCATTCAATTCACACATTTAATTAAATATTCACTTTACATTCACAGATGTTTCAACATTGTGGAAGATGTGTCCCTGAGAAGTGAAAGACAAATTTCTTACTTCAGAGAATTTACTATTTAATTTGAATTAAATTTGGAGTTCTGTAAATTCAGGCAGAGCCAAGATGGTGGAATAATAGCATGGACTTGCTAGATCTCTCCTCCCAAGCCCAGCCAAATAACTATAAAAAAATGACTCTAAACAAATTCTGGAGCTGCAAAACTCACAGAATGACAGAGGGAAGCAAATCTCCAGCACAAGATAGCCTAGACTATCAAAAGGAAGTGTCTATTACTCCATGCTGGGAGCAGAGTGCAGTCTAGTGTGGATCATGTTGGGACAGACAGGACTTGAGCAGGCATTGGGAGGACTGAATCTCTGGCACCTGTGGCAGTTTCTAAACTTCATGACCAGAAAATGCTGAGGACAAATTGGAAGGTCAGTGGAAAAAACCTGTGGGACATATGTAAGAGAGTAGAGTGGTCTGGCCCCAACCCCAGGGCAGCAGGGAGTGAGGGGGCAGAGGCACCCCCAGAAACCACAGCAGCAGCAGGGGCAGCAGGAAGCGATTGTTTCTGGAGCTCTACGCCCACAGATTGTGGGGGGAATCAAGTGGCTGACAGTAAACTCCCCACCCAGAACAACCTAGACAAAGAGCTCAAAAGTCAAGTAAATAGCTAGGGAAATAAGCAAAAACTGGAAAAAGAATCAGACTATACAATCTTACTTTGGTGACATGGAACACCAATATATACAAACAGAAGAAGATAACAAAGTCAAAGCTTCTACATCCAAAGCTTCCAAGAAGAATATGAATTGATGTCAGGCCATGGAAGAGCTCAAAAAGGATTTTGAAAATCAAGTAAGAAAAGTAGAGCAAATATTTGGGAGAGAAATGAGAGTGATGCAAGAAAATAATGAAAAACAAGTCAACTGCTTGCTAAAGGAGACCGCAAAAATGCTGAAGAAAGACACTTTAGAAAATAGATTAAACCAAATGGAAAAAGAAATCCCAAAAGCCAATGAGGAGAAGAATGCCTTAAAAAGTAGAATTGACCAGATGGAAAGGGTGGTCCAAAAGCTCACTGAAGAAAATAACTCCTTAAAGATTAGAATGGAGCAGATAGAAGCTAATGACTTTATGAAAAATCAAGAAATCATAAAACAAAACCAAAGGAATGAAGAAAATAGCAGACAATGTGAAACATCTCATTGGAAAAACAACTGATTTGGAAAATAGATCCAGAAGAGACAATTTAAAAATTATTAGACTACCTGAAGGCCATGTTAAAAAAATAAGCCTAGACATCATCTTTCAAGAAATTATCAAGAAAAACTGCCCTGATATTCTAGAACCAATTAGATATTGAAATAATCCAGCAATCACTTCCTAAAATAGAGCCTCAAAAGAAAACTCTTAGGAATATTGTAGCCAAATTCCAGAGCTTCCAGGTCAAGAAGAAAATATTGCAAGTGGCCAGAAAGAAACAATTTGAGTATTGTGGAAACACAATCAGGATAACACAAGATCCAGCAGCTTCTGCATTAAGGGATCAGAAGATTTGGAATATGATATTCCAGAGGTCAACAGAGCTAGAATTAAAACCAAGAATCACCTACACAGCAAAACTGAGTTTTTAATACTTAAAGAGAAAAATTGGTCATTCAATGAAATAGAGGACTTTCAAGCATTCTTGAAAAAAAAACGAGTTAAATAGAAAATCTAATTTTCATATACAAGAATCAAGAGAAGCATGAAAAGGTAAACAGGAAAGAGAAATCCTAATGGACTTGCTAAAGTTGAACTTTTTACATTTCTACATGGAAAGATAACATTTGTAACTCTTGAGACTTTTCTTAGTATTAGGGTAGCTGGAGGGATATATACGTGTGTGTGTGTATACACATTATACATATAGACAGAAGGCACAGTGTATTGTTTGTAAATAAAACTTAATTGTTGTAAATAAAATAAAGGGATGAGAGAGGCATATATTGGGAGGAGAAAAGAAGTAATAGAATGAGGCAAATTATCTCATATAAAAGAGGCAAGAAAAAACTTTTTCAATGGAGAGGAAGAGGGGGAGGTGAGAGGCAAAGCAAACTTTGCTCTCATTGCACTTGGCTTAAATAGGGAATAACATGTACATTCAATTTGGTATGAAAATCTATCCTACACTACAGGAAAGTAGAAGGGAAGAGGATAAGCAGGGAAGTGGGAGGTGTGATAGAAGGGAGGGCAAATGGAAGGAGGGGGTAATTAGAAGTAAACACTTTTGAGCAGGGATAGGGGCAAAAGAGCAATGGGGGGGCAGGATAGGATGGAGGGAAATATAGTTAGTCCTTCACAATATAACTGTGATGGGAGTGTTTTGCATAACTGCACATGTATAACATATATTGAATTATTTGCCTTCTCAGTGGGAATGGATGGGGATGGAGGAAAGGAGAGAAATTGAAACTCAAAGTTTTAAAAATGAATGTTAAAAATTGTTTTTACATGCAACTGGGAAATAAGATATGTAGGCAATGGGGTATAGAAATCTATCTTGCCCTACAAGAAAATACAGGGGATGGGGATAAGAAAAGGGTGGGGTGTGATAGAAGGGAAGTGGTAATCAGAATATATGCTACCTTAGGGTGAGCAGAGGGGAGAGATGAGGAGAAAATTTGGAACTCAAAATTTTGTGGAAGCGAATGTTGAAAGCTATAAATAAATAAATAAAAACGCATAGCTGTCTCCCCCCAAAGCTGGCATTTTCCTGTGGGTGCTTCCAATAAATTGTTTCAAGCTTCCCCTAAAATCTCCATGTGTGGAAAATAATGCATCATTTAATTGCAATGTTTTGATCTGATCAATGGTTGCAGTAAAAAGAGAACTGGAACTAATAAAAGGAAATTCATATATTCCTGAACCACTGATAATTCTAATTCAATTCAACCAACATTTATCTAATATAATTATGTTCATGGTATTTTGCTAGTCTGGAGACACAGACAAAAAAAATAAAAGGAAAATAAGAAAAAATATTGCCCTCAAAATGCATACATTTCACTTCTTACATTCTATTTTTTTTCATTCTGACTTTATGTTTTCTATACTCTTACCCTTATTTACCCAGTCCTCATTTTGAACACTTAAGCCCTCAACCTTTCTTATATCACAAGCTTTTACTTACACTTCTGAGTGTGGAAGAATAAGAGCAGATGAAGGTAAAGTTTGGAGGTTTATTAAGCCACCTATAACCATTATGCATTATCAGTAATAAAGTAGGATGTAGAAGCCACTCATAGTCACCTGAGCCATTGTTTACATGTAAAAGACTCAGCTCCTTGTAATGAAAAATGTATTTCTTATCAAAACATAAGATAAAGTAGAAATATAATTATTACACGGTGCAAGCTAACATGAACCTGAATTATATCTCAGTAAAAAATAAATCACAGGTTAAACCTCATGAACCAGTATCTATTCCTTTCAAGTCTGAAAACTAAAAATAAATGACTGACTTACTGAAACTTCTGTCTTTTCTCCAAAAGAAAATCTCACCAGAGAAACTGCTGGCATAATTTCCATTTATATAAAAATCAGAAACCATGGAAAACAAAGTGGAATTGAAAGCTTGCCCCATGGGTTATATATGTAGTCAATTTTAAATATAAAATTAGCCTTGTTAATCAGAGCAACTTAATCCCTGACTGCTAAAGAAGAAAGAGATGACCCAATCTGGGAAATGGCCTCTTGCAAAAAAATTCTACAAACATTAGGTTTACAAATCTAACATAATATAAGATAATTTATTCAACATCTAACTAAGATATAAAAAGGGGGAGGTGAGGGGAAAAAAGCCAAAAAATCTAAGTCAGAAGCAGACCTTACACTTTGGAATGCTAAAATCTTCCTTAAGACACCAGATCTAATGGTAGTAATGAATATTAACTTTTTGCAATCCTCAAAAATTAAAATATGAATTTTTTAAGTTTTATCTATATGACCAAACAAGAGATAGAGAACAATACAAAATGCAAAATGGATAATTTTGATTACATTAAATTGAAAAGTTTTTGCAAAAAACAAAGCCAATGCAACAAAGATTAGAAGGGAAGCAGAAAATTGGAAAAGGATTTTTACAACCAGTAACTGAGAACTGAGTCAAATTTATAAGAATACAAGCCATTCCCCAATTGATAAATGGTCAAAGGATATGAACAGACAATTTTCAGTGGAAGAAATTAAAGCTATCTATAGCCATATGAAAAAATGCTCTAAATCACTACTGCTTAGAGAGATGCAAATCAAAACAACTTTGAGGTACCACCTAACACCTCTCAGAATGGCTAACGTGACAAAACAGGAAAATGACAAATGTTGGAGAAGATGTAGGAAAATTGGAACACGAATTCATTGTTGCTGGAGTTGTGAACTGATTCAAGCATTCTGGGAGCACAATTTGAAACTATACACAAAGGACTATAAAAATGTGCATACCCTTTAACTCAGCAATACCTCTTCTAAGGCTGTATCCCAAAGAGATCATAAAAATAGGAAAAGGACCCACATGTACTAAATATTTATAGCAGCTCTTTTTTGATGGCTAAGAAGTGGAAACTGAGGGGATACTCATCAACTGGGGAATAACTGAACAAGTTGTGGTATAGGAATGTAATGGAGTACTATGTTGCTACAAGAAATGATAAACAGGAAGATTTCAGAAAAACCTAGAGAGACTTATATGAACTGATGCTGAGTGAAGTGAGTACACCCAGGAGAGCACTGCACACAGTAACAGCCACATTGTGGGATGACTGACTTTGATACTCTTAGCTCTTCTCAGCAATAGAAGGATCTAAAATAATTCCAGAAACCTCATGATGGAAAATGTCATCCACATCCAGAGAAAGAACGATGGAGTCACAATGCAGAGTGAAGCAGACTATTTGCTCTCTCTCTCTTTTCATTTTGTTTTTTTTCTTTCTCATGGTTCTTCCCATTCATTCTAATTTTTCTATACAACTTGACTAATGTGAAAATATGTTAAATAGGAATGTATGTGTAGAGCCTATATTGGATTACATGCTGTCTTGGGAAGGGGATGGAGGGGGAGAAAATTTAAAACTTATGGAAATAAATGTTGAAAACTAAAAATAGTTTGTTTGTTTTTTTTAAAGCTTCATCATAGATAGAGAAAAGACATGGTCAGGGTGGCATAAGACAACTCTAAAGAGCAAGATCTGCAGGAAAGGGCTTGCACACAGTGTCCTGTTGAGGGGGCAAGAATATGGATGGGGATCTTTTAAGAGAAAGGAATTTAGGAAAATCAATTTCATCAAAAACTGAGAGCACTTAATCCATATGGATACTGACCCTGTTTCCCTCCTCAAGCCAGGACCTGTTCAGTATAGTAGTTCACCATAACAGAAAAATTCTGGCAGTTGAGCCAAAAAGTAGAGGTTTCAGGCAATACTCCTGATTAATTCCCTAGTTTTCTTTCTACTCTGAGACATTATTAGAAATGAAAATAGGAAGGAGGCCAAAATAAAACCATAAGAATCAAAACTTCTGAATTAGTGTTTGTTGGGCTGCATCTGTCTATAACCATTTCAGAATTATTTTTCATGAAAGCAGGAGAAGATTGTGAGTTTTTCCTTCGAGTAGATCAGTGTGTGTTGGGGAGGTGGAGTCTGACTTTTGGAGTTATCTTTACCTGCCAGTCTATGTTTGTTTGTTTTCTCTTGCTCCAATGTTTAAGATGTTCCTGCAGAAGTATCTTCATTTGGGGGGCTCTGTGGTGAATTCCTTAAAGTCTTAGGTACACAAAGAAAAGCAAAGTATTTGGCTAATAATGACTGTCTCATAAGGAACAAGAACAGCTTTATATTGTGTCCTTTCTTATTCTTTCAGATTTACCTATCCCTGTGGTATAGGGCAGTGATAGGCAAGACTTGTTTCACTGTGAGGAAAGAATGGAAGAAAGTAACCCCCTGCAGGAGGTCCTCTTCATTGCACCCCTCTGCCATTATCCTATTCTCAGAAACATCACTGTCTTCTAGTTCATATCCTCCTCAAACCCTCTCAAAGATTTTTCTTGGTTTTTGTTTGACAGTGGTTTCCTATCCCTAGTGAACTCCTGGATTTGTGCTTGTTGGATTGGTCCTGATTTTGCTTTTTGGTCATTAGACCTACAGGCAGATATCTAGTATAGTTTAAGGTTGCTTTACCCTCTGAAATGTAGATGGATAACATTATTCCAAATTGTAATTCCACAGAATGATTATTATTATTATTTTCATTCCTAATGAACAAAAACTGGCACCTGCATGAGATTTTAGTTTTTCTTAAAGGCTCTAAGTGAAATTAAAAGAAAAAGAAAGGTTGACAAGAAATGGAGGAAACATTAAAAAAACAATTATTTTTTTCTCTTCTAACAGTAAAAACCTTGGAAAACTTTAAAAAAAAATTAAAGGTCACTATCCTTGTGCTATAGATTACCATGAACCTGAAAAATATTTGGGGATATAGTGAAAACTTCTGGCGTTTATTCCTATCTAATAAATGTCTGAGCTAGAATTTTAACTCAGATCCTCCAAATTCTAAATATGAGTGAACTTTTGGAAAACAAAGCATCTGATAGAAATTTTTTAATGTTACTCTTGTGGAAAAGGTAGAAATATACACTAAATTTTAGCATACTTTTGTTGATGTCATTTTCCAACCATGTTAGGGTGGATTCAGAATTGGTTGAATGGCCAGAATCATAGGGTTTAATCAAGTTTCATGTCAACTAAGTCTCGTTCTGTGCTTAGACCTCTCCTATTTAACATTAAAGTAAAAGAATTCAATAGATTATCACATTTTCAGATCATATAAAGGAGAAGATATAGCTAACATGACAAATGAAAAAAAATCAGGATCTAAAAAGATCTTTGTAGTCCAAAATTCTGAGGTAACTAAGAATATGAAAGTTTAAAGGGGTAACTGGACTGCTAAACTACTTTTACAAGTACAAGATGGGGAGGCCAATGGAAATGGATTTTCTGAAAAGGTTTAGAAATTTTAGAGAATTGCTAGCTCAATATGAGAGCATAGTGTGGTAGTTAGCCAAAATGCAAATGGGAATTTAGATTATGTTGAGAGGGATAGTGTACAGAATGAAGGAGGTGATAATCCCAGATATTTTTGGCTAAATTTATCATGTTTAAGAAGCCAGGTTAATTTGGGATCATACTTTAGGAGATACAATGTAACAGTAGAGAAGGCAAATAGTATGGTGATGGGTCCTGAGATGATGGCATGTGATGATTTGGGGAGAACTGGAACTATTTACTCTAGAGAGGGGAAAAATAACAGGAAGGACAGAATAGCAGCCATCTTAAAGTATTTAAATTTAAATTTAAAACTACAACAGTGATTAGATCTGTTTCATGAGGTTCCCAAAAGGAAGGACTAAAGGCAATAAAAAGTAGCTTCAAAAAGGTAAATTTTCATTTTGATGGGCGGAGCTCTTTATCCCTTTTTAAGAGAGTACTGAGCTCCCCTCAGTTCAAATTATCAAGCAAAAACTTTAGGATCAATTGTTGGAAATAGTATAGGAAGGGCACTTATTCAGTAACGGACTGTACTTCAACATCTTCTGAGGTTGTTATCAACACTGATAGTCTTTGATACATTTCTAGGTATTTCATAATAATTCCCTTCATTCACTCTGCAATCAAAACAAGCTGGGTCACTAGCCATTTTGTGAGCCTGATGTTACATTTCCCACCTTCCTGCATTTCATAAAAGTTAACTCCTGTCCCTGGGATACATTTTTGCCTTTACTCTAAAAATTCTTTACCTTATGTCAAGGTTCAGTTAAGCTGTGATCTCTTTTACATGATTATTTTCTCAGCTCCAGATTATTAGTGTTCTCTCTCCCTCCTTAAATTACCTTATATGTACATATTTCCTTACATCATGAATTTCTCCTATTGTTAGCTCCTTTATTAAAGGCAGAGGTTTTTTAGTTCTGCTAGTTTAATCCATAACACCTTACATATAGTTGGTGTTTGAAATGCTGCAGTTTAATTCAATTTGCATTATTATTGGTAGCACTTTTCTAATTTGTTATTTGCAATTAAAAAGGACTTTGTAATAGATGTATAGAAGCAGTCACTAAATTTATCACATGATGAGAAAACTGGGGGTTGAAGTGTGAAATGACTCACTAAGCATCAAAAAGAACATCAAAGGGGGAGTTAAAACCTCCCTACTTCTTAAGACCTTAGTCTGTTGCATTTTACCAAATCCTGCTGCCACTTTTCATTTTCAAATTGATCTCTAACACCCATGGTATATATCTTCACTTAACTTTGGATTATATCTGACAACAAAGTCATATTGAATATGTCAAGCTGCTCTCCCTGAACTTACTAGGCATACTATAAAAGGAAAGAAGATATTTATCAGCCTGAAAATTATCACAAACAGTTTGAATTTCTTTATCCCTGACAGTAATCCTCAAGCTATCCTTTAATATCGTTGTTCCATAAGGCAAAGGGACAATCGCACAGTCCTTAGCTAAGAATTAAACATTAACTTCCTGAGGTGCTCAGGAAAAGTCTACAGTTGATCCATTTACAGAGGTCTGGAGTCCACCACCCCACTTCATATTCCCTTATATATTAAAGACCAAATCAGCAAGTATTTGATCTCCCACTATTCTGAAAGTACTGTGTCAGGAGCAACAAATGCAATGTTCATGTTACAATTAAGTCCAAGTACGATCCAGAATTAATTTAAGGTTTGCTTCTCAGAGGTATACAAAGATATATTAGAGCTAATAACTACCCTGAAAGAGTTTATAATCTATGAGGAATGATTAGTTATGCATATACATGGCAGACAGAGCAGACTACTCTTTTTAGAAATTTAATATGACAGAAAAGGATAAAGACAGAAAGACAACTTGGAGTTAGAGTGAAAGGAAGATGAACTTTTAAAATTTATATTTATTTACTTATTTTGTGGGACAAAAGAATGTCTGCACATATGGTGGGAAAGAGAAAAGGAACATTAGCAATGTTACTAGTAACTACTAGTAATGTTAGATGATAAAATATAACGAATGATGACAGAATCAAAGGAAATTGACCTCTCAAAATATCCTTCTCTTTCATTCCTAAATACAGCACATATTCCATTACTACACAAATTTGTCATTTGTCAATTAAAATTCTTTGTCTGAAAGTTTATGAATAGTCTTACATATTGTAGAGGCCAATACTAGCAAAGGGTAGAATGCAGGTATGACTTCATTTATTGGGAATCTATATACAAGGGACTAGGGAATACCTACATAAACAATGACAGTGTCCATACCTTCAAGGAACTGAAATTCTAATGGAGTCACTATGTTATGTGGACAAATAAATATTATAGAAAACAGAAAGGGATTAGGCCAAAGTAGAGATTAAGAAAATATGCTCCTACTTTTTTTTCTGGGAGGGACAAAAGACTATACATATGGTGGAAAGAAGAGAAGGGACACTAGCCAAAATGTGACTGATGATGAAATATGAAGAATAATGATTGGATCAAAGGAAACTGACTTTTCTTAAAAGGGAGAGATCTATTTCTTTTTTATTATTTTATTTATTTTCAGCATTTTACAATCCCTTCCATGTATCTTAGATTTTTTTCCCCTCCCTCTCTCTCTTTTCCCCCTACCTCCCCACTCACACATTGAGACAGCATAAAATTTTATATAATTTCTACACATACATTTCTATTAAATACATTTTCACCTCAGTCATGTTGCATAGAAGAATTAAAATGAATGGGAGAAATCATAAAACAAACCAAAACATAATACAAAAGAAAATGATCTGCTTCATTCTGTGATCGATTTCCATAGTTTTTCTCTGGATGTAGAAGACACTTTGCCTTAAGAGACCATTTGGAATTTTCTTAGTCCTTGCATTGCAATGAAGTACTAAGTCTACCAGAAAAATTTCTCGCACATTGTGGTTGTTGCTGTATAAAATGTTCTCTTGTTTCTGCTCCTCTCACTCAGCATCAGTTCATATAAGTTTTCCAGGCCTCTCTGAAGTCTTCCTGTTTATCATTTTTTATAGCACAACAGTATTCCATTACATTTAAATACCACAATTTATTCAACCATTACCCAATTGATGGCCATCCCCCGGATTTCTAGTTCTTGGCCACCACAAAGAGACCTGCTATAAATATTTTTGTACATGTGGGACCCTTTCCCATTTTTATGATCTCTTGGGGATACAGACCTAGAAGCAGTATTGCTGGGTCAAAATATATGTACATTTTTGTAGCCCCTTGGGCATAGTTCCAAATTGCTCTCCAGAATGGTTTGATTAACTCACAGCTCCACCAACAATGAATTAGGGTTCCAACTTTCCCACATCTTCTCCAACATTTATCATCATCCTGTTTTGTCATGTTAGCCAGTCTGATAGGTATGATGTGGTACCTGAGACTGTTTTGATTTCCATATTTCTAATCAATAGTGATTTAGAGCATTTTTTTCATATGGCTATAGATAGCTTTAATTTCTTCCTCTGAAAACTGCCTGTTCATATCCTTTGACCATTTATCAACTGGGTAATGACTTGTATTCTTGTACATTTGACTCAGTTCTCTATATATTTTAGAAATGAGGCCTTTATCACAAACACTAGCTGCAAAAATTCTTTCCCAGTTTTCTGCTTCCCTCCTAATCTTTGTTGCATTAGGTTTGGTTGTGCAAAAACATTTCAAATTAATGTAATAAAAATTATCCATTTTGCACTTTATAATATTTTCCATCTTGTTTAGTCAAAAATTCTTCCCTTCTCCATAAATCTGATAAATACACTATTCCTTGTTCCACTAATTTGGATATAGTATCAATCTTTATACCTAGATCATGTACGCTTTTGGGCTTTATTCTTGCGCATGGTGTCAGGCATTGGTCTATGCCTAGTTTCTGCCACACTGTTATCCAGTTTTCTTAGCAATTTTTGTTCAACAGTAAGTTTTTATCCCAGAAGCTGGGGTCCTGGGGTTTATGAAACAGTAGATTGCTATATTCATTGACTACCATGTCTTGAGTACCTAGCCTATTTCATTTGTCTACCCTTTTGTTTCTTACTCAGTATCAAGTGGTTTTGATAATTGCTGCTTTATAATACAATTTGAGATCTGCTAGTGCTAGGCCACCTTCCCTAGCATTTCTTTTCATTAGTCCCCTTGATATTCTGCACCTTTTGTTCTTCCAGATGAATTTTGATATTATTCTTTCTAGCTCTAGAAAATGATTATCTGATAGTTTAATTGGTATGGCACTAAATAAATAAATTAATTTAGGTAGAATTGTCATTTTTACTATGTTGGCTTGGCCTACCCATGAGCAACTGATGTTTTTCCACTTACTTGGATCTGACTTTATTTGGGTGAAAAGTGTCTTGTAATTGTGTTTGTATAGTCTCTGGGTTTGTTTTGACAGGTAAACTCCCAAATATTTTATAGTGTCTAACCTTAGCTTTAAATGGGATTTCTCCTGTTGTTGGGTTTTGTTACTAATATACAGAAATGCAGAAGATTTGTAAGGGTTTATTTTGTAACCTGCAACTTTGCCAAAGTTGTTTATTATTTCAAGTAGTTTTTTACTTAAATTTCTGGGATTCCCTAAGTATATCATCATATCATCTGCAAAGAGTGATGACTTAGTTTCTTCTTTGCATATTCTAAGTCCTTAAATTTGTTTATCTTCTCTAATACTACAGTAACATTTCTAGTACCATATTGAATAATAGTGATGATACTGGACATCCTTCTTTTACCCCTGATCTTATTGGAAATGCATCTAGCTTATCAACTTTGCATATAATGCTTGCTGAAAGTTTTAGGTAGATACTACTTATTATTTTATGGAAAGTTCCCTTTATTCCTACATTCTCAAGTGTTTTTAATAGGAATGGGTGTTGTATTTTGTCAAAACCTTTTTCTGCATCTATTGAGATAATCACGTGGTTTCTGTTAATTTTCTTGTTGATATGATCAATAATGCTAATAGTTTTCCTAATGTTGAACCAGCCCTCCATTCCTGGCATGAATCCTACCTGATCATAATGTATTACTGTTGTGATAAGTTGCTGTATTCTTTTTGCTAAAATCTTATTTAAAGTTTTTGCATTTATATTCATGAATGAAATTGGTGTATAATATTCTTTCTCTGTTTTGGCTCTTCTTGGTTTAGGTATCAAAACCATATTTGTATCATAAAAAGAATTTGGGAGGACTTCTTCTTCCCCAATTTTCCCAAATAGTCTATATATTATTGGAATTAACTGTTCTTTAAATGTTTGATGGAATTCACTTTTAAATCCATCTGGCCCTGGCCATTTTTCCTACAGAGTTCATTGATGGCTTGTTCAATTTCTTTTTCCTGAGATGGGGTTGTTTAAGTATTCAGCTTCCTCTTCTATTAGTCTGGACAATTTATATTTTTTTGAAATAAAATTCCATCACATTTAGATTGTAGAATTTATGGGCATACAGTTGGGTAAAGTAATTTCTAATTTTTGTTGTAATTTCCTCCTCACTGGAGGTGAGTCCACCCTTTTCATTTTTAATATTGGTAATTTAGTTTTTTTCTTTCATTTTTTAAATCAAATTGACCAAAGGTTTATCAGTTTTATTGGGTTTTTTTCATAAAACCAACTCTTAGTTTTATTTATTAGTTCAATAGTTTTCTTATTTGCAATTTTATTAATCCCTCCTTTGGTTTTCAGTATTTCTAATTTGGTATTTACTTGAGGATTTTCAATTTGTTCTTTATTTTTAGCTTTATCAGCTGAATGCCTAATTCATTGATCTCCTCCTCTGTTTTATTCATGAAGGCATTCAAAGATATGAAACTTCCCCTAAGAACTGCTTTTGCAGTATCCCATAAGATTTGGTAGATTGTCTCATTATTATTATTCTCTTGAACGAAGTTGTTGATTGTTTCTATAATTTCTTGTTTAACCCATTCATTCTTTAGGATTAGATTGTTTACTTTCCAATCAATTTTTGGTTTATATTTCCATGGCCTTTAATTACATATAAGTTTAATTGCATTATGATCTGAGAAGGATATCTCTGCCTTTCTACACTGGATTATGAGGTTTTTATGCCCTAGCAGAAGGTCAGTTTTTGTATATGTGTCATGTATTGCTGAGAAAAAGCTATATTTCTTTCTATTCTCATTCACTTTTCTCCAGAGATCTATCATATCTGCCTTATCCAGAATTCCATTCACCTCCTTAATTTCTTTCTTGTTTATTTTGAGGTTAGGTTTATCAAGTTCAGAGAGGAGGAGGTTGAGTTTCCCCACCAGTATAGGTTTGCTGTCCATTTCTTCCTGTAAATCTCTTAAATTCTTCTCTAAGAATTTGGATGCTATATGATTTGGAGCATATATGTTTAATAGTTTACTTCATTGTCTATGGTGCCCTTTAGCAGGATATAGTTTCCTTCCGTATCTCTTTTGGTTAGATCTATTTCTGCTTTTGCTTTGTCTGAGATTAGGATTGCTACCCCTGCTTTTTTTACATCAGATGAAATACAATACATTCTGCTGCAACCTTTTACCTTTACCCTCTGTGTATTTCCCCATTTCAAATGTCTTTCTTGTAAACAACATATTGTTGGATTATGGCTTTTAATCCATTCTGCTATTTATCTTCGTTTTATGGGAGAGTTCATGCCATTCACATTCCCAGTTATGATTACTATCTGTGTCTTTCCCTCCATCTTCTTTCCCCCATTTGTGTCTTTAGTTCTCCCTTCTTCCTTCCCCTCCACAATAGAGTTTTAATTTTTGACCACCACCTCCTGCAGTCTTCCCTTTCTTCTTTCAGCCTCCCTCCTTTTTACTCCCCTTTTCCCTTACTACTTCTTCCCTCCCTTTTAGCCTCCCCTCCCTTTTCTTTCCCCTTACCCTCCTATTGCCTATAGAGCTAGTTAGATTTATATACTTAATTAAGTTTGTTGTTCCCTCCTTGAACAAAATCAGATGAGAGCAAATATCAAACAATGCTCATTCCCCTTCTCCTCTTTCCCTCTACTGTAATGTAAATTTTGTCTCTTCCTGTTATGCAATTTACCATTTTCTGCTTCTTCTTTTTTACATCTCCTGTTATAATCACTTTGCACCCTTAAATCACATTTTATCATCACATCATTTACTTTATATCTGCTCCCTCTATCTATGCATATCTCTTTTATATTTCATAATAAATATACAATTCTCAAGATTAAAAAGTATCATCTTCCCTCTAGGGATGTAAACAGTTTGCCCTTATTGAGTAACAAGCTCCCCCCCCCACCCCCATTTACCTTTTTATGCCTCTCTTGAAACCTGTGTTTGAAGATTGAATTTTCTATTGAATTCTGGCCTTTTCGATAGGAAGGTCTGGAAATCCTTTATTTCATTGAATTTCCATCCTCTTGCCTGAAACGTTATGCTGAGCTTTCTTGGATAGCTGATCTTTGGTTGTAGTCCCAGCTTCTTTGCCTTACAGAATATCGTATTCCAATTCCTTAAATCTTTAAATGTAAAAGTTGAAAAGTTCTATGTGATCCTGACTGTAGCTTCTCAATATTTGAATGGTTTCTTTCTGGCTTCCTATAGTATTTTCTCCTTCACTTGATAATTCTGGAATTTGGCAACAATATTCCTTGGTGCTTTTAGTTTGGGATACCTTTTGGGAAGTGAATGATGGATTCTTTTGATGACAATTTCGCCCTCTGGATCTAAGACTTCTGGGCAGTTTTCCTTGATGATTTCTTGGAAGATATTGTCCAGGCTCTTTTTTTAGTCATCATGAATTTCTGGCAGGCCAATAATTCTTAGATTTTCTCTCCTGGTTCTATTTTCCATGTCCAGTTATTTTTCCAATTAGATATTTAACATTTACTTCTATTTTTTCATTCTTTAAATTTTGTTTGTCTGATTCTTGATGTCTCATAGAGTCATTAGTTTCTACTTGCCCAATTCTAATTTTTATCAAATTGTTTTCTTCAGTTAACTTTTGCATATCCTTTTCCATCTGCCCAATTATTCCTTTGAAGGAGTTATTTTCTCCAGTTAGTTTTTATAGTTTCTTTTCCAATTGCCCAATTTTCCCAGTTATGGTTTGTACTTCCTTTCCCATTTGTCCAGTTTTCCCTTTTAAGGAACTGTTTTCTTCAGTGAATTCTTTTTTTCATACTTTAAAAATCATTGCCCAGTTTTTCTTCTATTTCTCTAATTTGACTTTTAAAATCCTTCTTCAGCTCTTTGAAGAGTGTACTTTGTGCTTGCTACCAGTTCATAGTCCCTTCTGAAGTTTCAGATGGGAGTACATCCTCAATGTTGACCTGTTTGGTATTCGTGTTTTGGTCCTTGTCCCCATGGAAAGATTCTATGGTCTTTTCTTTCCTTATTTGCTTCTTAGTCATGATGATAATAATTACCCTTTTCCTGCTTTTTAAAGTAGGTTCCTGCTTCCAGGACATCAGGGGCTCTGTCCCACAGTTCTTGTACCTTGAACTTGAGGCTTTGTGTGTTGTGGCATCTGGTTCTTTCAGCTAGAAGCTCAAGTGCTGCAGCTTACATGGTGCTGAGCTGGCTGGTATGAGAAAGCAGAGGCCAGGTGAAGGTTTTTTGTGTTTCCCCGGATTTACCCTGCAACTAGCTTTTTAAGTGTCGGGGAGGGGTGTTCTGGCCACAGGAGGTCTCCTCTGCTGAGTCAAAGCTTAGACTAGCTCAGTGGTCGTTGATTCCAGCTGCCCTAGTGTCTTCACGACTCCCCTGCGATGCTGAGGCATGCCTGGGGGTCCTGGTGTTGTTGGTTGCAGGCTCCACCCCCTGGGCCTCAGGATCTGCTCTGTGTTTGCTGAGGTGGTGCTATCTGGGATAGCTCTAATTCTGCACTGGTCCCTTATCCCCACAGCAAGAGGGACCCTCAGCAATTTTACTAATCTCACATCCAAAGGGACTGTTTGTCCCTTCTGTTGATCCCACTGTTCTGGGATTTTTCTGGGGAAATATTTTAATGTTCTTTCCAGGTCAAGGAGAGGGGGAGAGCATTTACCAATCACTCCTCCATTTTTGATCCTGGAAGTTCAAATGGTGATTTACAGATGTTTAATCTGGGGGCTGATAGTCTCAGGAGCAGCCGCTGCAGACACCTGGAGCTCCATGGCTCTCACTCTCTTGATTTCGCTGGACTCCCATCCTTAGCTAATATGCCCAAGATTCCACAGTGCAGCCACTGCCTCAGACCCCCCAGGGCTTCCTGCTCAGCCCTGCTGTGGCAGGGATGTGCTGGTACAGCCTGTTCACTGTGTGCTGTGTGCTCCTCCAGCCCCAGAGAACAGATCCTTCCCATCAACCTTCCAGTCTGTCCTGGGCTCTGAATCTTCCACAGTCTGTCTCCTATTGGATTCTGCCCCTCCAAAATCTGGTCAGATTCTATTTTTAGGGGTATCTGAAGGAGCTTGTCTAAGTGCTTAGGTGAGTAGTTGCTCTCACTCCACCATCTTGGCTCCACCCCCTGAGAGATCTATTTCAATATGAGGATTAAAGGAGGCTTCACCAATGAAATAGCAGTTAATGAAGAAAAATAATTCAAAATATGATAAGAAGAGTACCTTCAAGGCTTAAGAGCCAGAGACATGAATACAAAGATGGTAAAATTTAAGGACAAGATTAGGTTAAGATAGCAATATATATTGAAAAGAATGTAGACTTTAAGAAGACTGAGTACAGTAGTATGAAATACAAATAGAAAATTAGCTTGGAGTTAGATAGTGGAGGGCTTTAACTACTAGCTTAAGGTGTTTTTATTTTATCTTGTAAGCAATGGAGAGCCACTGAAGGGTTTTGAAAAGTAGAATGACATCATCAGAACTGTATATTAGGAAATTTATTTTGGCAGAAGTGTAAAGGGAAAAAGATTATCAAGTTGACTACAAGGTGGTGATTGTTACAGCCACAGTAATTCTTGAACATTTAGTAAGTTACAGGTGCATTTCCATAGACACTTGATATGGGGAGCCACAAATTTAAATCTCCATTGTGGGAGGACCTTTTGAATCAATGAGATTATAGATGCTTTGAAGTAGATAGAGGTTGTGATCTTTGTCAGTGGATGTATTGCCAACTAGGCGATTCAGTAGATAGAGCATTTAGCCTAGAATTAGTAATACTTGGGTTCAAATCACCTAGACATTTAATAGCTGTGTGTCCCTGGGCAAATTACTTCACCTTTCTCTGCCTCAGTTTTCTTAACTGTAAATTGGGGACAATATTAATAGCACCGACCCACCAGGGTTGTTGTAAGGATTAAATGAGGTAATATTTGTGAAATTCTTAGTTCAGTGTCTAGCATAGGGCAAGCTCTTAATAAATGGTTATTTTCCTCCATTTCCCAGTAGTTTGAAGGGTGAAGAATAGATTGGTGAGGGGAAATAATGTAATTAGGGAGACCAAACAGACAGGTATCACAGGAATTATGATGTGAGATAATCAAGTCTTGGACTAGGACATGGTACTGTGGAGGTAAAAGAATTGACAGGTGAGTAGAAACCAGGCAGAGAGGGTCATAAGAGACAGGAACAGATTAGGAAATATTGCAAAGTTATAAACCTGATGACTGGGAAGTTAACAATGCCATTGATACAAACAAAAAAGCCACAAGGAAGATCAATCAATCAACACTTTATTATTAAGCAGCTAGGTGGAATAGTAAATACAGCATAGGAACTGGAGGCAGGCATTTAAAACCACTGTGATCTTGGGTAATTCACTTAACTTCTCTGTATTTCAGTTTCCTCTAAAATGAAATAGGGTTAGTAAAAGTGCCTGACAGAGTTGTTAGGAGAGTAAAATAAATTAACATATATAAGTCACATTGTAAACCTTAAGGCTCCAAATAAATGCTAGTTATGATTATTTTGGTAATTATTCATCAATTTCTGACTATGTACCAGGCAATGACATAATTCAACTGGATGACGGACACATTGGCTCCCAGTAGTTCTAGATTAATCATGACAAAAAATAAATAATGAATGGTTCTAAATACAATGAATCTTTCAGAGTAAAAGGGGCACAAACAGAAAAGGAAGAACTAAGAACTAAAACTGACAATCCAAGGCAGACAACTCTCTTTTGAGAAATCATTTTTTAAAATGAAAACTGGCAGCTTCTCTGCCATGAAAGATATAATTATTGTAGTACTCTCTAACTTGAGAAACTAACATGACTTTTCTACCTTTTACTACCATAACTGATAGCACAAGACAAGGATAATTGACATTACTAATTAACATTTCAATGGATTCACAATATCATACTCTCCAGATTCACATTAATATCTGTAAGTTCTGTTTGCTTATAATGAAACAACATAATGTAACAAGAGAAAGAAAATCAAACAAGGGAAAAAATCCATTTCCCTGATTATTTATGATACCACTATAACTTCTCACAAATTTATTTTATACTTTTGACCAAAGGTAGAAATAATATGATTTTGCTAACTTTGATGTATACAAAATGCTTTCAACTTCATAAAAGATGTTAGTTTTCCTCCTATATGAAATGCAACTTACCCATCCAAAGATGGTTGGTTGCTTTTTAGTGAAAGATAAGATTGCACACAATATAATATTCATTTATATCAACTAAGCATTTATTTTTCCAACGACTAAACTTACTTTTTCATCAAACATTAAAAATGCATAGGGTACCAAGTGATTAGAATTCATGGAAAATGTCTAAAGATACATCATATTTGATATGAGCACATGACCAGTTAACCTCATGGCTAAAATATCAAATGAGAGTAAAGAAGATAGAAACTATCAGGAATTAAGTTACTGTGCTACTTTTGACCAGATAAAATTGAATTAATGGCCATTGTTGGAAACAGAAGGTACATAAACAATTTACTTGGATGAAATATTAATCTTTCTGTTTGAGGTTAGGTGGGAATAGACTCTCAGGACATAAAGAAACCTCTGAGGTTACCTTGTCCAATCCATACATAGTCATCAAATGTCCCTTGGTAAATCTTCAAGAATAAAGACCTCTTATGGTAGCCTATTCCATTTTAAACAGCTTTAGATAGCTAAAGAGTTTTTCCTGTCATGGAGATGATATACAACTGTCACCCACTGTAGGAACAGCAATTAGGAAATTTTGCCAAGGAGAAGCAGTCAAAACTTTCTTCAATAGGACAGTTAAAATATTCGAAGGAAATGATCATATCCATCATCACCAAAGTCTTCTCCATGCTAACTAGTCTCCATTCCTTTAATCAATACTTTTATGAAATGATTTCCATTTCGCTCATCAACCTGCATACCTTATCATGGAAGAAATTCAGTTTGTCAACGTCCTTCCTAAAATATGATGATGCCCAGAACTGGAAACAAAAGTTCAAATGTGAGCTAACCAGAACAGAAGACAGCTGAGCTATCACCTTCCTCATCCTAGACATATTTTGAATTTATTAGATCATATTAGTCATGCTGCCTGCCATCTTACATGGGTGACATACTGAGCTATCCTAAACCTGCTAGTACTTTTCAAATGACATCTAGCTAAATCTCTAAATGCTCACAAATTATCTCATTCAATTCTGCCACGAAGTCCAATGAAGTTCACAAACTTCAAAAAATCAACCCATTTCCCTTTTTTCTAAAAGGATCACATTTATCCATTTCTAGTCCTGCAACCACTTTCCCTTCTTCCTCTTCATTTTCCAAAGAGAACAAACAAGCTACATAATGATTTCATCCATAAGTTTTAAACAATGATTTTTTTTAGTGACCTATATTCCCTGAAAGCAGTCAGGGATTCCCATTCCATTGCCTCACCTATCTTATGTTTCAATTTTTTGTTAACTATTTTTCTTTTATCCTACTCAGTTCTGATAATTATTTTCTCCCAGAGAAAAACAGAGAAAAGATAAGTAAAATTTAGGTTTTGCATTCTTTAAATAGAATACTACACTGAACTCATTCACCCCAAGCAGTGATCCTAGCACTTCTTCATCCTTCCTCTTTCCCCTTCCATTGGCAAAGTAAAACCCATATTATTTATAGCCTCACTGTGAACTGAAATTTGTATACCCTGACACTTTTCTTGCCATATAATGCTTTTCTTACTCAATTATTTTCTTTCCTTCTAGGTTCTGACTTAATTATTGTTAGTCACTTCCATTTTTGTTAACTTTTTCATTATCGATTAGAATTAAGAAAAGTGCTCTTCATTGTTATTTCCACCTTTTGGAGAATGAAACTATCATTAAAAAAAAAATTACCTTAGAGACAAGAATTTTTCAGATGTCCAGTAGAGAAAGAGAGAGGGGTGGGAGGAAAGAGAGAGAAAAGAAGAAAAACACAGAAAGAGGGAAGAAGAAAGATGGAGAAGGGGAGAGAGGTAGAGAGAGCTCTTACATTCTAAATAAGATTACTGAAACATTAAAAAATCCCACAAGTACACCTAAGAAAAGCAGAAAAGTAAAACAGGCAGATCCAGGGTGATAGGATTACCCTTATGTTTACTGAGGCTCTGAAAGAAAAATGTGTTACACATCCACAAGGATTTGAGAACTAAACGAAGCGTGTTTTCAGAGGAATCCCTCGTCATAACCAGCTGTCTACACTTACAGTCTTCTTACATCTTACTCTATGATTCAGTGAAATTGACCTTCCTGTTTCTTATAAATGACAATCGTATCTCTTGAATGAGCACTTTCATTGACTCCATGCCCAGAGCTTTCTTCCTCCCTCTAGCCTTCCTTGGTCTTTGAAGTCTTAGCTCATGTTTCATCTTATATCCTTTCCCATTCTTTCTTAACTTTAGTGATTTCCCTCTGAGACTAAACCCTTTTGCCCTCTATGTATTTTATTTGTACACAGTTTCCATCTTACCTTCTCTTTTAGAGTATTATTCTTAAGAGAAGAAACCATTTGTTGCTGTTATTCTTTGTCTACCCTGTGCAGAAGCTTCCTAGTTTTGTGACCCTGGGCAAACCACTTTAATCACTAGAGGCCTCAGATTTCTCATCTGAAAAGTGGGGATAATAGCATCCTTATCATCATCATTTATTATGAGTAGGCAGTGTGATGGCACAGTGGATCAAATTTTGGACCCAGAATCAAAAAGACATGATTTCTTTCTTTTTTTTTTTGAAGACATTATTTCTTATCTGGCATTAGATACTTTCTAGCTGTGTGACCTTTGGTGGGTTGTCAAATATCTGCCTCAGTTTCCTCATCTGTGAAATGAGGTTAGTAATAGCACCTACCTCTCAAGGTTGTTGTGAAGACCAAATGAGCTAATATTTGTGAAATGTTTAGCATTATGACTGGCACACAGCAGGGACTTTGTAAATGCTACGGTCATCAGCAACAACAAAGGAACATACTGCGCTGGGTAGTTGCAAGGATCAAATGAGTTAACATATGTTAAAGAGGTATGTAAACCATAAAGGTTGTTAAAAATGTTAGACAGTACTACTACAACAACTGCTAGCACAAGTAGTAGTACTATTAATATCTTTACTAATTTTAGCTTAACGTAATGCCTGGCATATAGTAAGTATTTAGTAAATTTTAACTAATTGACTCATTGGCTACATATTTTTATTTGGGATCTAAAATTTGTGCAAAATAGCTTTATACTTATTTACTAAGAGTTGATATTAACACCATTGTTAAATTGGAACTTGATAAAAGTTACAACTTCGTATTACAGTTCATCATTTTGTAGTTACTTTTACCCTCAACTCATGCATATTTAGAATTCTATAATCATGAAACAATTTTACAGAATTGCCAATCTATCCATGCTTGGCTATTTTCAGTCCAGTTAGTGATTCTAGTATAATACAGGCAATCGATTATAATTGACACTGTTTAGTGGGTGGTTGTGTAATTTTTCTAATTTGGATGGGAGTAGTATGGAGAGAGGCACAATTATTATAACTCAATAAATAATGCTTAAGTGAACACTTGACTTAAAGCATATTTGCAGGAAACAAATTTGGGGTAGAAACAAGTGGCTGTAGAAAGATGAGGAAATCCTACAGGGAAAAAAAAAAAGTGGCAGGATAGCAATGAATAGAGGCATTAGTGTAATTTACTATTCTAGGAAATCTAGCAGCTGGTTTATCTAAAGCATTCCTCTCCCCCACTAGCAGGGAATCAAGGACAGGAAATCATTCAAAAAAGAAATTCTTACCTTCTTGTACTATATTTCCCTAAAATTATAGTGATAAAGAGTAATTTTCAGCAGACCATTTTTTCTCTTTCTTTGGCCCTCCTTTTAATATGATAATATAGTCTATTTAATTTCATAAAGGATACAATATAAAGATGTGACCATAAGTAGAAAAGAAAGGCCCATAGGAAATAAATCCAAACTTTTTTTTTTTTGGCCTGTTCCATGGATGCAAAATATTAAAAGAACAGAAGATGGTTCAAATTTTCCTTACTCATTTACTGCAGAATAAACATTTAGCCTAGAGATCCAAAATTAATATTTTCAAAAATACAGCGTATGCATATGTTGTATTTTTGAAGATATTAAATTTTGATCTGTGATCAGTGAAGAAACTTCCTTTACCAATGCAAATGAATTTGTTGTTCAGTTGTTATAGGCATGTCTGACAATCTATAACCTCACTGGGATTTTCTTAGCAAGATACTAGAGTGGTATGCCATTTCCTTCTCAAGTTCATTTCATAAATAAGGAAAATGAGGCAAATAGGATTAAATGAACTGAGCAGGGTCATACAGATAGTGTCTTCGGCCAGATTTGAACTCTCCAGGCCTGGCACTCTATCCGCTGAACCACCCACCTACCCATGCAGATGTTTACCTTCCCTCTAATTTGTAGTCTTAGAGAGTTGCTTGAGAGACTCTGACAGGTTAGCAGATTTGCCCAAGGTTACAGAGCATGTGTCAGGGACAACACAGGGCTGCATCATCACTCCCATGTCAGATACTCATCCACTAAGCCATGCTGCTTCTCTTAATATTTGTGATTTTTTCCAAAAACAAAAACAAAAACTTATTCAAATCACAAAATTATGGAATTAAAAAAAAAATTTAGAGACTCCAAGTCTCTAAGAGGTGGGATTAAAATGGCTTCAGAGTAGAATCAGATGGACCAGTTAATATTGAAAGCAAAACATTCTTTAATTTGGTACATTTAATTGAAGGGATAGAGATGACTAGGTGGTGCAATGGATAGAATTATAGGCTTGGGGTCGGGAAGACTCATCTTCCCAAGTTCAAAGCTGGCCTCAGACACTTACTAGTTATGTTATTGGGCAAGTCAACTAACTCTATTTCCTTCAGTTTCTTCATCTGTAAAATGAGCTGGAGAAGGTAATGACAAATCACTCCAGTATTTTTGTCACAAAGAGTTGGACATAACTGAAAATGAACAATAAAAAATGAAGAACTCAAAAGGAAGATATTTTCAAAGAAAGCAAGGTGTGTATACAGTGCTAGGAAGAATTTTTAAAAGAGGGAGAGAATTATTAGAAGAGGAAATGGAAGTGTTCTGGTCTGTGACCCTTCCTTCCAGTAAGATCACTAGTTTTAGAGCATTTCCTAAGAATAAAAATCTATTTATTCTATTTAAAGGTGTTAAGGGAAAGGGAGTCCTAAGAAAAGCTTTGTAGGATATAACTACAATCATAAATAGGAAATTCTTCCTTTAATTCAACTGAAAACTAACCCAAATTCTTAAGTTTATTTCATTTTTTCTTTTTTTGTGATATTACCATAAGACTCAGATACAAAAAAGTCACTGAACTTTTTTTCCCACTACTCATAATTTCAGATTCAATAATATTAGCCATATTAATATTTTCCCTAATTTGAGTGGTGTTAAGCCAACTGAATGGTCCAGAGTCTGTTCATTTCGTTGACTTTGATTAGAATCTGATAATTCCATGATGGTGCGAATACATACACACACACACACACACACACACACACACATACAAGTATGTATGGTACCATGATATAGTCAATAAGAAACTGCCTTTTAAATTAGAAAGATCTGGGTTCAAATGCTGTCACAGATATATGTTGGTCTTGGGACTATGAGTAAGTCACTAAACATTTTGTGCCTGGGACAAATTCTGAAAACTCCATTACATGGCAATTATCATATCTCTATCATTTATAGGAAACTTTATCAGCAGGGGAACCCTTTAACAACAATAAAATGGATGATCTAGTCTAAAAAAACTGACCCACATGCCCTTGGAATATGCATATTCAAAATTTAGGAAAAAATTAAATTTTACATGGAGTATAAGAACATTTTCACTCTAATGACTCATTTTGTCTTTATGCTTGTCTGCTTAAGGTCACCTGTCTGTGACCTGAAATAAAACAATGTCACTATTTTCTTTGACAAGATATTCTGCTTATTATCTTGTTAAGGTTTTTGAAAGATTTCATTTGATCACTTGATTTTAAATTCCATAATAATATTTAATTCACTTTAGCAATGAATAATGTAATGATGACAATAGAGGGCAAAGGAAAAGCCTTATTACAAGTGAACCATTTTCATCTATATCTAGTCACTGACATTTTAGTTCTATTAATTCCTCCTTCAACAGTATTGCTGAGTCAGCCTATTACATAGTACAATCTTTTACAGGACAGCACAACTGCTCAGTAGTGATAAAAGGAGGTAAAGGGGTAAAGAGATGGGAGAGAAGGAAAGATGTGTGTATAGGAGAAGGTATGGTAATAAAGAGAATGAATGACTACAGATTTAATTATTCTTGTGCTTTTAAAATTTAAATTATTATGGATGCCTTTAAGCAACATTACAATTCTATATGAAATAATGTCCTACTTCGTGATTTCACTACCATCCCACCTTCAATTTGGCAGGTCTGTCTATCATTGACAGGGTCTAGCCTTCTGGATATAACAAACTATAATCCTTGCCTGTTTCTGTCCTGAAAAGAGAGTAGATCTGTGTAACCTGGGTCAGAAAGGGCCATGGATTTATATTCCAAAATAACTCAGACATTTGGTAGTACAGAATCTCAGACATTGAAAATACCTGGGCTTCAGGATTACAGCTGAATTTCCTGAGTTATGACAGATCAGTCAGTGAACAAGCATTTAATAACCATCTACTGTGTGCCAGATAGCGTGCTAAGCACTGGGGATATGAAGAAAGGCAAACAAAATAAAATCCCAAATCATGAACTAAGGACTTTTCAATCCATCAATAAGCATTTACTAAGTACCTAATGTATGCTAGGCACTAAGTACAGAAAGAAAATAGTGCAGCAATCTGAGCAGCAAGCAGCTTATAGTTCAGGTGGGAAGTCAACACAATTCAGTTGCCAAGCTCGGAAGGCTTTAAGCAAAATCTCATTGATCAACGGCATTTTGAACAGAAGTACATAATTAATGTGTGGTAGTTTATTACTGGTGAGGAAACAAAGTAATGAATCTTTTAGGCATAGCAACTGTTCAACACAATCTGTGTGTGTTTGTCCTTCATTGCCGAAGAAGACCATGCCATCAGAGAAATGATGACATGACTTGCCCTTGACTTTGTTTTGAGCGAGAGAGGACTGTGCAGGTCACCAGCCTCACGTCTCCTCCAGAGCCACCTGAATCCAGTGACCAGATATTAATCAAGATGACTGGGGATGACCCAGGATGAGGCAACTGGGGTTAAGTGACTTGTCTAAGGTCACACAGCTAGTGAGAGTCAAGTGTCTGAGGTGAGATTTGAACTCAGGTCCTCCTGACCCCTGCTCTGGCACTCTATCCACTGCACAAAGGGGTACCAACATGAACAAGATAATGGATTCCTGAAATGGCCCTTCTACTTTCTACTGTCTCTCATAAGTCTATCTAAGTTCATGATAGCTGTTTTCATGACACTATCTATCTGTCTCATTTTCTGTCATCCCCTTTTCCTTTTCCTTTCAATATTTCCCAACATCAGGGTCTTTTTCAATGAGTCCTGTCTTCTCATTATGTGGTCAAAGTATTTAAGCTCTAGTTTCAGTATTTGATTACATTTTAATTAATTTAATTTCTTATTTTAATTAATTTATTAATTTAATTTATATAATTACTATTACATAATGTATAAGTATATAATAGATATTTTATTTATATTTATTAATTTTATTTATATTTAACTTAATTATAATTAAATATAATTTAAATTAATTTATAGGAATTCATTTATATAAAATTTATCAGTATAAGTAATCTATCTTGTGGATTTCCTTATATTCATAAGGGTTTCACCTATAATTAACACCACAAAAGCAGATTTAAAACTACTCTGCAACTGAGAGAATTTGCCAATACAAGTAGATCTTACCCAATTTGTCAAGAATCACAGCACTAGTATCTACTGGCTCCTTTTAATTCATTTAGTTGCATTCAGTTCTTTGTGAGTGCATGAATGAGAACATGCCAGGCCCTTCTATCTTCCATTACCTTCTGAAGTGTGTCCAGGCTCATGTTCATTATTTCCAAGACAGTATCTCCTCTTCTACCTTCCCCTTCTCCTTTTGCCTTCCATCTTTCCCAACATTAGAGTCTTTTCCAATGCATTCCATCTTCTCATTATGTGGCCAAAGTATGTAAGCTTCAGTTTTAGTATGCATCCTTCCAATGAATGGTCTGAATTAATTTCTTTAAGCCTTGACTGGCTGGCTCTCCTTGCTGTCCAAGGGACTTTCAAAGTCTTTTCCAGCACCACAATTCAAAAGTGTCCATTCTGTGGCACTCAGCTTTCCTTATATTCCAGCTCTTACAGGCACACTTTACTACTGGAAAAACCGTACCTTTGATTACACAGACCTTTCTTGGAAAGGTGATGTCTTTGCATTTTAGTATGCTGTCCAGATTTGCCACAGATCTCCTTACCAGGAGCAAGTGTCTGTCATTTCAGGGTTGCAGTCGGTCTGCAGTGACCTTTGAGCCCAAGAGTACAAAATCTGACACTGCTTCCATTTCTTCCTCTTCTATTTGTCAGGAAGTGACAAATCACTGCCATGATTTTAGTTTTTTTAGTGTTAAACTTCAAGTCAGCTTTACACTATCATCTTTCATCCTTATAAAGAGACTTCTTAATTCTTCCTCACTTTCTGACATCAGAGCAGTACCATATGCATTTCTCCTGGCAACCTTAATTGCCACTTTTGATTCATCCGGCCTGGCATTTTGCATGATGTACTCTGCATATAAGTTAAATAAATAAAGTGACAATATGCTGCCTTGTCTTTCCTCTTTCCCAATCTTAAACCAATCAGTTGTCCTATGTTCACTTGTTTCTTGACTCACATACAAGTTCCTCAGGAGAGAAGTAAGATGATCTGGTACTCCCATATCATTGAGGACTTGCCACATTTTGCTGTGATCCACACAAGCCAAAACCTTTAGTGTAGTCAGTGAAGCAGAAGTAGATTTTTTTTTTCCTGGAACTTCCTAAGAGGAAGAGATTAAGTGCGGTTCTGCTTGGATCTAAAGGGGTATATATGTGTGTGTATGCGTGTGTGTGTGTGTGTGTGTGTGTGTGTGCGTGTGTGTGTCCATTGAATACAATTCTTCCTAAGTTCAAGCCTGTCTCGTTATACGGAATTCTCCACATAACTCATTCTTTTTATGTCTAAGAACCTTTCATTTCATTATTGCATCATTCTTAAATCTATTTATTAAAAAAGGATCCATGATTTATGCTGTTTATATGATTAGAACTCAGAAATTCATTTCATGCCATTTTAATGGAAAATGCTATCACATGTTTGATATTCTATAAATCAATCCATAGTTATAAACACTGTTTACTTAGAACCTCTTCCTATGTCTCACTGTGATATGGGGCCTTAGATTCTTAAAGGCTAAGCAAAGCACAAGCTCTTGTAGGTCCAACCAAGTTAGAAAGGCTTCATGAAGAGACTATATATGTTAAATGTGGAGATGTCAGAAAACTTATGCTGATTTTTTTTGGGGGTGGGAGGCTTGAACTACTCATGAAATTCTCTACTTAAGTACACAGTGGTTATGAATTGCATTTAAGATGGAATTTGATTTAAAGATTTTCACAATCTGGCTTCAACCTTTCTTCTCATATTTATTTCATATTACTCATGTATCATATTTCATATTCATCTTCTTCTATATTAGTAAGGCTTTTCTCTTTCAATTTTAGTTTTTGAAATCATTTCATTCAAGGTTCTCATCAAATGCTAACTCATATAGCAGACCTTTTCGGATATCCTCATTTACTAACACTATCCCTCAAAAATAATTTTGTATTTTCTGTGTGTGTATGTGTATGTGTGTGTGGTGTATGGTATGTGTGTGTGTGTGTGTTTGTATGTTACCTTATTTGTATATAACAGAATATATAAAGTACTTCCTCTTTGGGAGACCAAAAGAAGGCTTGAGGCCTGATATATGAAACACTGAGTTGGTAAGTTATTGAAAATAAAAATTGACAGTATCAGAAGTTCAAGAAGTCAGGAAATAGAGGTGAGATTTTTATCTCTGACTTTTCCCTAATGAAGGAATTTTTGACCCCCAAATCCTCTGATTCAGACTGCTACTCTGCCTTTCCATTCCTTTATATGGCTGAAATCAGAGAAATAGAAACTGAGAACTCTCTGTTAGACAAATGCCTATTAGCTGCTAGAGAGAATAGGCATTATTATGGAGGTGCTATACAATGAAGTCAGTCCCAACAGATCCCGCAAAGCCACAATGTCTAATAGATGAAAGAAAGTGGTGCGATGCTAAAATAAGTCACCAAGCAAAACCTGAGACTGGGCTTCCAGCTGTTGTGAAACTTTTATCTCTAATGAAATATGGTCAGGAAACAATTTCCCTCCTAATGCTCATTCCTCCTTGCTGTCTTTGTTTGCAAAACTAGTATTACATTCCTTCCTTTCTTCTTTCCCATGATTTAATGTCTGGGAGGACATCTGAGGAGAAATTAGGTTTATCAATTTCTTTAAAATTGCAGTCCATATGAACTCCGGAAGTCTCATCCCAAGTCTTACTGCTTTGATAAATGGAGTACCAAGAGTTTGGCTAGCTATACCACCCTCTGAGGGTTCTAGGGGTAGCCCTGAGGAGTTGGGCATATCTTTTTAATGTCAAAAACTTGATTTTCCACTGGTATGTTTCCTTAAAAGATTATCAGTTGCAAATCAGTTTAGTAAGCCACTCTCAAGCAGCTTTTAGAAAGTGTTATTTAATAAGGTGTGTTTGTCCTTTGTTGCCAAAGAAGACCATGCCATCAGAGAGAAATGTTGACATGACTTACACTTGACTTTGTTTTGAATGAGGGAGGGCTGTGCAGGTCACCAGCCTCACTTCTCCAGAGCCATCTGAATCCTGGAGATGATCCAGGATGAGGCAGTTGGGGTTAAGTGACTTGCCCAAGGTCACAGATCTAGTGAGTGTCAAGTGTCTGAGGTGACATGTGAACTCAGGTCCTCCTCACTCCTGCACTGGTCCTCTATCCACTGCACCACCTAGCTGTCCCTATTTAATAAGGTAGAACAATTAGAACAGTTGATATAAAACAACACTTTCCCCACAAAATCTGTGACATACTCTCCCACAAGTACGTAGAGTCTAAAGGAAAATGGGATCAAACTTAGAGAGCACACGTAGAAAAGAGGTAACTCACAACTCTCAGCTGCTGGAAATACTTTCCTGCCACTGTTTGGATACTTAAGAAATTCCTGTTAAGAATGGTTAATCTACGAACATTCTATCCTTGATTATCACAGACACTTTCGTGAGCACTTTGGGAGGTGTTGTTTGAGACACCAATGGTAAATAAATAAGTCCGAGTTCCTCCTTGATCGTTAAACCTGAAGAACCTCTTATAGTAAGAATGGGATAGGGAAGAGATCTGGCCAAGGCTGAAGCTCAGGATCTTCTCCCTAGTGTCCCCTGAGGAATGTGCTCAAAATCAGTTCCTCCTATATCTTCTCACTTGATGTTTTATACAAAAGATAGGGAGTATAAAACAAGCCTGTAGCCAATTGATACAGACTTCTTCTCTAACATCATTTCATTTCATCACTTCCATTTTTTGGCATTTATTTCAAGGCCTATAACTGAAATTCTTTGATTGAAACATATTTTCACCTAGTTAATGAATCCAGCTAAATGAAGTAGGGTGGATGACTAAAAACTGGATTTCTTGTTTCACACAAAATATAGAGAAGGTAATTTGATTGAATTAAATCTATGAGAGGAAAGGCCTGGGATATTCCAAAAGGAAAATTCATAGGAAAAGCACTATTTTCCAAGAAGCAAATAGGTTATTTCCTAATAGGTCCCTTCTGAAAAATTATTTTTCCCAAGACAGAAAAAATGTAGAAAATGTACATTGTTAATATAAATGCTTTATTTTGGTTAGTTGACATTTAGGGGATGAGGACAGAACTACTATAATAGTTGCTATTTGAAAGGCGCATATGACTTGACTTTTTTGCTATATGTTTAGGGAATATGTGGTTGTTAGGAGAATGGAATACAAAAAAGAATATTTTTATTCTTTCATTTTTAAAATACCTTTTATTTATTTATTGGTTCTACACAGCCTAAATTTCTCCTAGTATGCATACCTCTACTCCCTCTCAGAAAATCATACAAAAAAGAGTATTTTGAACAAAAGAAAAAAGAAGAAAAAAATAAGCAGAGGTACATCAAAAAAATCTAAAATTATATACATTCTTCATGCCCACTTCCCATCTCTGCACTAGAGCTATTTTGGGGGCATGCCTGCTCTTTGCAGTTCTGCAACATTAAGTCTCAGTTGCTTTGTGCTTGTTCTTTCCATTTAAGATGACACAGATATGGTGCATATTGTTGTTGTTCTGGGCTCTGTTTATTTTATCCTTTTTAAATTCATCTAAATATTTCTATGCTTCTCTACAGTTATCACATTCATTGTTTCTTATGCCACAGTAATGTTCCATGGCATTCATGCACCACAATTTATTTAACGTTACTCTAACTGATATATATCCGATTTCATTCCAGATTTTGTTGGTGTTGTTGCCAAAGTACTGTTATAAATATTTTAATGAATAGAGGGACTTTCTCTTTATTATCTCTGATTGACCTGGGGAATAGGCCCAGCAATAAAATCTCTGAATCAAAGAGTATGGATATGCTATCACTTTATTTGCATAATTTCAAATTGCTTTCCACAATTGCATCAACAATGCAGTTGTGTGGCTGTCTGTCTTCAACTCTTCCAACACTGGCCACTGTGATTTTTATTTTTTGCCAGTTTGTTGAATTTGAAGTAAAAACTCAAGGTTCCTTTGATTTTCCTTTCTTATTATAAGTGATTTGGAGCATTGCTTCATATACTTCTTAGTGGTTTATAATTTATCTTTTAGGAGCTGTTTGTTTATATTCTTCAAGAGTCATGAATTCATATGTAACTCAGCTTTTTCTGTCCTTATTTATGTTCATGTTATTGGTGTCTCAAGTTCAGAACAACAGCAAAAAATAAAATAAAGCAAGGCTAATTAAGGTATGAGAAAAGTAACCAAAAAAGATAGTATGGAAATATTTAACCACATTAACTACATTGCTTAGGGATTAAGTATACGTGTTAGAGGTCTTGATATTCTCCTTTTTGAAAATGTTTGTACAAAATTCACTCTCTGACCACATTTCCATCACATTTTGATGAAAAGGGCTAACCCTAGATGTAAAGAAAATGTTACATACTGTCCTTCACCTTGGCAGTATTGCCACATTTAGAAGAAACCTGTCCACTAGTGATATGGTTTCATTCCCCCAACACTCTACATTCCAGAATCTTCTACTTCACTTTCCTTTCTTCAACCTAGAACACAACCTGTGTCCCCATGCTTTTGCATTCTGATTTCACCTCCACTACTTTGATTCTAGAGTTTCCTTCAAGCTTTATTTCAGTGTTACTTCCTACAGGAGACCCTTTTTTCAATCCCTCAGTTAATTCTTATGGTCTTCCACCTCAAATCAGCCTGCATTTATTTTTATAAATGTTTCATTGCCTAATAGAATGTAAGGTCCTTGCAGTGAGGACATTTTTGTTTGGTCTCTGGAACTCCAGAGCCTTGCATATTATAAGTGCTCAACAAATATTCATTGAATGAATGACTTTCATTGAGTTCTTCCCTAATGAACAAGTTTCCATTGTTCTTATAAAGAAAGGTCAAATAAAAGCATACTAGGAATGACACATACTCATTACTCTGTCTGAACGAAGATTTTACAACATGAGTTAAAGATCAAGAGAGTTACTGCTCTATGACCATAACTTTCTAAAGTAATATGGCTCCTTAACTGTTCCAATACCTTTGCCCAGGTCTGAACTTCTATGGACCTGTAGGAATTGCAAAGTGCTGTCCCACTTAAAAAAATTGGAAAGGTTGTTAGAGAGAATAATGTAAACACACTTCAAAACATACGAGGTGTTATTTAGATTAAGACTAGCATTTCTATTAAATAGCAGGATCTGATAGGACTTCATGTCACTTCCAGGCTATCTCCCTCCACATTCTTCCTGTAGTCAGTCCATCATCTGCATCTGCCCCATTGCCCGCCTACTTTGGACACTATACCTGGGATGCCAGATATCGATGGATGAGCATTCCCTTTACCTTGCCTAGAACAAGGTCTCTATATCTCTTCCAGGTCATCTCCACAGCATGCTACTTACACACTGGTCGTCTTCCTTTCTCCTGACACCATAACTGTACCCTCTCCATTACCTTTCCAGCTCCCTGTTTTGTGTTCCTTCTCCTTTTAGAATGTAAATTCCCTGAGTTAAGATGGTGTCTTCCTTGTTAATATTTCCATCTTCAGTGCTTAGCATAATGCATGATATACATTAGGCAAATAATAAATGTACAGATGCTTGGATGATCTCTCCCTTCTTCACTCCAAAACAGAGATTCTGAGCCTGGCATCTGTCAACCCTTAAATATATATATGTACATATATACATATACATATGTATATATGTACATATATATGTGTATGTATGTATATATATGCACACACATATATACATATGTGTGTGTATATATGTATGTGTGTATGTATAAGATTACAAAGGTAAACAATTATTTTGAAATATATACATACATACATACATACATACATATATATATCTGATAACTGTATTTCAAAATAATTGCTTTCCTTTGTAATCTTATGTATTTTTATGTATCTTTTTTATGCATTTCAAAATATTCTGAGAAGGCATCCATGAGCCTCATTAGACTGAGAAAATATATGGCACTAAAACAGGCTAAAAACCCCTAATTTAAAATATGGATATATTTGATCACAATTAATGTTACAGTATTTTCATGATTTAAAATTTGATTGTTGTATCAAAACAGTGAATGTTATCCTTTGAAGTGCAAGAAAAAAATTTCTTTCAGTAAAAGAAATCAAAATGCAAAGCCTTCCATTTGTGTTTTCAGTGAAGAGATGTCTATACTAAATTCAAAGCAGGTTGCAAGTGTTTATTTGAATTTTAATGCCTTTTAAATATCTAAATTTGAATAAATGACTTACCATACCCTTTCCCACACACTCAAGAATTCAGCCTTCTTGTTTTTCAGAGAGACTTCAAAGTCATTATTATGTTGTAAAAACATTATAAACTCTCTGATATTTTCCTTTCTCAAAAATTCAGCATCTTAGGATTTGTTAACACCAATATTTCTTATTTTGTTTAAATAAATAGTAGTAACAACTCAATATGTGTATATTTGTATGTATCTATGTATTTAATGAATGATTGAATCTGATAATTTATCCATCCTGATAGGGCATGTAAGAGAGGAAAACAATAGTTCAAATTCTGTAATTTTATTCAGTGCTTACTATTTGTCTATGACTTTGCTATAAACTATAGGAGAGGAAAAATAATTATGCAATGTTCTCTAAAGGAACTTATAGCCCACCACTTATGGGAAAGGAAAAAAATATAAGAAAATATTTTAAAATAGATATATAGTAAGATTTTGTTGATAATATATCTAATTATCAAAATGCGATGTCTTTTCAAAGTCTTTATCTCACTTGTATTTGCTGTTAATTTGGTAGCTCATACTGATTCAATACCATTTTTACTAATAGAAAATAAAAAATGACAAAAATAGAACTTCTTAAGTATAGTTTTTAAGGGGTAGTATTTTTTTCTCATTGGAGTGAATAATATTTCTTGCTCCATAAAGATGACAAATATGAGTTATTTCTTAATTTCAAAGAAAACTAGCAGTAACAGAATCAACTCACTCATTTCCCATTTCTTAATATGCTAAAAATCATAAACATGTCAATTTTGTGCTTTTCAAAACTAGAATTATCTATCCCACACTCATATAGGAATGCAAGTACTTTTACTGAAGAGAATTTTAGGCAGTCTGGGTCATCACTAGTTTAAAAAGAAGGCTAGTGGAATATAAAGAGGGCTAAATCTGGAATGAGGCAAGATCTGGGTTTATATCTGGTCTCTGACCTTTGCTAGCTGTGTGACCACAGGAATGTAAGAAGCTTAACCCCTCTGATTCCCAAATTTTCTGAACTGTATTTTAGGAATCTTAATACTTGCAGGACTCATACGGACCAATTATAAAGATCAAATAAGTAGATAATAAATACTTAGCACATGTTAAAATGCATCTTATATGACCTAGATATAAAGAGAGATCTTACAAGAAAATTTGAAGAACACATAACACAATACTTAGGAAACTTATGGATGGATGAACAATTTATGAAGAAACAAGAGATAGGAAACAAAGTTACATCTAAAATGGATCATTTTGAATATATCAAATTAAAAAGATTTCATACAAATAAAACAAATATAGGTAAGATTATAAGGAAAGCAAAAAATTGGGAAAATGTATATCTAAAATACGTATATCTAAATGTATATCTTAAAATGTTTATCTAAAATATACAAGGAACTTTGTCAAACTTATAAGAATGTGTGTCATCCCCCAATTGATAAATGGTCAAAGGATTTGAACTGCCAATTTTTCAAAGAAGAATCCAAACAATTTACAATCCTATGAAAAAGTTCTATATCATTATTGCTTTGAGGTATCATTTAAACCCACCAGACTGGATAAAAGATAGAAGGGGAAAGTGACAAATTATGGAGGGGAAGTGGATAAACTGGGACACTAATTCATTGTTGATGGAATTGTGAAATGATCTAGTCATTTTGAAGAATAATCTGGAATCATGCCCAACATATTATTAGCTACTCATACCCTTTGAACCAGCAATACCACCACCTGGTGTATTTTCAAAGATGATTAAAGAAAAAGAACCAATATGCCCTAAAAAGTTTATAGCAGCTCTACTTGTTTTGACAATGAACTGGAAATTGAAGGGATGCCCATCAATTGGGGAATGATGGAAAAAATTGTGGCATATGATTGTGATGGGATACTAATGTGCTGTAAGAAATAATAAGCTCAATGACTTTAGAAAACCATGAAAGACTTGCATGAAATAATGAAGAGTGAAATCAGCAGAACCAAGAGATAATTATATACTGTAGCAGTAATAATGTTTTAAAAAAAGACTTTGAGGGAATAAATTATTTTGACTATAAAAAATACCCAAATTAACTATAAAGGACATATGAAAAAAGATACTACATGCAGCCAGAGAAAGAACTGATAAATAAAAATATGTACAGAATAATTTTATAACTCTCTGTATACACACACACATATGCATACACAAATACATACACACACACACACATAGCTTTCTCTAGGACAGGGTTGGGGAAGGAAGGAAAAAAATAAATTTATATGATAATGTTGTTTGCTTAAAAGGAATGCAAGTTGCACATAGAAGGTTTATAATTTCATATGAAATAATCTTTTTTAATATACTATTTTATAGGAATACTTGTTTTATTCCATAAATTAAAAATAAAATTTTTAAAAGTAAATCTTATAAATTTCAGTTATTACTACTATATTGGCTTATGTTGTTATCTCACATTTACACCTGTGAAGATTCTATCCATTCTTCAGAATCCATTTTAAATTCCATCTCCTATATGAAGCTTTCCCTGATCCCTTTTCCTCTCACTCTTCTAAAAACTCAGAGATCTTTGCTTGTGTCACCTTGTGATATTTATATTCTGCCTTGAAATGTAATTAGCAACGTACTTGTCATTTTCATTACTGGATTATATGCTCCTTGATGGCAAGATCTATGTCTGTTTATTTTTTGTTAGCCTGTCAGGCCTAGAAGACACTTAATACATATATGCCTAAAAAGTGGAATATTTTATTTTCATATCTAATTCACATTTAAATAGCTTCTCACTAAATAACAATAAACAAAAATCTCCGACAATACTATTATATTCTTAAAGGTGTCACCATTTTTAAAATGTGATATTTTTTTAAAAAAATAATCTACTTCAAGAGAAACGCCATATTTTACTACTCAATATCTCCACCTACTGGACCAAATTCAAGTCAATAGGGAAACCACTTTGTCTACAATTTCCACATCACTTCAAAGGTCCTGCTTTTTTTTTTTTTTTTAATCATAAGACTAAGCAGATCTTCTTGCTTGACATAGCCCATTTATGATTCATTTCAAAAACTATTCTTTGTTCCTAAAGCATACCCCTCCAAAATCTTCCACATGACTTTCTTGAGTAGAGTTGCAAGTTGGACCTTTATAAAAACTAAAATATCATCCTGCCACTCTTTATTTTCTTCCAAATGTCTTTATATTCAGTTAAATAGTCTTTCATCTACAGCAATAAGTAAGGGCTGAATCATTTGACAAATATAGGCTACCCAAAATGAATTTTGATTTTATGATATCTTGCATTTGGTAAAAAAAAAAAAGCAAGTAAACATGCCTTCTGTTTAATAGTATTGTTTTCAATCTTTTGTGCATATTAAAATGGAAATATAAAGAAATAAAATTTAAAATTCAAAAGATCAAAAAAATTAGTCACTCTTCTAAGCAGTCTATAAGAAATGAAGAGAATGAGGTAACTTCACAAAAAATATAATAATGATATAAATAAAAGCTAGAATTTATATAGCACTTTAAAGTTTGCAAAGTGAATTACAAATATTTTATCCTCACAACAGCTCTGAGAGGTAGAGCTATTTTTACCCCTATTATGAGAAACTTGAGGTAGACAAAGTTAAATGAATCACCCAGGTTCACATAGGTACTATCTGAGGCTGGATTCAAACTCAAGAATTTCTGCCTCCATTTCCAGCAGTTCTTTATCCACTAAGATAATGACATGGTTTCATCCTTGTAGATATGAGGCAAAAATCTTCAGTCAATTGAACTGTGGTTGAAAATAATGCATTTGAAAAAAAAAATTAAATGTGCAGTTGTAGAAACTATATACATACATATGTGTATATACACATATGTGTTTATAATAATAATAAAAGTTACCATTTTGATAGTAGTACCCAATCCTTAGAAGCACAAGTCTTAAAATGGACCAGCTGCTCCTTTTCCAGTCATGACTACCAGAGGTAAGAATTAACACCATGTTTATTAAAAATAATAAAAAAATACATCTAAATAATGATCTACAGTTTTGTGTCATTTCTACTTTCACAACTCACATGTCATTCCTTTTACTAAACTGATAAATCTCAACTTCCAGATATTTTGTACCTTATACTTCACAAACCCTATGACCCGACTCCAGTAGCCTACTTACAGATAGTTGAATAAGCCACCATATCTCCTGTCTTCAGGCCTTTTCACTGGATATCCCCATGCTCCTCCCCCTCACCTCCACCTCTTTCTTTGATGACTACCTTCAAAAATTAACTCAAGCCCCACTTTATTCAGAATGCCTTTTTTAGTTCTCCAACATAGTGATACCTTTCCATATCTGATTAGTGTACATCTACTCACAGAATATCCTGTATGTTCTGAAGTGTTTTCTAAAAATATATTGTCTCCCCCATTAGAACCCTTGTTCCATGAGAAGTGATTATTTTTGCCTTTCTTTGTATCCCCAGTGCTTAAAGCATATAGTGAATATTTAATAAATGCTTAATAAATGACCAATGATAACATGTTTTATATAGGTCATATGCTCAGAAAAACCCTTTGAGATTGGTACTTTAAGGATTATTAACCTCATTTTATAGATGAGAAAACTGATAACTTAAAGGAGTCAAGATACTTCCCCAAAGACACACATCTTTTTAACAAATAGCAGAGCTGAGACTCTAACCCCCTAACAGTGAATCTAATGATCTCGTCACTATGTTGTCTCTCCCATCTGCGCATTGGCAAGTATCTGTATGAACCTACTATAAGAAAAAAAAATATCAACAAGCCAGAAAATGGCACCAGAAAACCTATCCCCAGAGGACCATAACAATTTTATTTCTCCTCTCGTGTACATTCTACTCTAGAAGAAGTTAAGTGAAATCCAAGGTAAATGAGCAGAGCACATACTAGTTGCCCTCAGTGAATTCAAGTCACCTGTTTAGATGATCCAAAACTATAAGAATTAATAATGTTTGGATAAGTGATAGCTCTTGGGAATCTAAGAAATTATTCAGAGTGGAACAAATGTTACTGGACACGAACAAATTTAGCAAATTTACATAAATGGGAAAATGTGGATATTTCAAATGAAGGGCTATTAAACTTAGTAAGTCCATAAGTAATATTTATTACAAACTTATTATAGGCTAAGCACTCAGGATGCATAGAAAGGCAAAAACATGGTCCCAGTCCTACTATAGGAGATTATGCAAAAAACCCACATACGTAAAATATGCATTGAGCATAAATGGAAGGAAATCTCAGAGGGCAGGCACTTGCAGGCATAGAATGGTGGTGGGGTGACAAGACAAATGAAGGGAAAGGAAATGAATCCTGCAGAAGGTGATCTGAGTCTTGACAGAAGCCAGAGAAGCTGAGAAGCAGCACTGAAGAGGAAGAACATTCAAAGAAGGAAGATTAGCCAGTACAAGGATAGACAGAGTCTCCTGCGTAAGGAATGATAAGCAGACCACTATAAGTAGACTATATGGTATATAGAGGAGAATAAATTGCAAGAAAACTGGAAAGTGGCAAGACAAGAAAGGGCTTTAAATGTTGAAAAGTAGTATTTGCATTTAATCTTAAACACAGTATGGAATCATTGGGTATTACTGAGTAGGGAATAACATGGTTTGATCTGTTCTTTACAAAAATTACTTTAGTTATTGATCATTTGGATTTGAGAGAAGACAGACAAAGATGTCAGATAAGGGACTATGTGACTAGTATAATTGAGGGCTGAGGGTGTGTGAAATGAGAAGAGACAATGATGAGAAATATTGTAAGGGTAAAAATGCTAAGACTTGGTGATGCATTGAGTATATCAGGTGATGTACAGTGAGGAGTTGAAGATGACACTGAGTTTGTGGAACTAGGTGTTCTAAATGATGATGGAGAACTAAATAGTAACAATGAAGTTGAGGTAAAAGAGGACTACTTGGGAACAGAGAAAGATAATTAGTTTTTCATCGGACATGTTGAGGTTGAAAAGTCTACAGAACCAATTCAATATGTTCAAGATACAATTGATGATGCAGGACTTATTCTCAAGGGTTACATTAAGGCTGGCAATCCTCGCCCTCCCCCCCAAGGGATTATACAAATACATTGCTTTGAAAATGGTTAAATGACTAGTTGAAAAAAAAATGAAGGGACATTTTTAGTACAATTATATGCTTTGGGAAATAGTATGTTCCAGCTTTTTGAGGACTTCAAGAAGATACTGGACAACCACTTGTGAGATACATAAATATGGGTTGGACTAGGTGACCACTGAAGATTCTTTCAACTGTTAAAATTGGTGATTCTGTGATTTGCAGTAGACAGAAATTCATCTTAGACTGAAAAAGACCAGCAGCTGGTGAGCTCACCTTTGTCTGCTCACTTTCAGAGATAAGGAAGCTGAGGTTTACTTAGGTTAAGTCCTTTCTAACAGGTCACACAAGTCATGAATATCAGTAACAAGCTGTGAACCCAGGTCTTCATATGATAGAGACAGTACTCTTTTCATGGTATGATTCTGTCACAATGAGCTAAAGCAAAACTGAACAATTAAAACAGTAAAATGCAATGAATGAAAGTGACTAAGATCATGTCACTATAAATAATTCATAAAATAGTCAAGCATAGCAAAGCATTCTAAAATAGGTGTTTATCACCCCCTCCATATCCTACATGCTCTGCCTCCCATTTCCTCTACCCTTTATGATGTATATTCTCTACCATCTCTATTTTCTGTCACCTTTATTCTATATACCCTTGTCTTTTATTAAAGAAGTCAAAAAATTTATTTTTCCAGATGAAAGCATCCCATGTAAAATAATGACTAAAATTTGAAGATAGTATGACTTTAAAAAGCCTTGGAGAATATTGCATTCCTCTTTGTATCTCATCCCCAAGCTACATAAAGATTATTTTCTTTCTAATTCTACAGTTTACTTTATATACTTAATTTTTCTTCATCTGTGTATTTAATTTAGTACTACAAATATTTATAATTCTTGTAATATCAACAAACACCTTTACAAGATTGCAATTTTTTGCTTCCAAGATATGGCAAGAAAGGGTTAAGATTCTGAGAATGATTAAACTTTATGTAGTATGTTAATTACATTTCTATTTGCTTAAAATATCCTCTTAATGGATATGATAGCCATTTTTTAAGATTTGAATTTCAGGGGGAGGAGCCAAGATGGGGGAGTAGAAAGACACACATATGCTAGCTCCGAAACCCACAGCCCATAAAGTATCTGTAAAGAAGAACTCCCAACAAATTCTGGAGCAGCAGAAGCCACAGAACAATGGAGTGGAGGAGATTTCTGTTCCAGACAGCCCTGAAAACCTGACGCGAAAGGTCCGTTGCCTACCAGACCAGAGTGGAGCCCAGCCCTGCCTTGGCCTCGAGGCACCGAGAGAAGCAGATACCAGCAGGCTTCAGGGACAGAACCTCCTGCGGCCGCACAGGTCCCTCCACCCACAGGTGACAAGGGTCAGTGGGAAAGTCTTTTTGGGTGGCCGACAGGGGAGTGGGGTGTCCCTGTGGCTCGGGCCCCCTCAGGAGGCAGAGGCAGGGGCAGCGGACCAGGGCTCCCAAAGCAGGCAGGAGCTCAGATCCATTGTTGAAGGTTTCCGCATAAACCCCCTGAGGGAACTGAGTCCCGTGTGTGTGTGTGTGTGTGTGTGTGTGTGTGTGTGTGTGTGTGTGTGTGTGTGTGTGTGGTGGCCCTGCCCCTACCTGAGCACCTGAATTTAATCTCACACTGAATAGCAGCCCTGCCCCCACCCGAAGCCCTGAGGCTAGGAACCAGCATTTGAATCTCAGACCCCAAGTGCTGGTTAGGCGGATCTGGAGGTGAGGTGGGTATGGAAAGAAAATTCAGAAGTTAAGTCACTGGCTGGGAAAATGCCCATAAAAGAGAAAAAAAAAAAAGACTATAGAAAGTTACTTTCTTGGTGAACAGATAATTCCTCCCTTCCTTTCTGATGAGGAAGAACAATGCTTACCATCAGGGAAAGACACAGAAGTCAAGGTTTCTGTATCCCAGCCCACCCAATGGGCTCAGGCCATGGAAGAGCTCAAAAAGGATTTTGAAAATCAAGTTAGAAAGGTGGAGGAAAAACTGGGAAGAGCAATGAGAGACATGCAAGCAAAGCATGAAAAATAAGTAAACACCCTACTAAAGGAGACCCAAAAAGATGCTGAAGAAAATAACACCTTGAAAAATAGGCTAACTCAATTGACAAAAGAGGTTCAAAAAGCCAATGAGGCAAAGAATGCTTTAAAAAGCACAATAAGCCAAATGGAAAAGGAGGTTCAATAGCTCACTGAAGAAAATAGTTCTTTCAAAATTAGAATGAAACAGATGGAGGCTAATGACTTTATGAGAAACCAAGAAATCACAAAACAAAACCAAAAGAATGAAAAAATGGAAGATAATGTGAAATATCTCATTGGAAAAACAACTGACCTGGGAAATATATCCAGGAGAGACAATTTAAAAATTATGGGACTGCCTGAAAGCCATGATCAAAAAAAGAGTCTAGACATCATCTTTCATGAAATTATCAAGGAAAACTGCCCTGATATTCTAGAACCAGAGGGCAAAATAAGTATTCAAGGAATCCACCAATCACTGCCTGAAAGAGATCCAAAAAGAGAAACTCCTAGGAACATTGTGGCCAAATTCCAGAGTTCCCAAGTCAAGGAGAAAATATTGCAAGCAGCTAGAAAGAAACAATTCAAGTACTGTGGAAATACAATCAGGATAACACAAGATCTAGCAGCTTCTACATTAAGGCATCGAAGGGCATGGAATAGGATATTCCAGAAGTCAAAGGAACTAGAACTAAAACCAAGAATCATCTACCCAGCAAAACTGAATATAATACTTCAGGGGAAGAAATGGTCTTTCAGTGAAATTGGGGACTTTCAAGCATTCTTGATGAAAAGACCAGAGCTGAAAAGAAAATTTGACCTTCAAACACAAGAATGAAGAGAAGCATGAAAAGGTTAACAGCAAAGAGAAGTCATAAGGGACTTACTAAAGTTGAACTGTTTACATTCCTACATGGAAAGAAAATATTTGTAACTCTTGAAACTTTTCAGTATCTGGGTACTGGGTGGGATTACACACATGCACACACACACACACACACACACACACATAGAGACAGAGTGCACAGAGTGAATTGAAGAGGATGGGATCATATCTTAAAAAAATGAAATCAAGCAGTGAGAGAGAAATATATTGGGAGGAGAAAGGGAGAAATGGAATGGGGCAAATTATCTCTCATAAAAGAGGCAAGCAAAAGACTTTTTAGTGGAGGGAAAAAGAGGGGAGGTGAGAGAAAAACATGAAGTCTACTCTCATCACATTCCACTAAGGGAAAGAATAAAATGCACACTCATTTTGGTATGAAAACTTATCTTACAATACAGGAAAGTGGGGGAGAAGGGGATAAGCAGGGTGGGGGGGATGATGGAAGGGAGGGCAATGGGAGGAGGGAGCAATTTGAAGTTAACACTCTTGGGGAGGGACAGCATCAGAAGAGAGAATAGAAGCAATGGGGGGCAGGATAGGTTGGAGGGAAATATAGTTAGTCTTACACAACACAACTATTATGGAAGTCATTTGCAAAACTACCCAGATATGGCCTATATTGAATTGCGTGCCTTCCCAAAGGCAATGGGTAGAGAGGGAGGGATGAAGAGAAGTTGGAACTCAAAGTATTAGCAACAACTGTTAAATACTATCCTTGCTACTAGGAAATAAGAAATACAGGTAAAGGGGTATAGAAATTTATCTGGCCCTACAGGACAAAAGAGAAGATGGGGACAAGGGAAGGGAGGGATGATAGAAGAGAGGGCAGATTGGTGATAGGGGCAGTTAGAATGCTCGGTGTTTTGGGGTGGGGGGAGGGGACAGATGGGGAGAAAATTTGGAACCCAAAATTTTTTGAAAATGAATGTTAAAAGTTAAATAAATTAATAAAAAAATATTTGAATTTCACTTATATACACTACATGTATATGTATATACATACATATATATACATAGACACATATATGTACATACATACACACATATATGTATATAAATATATTGATTTATTATAAATACAAAATTTCTGAGGAACAGTTCAATGGGTCCTAAATGTACATTGGGAAAATCGTTCAAACATACATACACATATATAAAATATTTAAGTATAAAAAACTATGCTATATGTTTCTCTTTTATAGGTATATAAACATGTACATGTTTTGGTGTATATATATGTATATATGTATGTATATACATAGGCATGTCATATAAATGTCAGCAAAGTATGCTGATTAGCAGAAAGCAGCCTAGATATAAAAATGAAACACAAGTCATTTCCAGATTTGAAGGAATCACATTTTTTAACACAAATGTGTCATATTTTGAGCTAACTCCCACCATTCTAAAAAGAATGGTTTCATAATAGTCTTGGAATAAAACTGCACAATGGAAAAGAACACAAATCTAATCATCTCTAAGCATAAATGCCTAATAAATATGATCTAATAAAAAGCATGAAGTCTAAATAGCAGATATAGTTTTAATACAATAGAAGTTTTTCATTTGTTTGCTTTATAGAATAAATTTTTTCTGTCCTATTAAAATTTGGTACATTTTCTACTATACACAATTGAAGTAAATAGGATCATAGATTAAAAGCTGAAAGGAACTTATAGAGAATATTTAAGCCAACTCCCTCATTTTGTAAATGGAGACTAGTCAAGAGAATTTAGCAACTTTCAAATTCAAAGAGATAAGAAAAGGAAAAATTTGAATTTAAACTGAAGTCTTCTGTCTCCAAATCCATTTTTTTCATTTTTCTAACTGTGATAAATATATATTGAGCAAAATTATTTTATTCCCCAAATAGAACTCATTAGAAAAGGACAAAGGAACTTTAAAAGTCATCACATAAAATACTTTCTCTACTGATGAGGAAATTGAGGGCCAAAAAAGAAAATTTACACGTTCAATGTCACACAGGAAGAAAGGTCAATATTCAAATCCAAGTCTTCTATCTCCAGATGCTATCACTTCTTTATACTACCCCCCAAATTCAAGATATTACAGACATTTATAACATGTTAGCTATTTAAGGTGAGAATTCAAATTATAATTGATTTCTAGTCTGTGACTTGAGTTTTATAGACATAAAACTGACAGAGATGCAAATGGATTTGTGACTTCATAAACTTGCATATTCCTTGAAATGTTGTTGATCACAGCTCATCCAGGCCTCCCTAACTTGTGAGACTTTAATTCATTTCCTTATTAAGTTGACTCAAAAGAGTTCACCTAAAGAGCTACAAACTTGCGTAATTTTCTCCAGAAATCCCAAGGTACTAATTAAGCACTCTGGCTCTCTAATTCAGGGTTGTACAGTGGAAAGGGCATTCAACATTGACTGAGGCTGGTTGTACTAAATGGCCCAATGGTCCCTTTTATCGTTAGAACTCTAGTCCTTGTCATGTGACTAGTCTATGTTCTTTTTCTATTATATAATTCCCTGGTGACATTTCCTTTTCAAAGTTTTGCATCTGTCATATGTTGAAACTGGCTCTCATCCACCCACTAAGCACCTCTTTATTGCTCTTTCTGTGATATTTAATTCAATATCTCAAAGACTGTTATGTTTCATGCCTTGTTACCACAGTAGATTGCTATAATATAAGTACTAAAAGTAAGAGAATTTATTTCTCAGAGATATTTAAAACCATAAAAGGGACAACAATAGTATGGTGTCAACATGTCATGACTTTTTTTTTTATATTAAATTTTTGAATGAACTTCTTGACTTTTTATACTGTATATACATACTGATATACACTGAAAGCCAAGATCTATGATTTGTTAAGTCAATTGCATATAATGATCTGGGCAATATGTTTCTTCTACTTAATCTTTCTTTCATTAATGGTCAAGATGAACATTTGAATATGTATACTTCTTTTCCAGGAGATTCTACAATGGTATTGAGTGAGTAAATTATAAAAAATACTCATATGCTACATATATAAAAGGTGTACCACATACCCTGTAGGGGAAATAAGAAAACATATATTAAAATCAAAATTTTATCATTTTTAAACTCAGCTCTGGGCTGATACAAGATATTGGAGGCAAGAGATCATCATGGAGGTTTGGTCTAAAAGGTCATGGTTTCATGTTTGGCAAAACCAATCCTTCTAGGTTCTATCCAGGTTGTTAATGATGTGAAAGGTGCAAATAATTTTTAGTTCTTTTCTAATTTGTTGCAAGTATATAATCACAACTTAAACTCAAACTCATTCAACAATAGGTACATAAAAATCTATATTCTACATTAAATCACAAGATAGCCACACACACACATATATATATAATATACATAATACATAAATATATATGCATATATATTCATATGTGTATATATGCATGTATATGTGTATGTATATATATACATGTATATATATATACATACACACACATATATAGATATAGATATATACACAGAGGTATATGCAGAGTGGAATGAGTAACACTTACCAATGACAGGGTACAGTCCAAGTACTGCACATCATGTTGCAGATGAGTATGGTTCATCCAATCCACAATCTGTTATAAAACTCATTGCTGAAATATCTTCTATAAATTTCCATATCTAAATAAAAGATATAAAATGGCATATCAAAACAATGAAATTTCATAATGTTTAACAGGAATCATACCTAGCTTAGAGGGTGAAAAGAGCTCACATTTATAAGACATTTTTCATCCTGAGTCCTTCAGAATTGTATTGCTTCATTGTATTGATCAGAGTAGCTGAGTGACAGAATTCTTATCTCAATTATACAGATAATAAAACTAAGGTCCAAAGAGGACATCTTACACAACAAAATTACTTAAGTGGGGGAGTTATAACTCCAACCTAGGACCCTGTACCTAAACCCATTATTTCTATTCACTACATCATACTTTTTTAAATTATACTACATTAATTAGTGGGAAATAAATATGTTTGGATTTCAGTTATAATACAAACATCTCAGGAATAAAATTAAATCATATATTTTTACCCTATCCCCTCCTCTCAAAACAAATTTGCCCAAGGTTAGGCACATGGTACCTGCTCAATGAATACCTGTTGACAAATTGAAAACTGAAATTAAAAACATGCTTTGACTAAAAAATAAGATGAATTAGCATTACAATTGTTAAGTTGATTAACATATTTCTTTTCTCTTTCAGAATCAGAAAAGAGGGTAGGTGGGAATCCGTAATACAATAATATGGAAATTGCTTGAAAAGGTTACTAAAAATAGATTCTTTAGAAGCTTTAATCCTGTGAAGTATGCAGAGATAAAAAAATGAATAAGAAATATAGACCCCAAAATAAAGAACAAAAGTTTAGAATAAACAAAAGAGATTTAAGATAATGAGGGGGAAAAAAAGAAAAATAAACCAAGTAAATTGAAAAGGCAGAGAGGAAGTGGGATGTTACTTAATCAGTTAATGGAGAAAGGAAAAAGAGATCGAATATGATAACTAGACAAAAAGAAAGAAAGAAAAAAGGAATTTGTTATTTAAATGAAACTCAAACATGGGAATGGGTGACATTTGGGAGAGGTGTTGAAAGGGAGAGAAAATCAGTGGGAATAATGTTGCATTACTGTATATTAAGCAAAGATAACAACAAAAAACTTACTTTATAGAGGAAAAGCAACATAAAAAAATCCAAAATCAGAAAGGCAAAAATATTAAAGACAAAGGGAAATGTGAACCTAACTCTCATAATTTTAAATGTCAATGCATTCAACAATCCAATAAAATTTTTAAAAAAGTAACAGATTGAGTAAGAAAACAAAACCCCACATTCTGCTCTTTCTCTCCCAGAAAGGGAGAAGGGAGGAGGAGGTATCATGTCCATGTCATACTAAAACTACTCATATAATAGTATACAAAATGATTACAAAGTAGAAACAAATGGTAGTAGGTGAGGGAACACAGAAAGGTCTCCTGTAGAAGCTGGCATTTAAGCTGAGTGTTGAAGGACCCCACAGATTCTAAGAAGCTAAGTGATGAGGGAGAGACTTTCCAACATGGATGATAAATACTGTAAAGATACAGCGTTGGGAGATAGTGCACTTTGTGTGTCAGCAAGTAGGCTGGTTGAGTTTGCTATTCCACTGAGGAATAATGTGTTAGAACACTGGGAAAAGAAGGCCAGGGTAAGAGCTTTAAATGTCAAAATGAGGAGTTTATATATGATCTAAGAGATCACAAACATATATTTGAGCTCATTGAGTAGGTGGAGCGATGTGGTGAGACCTGAGCCTTAGGGAAATACTATCTCAATGTGTAGTACCTATAATTTCTCAGGGAATGAATGGAGGATTGCAATAGAGATGTTTAATACAAATATTAGGGGTAACACCCATTCTATTCTGGTGGTCTAATTGACCAGTACAAACAAAGTAGATTATTTGTATTGCTCTATATTTCAAAAGGATATGTGTTACTCCATATTATCTTCCAAATGATTGGATTTATAATGAGAAAAAAAATTACAGATAGGAAAACCTTTTAATGATTCCTAGTAAGTCCCAAACTATGAATATGTTAAACATGATAGTAATATATTTAGAAGCAAGGTTGATTTCTTACCCAAACAAGTTATGTGGCCCATTTCACAATTTAGTTCACACATTTTGCAACTTTTTCCATAAACGTCCCAGAGAAATATTTTGATTTGCAAGAAAATCCCCAGGGAAACATGCATAAAGTACAAGCTCCATAATTTCGGGAATCTTAAATGATTTCATTCTTAGGAATCTACTCTTAAAAGCAACAATCTAGGTAGCAGTCAACTTAACTGGGGTTCATTAAAAGAAATTCTTGAAAGGCATTTTAGGATTAAAAGCATTTTATGAAAATAATTCACTCTTAAAATATAACATTTGACCTAATATGAAAATAGCCATTCATGCTAATATATAATTGGCACCAATAGTCAAGTAGCTATCAATGACTAGTCTTAAAAACAGTTCACTCCTGACAGATCTTTGGAGAGTTCAGTGAAACCACTTAGCCATTGAAGGCTGTGACAGTAAGGCATTTACTTGCACAGGCTGTGAATGACCAATTATATAACTGTTTTAGTAATACGTGCAGGAGAAAAGACATGCGATGTTTGATGAAATTTATATTCACTTATTCCTCCTCTGACGCTGTATTACAGGGAATATACTTGCTTCCCTGAACTAAAACAGACACTGAATGCCTGGAAGTATATTATTAAATTTATTATTAATTATTATTAAATTATTAAACTTTTAGTTGGGGAGTAGAGAGATGGGATATGTTCTAGCTTTACAACAGAGAAAAATGAATTAAAAATCAAAGAAAAGTTCCGAGGATTTAACTTTCTTTCCTTACAGAGAAAATTAAAACTCATCTTGATAATAGTTAACTAAGAAGGATGGTTTTAGCATTCATATTTGTTTAGCCAATCATTTAACATGCACACACAAACACACACACATACATACACTCACACACTTATTAAGCATCAAACATGACAGTGTACCCATAGACACATAACTTCCCCTAACTGAATTAATGGATAACATTTCAGTCCACATTTGATTTGGAAAAAAAAAAATCTAATGAAGCACACCCTGGACACTCTTTTGCAGGGAAAATTTATTCTGGTAAACAGGATGCCTACCCAAGGGGTAAAGAGAAACAGAACATTGTGTTCTGCACTATTCTTCCTATCCCTCTTGCCCTATATATTTTTATATGGATAAAACTGATTAAATGAACAAAGGCTAATTAAATGAGAAAAATATGTTGACATAAATACCAGGTGTGGTCAGCAGAACATGTCAAAATCAGGAATGATGTCCTATTATTATGCATTTTCTGTTTGCATATAACTCTCTTTTTGCCCCAATACTAACTACAGAAATTGCCTAATTCTCCCCATATTCTTTATTTAAAATGCCTCCTTGACTCACTACATAATAATCTGTCCAATTCCTATATTTTCAGCCATCCTGGGCATATGGGCAGCCATCGTGCTATATCATCTTGGTTGCCCTAATTCCTACGCCTTGGAAATTCACTATAGAACAGGTAAGTATATATTCTGTATATTTATCCACATTTTCTTATCAAACTTAACCACTCCCGTATCACATTATCTTCTCATTCTTTCTCTAAAACCTATCTCAACATGACTAATAAGTTAAATTAAAGTGCCTTCTTTATTTAAGGCACTAGGCTGGGGGTTGAAGTGAGATAATTCCTGTCCTCAGAAATTTAAATTCTGCTATGGGTAGGCATGATGCTCAATGACAGGTAAATATAGTACATAAACAAAATCAATACAAAATGACTTAAGGCAGCAAATCAACAATGAGGGTAAAAAGGAAAGTTCTTGTGAAGGACGTGACACTTGGTTTGAGCTTTGAAAGAAATAAAGAATTTCAAAAGACAACAGAAATTGAAAAGAGAAAGAAATAGTGTGAAAAAACAATTATTCAGAATTAGAGCTTTCCAAAAATAGAATAAAATGCCTATGGAGATAGTAAAATTCCTCGCCCCCCTCCCCAGGGATATTTTTTAAGTCAAAAGTGATAAAACTATCAAACAAGTAGACAGAAAGGATTTTAGTTAGTTAGCTTCAGATAGCATCTGAGTTCCCTTCAAATTTGAAAATTTTGTGATTACTGTAGCATTCTAAATACCTAGCCCATTACTGTTCTCATTGATTCACTGAATACAGAAATAAATTGTTGCTATTTGCAGCAAAAGAGCTACTCCACTCTTTGAAAAAAAACCTCAAGAAATATTCATTGCACTTGGGACTTCAAGAAATAAAATTACTGAAGCTATATCTATAAAATAGATCTATAAAATAGATATAGCTGAGCCACATTTTATAGCATTAATAAAGAATACAAACATATTAGAATAGTGACCCTTACAGTCTTAAAAAAATAATTTTAGGCTTCCAGGAGCCAAAACGATAGAGAAAGAAGTCGCTCTCAACCTCCTTTATTGATCACTGAGGGCCCAGAAATAATTGCCCTATGAAAAAACCTGGAAGACCTGAGCCAGCAGGAAGACAGGGTGCTGCAGTCTTGTAGAGCAGAAAGCTTGGGATAAAAGGGAAAGGTCTCTCTCACTCTGAGGAGGGGGAACAATATAGGATGGGAGCCATCCCAGCAAGCCAGTGGCAAGCTCTACCTCAGCAAACCAGATGGAGATCCTGAGCCCCAGGTGGTGGAGCAGACAGGTGTCAACATCAGGCTCTCCAGAGCAAACTCAGCACAGGCAGGGGAACCAGTAGACACCACGTCAGAAAAACATCTGTTCTCTAACAGCCAAATCTTCCCAAGATTCAGCACAACTACAGGAAGTACAACTCCAGAAGGCACAACTCCAGGCTGTCAGACATCTCCCACGAGCCAAACATTCAAGTACTTTAGAGGGAACAGGTATCCCCCAAGGGTCAGACTCCCCACAATGAGGGCTCCAGTGTTGCTAACTCCAGGTCAAACCAGGTAAGCTGCCAGACCCTCAAAGCTTCCAGCTACCAGTGTCTGAGACCCCAGCACACAAATCCATAAAGTACATCCCTGGGTCCCAGCACAAGAAGCTTGGGTCAGTGCCCCTTGTACTCCAGCAGGAGAGCTCAATTTTAAAAGCCAGGAAACAGGCAAACACCATGAGCAAAAAACAGAAATGGACAGTGATCATAGATTCTCATTGGGGAGGCAGGGAAGATCAAGGCACAAATTCAGAAGAGGACAGCATGGGCAATATATCCATATCAGAAACCTCAAAGGGGAATATGAACTGGTCTCAAACTCAAAAAGCTTTCTTACAAGAGCTCAAGAAGGATTTTAAAAGTCAAATAAGAGAGGTAGAAGAAAAACAAGAAATGAGAGGTGTATAAAAGAGAGTCAATAGCTTGGAAAAGGAAGGAAAAAAAATTGCCTGCAGAAAATGTCTTTAAAAACTGCAATTCGCCTAGAGACAGCTAGATGTCACAGTGAACACAGCACTGACCCTGGAGACAAAAGGACCTGAATTCAAATCTTACCTCAGAAGTTTGACACTTACTAATTGTGTGACCTTGCACAAATCACTTAACCCCAATTGCCTTGCTTCCCCCCCCTTGAAAAAGCAAAAACAATTGTCCAAATGGAAAAAAAAATACACGAAGAAAATAACTCCTTAAAAAATAGAATTTGCCTAACAGAAAAGGAGAAAAAAAAAGATCACTGAAGAGAACTTCTTGAAAAGTAAAATGGGCCAAATGAAAAATGAGGTACAAAATCTAATAGAAGAAAAAATTCTTTAAAAATTAGAATGGGGAAGTGAGAGTTAATGGCTCTATGAGATATCAAGAATCAGTCAAATGGAAACAAAAGAATGAAAAAACAGATGAAACTGGTAAAATGACTAACCTGGAAAATAGGTCCAGGAGAGACAATTTAGTATTAGTCTACCTGAAAACCATGATAAAAAAAAAAAAAAGAAAGCCTGGTCAGTATCTCTCAGAAAATCATCAAGGAAAAGTATTCTGTGGTCCTAGAACAAGAAAGTAAAATAGTCATGAAAAGAATCCAATTGCCTCCTGAAAGAGAACTCAAATTGAAAATGCCAAGGAATATTGCAGCCAAATTACAAAATTACCAGTTCAAAGAGAAAATGGCAAGCAGCCAGAAAGAAATAATTTAAATGTCATGGAACCACAGTCAGGATTATGCAGGACCTTGCAGTTTCTACATAAAACATCAGTGGGGAAGGAATATGATATTCTGTAAGGCAAAGGAGTTTGAATTAAAAACAGGATCATCTGTGCAGCAAAAATGAGCATAGTCTTTCAGGGCAGGAAACGGACATTTAACAAAATAGGGGACTTCCAAGCCTTATTGAAGAAAACACCATAGCTGTACAGAAAATCTGATCTTCAAATATAAGACTCATGAGAGGCATAAAAGGGTAAACAGGAAAATACAATAACAGCATTCCAATAATAAGGCCAAACTGTTTATATCCCTACATGGAAAGATGACACTTGTAACTCTTAAGAACTGTATCATTATTATGATATTTAAAAGGGGTATAGATAGACAGAGGGCATGGATATAAGTTGACTTCTGACGTGATGATAAGAAATCTAAAAGTGGTGTTAGGGGAGAAGAAGAAAGGAGGAGATAGAAAAGGGTAAATTACATCACATGAAAAAGCACAAATACCTATTATGGTAGAGAGAGAGAAAGGAGGGAGATGAGCATTGTTTGAACCTTAATCTTATCAGATTTGGCTCAAAGAGGGAATAACATAATCAGTTAAGTATAGAAATCTAACTTCCCCTACAGGAAGTAGGTGTGGAAAGGGAAAATAAAAGTGAGGGGATGGATAGAAGGGAGGGAATAAGCAGAAAGGGTAAAGGGGAAGAAAGGAGAAAGGGATGATAAAAGGGAGAGCAGACTGAGGGAGGTGGTGATTGAAAGCAAGTGAGGAAGGAAAGGGAGAAAGGAGAGAGAAAAACATAAACAGGGGAAAAACAGGATGGAGAGAAAGATACAGATAGTAATCACAACTGTGAATGTGAATGGGATGAACACTCCTATAAAATGGAAGTGTATAGCACAGTGGATTAAGAACCATAATCCTACAATATGTTGTTTACAAGAAACACATTTAAAACAGAGAGATACATAAAGAGTATGCTTTAGCAGAATATATCATGCTTCAACTGAAGTAAAAAAAAGAAAAGCAGATGTAACAATCCTGATCTCAGACAAAGCTAAAACAAAAATAGATCTAACTAAAAAAGATAAGGAAGGAAACTATATCCTGATAAAAGGCACCACAGGCAATGAAATAATATCATTGCTAAACATATATGCACCAAGTGGTATAGCATCCAGATTTTAGAGGAGAAGTTAAGGGAATTATAGGAAGAAATAGACAGCAAAACTATACTACTGGGGGATCTCAACCTGCCCCTCTCAGAACTAGATAAATCTAACCACAAAATAAACAAGTAAGAAGTTAAGGAGATGAATAGAATTTTAGAGGTTAGATATGACTGACCTCTGGAGAAAAATGAATGGGAATAGAAAGGATTATGCCTTTTTCTTGGTGGAACATGGATCTTTTACACAAAAATTAACCATGTATTAGGGCACAGAAACTTCACAATCCAATGCAGAAAGGCAGAAATATTGAATGCATTTTTTTCAAACCATGATGTAATAAAAATTACATGTAATAAAGTGTCATGGAAAGACAGACTAAATTTTAATTGGAAACTAATCTGATCCTAAAGAATGAGTGCATCAAACAAGAAATCCTAGAAATAATCTATTCCTTCATCCAAAAGAATTACAATAATGAGACAACATACCAAAACTTATGGAATGCAGTGAAAAGGGGCCTTAGGGGGAAGTTTTATATCTCTAAATTCTTTCATGAATAAAATAGCCAAAGTAGAGATCAATGAATTGGGCATGTAAATAAAAAAGCTAGAAAAAGAACAAGTTAAAACTCCCCAACTAAATATCAAATTAGAAATACTAAAAATCAAAGGAGAGATTAATAAAACTGAAATTAGGAAAACTTTTGAATTAATAAATAAAACAAAAGCTGGTTTTATGAAAAACATACAATAAAATAGATAAGCCTTGGTTAATTTGATTAAAAAAAGAAAGAAGAAAACCAAATTACCATCATCAAAAACGAAAAGGATGAATTCACCACTAATGAAAAGGAAATCAAAGCAATAATTAGGAGCTATTATGCCCAACCATATGCCAAAAAATGTGACAACCTTAGTTAGATGGATGAATATTTACAAAAAAATATAAATTTCCCACATTAAAAGAGAAGGAAAGAAAACACTTTAAAAATATCCATTTCTGAAAAAAAGAAATTGAAGACCTTATCAATAAACTCTCCAGGAAAAAAGGGAAAGAGGCCTAGCTGTACCAGATCTTAAACTGCATTTTATATATGTGTGCGTGTATATGTGTGTATACATATATACAAACACATATGTATATGTGTACATAAATATATAAAGTTGTATATACAAATGTATATGTATGTATATATGTGTATGTGTGTGTATATATATATATACATGTATATATGTATATATAAATATAAAGTTATACATTACATAAACATCAAAGCTACTTTGTACTACCTAAGAAATAGAATGGTGGATCAGTGTAGGTTAGGTACACAAGATACAATAGTCAATGATTATAGTAATCTACTATTTGACAGATCCAAAGACTCTAGCTTCTGGGATAAGACCTCTCTATTTAAGAAAACTCCTGGGAAAACTGGAAATTATTATGGCAGAAATGAGGCACAGATCAACATCTTACACCATATGCCAAGATAAAGACAAAATGGCTACATGATTTAGATATAGAGCCTGATACTCTAAGCAAACTAGGAGAGGGTAGAATAGTTTACCTATCAGATCTATGAGAAAGGGAAGGATTTATGACTTAATAAGAGATAGAGAACATTATGAAATGTAAAATAAATGATTTTGATACCATTAAATTGAAACAGTTTTGCACAAACAAAACCAACGCAACCAAGATTAGAAGGAAATCAGAAAGCAGGGAAACATTTTTTTTTAGTTAGTGTCTCTGATAAAGGCCTCATTTATATATAGAGAGAATTGTGTCAAATTCATAAGATTTTGAAATAAGATATAAAATATCCCCAATTGATAAATGGTCAAAGGATATAAACAGGCAGTTTTCAGAGGAAGAAATTAAATGAAAAATATTCTAAATCACTAAATAAATATTCATTAGAGAAATATAAAGCAAAACAACTCTGAGGTACCACATTCCATCTATCAGATTGGCTAACATGACAAAACAGGAAAATGATAAATATTGGAGAAGATGTGGGAATATCAAAACACTAATGCATTTTGGTGGAGTTATGAACTGTTCCAACCATTCTGGAGAGCAATTTGGAACTATGCCCAAAAGGCTATAAAACTGTGCATAACCTTTGGTGCAGCACTTTTAGGTCCATACTCCAAAGAGATCACAAAAATGGGGAAAAGAAATCTCATATACAAAAACATTTGCAGCAGTTCTTTTTGTGGTGGTAAGGATGGGAAATTGAGGGGATTTCCATCAGTTGGGGGAAGGGTGAACCAGTTTTGGTATATGAATGTAATGGAATGCTATTGTGCTATGAGAAATGATAACCAGGTTGATATCAGAAAAACCTGGAAAGACTTATATGAACTGATGCTCAGTGAGAGAAGTAGAACCAGGAGAACAACATACACAGTAACAGCCACATTTTGAGATGACTGACTTTGATAAACTTAGCTCCTTTCAGCAATGCAATGATTTAAGACAACTTCAAAAGACTCAGGAGGGAAATGCTATCCACAATCCAGAGAAAGGACTTTGGAGTCTGGATGTGGACGGAAACACTATTTGTTCTCTTTTTCTTTCATTGTTTCATTTTGTTTCTTCTTTCTTGGGGTTCCTCCCATTAGTTCTAATTCTTTTCTACATCATGACTAATGTAAAAGTATAATTAATATGAATGTATATGTAGAGCCTATGTTTTGGGCAGGAGATAAAGGAGGTGGAAAAAATAAAACTCAAAATTTTATTGGAAGTGAATGTCGCAAACTAAAAATCAATTAATTATTAAAAAAGGAAAAAACAATTTTACAAATTTTTTAATCAAGTTGTCTCAGAAAACATGTTCACTTTGCAGCTGGCATTGGATCATGGCACAGTGCTACAACTTGGGTTTGGTATAAACATAAATGATTATAGCAAAATTTGCGTAGGAACAATGATTAGATGATATTATTAAGAAAAGACAAGGATAGTGGAAAATATTAATAATTTGGGCAAGAAAAAATGATCTAGCTCATTCATTTCATCTTCACATTTTGAACTGACATTATATTAAACATAAGTCTATGAAATAACAAGGGGGGGAAGGAGTCATGAGGCTGGGAATATGGGTTTTCAAGTACTGATAAGGATGATGTCACTACAGTTGGTTGAGAAAAGGTTCCAAAAGAGGCAAAGTTCTTCTAGAAAGAAATAGCATCCTCCAAAGCCAGAGACATCTCACTGCCCTCACTTCAAATTTGAAGTTCCCTTCTCCTGGGACTACCCAGAGTCTCAATTGGCACATCAACTTTCTTCCAAAAAATAAGCCCAAAAAATAGGCTCACCCATTTTAAAGAAATGCTTAGTGATTTTTACTATTGTGGAAATGAATTCTTTTAAACTTTTTATTTCTTTCCCCTCAACAAGAATCCCTTACTAGTTCCCCTCTTTGTGGATACAGCAGCAGAGCAGAGAATAAGAAATCTAAAATTATGAAAAAAAATCCTTCTCTGTGAGAATTTACATATATACATACATACACATATATATGTATACATAAAATCAGTATTTTAAATGAATAACAGATTAGATTCTCTTCATGTTACTGGTCACATTTCAAATGAAAAAAAAATTATTCCAAATTTTCACTTTTCATACTTTATGTATAGTTTTATTCATACAAATGTTTTATTTATAAAACAACTGTCCTTTATTGCCTTTTACATAAAAAATTCTGATTATACTTATCTTGCAACTTTTTACTACAGAAAATAAAATTCACTTTTTAAAAAGTATGTCAATAGAACTTTCCTATAAAATTAAAAAAAAAATACAACACAATCTTCCTTTAGATGACTGCAGGATAATAGAATTTAGTTGTGACTATTTAAAAAGATATAGATAATGGTCTCTTTTCTGATATTCACTTCACAAAAAATAAGTGATCAGATGTTTTGATCCTGTGGTTATGAAACTGAACAAAGCTTGATGCTTAGTCAAGAGGTCAAGAGAGAGGGGATGGAAGAGAAATCTTTCACTGAGAAACTCTTTCACAATCCCACATGAAAATGTCATTTTCCTAAGTAGTCACATTCAACTTTATAATTATTTTGTGTGAGAAAGCAATGTGAATAGAAGAAGCTTAGATCATCCTGTGGAAAAAATCATTATATTCCAAGCCAGAGAGAAACTTCACAGATCATTGAGCCTCTACTACATCTCTTAAAAGTAATCATTCAAATTCAACTTAAAGATCTCTTCTTTTCAAAGCAGATCGCTTCATTTCTAGATAGCTAGAATTTTTGAAAGTATTTTCCAAAGAACACAATTATTTTTTATGCACAACTTCCTCCCAACTCCTGTTTTCTTTGCTATTTGATGCCCAGCAGGAAAGTCTAATTCCCCTTTCTCCCCTTTAAATACTTGAAAACACCTATAATTTAAGTGGCACAGTGTCTAGAGTCCTGGACCTGGAGTCAAGAAGACTCATCTTCCTGAGTTCAAATCTGGCCTCAAACACTTACTAGATGTATGATCCCAGGCCAGTCACTTTACCCTGTTTGCTTCAGTTTCCGCATCTGTATGAGCCAGACAAGGAAATGGTAAACCACTCCTGTATCTTTATCAAGAAAACCCAAAATGGGTCACAAAGAGTCGGACACAGCTGAAACGACTGAACAACAAAAACCAGCTTCATTAACATCACTTCACGTCACATTTGTAGCCTAAAATCTCACAAAAACTGAGCCATGGCTAAGGTTTTCTTTCAACAAGAGCAAAGGTTCTCTAGAAGGGGAAGGGTTGTATGTGATTTTCAACTGTTCTGTAACACCCTAACTGTTCTATCAGCATCAAATCTTTCTGTGGGATTAGAGACAGGAAGAGGTATGTGAGTGAAGGCACAGGGTCTACTAAACTATGAGAATAATACTTAAGTAATTAAACATTATTAAAGCCAAGGCAATAGGATAAAGATATAAAAGGGATTTGCATTGGAACCTCTGGACCTGCAGTTAGAAGAGACTATTCGCGGTGTAATAGAAGCAGTTGATTAATATCAACAGATAGGGAAGCGATAGTGACCATTTTAACTGATGCCAGGAGGTAAACACGTTTTACTGGACAGCTGCTAAACTGGGAAAAATGTGTGAATTCCTTGGCAACTCAGAATGCATTTGAATTCCTGGTTGGGGGTGGGGTAGGTGTAAAGCAATTTTAAATATCGTATTATAGTATAATGGATTCTGCATGAAGTTTCTCGTTGAGACTTTTTGCCAGTACATGTCAACAGCTGCCCAACACCCACTTGAACTGAGCTATATAGAGCTGACTCAGAGCTTTCCTAAACTTTATTTTGGAAATATTCTTCCTATGCCTTCCTGACATTGGAAAAAAAAAACAAAACACCTCATTATGGATCCTATATGTTACTGAGAAAGGTGCATATCTACGAACATGATACTGTCTATGACACAATACTATCTATGACGCAAGGAGAGGAAATGAACTGACAGCATGACAAATTTATGAGATGAGAATTTAAATTCATCAGGCTGTATATCATACTATTTTGATAATTTCCATTTGTAGTTTTATTTCTAATTCTCATATTTACCTAAGAATTCTTATCTTTCATGACTTATTTTTATCTCAACCTGTCATTTCACTAATGCAAAGCATTTCTGCTATGGAAATACTCTGTAATGGGACTGGCATCTCATCTATAATTTTTAGTTTTAGGGAGCTTCCTGAGGCATTTAGTTAAGTTGTTAAGAAGAAAGTGCTGGCCTGGAAGCAGGAAAACCTGAATATAATTATGCCCTCAGATATTTATGAGCTGTGTGATCCTGGGCAAGTCACTGAATTTGTTTGCCTCAGCTCACTCATATGTAAAAGGGAGATAATAAAAGCACCTATATCCCAAGGTTGTTGTAAGGATCATATAATAATATCTTTAAAATGCTTAGCTATTAATATTATTATGTGACTGCTTATATGAGTGAACAAGCGTCATTAAGGGCGATAAGTACCTAATTTCAGTTATCCACTGTGATAGGTGCTGGGTACACAAAGAAATAATAAAATTCATGAATAAATATAAAATAGCCCCCCAATGTACATTTAAATAGAAATAATAGTTCACAGAAATTATATTTTAAAACATAAAAGCAATTTCTGGAGAGGAAACATAACAATTGGAAGGACTAGTATAGAACTGAACTGAGCTTTGGAGGAAACTAGAGATTCCACAAAGAAGAGTTGAGGAAGGAGTACATTCCAGAGAAGAGAGCCTATGAAAAGACAATTGGGAAGGGGACATTGTATGTGAGTAACAAGAATCATGCCATTTTGGTTGGAATGTAAATGTGTAAAAGAATAATATGAAATAAGCTTGGATATGTAGGAAGGAGCCAGATTGTGAGGGACTTTAATTCTTAAATAGTAAAGTTTGTATTTTATCCTAAAGCCAATAGGCAGTCACTAGAGATTTTGAAGATAATAGTGATATGTTCACATCTATGCCTTAGGAATATCGATTTGACAGTCACAAGGAGGGTGGATTAGAGATTGGTAACATTCAAGGCAAGAAGATCAATTTTTAAAGAATGGTTGCAATAGCTCAGGAGAAGTGCAATGAGGTCCTGAACTAGGATGAGTGTAGAGAAAGGGGTAGATTTGAGAGGTGGTGAGACAGAATCATTAATACTTGGCAGCTGCTTGGCTATGTATGGAGAGGGAGAGTGAACAGATGAGAATGAATCCAAGGTTGTGATAATGAAGTGTTCAATAGAAAAGAAATAACTTCAAAAGAAAGGCGGGTTTTTATTTTATTTTGGGGAGTGGGATACTGATTTCTGATTTGTACATGTTGATCTTGACATGATTATAGGTCATCCAATTAAAAATACTCAATAGATGTTGGACCATATAGGACTAGACATCAGGAGACACCAGGACTGGACAAATAAATCTATGAATGAAATGTAGAGATGAAAACTGGATGCAATGTAGGGGAAGAGAGAGAAATTAAAAGAGAGTGCATGAGAGAGAGACAAAGAGAGAGAGACCCAGAGAGAGAAAGACACACAGAGAGACACAGAGAGACAGAGAGAGACACATACAGAGAGAGAGAGAGAGAGAGAAAGAGAGAGAGAGAGGAGGGAGGGAGGGATGGAGGGAGGGAGGGAGGGAAAGAGGGAAGGAAAGAAGATAGGCAAACTTAGTGTGGGAGTCATGGATCATAATGAAGCAAAGGGAGCTAAGAAGGAACAGAGAGATATGTCTAAATTAGATCACAGTGAATTGAGCAGTGAGTGCTCAAAACACAATGAATGGGGGCAACATTTACTGAAAGACTTTTCTAGGAATTTGTTGTGAATAGCAATGACATATAAGACAGACTGAGGATATAGGAGGGTGAAATGAAGTATTTTTGTGACTTTGTGATACCTGAGTATGTTTCCTGAAAGTTGGTAGACAGGCATAGATTTAATATTATAAATGTTCATGTCCTTCAGTCATTTCAGTCATGTCTGACTGTCTGTGACCTAATTTGGTGGTTTTTCTTGGCAAAGATCATGGAATGATTTGTCATTTCCTTCTCCATCTCATTTTACTGATGAGGAACTGCAACAAACAAGAGTTAAATGACTTGTCCAGGGTCATACAGATAGTAAACGTCTGAGGTCAAGCTTGAACTCAGGAAGAAGAGTCTTCTTGACTCCAAGCCCAGTGTTGTATCCACTGTGCCACCTAGCTGCCCCTAGTGTTACATCTAGGGGGGATTATCACTAGGGGAATTCGCTGGAGGAGACAGGATGGGATAGAATCAAGGGTACAGAAAGAGGCAGTAGTTTTGTGGGGAGAAGGGGTGCATCATCATCAGAAACTGGATTAAAGATAAAGAGAATTGAGCTAATATAAAGTGGTTTTAAGGTGTAGCGTAGAGAAAACAAACTGCAAACTCTTTTCCCAACAAAAATATGAGGAAAGATCCTTGGCTGAGAGTCTGGGGCTACACTGAGAGATTGAACAGAGAAGATTGATGTGCTGTGCGGAGTGTAATAATCAACTAGGGAAAAGTAAAAGGATTGTCCAGCTTACACGAGGACACAGTTGATGACATTTATAGTGAATCCAAAGAATTAGGATATATGGCTTTCTTCAGCTCCAGTCAGGAAGTATATGGAGGGAGTAGTTTAAGGTGGTTTTTGGCAAGGCAAAAGCAGTAATAGGGCAAGAGGTCAAAGGACTCAAGAAGAGAGAGCAATATAAACTTGAACTGGTTTATTAGAGGTTCAAGGTTGGGAAAAGGAGAAAAAGAAGCCAGAGGAGAGATGCTAGCTTGGAAAAGAAAGAGCAGTAAAGGAACTAGATGTCATGGTGAGGGCAGTGAATAGGTTTAGGAGTGAGGCAAAGGAGAGATAGAATTATTAGAAGCTATACAATAGGATAGATGAACTTTAGGGTTCATCATCACAGAAATAGAACGCTTCTTCATTAACCAATGGAGAGGTCAAATATAATATAGCCATTCTTTGACACGGGAAAGATAGTGAAGTTATAGCAGAGAAGCTACTCTCTTCCCAATCCACTGAGAAGGCAAGCAATATGATTATCAATTATAAATGTGAAATCATGCAAAAGATATTTCCATATTAACCATATTGGAATAAAGAGAAAAAAATAAAGTGAGAAAATTATATTTCAGTTTGCACTCAAAGTTCATCATTCACTCTCTGGAGGTGGATAATATCATAAAAGCTTTGGAACTGTCTTGGATCATTGTTTTGATCAGAGTATCTAGGTCTTTTATAGATGATCATTACAATACTGCTGTTACTGTACACAATGATATTCCAGTTCTCCTTATTGTAATTCAGTGTGTGTCTTTTGATTCCAAGTGTATCTCTTGCAAGTGACATATTGATGAATTCTGCTTTGTAATCCTTTTTTCTATCCACTTTTATTTTGGCAGGGGTGGGGGGGTGGGGGGGCAGGGTTTGAGCTCATCACACTCACATTCATTTTTATGTTTACTAACTGTGCATTTCCCTTCCTATTTTCTTCTGTTTCTCCTTTTCTCTTTTTATCCTGTCCCTCCTCAAAACTCTATTTTGCATACAACTACTACCTCCCTTTCTTTTTTATCATCCCCCTTTCTTTTATCCCCTTCCTTTCCTATTTTCCTATAGGATAAGATAGATTTCTAAAGCCAACTGACTGTGTACTTTCTTCCCTCTTTAAGTCAATTCCAAGTGAGAGTTAAGGTTCATGCATTGCCTGCCACCCTTCCTATCTTCCTTTCATGACTCTTTTCTGAGAAATGATTTTCTTTATTCCTTTCCTTTCTTTCTTCTCCCAGTATATCTCTCATTATCACCTCCTAATTTTATTTTTTAAATCACCCCATCGTAGCTCACACTCATAACCTTGGTTTATGTATAGTTCTAAAAGTCTTAATGATAAAGTTAGGAGTTACAAATACCATCTTCTCATACAGGAATATAAACCATTTAACCTCGTAAAATTCCTTAAAATTTCTCTTTCGTGTTTATCTTTTTATGCTTCTGAAGTCAAGTTTTCTATTTATATGGAATACTTGCAAGTCCTCTATTTCATTAAATATCCATTTTTCCCCTCTAAGAATTGTACTGTATTTTGCCAGGTAAGTTATTCTTGTTTGTCAACCTAGCTCCTTTACCTTTCCAGATATCATATTCCAAGCCCTCCTCTTCTTTAATGAAAAAACTACTAAATGTTGTGTGATCCTGACTGTGGCTCCACCACATATGAAATGTTTCTTTCTGGCTGCTTGCCATATTTTCTCCTTGACCTGCAAAGTCTAAGATTTGTTATGATATTCTTGGGAGTTTTCATTTTGGGACCTCTTTTAAGAGGTGATCAGTGGAGTATTTCAATTGCTATTTTACCCTCTTGTTCTATGATATCAGCACAGCTATCCTTGATAATTTATTTTTTGAACTATGATGTCTAGGTTCTTTTTTTCTAACAAGACTTTCAGGTAGACCAATAATTTTAAAATTACTGTCTTCAATCTATTTTCCAGGTCAGTTGTTTTCCCCAATAATATATTTCACATTTTCTTCTATTTTTTCATTTTTGATTTTTGTTTTATTATTTCTTGATACCCCATGTTATCATTAGCTTCTACTTCACAAATTCTAATTTGTAATGCCATGTACTTATATATCCCTTTTCCATTTCACTAATTCTGCTTTTAAAGAGTTCTTTACTTAAGTGATTATTTGTGTCTCTTTTACCATTAGGCCGATTCTGTTTCTTTAGGGTGATAATTTTTTCAATATCTTTGTACTTCTTTTACCAACCTATAAAGGTTTTTTTTGTATTTTTCTTATGTCACCCTCATTACTTTTCCTATTTTCCCTATTTTAGTCTTATCTCTTTAATTAACTCTTCCAGGAATTCTTGTTTGGCTTCTAATCTATTAGCATTTTCTTTGAGACTTTAGTTGTTTTCATGTTATAAATTTCTGAGTTTATTCCCTGGTCTTCTCTGGTACAGAAGTAGTGGGTTTTTTTTTTTATGGAGTTTTTTCTTATTGGTGTTTTTATATTTTGCTATTTTTGCTAGAAGATTTCCTCACTTGGAACTTTTTTAAAATTGGTCTTTACTCACTTGGGAATGGGGGATTCACTGTCTGAAGTTTTAAGCACTTTTAGGCTTCTGTCCTCTTGGTCCTTGAACTGTTTCCAGGTCTCATTTGCCACTGCCACTGCAAGTGTTAGTGTTCCTCTTTGTCCTGGAACTGTCACCAGGGCCACTGGTCCTTGTGACGAACTAAAACACACCTATCTGTCCAAGAACTGCCACCCAGAACTACTATGGGCAATAGAGTTGTCAGTCAGTGTCAGGACCCTTTAATTTCTTTTGCTCTCTTGGCTGAGCACTCCCAAAGCTGACGTTTTTGCCATTACATGTGTGTGTTCCAGAAAGGCATCCATTGTTGTCACAGCCTTCTCCTGTGGACCTCCTAGGTTCTGTTACTAGAAATCCCTTCACTTAGAAATAGTCAGATACAAAATAATTCCTGCCTTCAAGATTCAAAGTCCCCTAAATAAATACAAGGCAAGATTTGCAGCAGAGAGGAGAATTATAAGTAATGGCTAAAATTCCTTAAAAAAGGACAGAGAATGAATTGGCACTACACAGACTTGGTAAAGGCATAGTTTGAACGCTGGTTTCTTGACTCCAAGGGCAATCCTTTGGCCTCTATATCATATTCCAGTCAGGATATTATAATTACTATTTGTATTCAATTCTTATTCTGATGAAAAAAGTACCTCACAATACTCCTTTAAGGTTAATTGAGCATAGCCCTGTTAACAGCCCCGTGAAGTAAATATTATAAAGATTATTACTCTCTTGGGATTAAAACTCTGAGTAAAAAAGAATGATTTAATTCATATTAGCAATTCTCAGTAAGAATTTGCCTCTACGACTCTGCATGCTGACAACTCTTCTGCAGTTTTTAAGTTAAAGAATCACCTAGGCGATGAAAGGATAAAACTCTTTGCTGAGGGTCAGGGGTGGAACCTGAACCTAGGTTTCTGGTTGGTTCTATATTTATCATGTGACACTGCTTTTAGCCACCACTGACAACTGAGGAAACTGAGGCTGGGGCTGAGATTCAAACCAAGTCACTTTCCTCCATATAGAATGCTTTCCTGACAATGACACAAAGTCTCTAAAACTACTTTCACAATGTGATAAGAAAATTATTTTTCATCTTCAGTTTGAATGTGTCTGATCCTGCCAATAAAACTTCAAAGCATACCTTTATATAATATTTCCTTTTTTATTTTTTTCAAGGCTTCCACAACAGTATCTTATACATTACCTTATAAAACACAGGGAAACTCACTCCAGAGTGACAGATTCTCATTTTTATTTCACTTTCATTTCAATTATTTATCAACACTGATGGAACACACAAGGTGCATAGCACAATAGTAGCCAATATGGAGTTTTTAATAGTTTTAGTTGTCACTTTTGCTATGTGGGAATTCAGAGATCTAGAGGTGAGATCCTTTATGCAAATCCTAATAAATCATAAACTGAAGCAGAGCACACCATGACAATAAAAATGTAAACTATAGTAATCAGTGGCAATCTATACACTCTCAAAAGAGGAAGTACTGAAAGCAATTATATGAATTAGAGATTGCAGAAAGCTTTACATTAATGTAAAAAGGCTCCTTAGAAGACTTAGATTTTAACTTTACCTGGATAGAAACAGAGAGTCAGTGGGGAAGAGTCATTCATCAGATATAAGAAACAATGAAAATGAAACAGGGAATAGGAAAGAAGACATCTATCTATTTTTATAGTACAGGGACAGTAAGTGGACTGTTTTAAGTAGAGGGTGCTAGGTGGCTTGCATTTGTAAATAAAGGTGGTAAATGGGCTCTACAAGGCAGAGGGATACACTTCTGTTTTCAAATATGAGAATCTCTATTTTGGAATAAATCAGTCAGTGAGTTGGCTGATAAACATTTACAAAATCTTACCATATGCCAGATGTGTTCAGTGCTGGAAAAAAAAAAAAGTTTGTACTCTCAAGGAGCTCACAATCTAATATAGTAGAAAGTAATGAAATTTTTTTCAGCTGTCAATTGATTTCATTTTTTATTTTCAGAATAAAAAGGATTACCCTTTTGTTTTAGTAGTGCTATACATTTTTGCTCCATTTAGATCAATGCCGACTTTTTTCTTGATTTTCATTTTCATTAATAGTGATTACCTTGTTATACTCAAGTTTTACTTTTATTTTCTTTCTCAATGATTTTGCCCCTACTGTTGATCTGAATGACAATAGATCAAACAACCCCACTATATATTACGTACTTTTATCTACTTATTTGTTTATTATTATTAAGACTTGTTTTTTCCTATGTCACCTAGGTTGGAAGTTCAAGGGTTGTTTACAAACTCAATTCCATGGGTGATAGGTTAGGGAATTCTGATGCATTCCTTTTCTAACCTGAACCAGTTCATTCCTCTGTAGGCAAACTAGATCGATTCTGCTCCCAGTGGTTCATCAAATTGATGCCAGTCTTTGGGCAGACACTGACTGAGCCTATTGAAGCTTAGGAATCCTTAACTCAAGAGATCTGCCAGCTTCACCCTCCCTGCTAGCACAGATTACAGGCTTGCACCACCTTGACCCACCACAGTATTGACTTTCAAAGCAACATAATAGTGGAAAGAATCACAGCTTTGGGGTCAGAGGATAGGCATTTGACTCCTTTGCCTGCTTTTTATTACCTGTAGGCCTTTGGATTAGTCCAAGCTCTAACAGTTATAAGCTGTGTCATTTTAGGCAAGTCATAACCTCTCCACCTGCTTTCCTCATTGGCAAATTGAGGATAACAATAATTTCAATAGGTGCCTCATGGGCTTGAATGAGGATCAAATAAAAAATGGATATAAATGATTTGTAAACTATAGCATGCTGTATCAATAGAAGTTGAATAGAATCACAGCACTTATCTCTAAAAAGGTCAAAAAAGTATGGAAAAGTCATTTATTACACCTTCTCATTTTGAAGATAAGGAACCAGAACACCAAAGAATTTATGTGATTGGTCAAAATCACAGAAGGACTGAGAGGAAAAACCAAAATTCAAAACCAAATTTCTGATTACAAATCTAGCACTTTCTACTGTACTAGCAGAATGCTTAGATTGGGTTCTAAGCGTGAGGTTAAAATTGGACCTCAGAATCTGCTGATTACTTGGTCACTGAAGTTAAGTTCAATTTTTGATTATAAATAGAAAGCATATTTATTAGACACAGGTGATACTCAGAACTCAAAAAGTTTTGTAGAAAAGAAAACAAAAATTTTGTACCATACTTATAAGCAGCAATGTGTAATTTTGTTCCTTAGAAAAGGTCACATTCTTTCAGTTTCTTTTTTTTTAGCATTCACCCTTCAGAATGCAGGTGTTGCCAAATGTAAAATGAAGCAAAACACCAGGAAGGAAGCAAATCCCAAACATCTTCAGTTCACCTTACTCTTTTCAGACAGATGACACAGGAAATTCAAGCTTTCTTCATTGTACATTCCAGCCAACTCATTTATTGATTTGCAAATATTGCTCCTATTTCCTGTATTGATTGTAACTTCATTAACTGTGTTTTGTTGTTAATCTTTCATTTTTGAAGAGGACCAATGCCATCATGTGTGATGACTTGGATTTAAGTGAGGCAAAGCTGCACAAAATCATAAGCCTCAGTTTCTTTTTCAGAGTCTGAAGCCCAGTGTTAAGACAAAACTCAAGGTGACTGAGGATAGCCCAGGCTGTAGTAGATTACCTTGGTGTCTTTGATGTTTGACCAAGCTCTAAGAGTTCTACCATACCTTCTTCAGCCACCTTCATGGTCATTGGAACAAATGACTCTCATCTGCCCATTCCATCAGGGAAAGGCTTCATACACTTGGGGTAGACAACCCCCTAACTCAGTGATGGGTTTGAGGCCTGTCAGAAACCCTCAACCTTGTTTAGCCTATCTGTTGAGATACCAGGTTGTGACAAAGGCACATGGTATAGTTTCTTACAATCACAGGTAAGATTTGAGTGACAGGTATTTGAATGATACCAAACATAGGGAAGCATCACTGAAAAGGGCTTGGCAAGCCCTCATACCAGAGGTGCTAATCCTTCCTGAAAACCCAATACACCCACCATGTTTGGTACTTCTTTTTGGATCCTCCACAATGCCATTGGTGCAGAGGTGTGCTGGAGCCAGCTCAAGAAGGTTAAACTTAGGAGAGTCAGTGGTTAATTTTTCAGTGTGAGCATTGACACAACTATAATAAGTGCACACTACAAAGCAGGGCTTAGTTTAATGTTTTAAGACTGTCTAGACTTTTTTTTTTTTACTTAAAAACATGTTTTTATTGATGTCTTCTGTTTTTTATGTCATCCTAGCTATCCATGATATCTCTGTCCCTTCTCAAGATAGTCAGACCATTTAACATTTTCTTTTTTTTAATATGGATCAATAAAAAATACATTTTTATTCTTCATATTTTGAAATGCTTGTGTTGATGACTATTAATTTTTTTAAATTTATTTATTCATTTATTTATTTTTAGATTATAACATTTATTTCCACCAAATTTTGACTTCCAGTTTTTCTCCCCATCTCTCCCTTTCCCCCACCTCATAACACCTTGCATTCTGATTACCCCTTCCCTCAGTGCCCTCCCTACCCCACCCTTCCCTTATCCCCATCTTCTCTCTTTTCTTGTAGGAAAAGATAGATTTCTATATCCCATTACCTATATTTCTTATTTCCCAGTTACATGCAATAACAATTCTCAACATTTGCTTCTAATACTTTGAATTCCAACTTCTCTCTCTTCCTCCCTCCCTACCCATCCCCACTGAGTAGGCAATCAATTCAGGACAGGCTATATACACATTGTTTTGCAAAAGACTTCCATAATAGTCTTGTTGTGTAAGACTACTTCCCTCCACCCTACTCGGTCCCCCCTTTATTCTATTCTCTCATTTGACCTTTTCACTTCCCAAAAGAGATTACTTCTAGTTACTCTCTTTCCCCATTTGCCCTCCATTTTATCATCCCCCTCATTCCATTTGTCCCCTTCTCCTCTACTTTCCTGTAGTGTAAGACAGATTTTCCTAACAAATTTAGTGAGCATGTTATTCCCTCCTTAAGCCATCTGTGAAGAGAGTAAGCTTCACTTTTCCCCCTCATCTTCTCCCTTTTCTCCTCCATTGGAAAAGATTTTTCCTATCTCTTTTATGAGTGATAATTTGCCTCATTCCATTTCTCCCTTTCTCCTCCAAATATAGTCCTCTATCACCCCTTAATTTTATTTTTTTATAGATATCATCCCTTCTGATTCAACTCAACCTGTGCTGTGCTGTGTGTGTGTGTGTGTGTGTGTGTGTATGTGTGTGTGTGTGTGTGTGTGTGTGTGTGTGTATAATCCCTCCACCTATTCAAATACTGAGAAAAGTCTTCACAGTTACAAATATTTATCTTTCCATGCAGGAATATAAACAGTTCAGCTTTAGAAAGTCCTTTATGATTTTTCTTTCTTGTTTACCTTTTCATGTGTCTTTTGATTATTATGTTGGAAAGTCAAATTTTCTCTTCAGTTCTGGTCTTTTCATCAAGAATGCTTGAAAGTCTTCATTTTTTCACTTGAAGTATTATACTCAGTATTGCTGGGTGGGTGAGTCTTGGTTTTAATCCTAGTTCCTTTGACTTCTGGAATATCCTATTCCAAGCCCTTCGGTCCCTTAATGTAGAAGCTGCCAGATCCTGTGTTATCCTGATTGTATTTTCACAAAACTCAAATTGTTTCTTTCAAGCTGCTTGCAATATTTTCTCCTTGACTTCGGAACTCCGAAATTTGACTACAATGTATCTATGACTTTCTCTTTTCTGGTCTCTTTCAGAAGGTGATCAGTGGATTCTTTCAATATTTATTTTGCTCTCTCGTTATAGAATATCAGGGCAGTTTTCCTTGATAATTTCATGAAAGATGATGTCTAGGCTCTTTTTTTTTGATCATGGCTTTTAGGTAGTCCCACAATTTGTAAATTGTATCTCCTTGATCTGTTTTCCAGGTCAGTTGTTTTTACAATAAGATATTCCACATTATCTTCTATTTTTTTCATTCTTTTGTAATTTTGTGGTTTATGATATAGTCATTAGCTTCCCTCAGCTCTACTCTCATTTTTAAAGAACTATTTTCTTCAGTGAGATTTTGAACCTCCTTTTCCATTTGGTTGATTCTGCTTTTTAAAGCCTTCTTCTCTTCATTGGCTTTTTGGACCTCTTTTTCCAATTGAGTTAGCCTATTTTTAAAGGTGTTATTTTCTTCAGCATTTTTTTGGCTCTCCTTTAGCAAGCTGTTGACTCACTTCTTTCTTCCATGGCCTGAACCCACTGCATACTCATTTTGGAGATACTGGATGCAGAAGCCCTGACTTCCTCTGACAGTATGCATTGTTCTTCCTCATCTGAAAGGATGGAAGGAAATACCTGTTCACCAAGAAAGTAACCTTGATGGCCTTTTTTCCCCCTTTTGGAGGCATTTTCCCAGCCAGTTACTTGACTTCTGAATCCTTTGTCAAGAGATTTCTAGTGCTCCTCCTCCCACCAGGACCATGCTCAGGGCTGAGATTCAGATTAGCTGCTCAATTCCCCCAGAGGCTTTAAGTTGATCTGCTCCCAGGATGGATGCTACTGATGACTTGGTCACTGCCAGGCAGCATTGGTGCCCTACTGCTTCTACTGCTGCCGCTTCCTGGGGCCTGTGCTGGGGGGGACCCTGCTCTTCTCTTGCCAGGCTGGGAAAGCCCTCTCACTGACCTTTGAAGTTTTCTTTAGCACTTCTGAGGTGAGAGATCTGAGACTCTCCCTGCTGGGGATTCTGCCCCAGAGGCCTGTTTTGGTCCTGTTCCTCCCAGTGCTATGCAGCTAGGGCTGGGCTCCACTCTGCTCAGCATCTCATGGGATAGACCTTTCCTGTAAGGTTTCCAGGTTACCTTTGGCTGGAGATCTCTTTCACTCTGTTGTTCTGTGACTTCTGCTGCTCTAGAATTGGTTGAGTCATTTTATACAGGTATTTTATGGGCTGTGTGGGAAGAGCTATAGTATGTGTGTCTTTCTACTCTGCCATCTTGGCTCTGCCCAAGACTGTCTAGACTTAAGGAAGTGATGCAAAAATGCTAATAATGTAGATTAAATTTATTTTGCACATATCCTTCCCTCCCCACCCCCAACATTTAAAAGAGTCAGTTGTTAAACATTTACCAGCACACCACTGTCAGGGTGTCAGTATCACATAAGGATTTTCAGCCCTACATATAAGTGTAAGTATAAAAGGTAAGATAAGTGTAAAAAAGCTATGGCCTCCAAGGGGAACTTAAATAAAACACATCTTTATTACTTATTTATTATATGGGCCTTGTCCCAGACCTGATGAAATAGTCCTGGATCCAACTTGAAGCTTTCTTGGAGCTTCTTGTGTTCTCACAATTTATATTGTGAAGTATGACTTCTGGGGATGACTGCTAACTTGTAAACACTTTTGTTCTTCTACTTCCTTAGTATTTTTTCCTGTGTCACTCTATTATTTTGTCTGAATCTTTTGTTAAACTGTCAAAGCCTAGCACAGTGCCTGGCACATATTGCTTAATAAATACCAAGTGACTGGGAAAGGACAAAGAAAAAGGATGGTCAGTCCCCAGTAGTAGTATCAGTGGCTGACATAATCATGTGTCTGGGATGTTTTTGCTTTAAATATTATCAGTTCTGTTAATAATTTTCCTAATGCTGAACTACAAATGGGTACTTTATAGAGTTCAAAAAATAATGATACTCATTTGGAGATATTAAAGATCTAGAATATTGAAAGAAATAATGAAAAAAGTAGGAATTAAAAACTAGAACTTATACACCTTAAACTATATTATGGAGTAGATTTAAAAAAAATATTGGTTAAAAATAGAAAGCAAATCAAAATAACAGACTAGATAAAGAAGAATCAGAAATAATTGAGCCCAATAACCCTACTTTATTAAATCTCCAAATGTAATTTACCTAGGAAAGAAGTACTGAGAAAACTGGAAAGTAGGATGAAAATTACTATCAGACCACGATCTTATGTAATATCCAATATTAAGCTTAAAATAGTTTTGTGACTTAAATATTAAAGCTATAAGAAAAACAATTCAGATGAGAAGCACACTTGGGAATTTTCACAGCTTTGGTTAGGAGTTGACTCTGTAAATAATATGTAGGATAATTTTAATTATATAAAATTAAAAGATTTATGTGAACAAAGTTAATGTAACTTGTCTAACTCATTTTCCTTTGACTAAGGAAAATCATTCTATCAGATAAAGCTTTATACATAGGTACATAACAAAGCAAAAATAAAAAAATGTAAAAACATAATCAATAGATAAGTGGTAAAAGAATATAAACAAAAGATACCAAATGATATATGCAAAAGACTCCAAAAGAATGTTAAATTGGAAAAAAAAATCAAAATTGCTCCAACCCATAATAATAAGAGAGACACATCAAAAAAATTCTGACATTTCTCTTTATAATCAGTGAATTCTAAAAGATGGAAAAAGACTAATCAATGTTGGAGAGTTTAGGGTAAAATGGCATACTAAATTACTGTTGTTAGAGCTATGATTTAGTTCATTTTGTAGAACAATTTGGAATTATGCGAAGAAAACTTTCTAACCATTCATGTAATTGACCAAAAGATATCACTTGTAGGCAGATACCTCAAAGAGGTCAATGAAAAAGTAAAGGTCCTATATATGATAACATTTATAGCAGCAGGTTTTTGTTTTTGCAGCTAAAAACAAGAGATGGTCATTGGAGATTGACTAAGCAAATTATGGTACATGAATGCCATGTAATTTTACTAAGGTATAAAAATGTTTAATATAGTGAAAATAGAAAAAGCATAGGAAGACTTATATGAAAGGATACAAAATGAAGTAGGACCAAGAAAACAATATACATGACTGTGATGTGGAAAATGGAAAGAAGAATAGAAACTGAATCCTGTGAAATTATAATTGCCAAAGTTAGTCCTGAAGAAGAGTTATGAAAAGACACCTCCCCTTACTTCCTTGTTTATCTAAGGGCTATTGGTATAGAATACCAAAATTAGAATATATCAGACTTTTTTGATATCTAGGTCTGTCTCCTGAACTCTTGTCCTCCAGCTCATTTAAAAATTATTGTTATGAGAGATTATTCCCTAATCAAAGTGTGGAGGAGTTGCAAAATACAAGTTATGCAAAAACATGATATCAAACATATTTTTAAATTCTCCTCCAAATATTCTGAAGGCCCATCTACGAACGTTTCCCAAGTTTCCTCATTCTACCTTTTTTGTTTTCTTCCTGTTTACTACCATCCAAACCTAGAGCTGCTGAAGGAAGCTAAAATTAGGGATTTTTAAAATTTTTTTCATTCTGTTTTTTTATTCTCCAATTTCAGATGCCTTAATGAGAATAAAATGGCTAAAGGACAAGCAGTCAAGGAGCGCATAAGGACCCAGAAATTAAATAGTCAGCTTCTGAATGATCCAAGATTTTATTGTAAATAACTTGCCTCAGATAAAGCCAAAAAGTTAGTGACAACACACTGATGCACAAAATACTCAAATGGTTCTTTTGGAAAGGGGAACACAATTTCCCCACTTTTTTCCTTTTCTTTTGAGGGGGGAGGTAGGCTAATGACTTCAGTCTCTCTTCTCTATTCCATCATATATGCACATCACCCATGACCTCATCTTACCAATGCAAATTCACTTTGCTTTTCAAGAAAAAATGATTTTCCACAGCCAAACTAATCCATTTGATCTCTTCCCCGCACAACCAGTACTCACAAATGCAATATTCCAGTCACTTTCCTTGGAATACTCTCCCTGATCTCTGCAAATTCTCTAACTCATCTTCTCAAGGGAAGAAGATTTATCTTATCACCACTGTACTCACTATGCCTTTAAATGCTTGCATAGTACAGTATATCACTTGGCACTGTCTACTATGCTGCTCAGTAAAAGCATTTTCATTCACCCTTGATAGTATTTTCTCCAAACAGAATAAAATCTTATCTTGGCAAACAATAGCAGTGTTATGCATGTTGAAGATGATCAGTAAATATTCTTTGATCCTATGGCCAAATTTCAGTTTAATGTTTTGTTTGGGCAGAGATGAAAAAAAGACAGAATTGATATAAAGAACTGCTATTGCTGGAGGTGGGGTAGAGAAGAAAAAAGAATTCCAGTTGATACCTAGTTAGTATCCAGCTATTCCTAGGAGAGCTGAGAGAGCAGACTTTCAAGCAAAGCTGGAAGGCAGGGTTAATGGACTGCGATCAAGGGAAAATTATAAACCCACTCTGTAAAGAGAGAGGAAAAGAGATAAGTACCTATGTATATCCACAAAGCTAAATCCCAAAGAAGGAAGTTAGAGTACACAAAGAATTGAAATTAAGATATTAGAAGATTGAAAAGAAAAATCTCCAAAAATAACCAGTAATACAAAACATGGCTCCTATTGTTTACACAGAAATGTACAAAGCATTACAATTAGGAAAAATGATTTGAAATTAATGCAAGGAGGCAAAACTTTACCTAAAATATACCAGTGATATATGGTGAGATGAACCTCATACCTTGAACATAACTTTGGAAAGATAATACGAAAGGGATATAGATTGAACCTGTAATTTCTATAGGATAGGGAAATCCAAGAAGGGGAAACTTGACTAACAACTGATAGCCTTCCTTACCTTAGAAAGCAAGCCTTAGAAAGGCTTGTTTGGTACACTGAGAGGTTAAGAAATTCATTCAGAGTCATAGGGTGGGTTGAAGGATGGTTCTCTAGGTTAGAAAAGAATATAGCTTATTGAAGAGAAATTGGATAGGTAAAAGTGTGAGAGAGAAAAAAATTATATTGAAAAGATATACTCTTATGAAGAAAAATCCAAAACCCCATTTGTAGAAAAGCTCAGTAGATGGCATTTGGCTGAAAATCAATGGAGAAAAAATGGAAGCAAAGTTTCACTCAGAACACACTATGACCCATTTTGACAGAAAGAAGATTAAATGGAAGATCAGGAAGCAGATCACAAATCTGCTAGAGTAGTGATGGAGAAATTCAATTATTTAGATAGCTAATAGAATTCTCTCCACCAAAAAAAAGTACTTTCTTGACTTGCATAAAAACTTTCTCCTTCAAAAGATGAAGGGAATCGTAATTATTATGCATTTATGTCACAGCCATGAGGTGAAAAAAAGGATTACAGATTTAGAAATTATGGGAAGAAGTTATGTATAATACTAACTTAGAATTTATGACAGATGAGAAAAATCTGAAATAATATGATACAAAGTATTTGTGGAGAAAAAAAAGGTTGAGAAGATGTCCCAAGGGTTGAGAAAGAGTTCATTCAACTAAAGTTCTACATGGTAAATCACTGCAATGGAGATGAAAAGCTCTCAAGAACAACATTTTAAGAGAAAAAAATAAGTAATTTTGATGTGGAAAAATGAGAGCTGTCTAAGAGACCAATATGAGAATTTAGACTTTGAAATATAATCTACTGAGATTTTCCAATTGGGACAAAAGATGAAAGCTAGAAGATGAACAAAAATACATGACATGAGTACCAAAATGTTAATACCAAAGATGTGAATAGTAATAATGAATCAGCTTCACAGTGTTGGCAAGGAATGTCCACTGAAATGAGTTTGTTTAATGGTATATTGGTGGGAAAGAACCACTGAAAGGACATGGCAAGAGGTTAAGCTAAAAATGACAATTGTAATAAAGGTTAGAAAGGAGATTGAAATGTTTAAGTCTGATTTAGCTTCTATTTTCTCTGCCAAAAACATAAAAATGTAAACATAAAAGAGTAATCATAAGAGACTCTATAAGGTCAAACTGTTAACATCCCTATATGGGAAGATGATACATATGACTAAGATCTTTAACATTATTAGAGCAATTGGAGGAGTCTATAAAGATAGAGAGAGTGGTGGTAGTAAGTCAAGTATATTGGAATGATATCAAGAAAAATGAATGAAAGAGAAAGAGGAATGCACTGAGAAAATAAAAAGAGAGAAAGAATGGGGGTAGTTATTTCATAAAAGAGGTTTACAAGGAAAAGCTTTTACAGTAGAGGGGAAAATGATGGTGGAGGGACAACATTTGAACCTCATTTACATCTGAATTGTTTCAAGGAGGGACACACACACACACATTCACACACACGTACACAAACACTACACTCAGGTAAGCAGGAAAATCCAATAAGGAATTAAAGAGGGAAAGGGAAAATGAGAGAAAGTGACAGTGATTTAAGGGAGGAGACCCAAAGGGAGGCAGTGGTCAGAAACAAAATAGACTTTTGAGGAAGAACTTGTTAAAATAGATAAGGAAGGATAAATGTAAGAAAGTACGATGGAGGGAAATGCACAGATAACAGTCTTAAATGTGAATGGAATGAATTCATCCCAAAACAGAAGCAGATAGCAGAAAGGATTAGGAACTAGAATCCAACAATATTTTGTTTACAGGAGATACAGTTGTAAGTGAAACGTAAGGATTCAAAATAAGAGGCTGGAAAAAGAATCTATTATGCTTCAGCTGAAGTAAAAAGGCAGAGGTAGCACTCATGATTTCAGACAAAATAAAAGCAAAACTGGACCCAATTAAAAGATATAAGCAGGGAAACTATATCTTGCTAAAAGATACCATATACAATGAATAATACGAATCCTAAATATGTATGCACCAAGTAATAAAGGATCCTCATTGTTAAAGGAAAAGTTAAATTAATTACAGGAGGAAATAGATAGCAAAACTAAACAAGTAGGGAAACTCAACTTTCCCCTCTCAGAGGTAGATAAACATAACCTTAAACAAAATAAGAAATTAAAGAAATGAATAGAACTTTATAAAAGTTAGATATGATAGTTCTCCAGAGTAAACTGAATGGGAATAGAAAGGAGTAGATCTTTTCTTTTTTTCAGCTATATATGGCATTTCCACAAAAAATGACCATTTATTAGGGCATAAAAAGCTCATAACCAAAACCATAAATGTATAAAAAATAAAATGCATCCTTTCAGACCATAATGCAATAAAAAACAAAACAAAACCCTTAGGACCTGATGAATTTACAAATGAATTCCAAGAAACATTTAAGGAACAATTAATCCCAATGTTCTTTAAACCATTCGAAAAAAATCAGTAAAGAACCATACCAAATTCCTTTAATGAAATAAATCTGAGTTTGATACTTAAACCAAGAAGATTAGAAACAAAGGGAAAGTAAACATTAATTTCCTTAATTAATATTGATGCAAAAAATTTAAATAAAATACTAGCAAGGAGGTCACAGAGATCATACATTACAATCAGATGTAATTTACACAAGGAATACAGGGCCAATTCAATATAAAGGAAATAATTAACATAATTGACCATATCAATAACACCAAAAATCATATGACTATATCAATGGATTCATAAAAAGCCCTTGACAAAATGAAACACCCATTCCTATTAAAAGCACTTTAAAACATAGGATTTAATGGAGCCTATCTTAAAATGACAAGTGGTATCCATCTAAAACCACGTGCAAACATTTTGTTTAATGGGGATGAATTTGACACATTGACAAAAACAGAGGTAAAACAAGAATGTCCATTTCAGCATTATTATTATTTGATATTCTACAAGAAATGCTAGCTAAAAATATGGGCACTGTTATTATTCAACATATATCAATCAGCTCCCCTATGGATTCACCACAGCAGTCATTTGCCAGACCAAAAATCCCTTTCCATATCTAGCACACTTCTGTATGTTTTATCTCCCCCATTCGAATACGAACTCCTTGAGAGCAGAAATTGTATCACTCATTGTAACTTTGACTTTTGTATCTGTATCTCTAGTGCTTACACAATGATTTCATAAACTTTATATAAACTTTTTTTTTAAATTCACACATTCCACTAGGAGTAATGGATAGAACTTATAATAAGGCGAATTTAGGTCTGACTGAAGAGGGAAAAGAGGAAACTTCCTAAGTCAACTACCCCAAATTATAATAAGTTCATTCTATGAAGTAATGAGGTCTCTCTTACTTATTGGAGGATTTCAAGCAATGATAATTTTTCTAGTATGCTGTGGGAGCCCTAGTTCAAATCTTCAAAACATCTTGTCTTGTCTGTACCTCCAAGCAAGAATCTGTACCTCAAATCTGACTCCATTCCCAACCATCAACACTCATTTGCCAGGATATTGTTTTTCTAAAATGCAAATCTGATGATGTCATTGTTCTTCACACTCCACTCCATTCAACAACTCAAGTGGCTCCTTATTTCTTTCAGAACCAAATATGAATTCCTCTGTTTGGAATTAAAAGCTTTTCATAACTTGTCCTCTTCCTACTTCTCCAGGTGTCTTACATTTTGATGCCCATCTACCGACTCTTCGATTTAGCTACACCTGAACTTCTTGCAGTTCTTTTAAGAGGACTCTACATCTCCCATCTTTGTGACTTTGCCCTGGTTATCTCTACACCTGGGATGTTCTCTCTTCTTGCTTCTGCTTCTTAATTTCCCTGATTTCCTTAATGACTCAGATCAAATGAGAAAATATTTTTAAAGTGCTTTAGTACAGTGCTTTGAAAGAGACCTTTCTTATTCCCATGCTCCACATGATCATACCTTTCTCTAGATTACCTGTATATATTCCGTAAATATTTGCATGTGCTTCACTGATTAGAATGCAGTTTCTTTGAAAGAAAGGATCACCTTTTATGTGGAAGTGGAGATGGTAGAGGGAGATTTGGGAATGTTGCCTTTCATTTAACAAATTTTTATTGATAAACAGACTAAGATATAATTTGGATTAACTGGCCTTTGGGGTTCTTTCTAATTCTAAAACTGTTTTTAATCTATGAACCTATTCTTAAATATTAAGAATACCTCTTCTGAGCATAACTAATCTAGCAATATAACAAAATCTTCTACTTAGTTCCTTGAATTATAACTACATGGAAATGTTTAAAAAAAGAGCTCTAGAAGGAAAAAATACAAAATAAAGCCTAATACTTCTATTTTCAAATACTTAGAATGACAACTGATTCAAATTTTATTTTTATCATATTAAATCATATCTCATTCTGATTACTTTAATATTTTCATTTGAAAAATCATCAGTGATATCCAACTAATTCCTTATAGTTAGAAAGAGTGTAACAAAGGTACAATCCCTTCCTTACGACAGTCAAAACGTATCAATAAACTCAAAAGTTTACTGAATAATTGTTTTTATTCTGGTGCTGTTGCACTTAAAATTCTCAATTGCTCCCAAATATGGGGTCAATTTATCTTACTTTATAGCTTCTCTAATAAATAAAGAGTGTGGAAAAACATTTTGTTCTTCAGTTGTTCAGTTGTGTCTGATTCTTTGTGACCTAAGAACCATAGAACACCATGCCTTTTATCCTCCACTATCTCCCAAAGTTTGTCCAATCAGATATAGTGTGGATTTGAGATTTTATTGATATTGAGATCCCTAGCTATAGAAATAGGGAGGATCAAATGAAAAAAATTCTAAGCTTTTAATTAAAATGAATAAGTTCCTCTCTACTTCAGTGTTCTCAGTCACTGTTATTTAATCCCTAGATATTATGGCCCTAATTTAAGAGGAATATAATGATGCTATATTAAGAGAAGTTGTTCTTATCAACTTTAATGAATTGTTAGGGAAAGGCAAGTTTGAAGAAAGCTATACTTAATATATCATTATTTCAATATAATGATTTCCAATATCATTAGCTTAAATTCTTGCTAAATCAATATCATAGAAATGTTATTGCAAAAAAAAAAAGTGTTTTAAATTTAAGAAATCAAGAAAGGTAAAAGAAAACTGTCCAAAAATAGAAAGGGATAGATTTCTGAAGAACTTGGTTTATACTCAATAAAAGAGTACAAGTAGAGTTTGGATCCTCACTTGTTAGGATTCCTATATGTTGTTTTGGCAGGGAATCAGATTAAAAATTTATGGTTCTGATTCTAAGGGTCAATGATTTATAATTAGATTTTGGAATGCACCATGATGATTTTTCTTATAGGAAGCTTGCTCTGTTGATTTCATGTGTTTTGAGCCAATATGAACATCATAGATGCATGCTTTTCATGAGCAAGCAGAAGAAGAGGCATGGTAAAGAGAAAGACTAAGAGAAAAGAATTGGGATTTTATAAATTATCACAGAAAATCTCCAAAGGAAACCAATTATAGTGAAATAGTTATAGCTATATTATTTAACAAAAGTTCAAGGACTTCAAGCCTAGGTGATCTCTATACCACTTTCTTCTTCTGAAATTACATAGTAAATAATTTCCCCCTTCCATGTTCTTTTCTAGAAACATTTTTTTCTCACTGAAGTGTTGTACAGAATGTATAGCAGCATGCTATGTGCAATTCAATAGACAGTATTCCTACAGTATTAATTACTGAATTAAATACTTAAGTAGCTTTCTCTTGTTTTTATTGCTCTCAATAAACTCATCTCTGCCATATTTATTAGAGTATTATTCTTTTTAATAGCTTTCAAATATTTTATTAATGTAAGCTAAATAACCACTTCAACCCTCCTACTGATCTTCCATGCATTCTCTGGCTCACTTGCATTAAGTTTTTATAAAGTAAAACAGTATTCTCTGAAACTCTAGACCAATTACCTTCAAAAATAATAATTTTGTCTCACCCCCTGAGATTTTGCCTCTGCAAACACAAATGTGATTTTTAGTCTCATTCCTGAAATGACTTTTTTACTATTCTTTATACTCAAGGGTATTAGTATTTTGTGATTTGTGTCATCAAGAATAATCTTTAGATATGTGAAAGAGTCAGTTAATGGAGTTCTAGTTAACATAATACTGGAAAATAGTTTTTACTGTGAACATTTTTTAGTTCATCTACATTTTCTATAAATACAGAATTAAGCTGGCAATTTTGACACAATGGGTCAAAATATTAGTCCATAGTATTACCCCAGTGATGTAAAATCCATACACTGATGTTTCCATGCTGTATCTCTGATCTCCAATTTGTCTCCAATATGCTTTTTGTGTAAGTTTCTTTTTTTTAAATTTTCACAACCTAAATAATATCTTGACAAACACACTGAAGTCTTGTTATAAATCAACTTGTTATAGTTGGTTTTGGCTCTCATCCAAGGGAGTTTATTATTGTAAGTACCAGAAGGATTTGAATAAAATACACTTTTACATATAACACATCCCACAGAATGAACTGACTCATTAGAATTGTAATGAGATACCAGCATAATAACCTAATTGACTTGATAGCCTCATTATAACCTCATATAACATATTCTCCAAAATAATTACTATCACAATTTAATATTATAACTATTTTGAAAATCAAAATACATTAAAAGATATGATTTTCATTGATGTGGCTATTCTCTCTACTAATGCAAATCACATCCTCCTGTGATTTAAATAGTTGCCAATAAGAGTGTCCAACAAGAATAATTTTGCATGCACCATTGCTCCAATTAGGAGCTTAATGAATGATTAAAAAGTAAAAATTTTGGAACTAGGAAATGAAATAGGAGAAGTAAAAAGAAAGTAGCAATCCTCCAAAAATGCCAAATACTTTTATTTTAATATCATTGAGGAAATCACTGTCTTAGAAACAAAAACCTAGATAGGTAAAAAATAAACTTCAAAATTATCTATTCATTTTCCTAAATGTATTTTCAAGTTGTTTCAAATGTATATTGTTTAGATGGAGAAATATGCCTCCCATTACTCAATTAATAATTTTGTTAATTTATGTATTACCAACAATTGAATTATCACAAAATCACCCCCACCTTTCCAAACCCCCCACCTCTTTAAATATTGAAAGGATATTTATAAGCTCACTCAAGGTCTATTTTTAGTATGTAGCAGAAGAAATTATATTTGCAAAACTCCTCAGAAAAGATGTTTTATTTGAAATACGGTATGAACTGTCAGATTCTGACTTGAAAATCTAATAAAATAAAAATTGTGTTTTGTTATCTGTATGCACATAATGAATTATGCAGCATAGCATAGTGGCTGGAGAGTCATTCTTGAAGCCAGGAAAACTTGTGGTCAAGTTTCACTTCTGATGCATACTAACTGGGTAACCCTGGAAAAATCACTTAACCCATCAGTAACTCTGTAAGATGACAAGTTGTAGACTCACTGGAAAAGGGGGAAAAAAGTATTACTTGGAAGTTTCATATCCTAATGAAATCATAGATTCAATCCCTATCTTAATCTTTTACTGTGTATATTATGTGAAATTTGGTACTAAAATGAACAAAAGTGATATTTATTTAGACAGATGGTAATTTTCAGTGGTTAATCCTCAGTACAGAGGCAACAAAATGATCAATTTTAGCTTGAAGGGAGCGCTCAAACACATATTTTCTGCCTAATGCTACTGCGAGGGGTCCATGATAAATATTTAGATGTACATTCTATCATCACCTATGTCAACAAACTTATTTTAGCATAGTGGGAAAAATTTGTGGGTGTGTAGTCAGTGACGATAATTAAATTTTGAATCTACTACTTACTAATTGGATAACCCTAGGCATTTAACAAGTTCTCTGGTCTGTTTTTCATCTATAAAACAACTTGTTGTAAACTATATTATGATATTCTATTTCCATTATTATAATCCATTTCCTTATCTTTGGGTGAAGTGTTCTTAGGAACTTTAAATATGTAAAATTTTTAAATTCAGATTTTCCCTATGACACAATCCACAAATGTCTTTGGAAATGTTTTAAAAGAAAATATCTTACATCTTAAACTTGTTTTGATCCTGACTAGTTATCAAAGAAATGAAAACTTCATTTATTCCACATTTCTTGCCCATGGATAGAACCATTTCAGAAAAATTAGTCACGTCTCATTACTTTTTAGGTACTAAGTTTAATGTAGTAATGTGAGAAATGCAGAATATGGGGAAAATTGGGAATGGGACATGATGTGTATGGGCACGATACTTGTTTGATCTTCTCTTCCTGCTTTCTAGAACATGAATCAACAAATTCAATGTATGAAGGTTACCACAGCACTCAGTAATCTCATTGTTGAACCTAACACTTAGGAAGAATATTTGATACAGCAATGAGAACAGCATTAGTATTTTTTTAAATCCATGTCAATATCAAGGACAGTGTCAAAGACAGGGTGAGTTTTCATCCTATTAAAGGACTTTTACTCCTGTTGCAAACAAAAGAAACCTTTTCACCCTTAAAAGGAAGAAATAGGAAGTGTCTAGGAGGTATTATTTAGGCAGAACACACTACTGATTAGATTTGATGTGTTTTGGGGATTTTTTTGCACTGAAGATACAGGAATTTGGCCTTTAAGACTTACCAGTGAGGTTCTTCAAAACTAAAGAAATAAAAGTCCTCTTATACATAATTGAATTGTTATATTAACTTTATCTATGCATATTTGTGTGCAAAATCTAACTCATACCATTTACTGATAACTTATTAATTATATATTTTAGGTCTCTGTTAAAGTATAATTTTTATAATAGAAATGATAGATGTGAACTACACCAGCAGAGGGAGTATCCACATTAATGAAATTGCAGATACACCAAAGTAAATCTTAAAATTTAAGAAATGAAAAATATGCCAAGGTCTTAAATCTCTTAACATCAAGATGATTTTTTAAAGCCCTACTCTAGAAAATAAAACATTGGGGGTATCAAGTTGCTTTAACATCTCTGGCAAGTGGGATTATTTGTTAAACAAATAAGAGATAAGAAAGATAATAAAAGATGAAATTGAAATTTTTGTATATATAAATTTATGAATAAAATCAATGCAAGCAGAAGTAAAAGAGAAGAGAAAATATGGTAACATATTTGAATTAAATATCATCAATAAAATCCCCCTATTCCAAATATTCAGAAAATAGACCAAAATATATAACATCAAGAACTAGTCATTTAAAAGATTAGCCAAACAAGAACTTATGACATGAAGAAATGATCTAAATTTCTAAAAGCAGGAGAAATATAAATTAAAACATCTCTGTAGTTTCAGTTTTTTCCATGCAAATTGATGAAGATGAGAGGAGATTAAACTAATATATGTTGGTGGGGCAAGAGAAAGATAATAACTCAGATATAATTCTGTTGGATGAGCTATTAAATGATGTAATTGTTTTGAATTTCCACTTGAAATTATGTAATTAAATGATTAAGCACTCATTTTGATCCATCAGTTCCACTGTTGATACCTCAAGGTTACTAAAGACAGAGAATAAAGTTCCAAAATATGCCACACTGTACTATTCTTTATTAATAATGAATACTTAGAAACAAAGCATCTTCTCATCATTTGGGGAATGCCTACACATATTGTAGTATATGAACGTAATGAAATTGCCTTTTGCAGTAAGAAATGGCATTATAAGAAATATGAAAATGTTGGAATGAACTGATGACAAATTAAATAAGCAGAACCAAGAAATAATAAATACCAAAACTAAGAGATAACAAAAGATCACTAAAATGAAGATAAATTTTGAGTTGGCATGTGCACGTGTGCTTATGGGGGAGGTGTGGGGGGGAGGAGGTGCTAAAGAAGGGATAGTGAAACAAACCTGCTTCCACACTGGAGAGGGCTAGAAAACTATCAGCAAAAAATATTGTCAGGAAAGTTTTCTCTAACAGGATGTTTCCTAATTGTTTTTTTTTGGTCACAAGTGTGGATTCAATCTGGGAGATTGGAATAGAAATGGAAAATGAAAAGAAAAGAAGAGAATTTGGAGATAAACTTCATTGAAGTCACAGAATTTCAGAGGTGAAAGGCACCTGGATGGCTATTCAGTCTTGCCTATATCCCAAAAAAGCATCTTCTCCAAGCCAGCCAGCAAGTGGTAATTCATTTGCAGTAGCTTGAATACTTACAATGAGGGAGAACATATTACCCTCACTGCCCATCCGCCCAGCAGTCAATTCTACTTGTAGACACTGATATTTAAACTTTTTGTCCTAAATATTTTAACCAATCAATCAATATTTGTTGAAGTGCTATTCTGAGACAGGTATTCTGCTAGGAACTGTAGACACAAAGAAATAAAAGGGGAAAAAAATCCCTGAGCTCAATCAGCTTACATAATATGTTGGAAAAATAAATAAATATAGATGACACATAAAAATAATTACAAGGTAATTTTTCCTTTGGGAGGTAATGACACTAGCAGCTGGAAAGCCAGAATCAGGAAATATTTCATTTAGAAGGTGGTGCTTGAACTGAATATTAAAGCAAATTTTATTTTTTGACAAAGGTGAGAAGGGAGATCAAGTCATGACAATTTGTCTTTATAAAGCGGAGTTGGATGCAAAGAAAAGCAAGAAGGATAATTTCACTGGAATATTCTTGAATAGGAAGTGATGTATAAACCTGGAAAGGGAGTTGATAGCTAGGTTGTAAAGAATTTTAAATCTTAAGCAGAAGTATTTACATTTGGCTTCCGGGTTATACAGGTAGTAGAGAAGCATATTAGAGTTTATCAAGCAGAATAGTAAGACTGTTAGAGCTGTGCTTTTGTAAAATCACTTTGCAAGCTGTATAGAAGATGAATTCAAAAGGGAAGAGACTGTCAAGGATCTAGTCAGTAACTTGCAGCCTTGGGGCCATAGGCTCCCCAACCCTGAAAAGTGATTAAAGAATGAACTAGGATTGTGCCTTTATGAATGAAGAGGACAGAATTTTAAAAATCTTAAGGGAGATCAAAAATTTGAATACTTGGATAAAAGGAAAGCTGAATACTTGGAGGGTGACTCCAAGATCAGAAATCTAGGTTACTAGAAGAATGGAAAGACGGGCACTGAAAAAAGGGATGAATTTTGAGGAAAGTTCAATGAATTCCATTTTGGACATGATGAATTTAAGACACTTTGGGGAGATTTCGTTTGAAATATCTAATAAGTAGTTGGTAATGCGGAGCTGGAACTCAGGAGCAAGCGTAGGACTGAAAATCTAAAATGTGAGACTACAGTTCTAGAGCTTTAAGGGACTTCAGATGTTGCTGAGGCCAATATTCTCATTTCAGAGAGGAGGCGACTGAGCCCCAGGAAGATTGAGTAAGTTGCCCAAGGTCACAAAGGATTTGGTACTAGGTTCTTTGGCTCCAAATACAACATTCTTTTCTCCAGATCATATTGCCTCAGTTACTATATAACAATGTGGATGGTTTATCAGAAAAACAAAAAAAAAACAAGTAATAGCAGATTCAATTCTCTTCTTTTTCTAAATAAAGCATGAGATAAAAATATAGTAAAGTTAAATGAAATATATACTCTACACTAAGGTCACATTAAAGTATTTGACAAAGAGTCTAATGATTTCCTAGTGGGCAAGATGGAAAGATGTAGTCAGTACAACAATAGAGTTATATAGTCTTGGAATTCTTTGAACAATGAATGAATCAGTATTTATCTCAAGTTGGTATCCTTTGGATGAGTGTCATGGAGTTAATGCAATAATCAATAGAATCAATATGAATTTTAATGTATTAAGAGGACCACTGTTTCCACAATGAAGGAACCTATGGTGTTTTTGTATTCTTATGTTTGGAATACTTTGTTCAAGTTTAGGTATTGCAGGTTTTGTGAGGGAAAGGATGGGGGATTATCTCCACAACCTTTCGGACATCTACAAAACAGAAGTCTTACAACAAATATAAAGCAACTTCATTGTTTCCATAGTCTAAGACACCCAAAAATCAAAAGAAGGTTAAAAATACCCAAAATCCATGACTGAAGCACACGGACCTTTGACATGTTATCTGCAACACGGCTGTTCTAGCTGAACAAATGATATTACACAGGCTTATAACAGGGGAACAATATCCTCTCTGACACCTGCAATAATTCGCATTATTCTAGAAATGAGGAACAATGGAAAAGGGGAATCCATGGGGCACACTCTTCAAGACAGAGGCAGAAAACGTGTAAAGGGGAGAGCTGAGAATGGATACTCCGGAAGATTTGGTTATATGAAGAACACAAAGAAAATAAAGAGAGATCAGATAATAATACAGGTCATGAATCAGAGAAAAGGGTTCTAAAGTAGACAAATGAAAGGACAGAAAAAATGAAGGGAGAGAAACCTTTTTTTGGAAAGGCACACAAACTTTTAAAAAATAATAAAAAGAACTAGTTGAAAGCAAGGAGAGAAAGAGGGAATATACTTGACTTAGAGGAGGGAAAGGGAGGAGAAAAATAATTGCATAATCACATAAAATGATGAGTGAAAAAGGAACTAATAAGTAAATCTCTAAAAAGAAAGTGGTAACAAATGAAAAGAAAGGATCAGAGGTGAGAAGAAGAGAGTCAGTGGAATAGGACCACCTTAACATATTAAAGTAACTGGAGAAACATAAAACTACATTTATAGTAGAAAAGGGACAATCATAACTTAGGGGAAAATAGTATCTATCTATTCATATATATATATATATATATATATATACATATATATATATTTGGAAGAAAATATAAGGCTAAATCATATGTTCACTTTAAATGTGAATGGATAAAACAATCCAATAAAATTAAAGAGTGACAGAGTAGATAAGAAACAAAACCCTGCAATCTGTTACTTACAACATTCAAAAACCAAAGAAATTCACAAAATAAAACTGAAGTGTTGGAAAAAAAAACCATTATGCATTAACTGAATAAAAAATCGGGAGTTGCAATCATGCTGACAAAGCAAAAACAAATGCCAAAAAATGAAAAGGCATAAGGAAGGCAAAAACATTAAACTGAAAGGAACCACAGAAAAAGAAAACTCCCTGAAACCATGTCTGTAGTAAACCTAAATTCTCCACACGCCTTAGCGTTCCCATTCATAAACAATATTATGTGTGAGGTACAAGACAACATAGACAGGAACACAAAAGTGACAGGAGACTCTAATACCCCTTTCTCAGTTTTGTATAAATTTAACAAAGAGAAGCAAAAGGGAAAATACAGAACTGAACAAATTGCTGGAAAACTAGATTTAAAAGATTTATAGTTTCTTCTAAATAGGACAGCAAAAGAATATACAAATTTCTCTGTACTGCAAGGAACTTTACAAAAAAAAAATCTGTCCATGTATTAGGACATAGAGATATTGCAAATAAATGCAAAAAGGTAGAATTAGTCAATAATGCTTTATGGATCATCACACAATTAAAATAAAAATTAGTTCATGGACCACAAACTAACCCAAATGGAGACTTAACAGAGAAATCATAAATAATAAACAGCTGAGTAGAAGAAGACCACTTCAATTGTATATCACAGGAACTCCGCAAAAGTTCTTTTTCACTAACTTCTGACAAAAAGAGAAAAAGACAATTCTGGAAGCAAATATAGGAGGAAAGGCACATGAAGGCACTCTTTGTATGATTGGGAACTAGTACTGCCATTCTGGAAAGTAATTCATAATTATGCCCTAGAAGCCACTAAACTGTATATAACCTTTAAAGTGATGCCATTTCAAGACCTCGACACTCAAAAAAGAAATTCAAAAAAAAAAAAAAAAGAGGAAATGTACAAAAATGTTATAGTTGCACTTTGTTTTGTGGGAAGAAATAACTACAAACCAAGAAATTGTCAATAAGTAAGGGAATGACTGAAAACAATTTGCATATTGATGAAATTGAATATCATTACACTGTTAGTAATGGAAAAGGGATGGTTTCAGTGAACTTAAGAAGACTCATATGAACAGAAATAAATGAGCAGGGGAAATTATAATAAAATGCCTATAACATTAAAAACAACAGCAAGAACTTGAATCAGTACAATAATTTATCATTTTTCTAGGGTTCCTTACAGAGGAACCTCCTTACAGAGAGGTGATGGTCACAAAGTGCAGACAGGGACAGGCATTTTTGGGACATGGTCAGTATGTAAATTTTTTTTTTTTTCTTGATTGTACTTATTTGTTATAAGAGTTTATCTTTTTTTTTTTCTCTTGGTTTGTATCAGTCAGAAGGTAAATGGGATGGGGTAGGGGTTGTTTAAATGGGATGGTTAGGGAAGAAAGGACAAGAGCGATGCCAAAATAAAAAAGTGTACCACTGAGACAGTTTAAAAAATACACAGAAGGGAATTTCAGAAGAAAGCACAGGGAAGCTGGGCAGTTTTGAAAGTAACATGCAGACCTTATTTTATGCTTTTTTTTGTAAAGCAAGCAGTATGAAATGGATATTTGTGGCTTTTTATATTTTGCTTTATGTACAGAACTGTTTCTTCGTACCAAAGTTCAGGAAACAAACTTTAAAAGGCTATTTGAAAGACAGAGAAAGAGAAGAAACGAGGAAAAGATTACAAAAGAGAGAGAGGAGAGAGGGAAAAATTAACTTTCTTCCACTCGATCCAAAGAGAAGAATGGGAGGTGGTGCAAAAGATGAAAGTTGCAGATGCAAATTTAGATTTGAAATGTGGAAAAATTTCTAATTACAATAGTCCAAAAGATTAATAGATGACTTCAGGGAAGTCCCCTTTAGTGAAGGCTTTAAGAGAAAGTGGGTGGATTTCTTATCACAAATATCACAGAGGGGAATTTTTTGTTTTGGTGTGAGATGGTTCAGAGATCCCTGTCAGCTCTGAAATTCTATTGAAATTCTATGATCCTCAATGAAACCACAGATCTTTCAAGTATAAAGGATGAGATATACACCTCTTGCTTTTCTAACTGAATATCTCGTGACATTCCATACAGATTTAACATTGTATTGTGGGAGCTACCAGTTTAGGTAGCGCTATCTGACCACAGAAGATCAATAATTATGATTGGAAATTTACATTTCTTTAGCCAAATGAGGAAGTTCTCTAGCATTTATTTCACTTGTAACTGTCATATATGTGTGTATGCACATTTTAATAGTAAGTATATAATATTAGGTATAGTAAATATATTGTATTCCTTTTATAGTACAATTTTCTTGAAAATTGAAATGATCCTTTTTTATTCTACTGAATTTCTAACCCCTAATGAATATAATATAGCACTATGTGTTTTGTAAGCACACAATAAACATTATTTAAATGTGTTTTTAATTAGAAAATCTACTAGCCATTTTGTAATTATTGAAAGATGAATTTTGTAGATAAACATAAAGTCCAGACAGCATTTGTGTCTTACAATGTTAAGCTCAATTCCCTCATAAAGGACCCATATATTAACAATGGCCAACGTTTATAAAGTGGTTTATAGTTTAGAAAGTGCTTTACATATATTATCTCTTTTGACAATCTCAACAACACTATTAGGCATATGCTATCATCATTCCCATTTTACAGATGGGAAATTAAGCATTAGAGGAATTTTAAATGTATTTCTCAGGACCACACAGCTGTTAAATATCATAGAGTTAATTTCAAATTTTTTCTTTCTAAATCTATCACTTTAACCATGATAGCACCACATTCATTCTAAGCTTTAAGAAATAAAGAGGTAGCCATTTGGATAATTCAAGTATTAAAAAGATTCCTGAAGACAAAATTTTATGTCCATATCCTTTTGTTATTCATTCCACTCTGAAAGCACGGGCAAGTTGGGCTGTTCTTCAAATGGAGGAAGGTTTTTAATAAAACCAAGACCCACAAAGTCTGCTTTTCCTTTGTCATTTGGTAGAATGCTTTCATTTATCTTTACTATTCCCCACATATAATTTTATGGGGCTGATTGAATTTGTTTATCACAGATGGTGGTGGAAATTAATTTGACTATTTAGTACTCCCTCATGCTTCCTAAAAGGCAATTCTATTAAAAGTCAAGCGGAAATTGTCTTTATTTCATCAGATGCACTGATGATTCACCACCAGTTTACTACTCTTAATTTTCCAGCAGAATACTGTAGACTTGTCACAATGCTCCTCCCCCCCCCCCCCCCCCCAAAGAATGCTCTTGAAAACTGTCCCACTTTCAGAGATAATGATAGACTCTGGAACAACAAATATTTAGAGGAAGAAAAATTTTAAATTATATAGCTCAGTCAGGAGACTCGGCAGATTTTCATTTCTCCATCCTCAAACATAGTTGAGTAGCCAGAGAGCATACTAAATTTTGGAGGGTTTTATGAGGAATAATATGAAGAAAAAAAAAAATCTTCACACTCAACTTGGCTGTAATAAATTAAGAGAGATAAAAAACCTTAGATGTACCATTTAGTTATTTTCTTTTCTTATTTAATTATAGTCTTCAGGAACAGTCAATCATTTGGACAAAAGATACAGCATGTTGCATAAAATAGTAACATTATTAGAGTAATAAAAATGAATGAGTTAACTCCTCTCTCCCTCTAAGTTAACTCTTAGCTAAACTATCAACCTGGTATCTATGAGAAAAGTTACACTGAGAGCTTGATCTCACTATCTAGAAACCCTATTTAAAAAGGAATTGAGGATACTCCATTATCACCTTTTAACGATAAAGTTTTATTACTACATTAAGATCACCACTCCCTTTTCCAAATACTTACAAACCATACATTTAAAATGTTGTAGGATTTTTCTGGGAACTAAAGAAAAGCTCACAAGGATATGTAGTCTACAGACTCCACCCTACAACTAAATTCTGCTCAGCTTGACAAACATGCATTAATATTTATATACAATAATTCTGCTAGACCTCAGTAACTGAAAGGAAAAAAATGAAATAACCCTGGATTTAATAAGCTGATAGTTCTGCTGAAGATATAAAATTTGCTCACAAAAACATATATACAAAGTAACAAAAGCAATTTCAAGTGGAAGAAAGTACTATCACTTGGAGAAAAAAAAACATATGTAGGAGAGGGCATTGAAATTATACTTTGAAGAAAGCTAGGGACTCTACACGTTGAGGATGAGAAAGTAGTATATGCCAGGTGTGGAGGACCATGTGTACAAGGAAGGAGGGAGAAAAGAGAAAGGAGGGAGAAAAAAAACAACATAATATGCCAAAAAAAGGGAGCAGGTAGTTTAACTAGAACAGAGGGAACATAAAGGAAAAGGGAAGGTAGTCAATAAGGATTTATTAAGCACCTACTGTGCGCCAAGCAGTTTATAAATATTATGAATAGTAGAAACATACAATAAGACTCTAAAACAGAGAATCTTAACTTCAGGTCCATGAATTTATTTTCAAATTAAAATTTACATTTCAATATAGCTGGATTATTTTGGAATGCTATGTATTTTATTCAATTAAAAGTAGGTTTCCATCACACACACACACACACACACATACACACACATGCACACACCACACACAAATGATTGTGGCAACTTTCTCTTTGGGAAGGAAAGAGTAATACTAGGGAAAACTCTGATAATGTAAAAAAAGATTTAAAAGGAACCTAAAATGTGGTCCCTAGAACTGAACACCATTCTCCTGATTTATTCTGAAGAGGGCAGACTATGGTAGGACTGTACCTTCTCTTGTCCTGAAAATTATACCTTTATTAACTCAGCCAATGATTATAGCTTACCCACTGCCATGACACATCATTAACTTTTACTGTGCAGTCCCCTATGTACCTAGAAACTTTTCCTCTGAGATGTCATATAAGCTATCCATGCCTTATTATATATTTGTAGTACTTTATATTTATTCCAATTACTTTTTTTGTTTTTCTTATTAGATTTGACCAAGTATTCTAGCCTGTCAAAACGCTTTGCCTTATATTTCACTTAGTCACTGAAGGTGAAAGGTGTCCCTCCTACCTTTGTGACCTCAACAAATCTGACAGCCACTTCATATGCACCTTCAACCAATCATGAGGCAAATGTCATAGTGGGAAAAACACTGAATTCAGAGCCACAGGAGTTAAATTTGAACAACAGCTGTTCTCAATAAATGACTAAAGGATATGAACAGGCAGTTTTCAGCTATCCAGAGTCCCATGAAAAAATGCTGTAAATCACTATTGATTAGAGAAATACATATTGAACCAACTCTGAAGAATGACATCATATCTACCAGATTGGCTAATACAACAGAAAAGGAAAATTATAAATGTTGGAAGAGATGTGGGAAAACTAGGACACTAAAGCAGTTGATAGACTGGTGAACTGATCGGCCTCTTCTCGAAAGTAATTTGGAAATTTTTTCCTCAAGGGACTTCTAAACTGTACATACCCTTTGATCCAACAATACTACTACTAGGTCTATATCCCAAGGAGATTTCTTTTAAAAGGGGGGGGGGGGATCTATTTGCACAAAAATATTTATTGCACCTCTTTTTGTGATGGCTAGGGACTGGAAAACTAGGGAACACCTATCAGTTGAGAATGACTGATCAAATTGCTTTAAATGATTGAAAAGGAATGCTGTGCTATAAGAAATGATGAACAAGATGACTGAAATAAAACAACAACAAAAAAACACAAAACCTGGTAAGACTTACATAAATTTATACAGAGTGAAGTAAGCAGAACCAGGAGAATATTGTACACAGTAAGAGCAATATTGTATGATGAACAACTCTGAATGACTTAGCTATTCTTAGCAATACAATGATCCAAGAGAATCTCAAAGGACTCATGATGAAAAATGCCATCCAGCTCCTGGGGGTGGAGGGAGAAACTGATGACATCTCAATACAGACTGAAGCATATTTTTTTCACTTTCTTTCTTTCTTTTTCAATTCAGGTTTTCTTCCACAAAACAGGTAATATGGAAATGTTTTATATGATAGCACATGTATAACCTCTATCAGATTGCATACCATATCAGAAGGAAGGGAGGAAAGGATATAATTTAGAACTAAAAAACAATAAATGTTGAAAATTGTTTTTACATGTAATTCAGGGAAAATAAAATAATATGAAATAAAATATATTTAGTGATAAATTTTTTAAAAATGCATATCAGCTCTTCCACTTAATACCTGTGTGCCTTGGGCCTCTTGACCTTTCTGGGGTTCTTAAATTCTCTAAATCTCCTTTTCTTTTTTGGAAAAACTGAAGTAATTTGATTAGATGATCTCTAAGGTCCTTTGAAGTATTGGACCTATAATATTACAATCAGTCATTCAATCAATAAGCATTTCTAAATACATACTATGGACCAAGGATTTGGTCAATATGTTGGAAAACAAAGACAAAGTAAAGGTACTTGATATCAAAAGGTCTACATTCTAATGTGGAAAATATCATGTGCATATATAAGTGACGATGCTGATGCTAATGCTGATAGCTGGGATTTATATAGACCTAGAGGTTTTGCAAAGTGCCTTAAAATGTTTCATTTTATCTTCACAATAATCCCAGAAAATAAGTGTTATTATCCATTTCTTTTTACAGATGAGGAAATTGAGGCAGCAGATGTTAGGTAACTTGTCTAGGGTCATGTAGCTAATAAATGCTTGCAGTTGAAAACTTGTCTTCCTGACCCCAAGTACAGTGCTCCATCCACAAGCTAGCTGCCTTTACATATAAGTATATATCAAATGTAATATAACAAAACCTCGACAACATCAGGCATTTGAGGAGCAAGAACTTTCAGTTTTGAAAAGCACACATCAAAGAACAGATGCATGAAGGATTCCACTAAATTATTGTTTTGTCAATTTAGTTGTGTCCAAATCTATGTGATCCCATTTGAGATTTTCTTGACAAAGATCCTGGAGTGTTTTGCCATTCACTTCTCTAGCTCATTTTACAAATGAGGAAACTGAAGCAAATAAAGTTCAGTGACTTGCCCAGGGTCACACAACTAGTAAGTGTCTGAGGCCATATTTAAACTAAGGGTACACCTGACTTCAGGCCCAGCACTTTATTGACTGTGCCACCTAGCTACCCAGCTAGCAAATACCTCCCTCCAAATTAACTTTGATACATTAATGACCACTCTTTGGGTCCTATTATTCAACTAATTCTGAACCAATAAAACTGTACTGTCAAATAGTCCTCATCTCTCCATCTACTCCATAATTCAAGCATAATAAGATATCTTTTTTTCTTGAAATTTAGGTATGCTTTTTATAATATGTGTCCATGGTAGCATTCTAATAACTCTATTAAGGAAAATAATTAGTACAATCTAGTGACTTGCTCCTGATGAATCCATGTTGGTTATGTGTTTATAAATGCTCTTTCAAAATATTTATTTTATCTTATTTTTTCCAAACCAAATATTATTCTCCTTGACAGTGAAAAAAAGCTGAGAATTCTGCATTCTTTGTTTTCTATTACTGTCATATCTATCAACTACAGTGGTCATTGAGCTTCCTTTTTATCCCAACATGATTAAAAATTCCCCATAGTATTCTAAACTCCAAAGATGAGGGTTTTAGGAAAGAATCAGTCAACTTGGAGGAAAATATCATTGTAAAAAGTTTCTCTAATAAAAGTCTGACATAAAAATATATAAAAGAATTTGATTAAATTCCTAAGAGCAAAATCTATTCCCCAATAGATCGATGGTCAATAGTTAAGAATAAGCATTCTCAAAAGAAGAAAAACAAGCTATCAAAAATTATATGAAAAAAATGTTCCAAAACAGATAAATTAAAATTAAAACAAACCTAGAGTTTTATCTCACATCCAAAGACAAACAAAAGGAAAATAACAATTGTTGAAAAGGGAAGTTGTTGCTTCAGGCATTTTGGTCATGTCTGACTCTTTGTAACCTTATTTGGGGTTTTCTTGTCAAAAATAATGGGGTAGTTTGTCATTTCTTTCTCTACCTCATTTTACAGACCCTACTGAGGTAAAAAGGATTAAATGACTTACCCAGGGTCACACAGCTAGTAAGTGTCTGAGGACAGATTTGAACTACAGAAAACGAATCTTCCTCACTCCAGGCTGGCAGTCTATTCACTGAAACACCTAGTGGCCCCCGTACAGAATAATAAGCTCACTAATCCACATTGTTGCTTAAGTTGTGAAATGATTCAGCCATTCTGGAAATCTATTTGGAAATATACCTCAAAAGTCTATAAAGTACGTACAACATTTGTCTCAGTAATATCACTGCTAGCCTTAGAATCCCAAAAAGAATAAAGAGAAAGAAAAACAAAAGACTCATAAATACAAAATTAATTGCAGCAACTCCTTTTGGGATAGTCAAGAATTTGAAGCTAAAGTAGTGCCCATTAGGTGAGGAACAATTAAATAAATTAAGGTATATTAATATAATGGATATCATGTCAATGTGAAAAATTTCAAAAGACATGGTGCTTTCTGTGAACTTATGGAAAGATGTGAGCATGCTAACTGCTGACAGAGAGGTGATGGATTCAAGATTCAGAAAACACATGCATATGTAGATATGACAATTTATTTTGTTTGAATATTTGCCACGATAATTTCTCTTCTCTTTTTTCTTTTCTCCTCTCCTTGCTTCTCTCTTTTTTTCTCTCTTCCCCAACGAGGTAATTGACAGAGTAAGAAAGCACAGTGGGAATACCAATAAGGTTGCCCAAAAAAGAGCAGAAAAAAGGTGGTCATTGAAGTATTTTTAAAATGCAGAGGGAACAGAGGAAGGCCAAAAGAAAGCACAAACAGAATATCTTTAAAAGTTGAATCATTACATACTTAAAAGGAAAAACAAAGTGTATATAATAGAGCTTTACAGTTTCATGTACATTCCCACTTTTCTGTTCAATTTTGTACACTAAAATGCTCATTTTACTTAGTTCTTGTTAAAAACTCAAAAAATCCAACAACTTATATTTCTAAAATTAAAGGAAAAGAGAAGCAAGCTGATGGACTCCAGTCTTCAAATAAAGAAGTAAAAAAAAATAAGTATAAAGCATCAGAAATCATTTTCAAAGACTTAGCATAGATGCTAATCCAGTAGTATTTTAGGAACCTATGATCTGCAGGATAACCTGGTTGCTGATAAATGCTTATACAGAAAAAAACCCAAATATTTTTTAGAGATACAGGTGGGTGGGGAGGGGATAAAGTGTACACACAAAGCTAAGAATTATACTTAATATTGATTCTCATTATTATAATATGTGAGAAAATTAAAAAGGCATATTTCTAAGTATAGGTATATTTTATTTATATTTTATATAACAGATATTTTATATAACATATTTTATATAATATACTATGTATCATATATTTTAAATATTATAAATTTATATGTGATATATTTTATATAACATAGATAGTTTATCTAAATATATTTTATTTAGATTTATAAAACATATATGGCATATATGAAATATATTTATAATATGTATGGCATGTATTATATAGATAACTTGGATAGAGGAAGGGGATAAAGCCCTGAGGAGAAAAGTGGCGTGTGATAATGAGAAGAATAATTTCAAAAACTCTAGTTTAAAACATGATCATAGTTATATAACAGTAAAGGGGCACTAAGACTATAGGGATTACATTTGACAGGAAATTCAATGAATTAACAATGTGACTTGGCTGCCAAAAAAAAGAAAGAAACAAACAAACCAAAATCAAAAACTAATACCACTCCCCTCTGTCCGCACCCCCAATTTTAGGCTGCATTTGTAAAAGTGTACTATTCAGAATCAGAAAGGAAATACTTCTATTGTACACTGTATCGGTCAGACAATATCTGAAGTAGTATGTTCAGTTATTAAAGAACATATTTTTAGGATGATATTTGACAAGCTAAATTGAATTCCAAGGACAGAGAGAGACTTATGTGAGGACATTTGCAACCATGTCATATCCTGGGAACAAGAGGACAAAAATGACTTGATTGAAATTAGACCCAGATATTTTTTAATGGAGGTAGAAAGAGAACACCTAACTCTATTTAAAGAAGTCAAGTAACTTAATTTGTGTAAACCACATTCCAGAGTAGCAATAAGAACTTGAAGTTATGATTGCTGAACTATGATTTCTGAAATAACAGTGTAAACAAGAAAGGTCCTACTGGAAGGATATGGAAAAGAATGGATCAGGTTGGAAGGAGGTTAACACAAATTGAATTTGCCAGTAGCCTTCACAGGGAACTTTCCTTAGTATAACCAAATGAAACTGGGAATTATATAGAAAGGATTGAGGAGGTAACACAAGGGATAAAGGGAGATCTTATGGTATGGGGCAGCAGCAGAAGTGTCCAGCCTGGCTTGAATACAGTTTGACCCCACAGTATAACAACATTTTTAAAAAAATAGTCCATTCTCAGAACAACTAATGACTGTCCCAAAGGATAGGTCTGACTACATCATTCCTTTGCTCAAGAAGCTCCAGTGCCCTTAGGATCAAATACAAACTCATCTATTTGTCATTTAATGCTTTTTACAAACTGGCCCCAGCCTGCCGTTAGAGTTTTACTATTCATTGTTCACCTGCATACACTTTCAGCCCAATCAAATTGGTCTTCCCAGTGTCTCACACAAGATAGATGATGTTTCATTTCTCTGACTTTTCGCAGTCTGTCCCTCAGGGTAGACAACAGAGGACAGTGGCAATGTAAGTACAGTGGATTTCAGTGTAAGTAAGGTGAATTTTAGTGTGTGTAAAGTGGATTTTTGGTGTTATTTCCTACAATTCAGTTTTCCAGGATCCATAGCTATAACAATCTCTTGTTCCCAGGTATTAATTATGAGTTTCCACAATTATAGTTCAAAACATATCCACCACATTTGAGCAGCATTATATAATGATAAATAATATAAGCATCCACTGTGGCTGCACAGTGAGATACAGGGATGAAGTGATGAAAACTTGTGAGGCTATTGATAGCAATATGTCTGTTGCCCTAAAAAACAGGTGGGCACTGCTCAAGGGGTGGGGAACCTTAGGGTTGAATGCACAAATGCTGCGTGTGCCTTGATTAGCCCCCATCAAGGCATGAGGGAGATCTGGGTTTGCCTCAACTGGCCCCCATTGAGGCTCGAGGGGATTTAGGGGAATTCACATGTTGTGCCTGTCTCGATTGACCTCATCGAGATGTAGAGATAGTTGTCCCAACCCCTCTCTTCTTGCTGGCCCCTGATGGAAGGATAATTAGAGAGTGCTGTAGGAATTTGTCCTACTATTATCAGCAATCCTCTTCTGAGAAAACTGGACTAGAATAAAGTAAGATTATTGACCCCTTCTTAGTGTCTTTCCTGTCTGCCCAGATCAAGAGTGAACCTGTGCTAGTAGCCCTCCTGTGTGCTGTGTTTATCTGTCTTACAGACAGGATTAGATTCAGAATCAAAAGATTTGAGTATAAATCCCAGTTCATCCATTTATTCTTTTAACTCTGTGCAAGTCAATTAACATCTGTATGCCTCAGTTTACCCATCTGTAATGAAAAGAGGGTTAGATTAGATAACCTACAAGATCTTTTCCAACTCTTAATCTATAATAATCTGATTCATACATGCAATGCAATCCCTCCTCCTTCCTTCTTAGAATTTCCACATTTCTTAAAAATTCAAGTGAAACTTCTTCACTGAGACCTCTCCCAATCCTTCCAAAGTCTATCTACTTTTAAATGTGTATATGCTGTTTGTCCCAATAGAACACAAGTTTCTTAAGACAAAGACCATCCTATTTTGTTATTTTTCTATTCTTACTATGTGCATTGTGCCTAGCATACAATAGATACTGAATGAATGGAAAAAGAATTTATTAATTTCTTACTATGTGCAAAGCACTGTGATAAGTAACAGCAATACAGACAGGAAAGCAAATTACTTTTGAGGAACTCACATTTTAATATTGAGAAACAATTAATAATAGATGCATTGATTGATTAAATTTACCTAATGTGGTCCCTGTATTCACAACTACAACCAGAGTAACTTTCCATCTAATAAAATAATAAAAAAAATTTTTAATCAATTAGAGAAATCCAAAAAAGTGAAATAGCAGACCTTGTTGGGAAAGTCACTTTCCTTCCACCTCAGGCATTCTATGAAAGTGATGACTGCTTAATGGAGATGTTACATAAGAATATGAATGCTTTAGCATTGATAACCTCAGTGCTATCTGTCTATAGAAACAGAAATTTGGTACTTAATGAAAAAAAGGGGGAAGGGAAGCTTCATCTAGGTTTACTTCAATAATTCCTGTTTTCATTTTTAGTTCTCGATTTAAGTGCGATATTTTTCACATCTATTTTCCAGTTGCTACACTCTTTTAGAATCATTTCAAGTTTCCTGCATTTAGTTTTTGCTTGACATTTTGTGTCTGAAAGCTGTTTTCTTCCATGTGATAATGTGTGGAAAGATTATAGTTTTCCCTTTTGGCTTACCCTATTTAGCTAAAATCATCAGAGAAAACTCTGACTTGTGATTTTTATATGACTTCTTTCTAAGCAGTGCAACAAAACCTCTAAGGACCCTTATCATTCTAGAATTCTAGGAATTCAGCTGATGGTTTGAAATCATGATTAGGTTATCCCCCTTACTTATTCATGACAGCAAACCTGAAAACCATTCTTCAATCATGGGTAGGTATTAGTATCTTTGATTTCCAGAGACTGAGTCCCCTTAGGAGCTTGGAGAACTTCACCGATTGTTTCTTCTTCTATCAACATCTTTATAAAGCCAACAGATACCATTTGGTATTATCGTGACAAAACAATGACATTCAAAAATGAAAACTATTACTTCCTTATGATCGATTGTTTCTAGATGTACATTCACATTCACACCTTCATAAAAAGTTCAATGCTGGAAGTTAAATACATTGTGGCTTCCAATTTCCAAAAATAACTGTCTGTCCTGAATATTTTTAAAACCATGTATCTTGTACTCAAGAGAAGAAAAAGAAAGAAATGAAAAACTTATAATTAATCTCCTTTTTAAGAAAAGAAGGACTGATTTAAATAGAAATTATGCTATTAAAAATGAAATTGTCTCCCTCTACCTTTCTCCATTTAAAAACAAATGTTTTGAATTATTATTATTATTATTTAATCTGGTTGTTCCCTTGAAAAGAAAACAATTCTTTCATTCATTATCATTTTGAAAAACCATATTACACATTCTCTTTTTATTCTGGACACATTATGTTTATTTGAATTTATTTAACTTATACTAACTGAGGCAAACAGGGCTTGCCTGGGTCACACAGCTAGTAAGTGTGTGAGTCTGGATTTGAACTCACAAAAGTATGTCTTTCCGACTCCAGGACCAGCACTCAATACCTAGATACCTATTCCTTATAAACCAACAGATAGTCTAAATACTAGTAGAAGAAGCCTCCCAACTGTTAAGTTCCCTACACCTATGAAAGCATGGGCCAAGATCCTATAAAGAAATAACAAAGACCATGAAAAATCTGCAGACTTGACCCTGTTTTAAATAAAATGATCTTAATATTGTTATAATTGCCTTTCTGATGAATATTTTGCTTTGCTATTCCTAGAAAGAGATGTACACATCTCTTTTTTTAACCACATAGATTTTACCTCACAGAACACCTTCAACATATTTCAAGCAATTAAAAAAATGATCTGCAAATCATCATTATGGTGGTGAAAGCAAGATTGCATATTAATTTGTTGCTTATATTTTTAAAGATTTTATGTCCTTGCTTTTGTCCCTCTGCTCTCAGTTTCATTAAGCCTAACCTACACACCACTGCCAAGGTTTTCTTTTCTTTTTTGGGGAGAGGAGGAGGAGAGCAGACTAGTGGTTTTATTGCTGTAGGTGATCTCCTGGTTAAGAATTATCTTCAGTTGAAGATACTAATTTGAAATTAATAAAGAATTGCCTGGGTCTCTGAAGAGTTAAGTGACTTGTTCATGATCACACAGCTAGGTTGTGTAGAAGTAGTATTAAATGGATGAAAAACTCAATAAAAAATTAATCCTCACTTCATAAACTAGACTGTAATACCCCTGCCTTCTTGTGTTCTTACACTATAATAAATAAGTGAATTTAATATTTAACTTACAAGAAATTGTCAAAACATTTACTTTAGTACTGTTACAATTATTTTGTCAAATTATAACTAAACTAACATATAAGGTTACTTATTTTAGCCAGTGGCTAACAATAGCATTTCAACTTTAACATTTTCCACTTAATTTCTCATGGATTTATTCAGTTCAAGAAATAGAGTGTTTCAACATGCTGTATATTATTTGGGATCAGGTTCAAAATGAAAATGAAATTTTAATCCCCTACACATGCAAAAATTATCCAGTCTTTTTCCATCACAAATGTTTTCAAAAACTGAATTCCTTACACTCACATTATGTAAAAGTTTTGTATTAGGACACATAACCAAGTGAAGGTATACTTGAAATTAGCAAAACAATCTTTTAGAAATGAATCTCATCCTTAAAAGCTCAATTTAACAATTGCTTTTGATTTTTTTTTGTATTTAATGAATTTAATCTTGTTATATAGGAAATTAACTTTTACTTTAAGAACCAACTTCAGGGTAGAGCCAAGATGGCAGAGCAGAAAGATGCACATACTCTAACTCTTCCCCCACAGCCCATAAAATACCTGTAAAGAATGACTTTCAACAACTTCTAGAGCAGCAGAAGCCACGGATGATGCAGTGGAGGAGATTTCCAGCCCAGGGTGACCTGGAAGGCTAACGGGAAAGGTCTATCACACCAGAAGCAGAGTGGAGCGCAGACCAGCCTCATGGTACAGGAAGAGCAGGACTGGAGCAGGACTCAGGGGTGGAATCCCCAGCAGCAGCAGAGGTTCTCAGATCCTCCAACTCACAAACAGCAAAAGCAGCTTCAAAGGTCAAAGAGAAAGCTTTCTCACCTTGGTGACAAGGGAGTAGGGTCCTCCCCTACCCAGGCCCCAGAGGCAGGGAGGCAGCAGCAGCAAAAGTAGCTGAGGTGGCGTGGCTGTGGCAGGAAGCAACCAGCATCCATTGTTGGAGCCCTCAGCTTAAAGCCTCTGGGGGAATTGAGCAACTGATCTGATTCTTAGCCCTGAGCACAATTCTGGGGTGAGGAGGAGTGCTGGCATGTTGGAGCTGGAGGCCCTTGAGGAGTAAACTCCTCTCCCTTGATTGTGCCACCTTGGAGGAACTGGGAACTTACAGGTTGCCAGGGTATATGCTACTCTTGACAAAGGACCCAAAAGTCAAGTAATTGGTTGGGAAAACGCCCAAAAAAGAGAAACCTCATTATCATATGCCAGTGAAACCCGGACAGTAAACCAGCAACATTCCAGGAAATTGAATTAATTCAACTTGAAATGTCTTAGGATGATTCTGAAGATTATCCAGCAACATAAGGTACCAGTCACTGAGGTGCTTTCTTAAACTAAACTGCAAAGCATTCAAACTTTACTGCAGAGAGTACAACATGAATGAGTGGGACACATTGAATGCCATAAATGTGGAATTAAAAGAGTATTTTATTTATCTCAAGGTGTCTGAAGAACTCTAGTACTGATTGTGAGACATGGAAATAAATGGCACAGGATCATCCAGCATGCCATGCCCGCATCAACAAAGGTGCTGTGCTCTATGAGCAAAGAAGAATTCCAGTAGCTAAAAAAAAATATGTGAGATGCAGAAATTTAGATATTTCTCTACCAAATGATTATACAGACTATATGTGATTGACCTGTGGTAGAGCTTTCTGAATTCATACTGGTATAATCAGTCACAGACAGATACAGTGACCCTGATATTGTGATGATATTTGTTCCTCTTTGAGCATGAAGGACCAAAACATTTTCATTTTTAAAATATATTACATGATTTTGAATTTCCAATCTTATTCTAATTCTTCTCACTATGGTGTGTAGGTGGCCCTTGTATTCTTAAAGATTAGGCCAGTGAGTACCAGTTGGTCCAAGTGCCAGCCTATCCAACCTCAGAGTAGTGCATCACTTTGTAAATCCCATGTTACAGTATTTTTCTGCTAAACAATTTCTGAAGATTTATTAGCAAGTCTTACAAGACATGAGATCTACCTCATTAAAGAAAGTACCCAGAGCAATGAAATCAAATGTCATGGAAGTATTAAAATTAACAAGTATATGTGATTTATAGTATTTCAAATCGTCATAGAATCTCAAAGAACAAAGGACCTCAGAAGCTATTATTATCTAACCCAATCAGCACCACAACAGAAGTCTTTACACTACAACTGATGAGTAGCTATCTAATTTCTGCTTGAAGATGACCAGTAAAAGAGAACCCATTACCTCTAGGCCAACTTGTTCTGCTCTTGGAGAGTTCCACTGACTCTCATTACCTTGTGGATATTTTTCTGATATATGCTTTATCATCCCAACTCAACCCTCACAGTGGAAAAGACTTTAGAGGTCACCTAATTGAATTCATTTATGTCACAGGTGAAGAAATTTCTTAATCCTCTTTCTGGCTCATATGATGAAACTGGATCTCCTAAAAAAAATACTTCAGACAAATGGCTGAACAACTAATAATAAGAACTTGCATTTCTATGGACCTTTATATAAAGGTTTACAGAGAACTTTCCTCAGGTTGTTTAAGAAATTTGATCTTATATATGCTGTACTCACCCAGAAGGGAAAAAAAAAAGTGGACAACTCCTCTTCATTCTTTAGGAACTATAATTAATAATTAAGCATCTTAGTACTTAGTCAGCACATGATTTATTAAGTGAAAAACATTTTTTTCTACATATGGGTTCAGACTATCTGAGATAAGTATAGTCCCAGTCCAAATTCCACCCTTTATAGGAATCTGTTCCCAACTTCTTTTAAGTCCAGTGCCTCCCCTCTATTAATTGTTTCTATACATCCTGTATACAGGTTATTTGTATATATTTGTTTACATGTTGTATCACTAAACTCCATAAAGGCAGGAACTATCTTTTGACTCTTTCTATATCCCCAGTGCTTTACACAGTATGGGGCATATAATAGACTAATTGTTTATTGCTTGATTAACTATGACACACAGCTCAACATTGAAATATTTTCTAAATATTTTTTCTGCTAAATTTTAGAAAGGTACTGGTTTTTTGTAGTGTTTTTAGATCCATATATACACTCTCTCCTACCCTCTCTTCATTAAAAAGAATTTTTTAAAGGGCAGAGAAGAGGAAAATCCATCAGCAAAACTGTGCAATATATCAACCAAATTTGAAAGTATATACGTTTCACATCTCATATCCCAAGCCACTCCCCATACTGAGAAATAGTTTCTTTTTTTCTTTTTTAGGGAAAAACTTTAAAATAATTACTCTGCATTCCATTCTTTCCATTTATAAATCTTTATATTTACATGTTATAAATATGAATGTTATAAATTGCTATACATATACAAATGTATTGTTTTGGCCAAAAACCCTGAGAGTTTTCCCCTCCCTGATTGATAAGTTCTTTGTTTTAGACTAGCCTTACCTAGCCTATCACTTCTTACCTAGCCTTAATCACTGAATGGGGATTGTCGCAGTCAAACTGAGACCTGGGAACAAACTTAGCTTAAAAAGACCAAGGTCTCCCACTTCATCTGGTCCCATATCCAGTTGTCCTGATCTAGATCTTGTCATTGACCAAGATGGTTCTGGAGGAGAAAGTGAGGATGGTGACCTTGCACAGCCCTCCTTCACTTAATTTCAATTCAATTTCAATTTCAATTCATGGCATCATCCTTCTGATGCCATTGTCCTCTTCGATAAGGCAGGACAAAAAACAACAAAGGTAGTCATTGCACTTCTATTTCCTGATTTGGAGTATTTCACCTTGTATAAATCTTTCCATGCTTCTCTATATTCTTTATATTAATTATTTTTACAGCATAGAAATACTCTATTACATTCATGTGACATGATTTTGTTGATCTCTTTTCCATCTTAGATGACATTAAATAGGTATATGTATATATATATATGTACATATATTTACATATATACATATGAATTTTTAAATGAAATAAGTATGCTGCTAAAAAGAGAATATGTTAATACCCAGTTAAAAGAAGGGTTTATTTTATTCAGGGTTTTTGAAAAGAAAGAAAATAATTTCTTTCTAATAGTTTCCAAGGTTTCTTCTAGTTCTTTATGGCTTTAATTAACTTTAACTAATTACAGTTGTATTAGCCCAAATGTCCCTTGACTTTTTGGCTATAGTTCTAACCACCCTGTACACAAGACTGACTAACATTATGCTTCTCTTATTGCTGAAATTCCATGACTTCCAGCATGTCTCAACTCTTTAACTATGTCATTCTTAAGCTGTCAGGATAATTTTAAAGCCTATTACCTTCCTCTCAGCTCCTCCCCTCACACACAAAAAAATTTCCAACTAATTTTAGAGGGATCACTATACAACCCTGCCTTCACTATCTCATCAGCACTCACATAGTTCTAGGCTCAACAATTTATAGACACAAGGCAGGAGAAGACTAAAGTAGCAAATCTAACATGAACATAAACACAGGCAAAATATATACTTGAGGCACTTCAGAATTTCTATCTTTTTCACACAAAAGCAAGTCAAAATATTTCATCTCATTATTAAGAAGTGTTTCTTCCCCCTCTACATCAATTTGAGAAATAGTACTTGTACCTTCAAATTCAGTGAAAGGTGCTTCAAAAGTATATTACTAATGCAAAAGATTATTTTTACCATGTGATTATTTATCAGGTGAGTACTAGTCAGTCTGAATGAGGGGAAAACTTCATTTCTTCCATAATTACTTCTGTGTCTTTCACATTTTAGAATGGGAAAATCAAAACATAAAATACATTTTGTAATAAGAATAAAAGGGCACTCGGCATTACATTACACAAAACACTGCTATACATACACATATGTATGTATGTGTAAAATATATGTAATAATATATTAGCATAGTTCATATACACATACATGTGAACTGATGAGTTTTTAATTTATTCAGTTTTAAATGGGGCAATACAAACAATGTAGAATGTCAGATGGTCACAGTAGTCATTCATATTGTTTCTGGAATACCCTCCAGCTTCTTGAAACATGGTATGCCTCACAAATCTGAGAATTCATAACACTTCACACATTTAGAGTTTCAAAGTACCTTAGAGATTATTCTAGCCTAATTCTGTCACTTTATCATTGAAGAGATGAAGTACTAGATTCTAGAGAGGTTATTTTTCTAAGTTCATACAAAGTTATAAGTGAAAAAGCAGATCTTACAGCCAGGTCCTCTGAGTCCAGATTTACCACATCAAATTTCCTAAACCCTCAATATCCAAGTCAGAAGGACCTGTAAAGTGACAGTTTTTCAATTCTTCTTCCATATTGATTTTTAATTCTTCTCTATTGCCTTGTACAGATTTTATATCTTCTCTTTATGGTGTTTGTGATAAGCAAGTAGAAACAGAGACCTTGATGCAAGGTAACATTGTGGGAAGCAGCATGGGTCAGGGGCTAGAAAGTCTGTCTCAAATCCAGTAAGATGAGGGCTCATTTGTTCCTCTGACACATCCTGATTGTGTGTCCCTTTGCAAGTCAACCACTTAGTGCTCTAGGTGACTTGTAGACTACCAAGTTGCAGAGAAGGTAAGAACTTGCTTTAGAAGACAAAGTTTCCTCACTCAAGAGTTCCCTATACCAAATAAATAATAGGACCACTTTCTTAACATTAAGGATGCAAGAAACTAAATTCTAACACAGACATATCCCTGGTATTTGATGGCATGTGATACTTGACTAAGCTGTGCCCTCATTTTTTTTTAAAAAGAAAAAGAATAAAGGGGGAGTAAAGAAGCTGAAGATTTCTGAAAATCAGATGCAGATAAAGACTATGATACTCTGCCCTACAAGGATGGCAATCAGAAGAGAAATGATGGAATGGTTGTGTTTGTTATGTGTCAACAGAGTCCAGTTAAGTTCACAATCCCAGCCAGTCCATGATGCGAATGTAGTTAAGATGTAGCCTGGTCACGTCAGGAACAATCTCAGACTCTTCTCCACCTTGAAAATAAGTAGGAATCCTCTCAGATGTAATACTGATCACTTAAATAATGGTTGAAAGAGGATGAAACTCATCACGTGTGATATCATTTGATCTCACAATTACCCAGTGAATATTATTATCTGTGCTTTATAAAAGAGAAAAAAGAAGCTTAGGGAGGTCATGGTTTCCCTAAGATTACATTGTAAGTGGCAAACATCAATACTGAGAACTGAGTTTTCTCCTTATAAGTATAGTATTTTTTTGCAGTACGCTTTTAAGATTAAAAGATAGTGAACTCCTCTTTTGCAAAGGTGGAAGACTATGGATTTGGAATATTTGATACCATTTCAGACCTTTTTGATATGTTGGTTGGTTTCATTAATTTTTTTTTCCTCTTTAAAAAGTCTCTTAAAAGAGATAGCTCTCCCAGAAGGAAACACAGGATGAACTATAGATGATGAAATAGATGGAGAGAGAGAGAGAGAGAGAGACAGAGAGAGAGAGAGAGAGAGAGAGAGAGAGAGAGAGAGAGAGAGAGAGAGACAGAGAGAGACAGAAGCAGAGAGAGACAGAGACAGAGACAGAGACAGAGAGACAGAGAGACAGAGAGAGACAGAGACAGAGAGAGAAAGAGAGAGAGAGAGAGACAGAGAGACAGAGAGACAGAGAGAGACAGAGACAGAGAGAGAGAGAGAGAGAGAGAGAGAGACAGAGAGAGACAGACAGAGAGAGAGAGAGAGAGAGAGAGAGAGAGTTAGTTTAGACTAGTGTTAACCAATTGAATACCATTCAGGGGAAATGACTTGTCTTTAAAGAGGACAAATACCTGAATAACTTTAAATGTTATGCAAAGATAGCAATCTTAGAAATTCATCTGAACTGGATACACACCAAGAGGTTTCATAGGTTTGCCAATTTCTAAGCATTCAAGGAATAAAATAAAAAAAATACAACCAAAGGTTCAAATTCAGCTCTGGAAAAGAATGCTCGGTGAAAACATTGTACCCTATGCCCAGTCCACCTTTCAAATAAAAGCTCTATCAATGAATTTGTTGCATACAACAAATAATAATAATATTATTATTATGTAATGCCAGTAATAATAATGCCAATTGCCATTTTACTCAATAAGTCATTAGTCTGCCAGATAAAAGCATTTTTTTTTCTGTTAAGTTCCCAGAAAGCTTATACTTGTAATTTATGGTCACTTTTGTGCTAGCTTAAATGAAAGAGTTATGTTCTTCCATTACTCCAATGGCCCTTTTGAAATCTTAAAGTTTATATTGGATAGGAAAAAGAAATGTCTGTACATCATCAGGGGAGGAGGAATGTTTTTTTCTTAAATATCTTATTTAAATATAAACTATTGTAATTTATTCTTCAATAAATACATAGAACTTGCATTTAGTCCAACAGCAAATTATATTCATATTTTGTTAACTGCTTTAAATATAAATACAACAATTTAAGAAATAATGAGTTAAATGCAATTATTAATAGTAATGACAATATTTAAGATCCCCAAATGTTACTACTGGTTTAGTGGTAATTCAATTTAGCGTGGATGAGAAAAATATATGGCAAATTTTTGGTATCTTTATCTAGTGAGTATAGTCATTTGATTTTAACTTATTAAGAAGCTGAAGAGAACCATTACTGGACAAAATAATTGTAAAAGCTCTAAATTATGAATTTCTATTTTTGTTCCAAACTCTAAATATATGATGAATCACAACCTAACTCCATTCTCATGCTAATCCTCATATATGTATGTGTACACATACACATATACATATATATATATACACATATACACATGCACATATGCACATACACATATACATATGTATATGTGTGTATATTAGATCCAAATTCTCCCATAATTGGCTAGATCTTTCCTTATACATTGCTTCGATCTCCTTTCACATTTATCTTACTCTATGTTATCATTTTCTCACTTATCTAAAGGGTTCCTGAGGATGAAAAAAGGAATTTGTATGGTATAGAAAGATAATAGTAGAAAAAAGAAGCTAAGGAAACTAAGTGTTACCTCAGCATTAACATTTCATCTTCTGTTCTTTCTTTTCTTGATCTAGTCAGATAAACTAAGGCATTTAGGGAAGAACTGGCTGCAAGACAGAGGCTGCACAAAAATAGTCAGAGAAACTGTAAGTGAGGCAAGATGAGAAGCAAGCTCCAAGTAACTAGGGTATCAAAGAGATCCACAGAAAAGACGAAAAGGAAAACCTGTAGACACTTTCCAACCTAAACTGAGGGAAAGGAAGGCTTGGAGGAAGCTAAGTTGGAGGGAGAAGGAAGGAAGGCTTTTCCCACATCAGGGTCACTGGATCGGGGATAAACTAGTTTAAAAAACAACAGCTGGGGGAAGGGAGAGAGCAGAGCAGGAAAACCTGGAGGGCTTTGAAGCCCTGGTCAGTTAAATGCATGGTGATGGAGTGAGAAGGTGCCATAAAATCATAGCTCAAGAAGTATATACCTTAGTGAAGCTAAAGAGAGGAGGTAAAGACCTATCTTGTGTTTGATCATGAGAACTAGATTTAATTATAAGAACCTTTGTAAAAGTGTGAATTTTAATCTCTTTTCCTCTATTCTCTCTCAATTAACTGGATATTCCCTTTTAGTGCTTTATAATAAAACCAAATTATATATCTAATGGGCTGGTGTCATTTCTGTGTCAAGGGAAGTGAAGGATGCAGGTTTTCTCTCTGTCAGGGACCTAGGAAGCTCTAAATTCCAGTAAGGTAGAAGTGATAACAATCAAACCAGAACACCCTACCAGTGAGCAGGTTTTGTGGGGAGAAATATAAATGAAAGTGGAATTATGAGGTGATCAAAACCTGTAATAGAGGAATGTACCACATTATACTGGACACAATACTGGACAGAAACTTGCTTAATAAATGCTTCTTAATTTTTAAGAGGAATTATATTGCAAATGTTTCTTTTAATTCAAGTTAGTGATTTCTTCTTTCATTTAAACAACAGAACCAAAGTAACTATTGTATTGGTAAGCACCTCAACATACACAGGGGGAGCAGTTACTACAGGTTCTTAGATCTGCATTCATAAAAGAAAATCAGCTTTCAGGGGGTCATCAATCACTCTAATCAAGCACATGTATCATTCCTTTAATCAAATACATATATCATTCAGTTTGTTCAGGGAGTCAGCACCCTGAATTTCAAAGAAAATATAGAGAAATCAAAAGATCGATAGATATGGCTTCCTCTGCCTGAATTCAACAGACAATTGGACCCCAATTGCCTGACCATAGTTATCAGAGAGGGAAGCAGGACATCTGGGTTCTCAAAGCCAGGAGGCTCCCTAGAGGCTTCCCAGAGTTCTCATTTGGCACTCAAACCTTCTTACCAAAAACTAAGCCCCAAAGTAAACCTCACCCTCAGAGTATTGATACTTTTTTTTTAGAGCCAGAAAGCTTCCCAATCTTTGAGAACCAGAGTCTCATTAACAAAAGCTATGCATGTTCCTACAAATCTTCCCTAATCAAACTCCCCTTAATAGACAGACCCATTAATGGGTGGGGAAGATCTTTAATCACATTAACAATACAAATACATATACAGTTTCTAGTGAAAGAAACTCTTGTTTCTATACTTTACTCCTAGTAAAGACTGTTGATTGATAAAGGCAAGATTCAATCAGGTACTTGACTATAGTAAAACAAAAACAGCAAAAGATCTTAATTTACTTGCTATCACAACTATAAATTTCAATTGTGATAGCTTCTTGTTGCTTTGTCTAATTTCACATCCTAACCACCTTCCAAAGTCATATGTATGACTTATTTTATGGTGTTTATTTGATGAATAAAAGCACAGTGAATATAAAATAGGACAGAATAAATAAACACATTCTTTTCCTTCTGGACATTTTAATTAAAGCTGTTTGGAAACAATAATGAAAGAAAAAGAAATTATTGATCATCAGATTTGGTTTTAAATCAAAGAGGACTAATGAGGTTGGGATTTGTAAAGACTGAGTGATATTTTTTTTTTGTGAGTTCTAGAACTAAAAACCATTTAGAATGATACAGTATTTTAAACTATCAGCCAGTAAGGAAAAGCAATACAATCTTAGGTTTCATTAAGAGACATTCAGAATCCAGAATAAGAAAGAATACTTCTGGTATACTACAATCTTATGAGACCACAAAACTATTCACTCAACTGAAAATTTTAGCAAATGCTAGTTATTATACTCACCCAACCCCATTCTTACTCATGCGTTGCCATACAGTTCCTCCCCAGTATATACATATATTTGAATGAAAATGAGGCAGTAAATGAAAGTACATGAACATAATTAAAGTTCACAGAATGCTTAATATCATCATAATTATCATTTATTAAGTACCTATAAGTTTCTTGGAAATCTAGTCATATTATTTTTAATATACACTAATTTTTTTTTAAAAAAGGACATTTCAAGATGCCTAATGATAAAAATTCAAAACCAACCAACAACAACAACAAAACAGAAATAGCCATGTGAGCAGAAGGAAACAGGGAATCAGAAAGGAATGAGAAAACTGAAGAAAGTAATCAAAAGCAGCTTCAGTCCTTTCTCAATCAGGTGAGATGTTTTGTGACTCCTTTTGGGATTTTCTTGACAAAGATACTAGAGTGGTTTGTCATTTTCTTCTCCAATTCATTTTACAGATTAGAAAACAGAGTCAAATTAGGTGAAATGACTTGTCCAGGGTCACATAGATAGTAAGTATCTGAGACCAAGTTTGAAATCAGGTTTTCCTGACTCCAGGCCTGGTGCTCTACTTACTGTTCAACTAGCAGCCCTCAAAAGCAGCTACAAATGCATAACTAAACAAAACAAGTCACTCTGTCATAGCTAACTACCCTTGTTTTACTCTCTTCCAAACATCTGTAGCATACACCCTCCTGAATGTTTTCATTTGCCCCCCTCTTATGTCTCCACTCATCAGCACTGTAACTAACAATCCTAACCAAAAATTTCAAAGCATACACGCCACTCTATGTGCTAAATCCTCTTTCAGAATTTAAGCTTCCTGAGGGCAGGGGCTGTCTTTACTTTTATATCTTTATATCTAGGCTTAGGAAATGGTAAATCCTTAATAAATTATTTTTCTATCCATGTGGCCATTCATTCATTAACTCATTCATTCACACTCCAGTTTTCAATCCAATCTAGATAGTTTGAAAGGGGAACACAATCATACACAATACAAGGCAGAAGTAATGGTTGCGATTTTCCAAAAAAAAAAATTTTTTTTTCACTGACATCTCAGTGAATCTTAATATTATCCTCAGATGGGTGTCAGAACCATTTTGCAAACAAATTTAAGATCTGGCTTGTGCATGCATCTCAGGAAGATGAGTCACAGAGTTCAACGTACAGAGGTAGGAATCAGACAGTGCATCAAAACAAAGATTACAACAAATTCTCAAGTGATAATTGAACACTGAGTTTAGGAATAGTAGTAGTTTGGTATTGATGTAAGTAAAAAAGAAGTTGTGAGACTGAAATTTTTTCTCTCAATTTTCCCATCTCATTTATTTAAGTACTTGGCTATATATGTCCAGTCAAACCTGCCATCTTTCTTTCATTTTCTTTAGCTAGAGAAGTACTGATAGTAGTGATAAGAGCTCCACAAACCACAAGGTACTGTATAAATATTAGATATTATCACTATTTCATTTGGTCCTCATAGCAACACTGCTGTGATAGAGGTGCTATCATCTAAATTTTAAAGATAAAGAAATTGAGGTTTAGGGAGGTTAAATGACTTGCCCAGGATCACATAGGTATGAAGTGACTGAAACAAGATTTAAATTTAGGTCTTTCTAACCATAAGCATTCTGTCCACTGTGCCACCTATTAGACTCATTTCTCCCTGGCAATAACTGACTAAAATTAGAAGCTGATGACAAAATAAAAACAATAGACAAAAATTACTTTGAATGTAAAAAAAAATCAGGAAATTGGTAAAATAATTCACCTTCCCTTGTCTTTCCTTCCCTAAAAGGATGGGAATATATAGAATTAGATGCTGATATATTTACCACTTACCATGAATGATAATAATAATAACAACAAAGACATATAACAAGTATTCTGATCCTAAGAGAGAAAAGTAGGGAACCTGAATAAAACAGGCTGCTGAACTCTAGGGAAAGTGAATCATTTAGTTGGGGATTTCAAAGGCCATCATTTAGACTGTTAAATAAACCATCTTAGGCATTGTATGAATGCTAATATTTTTTACATGTAAGAATCAAAGGAAAGTAATCTTTAATTAGAATGGAGACAATCTTATTCTAGATATTTGAGGAGATAATTATAAACATGAAGTCTATGGATCCCACAGTAATATAAACTTGAGTTCATTCTTCTCTTGCTAATTTGAAAAAAAATGTCTACATAATGTGAGAACTTTTTCCATCTTCTAAACCAGTATTTCTTATCCTCTTATGTTATAATTTGCCAAAATTCAACCTCACATTTCTTCAATGATGAACAGAGCTATAAAACTCAGGAACCAAACTGACTAGGTCCACTAAAAATGTATGTTACATAATTTTCCTGGGCCTTCTCTGCAGCCAGGCAATCCCTTTATATTTCTCTATTTTATCTTGCAATGAATTATAATTCCTGAAAGTGAATTCTATAGGACTGCAGTGAAAGATATGGAAAAGAAGGGGAAATGGAAGCGAGATGATATGATATGACATGTTATAATTTAACTATATTTTAGTTTGAAAATGGATGCAGTACAGAATACAAAAAAGTTAAATGCTAGGAGATGCATCTGGACATGCTTAGTTTTCACTGAGCTAGTGTAGTTGAAGGTTCAAGAGTCACCTGGTCGCTAGCACATTTTAATATCCTGAAGAAAATCAACCTAGTAAAATCCATAATAGGAAAACAAGTTTTTATCTCTAATCCTTGATTATTATATAGAAGTATTTCACAGTCAAAATCTAATATTTGACATATGCCCACTTAGAGCAAATACTTTCTACAATGATACCAGTTTTATATTTCTGTCTCTCATGATCCAGAAAATGCAAGAGATCAGGGAAAGACAGAAAAACACTGTGTTACACAGACTGCTTCAACAGGAGTTTTATATTCAGAAATTAGAAAAGAAGGAGCTGGGGTGTTTGAGTGTGTGTGTGTGTATGTGTGTGTGTGTGTGTGTGTGTGTGTGTGTGTGTGTGTGTGAATGAGCATGCAAAATTACTAATTTGATTTCAGATACTTTGAGATTGAAATGAAAGAAATTCTTACATAATGTTGGAAGGAAACATAGGCTAAAATGAAATTCAGGCTAGAGATCTGAATCCTGCAAAATATGTTCCAAATAAAGCAAGATTAAAGAAAAGGGACAACCTCAGGGTTCATAGAAAGTGCAAGTTATGCAGCCTACAATTACAACTAGCTATGACCATGATACAATAAATCATGAGCAGCTTGACAAAGTATATTAACACACTTGCAGGAATCTTTTTTTTTTTTTTAATAATTACTACTTTAAAATTTGGTGTAATAATCACCTTCATTTAAGCATCCCCTGAATTAAAGTGGGATTCCTGTAAGTATATGCTCTGGGGGAAGGGAGAGACAAGAGAAAGGAGATGTTTCTTTACTATCATTTGTTAAGAAAGTACAATCGAGCCTTTTAATTGTTTTCTGCTTATTTTTACATTGGGATGAGAGATCAGAATTTATATGCAGAATATAAATAGGCATGGTGTTGTCATCTGGGTTATGGACAGCAGTGTTAGTACAGCCTAGTAGTAAGATGACATGAGGACAATAACAGATAAAGCTTTTTTTTTTTTTTGGTAAATTTACAACTAACATGCCTAAAGACTATTGTTCAAAACCTGGAGGAAAGTAGGGATGAGATATACAATAGCTCTCTTCAATTATTCATAGAACTGTCAGGAAAGAAAGGAATTAATCTTTTTCTTTTCGGCCACATTTTTGGCCCAGAGGATATAAACAGGAACAATGGCTAAAAGTTACAAATAGATAAATTTAGGCTTGATTTAAGGAAATACAAAACTAAGAGTCATCCAAAAATCGAACGGGTTACTTGGTCAGATAGTGAGCTCCCCATCATTGGAATTGTTCAAGCAAAGGTTGAATAATGTGAAGTATGACAGAGAGGTAATTGTAGAGGGGTTCCTTTTCAGGTATGGCTTGTCATTGTAGTCTTTCCAACTCTGAATATTATGTTATTTTGTGACATTTATTTTTAAATAAAACCTTTGATTTTAATAATATGTCTTCCTAATTTTTACTGCACAGCTTAAGCATCCATTATAAATGTATTTAATTTAATATCTATGCTAAAGGGAAACAATATAAGCCTATACACATGAAATATAGTGTGCTGTCATGCCAAAAACTCATTACGGAGGAGATGAGTCCCAAAACACTAATATTCTGTTAGTGCCCCTAAAAACACACACATGCACACATACAATTGGCATGCATTTTTCCCAGTATTACTTTAAAAATTGGGCAAGAGGGAGCGGAGCCAAGATGGCGGACTAGAAAGACACACTTACTTAGGGTCCTCCCCACAGCCCATAAAATACCTGTAGAGAGGGACTCTAAACAAATTTTGGAGCAGCAGAAGTGGAGAACAACAGAGTGGAGGAGATTTCCAGCCCACAGTGACCTGAAAGGCCCACGGAAACATGACACCAGACTCAGAGTTGAGCATGGAGACCAGCCCAGCCTTGGCTAAGCACCAGCGGGTGGCTCTGGGAAGAGGACTCCTCGGGGGAAGAATCTCCAGTCGCAGTAGCAGGGGCTCAGATCCCTCGGCCCACAGGCCCCAAAGGACAGTGATAGGGTTTAATAAACAGGCCAGGAAGGGAGAAGGGCTTTCCCATAGCTCCAGCAGCAGGCAGGGGCCACAGAGCCTGCACAGCAGCCTGTACATTGTTGGAGAATAAAAACCTCTGGGGGCATTGACGAGCTTAGTCTTACCTCAGCCCTGGGTGGAGGCCCTGGGAGAGCTGGTCTTTGTCTCACACTGAATGGTGGCCCTGCCCATCCAGCTTATCTGAAAATCAGCCCCCAGTGCTGACTTGGGAACTGGAGGCCAAGTGGCTGTGGAGAGGTATCTGTTAAGATTCTGGGCACAAAAATTCCTCTCTGCGTCCAGACCAGTACACTCTTGATTGTGCCCCCTTGGAGGAACTGAGATCTCACAGATTCCCAGAGTATACCCTACTCTTGAAAAAGGACCCAAAAGTCAAGTAACTGGTTGAGAAAATGCCCAAAAAAGGGGAAAAAAAGTAAGACCCTAGAAGGCTATTTTCTTGGTGAACAGATATCTCTTCCCATCCTTTCAGAGGAGGAATAACAATGCTTACCATCAGGGAAAGACATAAAAGTCAAGGCTTCTGTATCCCAAACACCCAAAATAAATATTCAGTGGGCTCAGGCCATGGAAGAGCTCAAAAAGGATTTTGAAAATCAAGTTAAAGAGGGGGAGGAAAAACTGGGAAGAGAAATGAGAGACATGCAAGAAAAGCATGAAAAGCAGGTCAACACCTTGCTAAAGGAGACCCAAAAAAATGCTGAGGAAAATAACACCTTGAAAAATAGGCTAACTCAGTTGGCAAAAGAGGTTCAAAAAGCCAATGAGGAAAAGAATGCTTTAAAAAGCAGAATTAACCAAATGGAAAAGGAGGTCCAAAAGCTCACTGAAGAAAACAGTTCTTTAAAAATTAGAATGGAACAGATAGAAGCTAATGACTTTATGAGAAACCAAGAAATCACAAAACAAAACCAAAAGAATGAAAAAATGGAAGATAATGTGAAATATCTCATTGGAAAAACAACTGACCTGGAAAATAGATCCAGGAGAGACAATTTAAAAATTATGGGACTACCTGAAAGCCATGAACAAAAAAAGAGCCTAGACATCATCTTTCATGAAATTATCAAGGAAAAGTGCCCTGAGATTCTAGAACCAGGAGGCAAAATAAATATTGAAAGAATCCACCAATCACCACTGGAAAGAGATCCAAAAAGAGAAACAAATTCCTAGGAACATTGTGGCCAAATTCCAGAGTTCCCTGGTCAAGGAGAAAACATTGCAAGCAGCTAGAAAGAAACAATTCAAGTACTGTGGAAATACAATCAGGATAACACAAGATCTAGCAGCTTCTACATTAAGGGATTGCAGGGTGTGGAACATGATATTCCAGAAGTCAAAGGAACTAGGACTAAAACCAAGAATCACCTACCCAGCAACACTGAGTATAATACTTCAGGGGAAAAAATGGTCTTTCAATGAAATAGAGGATTTTCAAGCATTTTTGATGAAAAGACCAGAGCTGAAAAGAAAATTTGACCTTCAAACACAAGAATGAAGAGAAGCATGAAAAGGTTAACAGCAAAGAGAAGTTATAAGGGACTTACTAAAGTTGAACTGTTTACATTCCTACATGGAAAGATAATATTTGTAACTCTTGAAACTTTTCAGTATCTGGGTACTGGGTGGGATTACACACATGCACACACTCACACACATAGAGACAGAGTGCACAGAGTGAATTGAAGAGGATAGGATCATATCTTAAAAAAATGAAATCAAGCAGTGAGAGAGAAATATATTGGGAGGAGAAAGGGAGGAATGGAATGGGGCAAATTATCTCTCATAAAAGAGGCAAGGAAAAGACTTTTCAGTGGAGGGAAAAAGAGGGGAGGTGAGAGAAAAACATGATGCTTACTCTCATCCCATTCGACTTAAGGAAGGAATAAAATGCACACTCATTTTGGTATGAAAACCTATCTTACAACATAGGAAAGTGGGGGAGAAGGGGATAGGAGGGGTGGAGGGGATGATGAAGGGGAGGGCAGTGGGAGGAGGGAACAATTTGAGGTCAACACTCTTGGGGAGGGACAGGGTCCAAAGAGAGAACAAAAACAATGGGGGGCAGGATAGGATGGAGGAAAATATAATTAGTCCTACACAACATGACTATTATGGAAGTCATTTGCAAAACTACCCAGATATGGCCTATATTGAATTGCTTGCCTTCGAAAGGGAATGGGTGGGGAGGAAGGGATGAAGAGAAGTTGGAAGTCAAAGTTTTAGGAACAACTGTTGAGTATTGTTCTTACTACTAGGAAATAAGAAATACAGGAAATGGGGTATAGAAAATTATCTGGCCCTACAGGACAAAAGAGAACATGGGGACAAGGGAAGGGAGGGATGTTAGAAGAGAGGACAGATCGGTGATAGGGGCAATTAGAATGCTTGGCATTTTGGGGAGGGGGGAGGGGAGAAATGGGGAGAAAATTTGGAACCCTAAATTTCGTGAAAATGAATGTTAATAGTTAAATAAATAAATTTTAAAAAATTGGGCAAGAGTACAGTAGGAGGAAAACAAAGAATGATAAATCATCCACAAAATGGATAATAAGTCACAGAATAATCGTGATTTGATTTTCCCTTTAGTAACACCTCCCCATCTCCTGTTTACAAAGAATCTGTCTCAGAAGAGCTCAAAGTACTTCAGAGACATTACCCAATTAATCTCTATGTATGTGGGTGGCAGATAAGATTTAGATTCAATTCTCTTACAGTTGTTTCATCATTTTAAAAGCTTTCAAACACATGACAAAGAACCATGTCAAAACTCTCGAAATAAAGAAAGGAAAGACCTAATTCTCTTGGACAATATAGGCCTGGCTTATGCAAATCTTGTCCTTCCTGGTATTTATCAGAGGTGACATCCTCAAGACCAATCAGTGCTAAAAAGCCAAAGGGGCAAAAGGTGCCCCGCTTCTATGAGAATTGGAGGAACTTACAGAAACAGGCACTCAGGACTTGAAAACTCTTTGGTATGACTTTTTTTCTTGTCTGATTAACTTTAAATTTTATAGGAAATGTCCTGAAGGGTAACAAATCCTGTGGTTGAACTGATTTTTATATAGGAAAAGAAACAGATATGAAATTATAATAAAATCTATTACATAATACTGTTTCATAAATTAGAAGTTTATTTGCTAAAGAATTTTTAAAAGAATATACTTCTGCTTATCAATAATTAATGACCCATGAATTTTCTTTCTCATCTCTACAAACTTTTAATGGGAATAATCTATACACATATCAATAATACCATTAATAAATGTAAGCTAAGGAAAAATGCAAGTTTTCACAAATTATATTCTACAGTAGACAACCACATCTTCATAATCCAAGGCTGGTATAGAAGATATTCTTATGTTTATGTGTTGAGTATTTTAAAAAGTGGACATTTGATTTACTGTGAGAAATGCTTCCTTAAACTCTGTCTTATAGCAAGACATTTCCCATACTTTTATCAAAATCAAATAAGTTCTTAAATGATATATCAGCGTAGACAGCTTTGTTCTACAATTCTCTGGTTCCATACTTTATTACATCTCAGCTTCAGAGGCTGCATTGAGTGCACAATCATCCTGCCTGTGTTAACTTTGGCCTAATACTTAACACTAAAAAAAAACACAGGTGCTCCATCAGCCATTACCACACCACCCCTATGTGGAACCATCAATTACAACAAATGGAGAAGTTTTGAATGCTCTGGATAAGTTCACTTATCTTGGTAGTGTATTTTCCAGGGATGTACACATTGACAATGAGGTTGATGCATGAATTGCCAGAGCTAGCTTGGTGTTTCGGAGGTTCAGAAAAAAGGTTTAGGAGAGAAGAGGTATTAGACTGACTACCAAATTGAAGGTCTACAGAGCTGATGTGCTGATCTCATTGTTATATGTTTGTGAAACATATCCAGTCTATCAGCGCCATGCCAGGAAACTGAATCACTTCCATTTGAACTGTCTTAGGAAGATTCTGAGGATCACCTGGCAGGATAAGGTACGAGACCCTGAAGTCCTTGCTTGAGCTGAACTGTCAAGTATTGAAACTATGCTTCAGAGAGTGCAACTCTGATGGACTGGTTGTTCGAATGCAAAATGTACACTTGCCAAAAAAGACTATTTTATGTAGAACTTGCATGAGGCCAGAAGTGATACAAGATACTCTAAAGATCTCTCTCAAGAACTTTGGATTTGGCTGTGCAACATGGGAGACACTGGCCCAGGACCGCTCAGCATGGTGTGCCCACATAAGAAAAGGAGCTGTCCTTTTTGAGCAAAGCAGAATTAAGACAGCACAAAGTAAACGTAGGATGAGCAAATTTGGGCTATCCACCCCAAATATACCTGTCATAGAGCATTCCAAGCTCATATTGGTCTGATCAGCCACAGTTGGACACACTGAAATTTCACTTTACAATGTTGATGTCATTTTGATCCTCTTTGAAGACGAGGGATGACAACCAACCAACCAACTATTCTCTGGTTATTAATATCAAGCAAGGCATAAAACAAAGAGAACATGTTTATCAATAGAAAAGGGATTCACTATAGTTTGCTTCAAGTAAAGGAAGAAAGCATGAGTGCTTACTCTGTGCCAGGCATGATCAATCAACTATATGAAAGCATCTATCATATACTTCCTTAATCTCCTGTTCTCTAGGCAACATATTTCTAATTCAATCTACCTTCAAAGTGAAAGTTAGAGTACAAATGCAAATATAATGATTTTAATGCAAAACCATAATTTAAATCTATCATTTATTTTATACCTTTCATGCAACACTTATTAAATACTTGCCTGGAACTTAGATATTTTTGTGTGTATACATACACATGCATATATATATACATATATATATACACATGTACACATACATGTACCTGTGTGTGTATCTGAGTGCTTATATGTATGTATAACCTTTACATGTCCAGAGCACCTGGACTATAAATACTATCGATTTATATATTTCCATATAAGTTCCATTTTCACTTCTGATTGGCAACTGCTTCCTATGTATCTTATTGTCTTTTAAACAAATTTCTGCTGTCAATATTACAAACATTAACAATATTGCACTCCCAAGCCTGTATCTGATCCTTTTTTGGTCATTTATCCTCAGCAGGAGATAGTCTATTATTTTGAAAAGATTGAAGACAACTTAATTTACCTCCCTTAACTTTCCCCTTCTCCACTTTAAATTATTTCAGTATCTTTACTCACTCTCTGCTCCTTTATTCTTGCTTCTGAGGAAGAAATATTTCTCTCTTTTACCAATGAAAATGGTTGTGTTTGATACCATCACCTTCCAAATCCTTGGATAACTCTGTGTATACTACATTTTCTCTCTTTGCCCTCTCTCTTGACTGACTCATTCTCCTCTGTCTAAATACATACTTGGGTTTCCCTTATGCTGAAAACAAAAGAAACTATTCTTTGTAAACATATTCATTTTATTTTTAACTGTCTTCCCTCTATTGATCTTCCATTCACCAGCAAATTTTTTGAAAGACCCAAGTTTGATATTCATTGCCCTTCATGTTCATCAACTCACTTATTCATCAACTTCTACTAATTTGGATTCTTTCAAAATACCTTGACTAAAACAGATCTCCAGAAACTTTTCATTTTTTTTTTCTCATTACTGGCCTGGAGTCAGTAAGACACTAGTTCAAATTTGTGCTTAGCAACTTACTAGCTATGTTTTCCTAGACAAGTCACTCAATGTCTGTCTGCCACAAACTCTCCATCTATTAAATGGGGATAACAATAGCACCTACCTTCCAGTGTTGTGGGGATCAAATGAGATGATAGTTGTAAAGAACTTAGCACACTGCTTTATAAACATTAATTTTATGATGATTAACATATTATTGTTACTATTATTATTATCATTTCAAAGTCTAAGTTCAGTACACCCATACTTTTACTGCCACTCTCAAAATACACTTCTGTCATTTTTTGGTCCACTGGGAAAGCATTTCATTCAAACTCCAAGTTGGAGGATGAAGTATGGGGGCAGGGGAGGAAGATTCTCCTCTTGACAGTGCATGAAAAATTATTGCATTAAATATAAGTATGTGTACTGAGGGTCAGCAATGAAGCCTAACAGAAGAGGCAGAATATGAAGTGCCCTATTTCACAGTACGGACAGGTATTCTGAAGATTAAGACTCTTTCGATTTTGATTCTCAATCTCATTGAACAAGAGCTAAGAACATATTCACAGAGCATTAACAGGACAAGGCGCTTCTTCTTTCTTGTCTGGTTGTATGTGATCGAGGAGGACGAAGTTGTTGGTCAGCAAAAAGAGCATCAAATATTTGGAGGATTCGAGTTCAAGCAGAAATCTGCTGTAAGCCAAGCATGAACAAAGTGGTATATGATGAGCAAATCGCTAGACCCAGGACACCAACAGTTGATAAACAAAACTCATTCAGTGAGTATGCCACACATCAGGAAGGGAAATTGGAGGAGCAAATTCTTTGTAAAAACTGCTTTAAATTTCAACTTTCTCTCCCTAGGGACCATGGTGTTATAGAGGAGAGTGTTCTCCCAGATGTCTGATGGACAAGCAAATCTCTATACTTTTATTTTTGCTATATCTTATCAGTAAAAATCCCTATGCTAAAATTAACTGTTAATTGGTTAAATAGATTTGGGGCACCATCACTGTGAAGTGATATTGGAGAAAACACACCAAAATGGGAGCTGAAATCAATAGGCTTAAAGAAATCTACCCCCAACCACTCAGAAGTGTCCCAGAACACTGGCATAATGCCGACAGTCTAGCTCTGGGACCTTAACTCTTTGATTAGAATTAAAGTTGATCTATTCCTCAAAGCCAGGCTACAAATGCTCTCAAAATCATTTATTCACTAAATTATCTTTATTTGATCTGCTGCTTTTTGTGTAAGAAAGTAAAGTAGAGACCTGACTATGTAAAGCTACAGAGAAAAAAGAATCGTGGTTTTACAGATGCATTTATCTAAAAACTAGGAATTCTACCAGTCTCAGAAGTTCTATCATAAAGTGATAACTTGTAAAGTATATTAACAAAGAAAAGGCAGCTTATCGTCTGGTTATCAGTATTAATACCTATTAAAAGTCAACATAAAGGTATTTTTTATCATCCAAAAATATTTAAAAACTATAATCTTGTACATATTGAATCACTGAAACCTTACTATTTAGGGATTTTTTTCACTCTGTATTGTTTTAAGTATAAAATTATATTAGGGATAGTTAGTGAATTTTGTGTACGTATCTGCTTTGAATTAAAATCAGTACTGAATTACAAGCCAGTATTCAATCACTGGTTCAAAAAAGATTATTTCACTTATGATTTAGCCCCTCAGTTGAGCCTATGCTAATTGTTCCCAATTTGAGAATTCCTTAATGATTAATCAACTATCTCTTATATTATTGGAATTCTCAAAACATTTTATTTTAGTTTAATTAAAAGAGATAGAACAACTATATATCCAAGCTTTCCATTTCACATGCATTCATATGTATATGTAAAGATATGTAAATGTATGTGTGTATATGTAAATACATTTATACATATATAGGCATATACACACATATTTGACATTCTTTATAAGCAGCATAAAGAGCTCCTGCTTTTCTCCTTTGTGACACTGGGTTTATCAGTTATTTCTTCAACTCTTCTGAATGTTGCAGAAATAATGTTTTTGAGACTATCTCCTATCCCATCCCACCTCTAAAACTCATCATTCCCTAATGTTGGTCAGTATTTAGGAGAAAGAAAAAAGAGAATAGAAATGATGGGAGTAACATCGCATTCATATCCTAAAGCAGCAGAAAGCACATGTAAAGAGGAAAAGAAGTAGAGCAACAAAAGACAAGGAGCACAGATTAATAACTATAAAGCTTATTGTCTCTACTAATTTTTACAAATCCTTCAATTGTATTAAAATTTCTAATTATTGTCTAGAGTAGTGTCATGTTCAATGGTTATGAAAATCTACAGTTGTTTTATTTTAGTAGAACAGGGTTACAGATATCATTTTGCATTTTTCTTAAAATGCTAATTAGACTAATTAAGTAATTAGGTATACAATATATGCATATATATGTAAGTATATACATATGTGTTAGGCCCTGGTGACAAGACTTTGTATTTATTTTGCAAAAGTATATATAAGGAATAAGTCTAACACAGACATGTAGCACTTCCGAGTGTCTATGTGCACATTAATAGCAAAAGTATCAACCCTGATGATCTGAAAGTTGATTTTGGGTTTCTCAAAGCATATCACTCAACTTGCCAGTTCTATATTTCTAAAATTTGTTGGTAAAGTAATGTCAACATATCTGAAGGAAGTTCTCACTCCACCTCCAGCTTGGGTAGCACATATATAGAAGACTTATAGGATATGGGCCCAAATCATTGAGGAGATATTCAATTTTGTTCTGCTGAAATGTGTGGTCCATATTTATGAGAAGCCATATCAATGCAGCAACCTGGGTTTTATTTGTCCGTATCTTTCTCTAAAGCCTTATTTAGACTAGTGCCAAATCCTTCAAGTCTGTTTTCAAGTCTATCCCATGGAACCTCAACTCCAGCAAATACTACCAAATTCATGATGATAGATTCTTGACTAAGGATTAATCTGGAATAAGTCTGGAAAGACTGATTACAAGGTAGGCCACATGATAATTTCTTTTTAAGCCATAACAATTATCCAAGTCTCTCTATTTAAATTATAGTAGGGTTTCTCTATCTATGAACAGAACACTCTAATCATGAGATTATAGGTCTCTGTGGAATCAAAGTGAATGAGTGTGTCTGAGAACAAAGGGATATTGAAAGGCAACAAAGTATAGTGGATGAATATATGGACATATCTTGTAGTAAAAAAGCCTAAAATAATCTTAATTGCCCTGAAAATATTGGCAGATTTTGATTTCATATTGACTCTGAATTCTATTCCCTTTTCCTTACCAGTTAATCAGTAAAGTTATCTTCCTAATTGCTTTTGAGAAAATTAGCAGGCAAATCACCTAGCATTTTGTCCTTTTTATCTATCCATATGAAGAAAAACTGCTTGGTGAAGATTAAAATGATTTCTCTATTGATACTGCATATTAAAATATTTAGAAATTGCTGTGTGTATATATATAATTTATTAAATTTTATTTTATTGATATACTTGAAAGAGTGTGGAAAAATGAAAAGTGCATCGAACTTGAACTTATGAGAAACAGATTCAGATTTAGAACCTAATATTTACTGACCATGTGCAAGTCATTTATCCTCTCTTGCTATCACTTTCCACATCTCTGAGGTAAGAAGTAATATTATTGTTTTGCAGAAATTTTGGGAAAATGTTTTGTTGAACTAGGTGGTGTAACAGATACACTGACAGATTTAAAATCAGGAAGACCTGCATTTAAATATGGCCTCATAGATTTACCAGCTGTGTGACCCTGGACAACTCATTTAAGTTTTGTCTGCCTCAGTTTCCTCATCTGTCAAATGAAGATAAGAATAGCACCCATATCCCTGGGTAATCATGAAGGCAAAATGAGATATTTGTAAATCTAGTTGCAAAGTACTATAAAAATGCTACCCATTGTTATTATTAAATATTAAGAAGATTTATAAATGTGAGTTATTATTATTACTAGCACAGCAGAAACAATATAAAACTGTCATTCGCCACAGCAATGTGGTGAGTCAAGCAAGTGAGTTCTTCTAAAATTGTATGCAGATATGTTATCAGATGGTCACAATCTGTTTTTCTTTGCAACAGTGGAAAGTTCAAGAGGCAGGGGCAATATATCAGGAAATGACTGTAGTGTAAAATAAATGTTACCACTGAAAGTGTTAAAGGACCGATTGTGAACATAGATCTCAGAAGACTAGAGCTGGAAGAATTCTTAGAGATGATCCAATCCAAATTCTTATTTATAGATGAGTAAAAAAGGTCCAAATATATAAAGTGACTTCCCAAAATCAACATAAAAATTCCCATGGACAGTAGAATGTAGTCACCTATTCTAAACCCTTTCCCAGGCATTCCTAGGAAAATCCAAGTTAAAATAATAACAGTCATAAAAACTAACATTTATATAGCATTTCCTATGTGCCAGGCACTTTGCTAAGCTCTTAGTAACATAATTATTATCTCATTTGATCCTTACAACAACCTTGGGAGGTAGATTTTATTATCATATCCATGTTAAATATGAAGAAACTGAAACAAACAGAGAGAGATTAAGTGACTTGCCTACGGTCACACAGCTAATAAGTATCTAAGGCCAGTTTTGAACTCGTCTCCTTGACTTCAAGCCTAACGCTCTATCCACCATGCCATCTGGCTGCTCTAAAATGTCTTCAGATAGAAGAACAACATGAAACAAGAGTTAATACTTGTATATCATTTTGCCAAGTGTTAATCATAAATGCTAGCTAGTTATCACATAAGATAATAAACATCTGCCCATCTCATTAGATGTATCCTCCAAGAGAGAAAGGCAGAGGTTACATTCAAATAAAACAAACTTTGTAAGCACTTTCCCCCCAACACTCTTGATACAAGGACAAGAATAATACTCTCCACTGAAAAGATGATGAAATTGAAGCAGATAGTGATTTAGTGACTTACCCTGGAACCTTAAAAGATTTTGTCAGAAATAGTACTCGAACCCAGTTTCCTGACTCGAACATAAGTGACTGCCCACTCTTTACTTTAATTAAATTGTCCCTCATATAAATCAAAAGGGTTATATAAAAAAATGAACATTTTGTCTCTTATCCTTTCTCCTGTTTTCAGTTTCTAATGCCTACATGCCTTAAAGGAAATTCTAAGTGTATCTACTATAAGCTGTTTCTTGTATGTTTTTAATCTCAGTAACATAAGGAAGGTGTAAAAGGAAAGACAGTACTTTGGTAAATATGTATGAGGCCAATGCATAATATGCATGCCAAATATTTGCAGGGCGATGATTGTTGAAAATTACTTTTGAGACTGTACATATCCTTTGTACAGCAGTTAACTCTGTTCATTCAATTTAGTTGCTTCGTAAATAGACCACGATATGAATAAAAATTAATAACAGCAAGCTTGTTTAGCATTTTAAGTTTGGTTATACCTTCTGTCCATGTATTGTATAATCAAAATTAGAATACAAAGAAATGATTTCTTGTAAAATGAGGAGCAATATAAAATTATTTTTCATTATTATCTATAATAACAAAAAACTCATCCCCCCAAGCTTTCTTTTCCTTTCTTTCCTTTCCTGCTTCCTTCTCTTCCTCCTTCCTTTCCTTTAATTCTCATTCCATCTTTCTTTCCTCCTTTACATTTCTCATTCCTTTTTATGTCCTTCCATATTCTTCTCCCCTTTTTTTCCTCTCCCCCATAGGATTAGCTGCTGAAACCAAGCCCAGTTATTCAACTCTATATAGACTAAGGAACAATATCTAGTGGAGATGAATTTTAAGTCAGATGAAATGGCAATAGGAAAGGATAAATTCTGGCAGGCAAGAAAAAAATAAGTTGTATAGACATTAATAAGGGATCAGGGACACCAGGAATTATGAGAAAAAGAGAAAGTCAACATTATATTTACATTATTTCCACCTGATTTTGATTATGGTTTTTAATCCAGAACTAGAATCATCAGGGGTAACAAGTAGTACATTTTTTTAAAAACAAGATACATCAAACTAACTCTTCTAAAATTAAAAAAATCCATTTTTACTTATAAATCCTTATAAGAGGCATGTACATTTTATGACCAACCTACAGTATGGAGGAGAAAGGGTGGTGGCATAGGCAAGGATGTAATCATGAATGATGGTTCAAGGCCTGAAAGAAGTGTCAGAGACCAGCAATAGAACTGAGGAATTTTTCCAAGTAGCCATGGCTCAGGTACATGCCTGGCTGCTAGATGGTTCAATCAATAGAACATTGGACCTCAAGTCAGGAAGATCTGAGTTCAAATCTGGCTTCAGAAATTTAGCTAGCAATATTCATCTCGGGCAAGTCACTTTATTCCCTGGAGAAAGAAATGGCAAACAACTGCACCATCTTTGCCAAGAAAACCCATGGACAATATGGACCATGAGGTCATGAAGAGTTGTACATGACTGAAGAACAAATCAGATATAGATTTTTAAATTAACTAATAAGTTATAAACTAAAAAGTCAGAAGTTGACTAAAGAGAGGGTACTGAGAATTATCATTACTAAGAAAGGAGAAAAGGGGCTCTAAAATGTTGGTTAAGGAGTTTATCTTTGATATAAAATAATAATGGGCCCGAAGGGAGAGTTAAGGAAGCATAGGTCCTGAAAAACAGCAGGTACTTAATTAAATGGTTTGGTTTTTTGGCTTGTTTTACTTTGATTGCTTTTGTTAATGTTTGGGATTTGGGATTTTCATTTTATAACGAACACTGGTGGGAAAATCAGTAATCTAAAAATAAATCCTTTTACACATTATGATTACATACTATGAATACTTTATATTAGGATTATAGAATTTAGACCTTGACAAAACTTTAGAAATTGTCTATTACAACCCTTTCATTATACCCATGAAGAAACTGTTGCCTACAGTTTAAGTGACTTGCATAAAACTGGAAAAAGAAACAAATAGTAGAAACAGAATCAAAGTTGTAAGGTACCTCATAGGATAGACAATACAATTCCTCTCTGAAAAAGAATGTCCTCTATCACACATGGACAACTAAAATAAGGTCTTTCTACAGAGGCCTCTAATGGGTGTGTGGAGGTGCAGGGGTAGGAGAGGGACTTCCATCTAGAAAGTTCTTTGGGAGTTGTGGGTGGACCTCTGATGACAGTCATTCCACTGTATTATAACTCTAATTGTTAGGAAGCTTTCTTACCTCAAGCCTAAATTTGCCTTTGAAATTTCTGTCCATTCTTCCTAATCTTGCCCTGTGGAAATCACTTAAATAGCTTTGGGGATAAGCAGAACAAATCTTCCACATGAAAACCTTTCAAATCCAAATACAGAAACCAGCAGAAATGCAAGGATGGTGAAACACTGCCTCACAGGAAGTTAACAGTGTTGTAGCTTGTTCATTCTTGATGCAAAAGGTATTCTCCTTATAAACATAGGTAAAGGTTGGGGTAGAATCCCACTCCAAAAAAAACTGAGGGGTTTAGGAGCGCTTCAGAAATTCCTTCAAATTCTCTGATTACTAGATTGTTTGTCGTTGTTATGGCCTGACTATCAGTACATATTTATCCAGCCTAGTCCCCTGGCAAATATGCACCAATGCCTCACTTTGGCATACAAGTGACCCTAGACTGCTAAAGCCTGTGCCAGTGGAACACAAGTGCTGGCCAAGTTCTACTTTAATGAAAAAATTTCAAGTACAAGACAATCACAAATAGTATGCCTACTATCTAAGGACCAGCTTAATTTATGATCAGGAAAGCTCATCCCGGAGAGATATAAAACCTTGGAGAATGTTTCAGACACACTAAATCCTGAAGATAATTTACTAATTCACAGAGAAGGTGCAAAATGCATTGAATAAAGAAATGAGTAAATGAAATAAAAACACATTAAGTACTTACTGTGCACCATGCATTATGCCAAGCACTTGCTGCAAAAAGCCAGATAATTCCTACCATAAAAGAATTTACTTTCTAATTGGTGAAAATAACATGTATAAAGGAGTGGTGAGCACAAAGAGGTGTTTGATCTAGGAGATCAGAGAAGTGATAAGTGGAGTCATAGAATAATTGATTGAATTATATATGTGTGTGTAGCACCCCCTTTAGGCTCACTTCCACAATTCTCTCTCACATTGGAAGTTTGGGGTACACAAGTAGTTAATTACTCTTACTCAAGTTTCTATTATAAAACTCAGGGGAAGACATTGAGAGTCAAACTTAGTCTTCTGAAAAGAATATGGTGTTGGGGTGTTCAAGCAGTTTGGACAGGATTTCATTAAAGCAGACAAAATCTACAGAAAAATAATGTAATTTGCTTTATGGAAAAGTTGAGATGATATAAACATTTCTAGTCTGGTTAAGTAGAAACTAAGGAAGAAGGAAATGGTCAACATGCATCTTTGAAGTGTAACTATCAGAAAGATAATATCTATTATATAGTGAGGAGAATGCTGGGCATGTGGAGTTTTTTGAAAGGAACATTTATAGTATAAAGCTAATCTTAACATAAAAATCTTTTACATTTTGTCATATTTTTTGGTTATATTATGGCACCTTTATTCTAAAAAATCTTACTCTTTTGGTTTCTAGGATTTTTAAAGCTCAAAAAGAAAAAAAAGATTCATTTTCTGTACCTGTATAATTCCAGTTTCTTGAAAGAAAAACAATTCTAGTATCCAGTAATACTACTCTGTAATGTACACCCTCTCCAGTAAAAATTAACGTCAAACTTTCTATTCCTGTAGCTTTGTTGTTGCACAGACTATCTTCCATACCTTGAAAGTATTTCCTCCCTCATTTCTTTCTCTTAAATTTTCTAGATCTTTTTAATTCTTAGCTCCTATGTAAGAATTTTCCTGATGTCTACAGCTTTGGGTACCCCTTGACTTGTCATCAGATTATTATATATTGACTTATGTGTGTACATGGATGAATTCATTAAATACATTTATTTAGTGCTTATTAGGGGCCAAACACTGCGTTAAGGACTGGAAATACAAGCAAGATGATAAATTCCTTTAGGGAACTTAAATTGTAAGAAAAGACAACACATAGAACACAGCTAGGGTACCAGCCCACAAGATGGTCCAGAAATGCCACGGTAGCCTAGTATGGAGGAAAATAAGGTAAAAAATTACATGTTAAAACATGGTCCCAGAGGTGGGAGTCTGAGACTGATCATACATTACATTTTCCACGATAGAATGCAAGCATCTTTGAGGGCAGAGGTGTTTTTGTTTTGTTTTTTTTAATTTTCGTTGGGTCCTTTTGTCATTGGGTCCTCAGAACCTAGTATAGCTCCTGGCACATAGCAGGGACTTGATAAATGCTTAAATATCAGATTTATCTTCTTTTCTTTTTCCCAGCCAAGTATTTTTTATGAATTATGACTTGATGTTATTCTACTTGATATTCTAAAAAAAAAAGTTACCATAGAGAAACAACTTGGTATAACTGAAAATTCCCCAGATGAGGTGTCTGCATACCTGAGTTTGCATCTCCATCATGCCATTTATTGCACAGTGGAATCCAAGTCAACTATACTGGTCTTTGTTTCCTCATTTGTAAAATAATGAAACTGATAATCAACTTCTAACAATTTACCTCTTTTTAACTCAGTGATTATTTAATGTTTTTGCCTTTCACTGATATCTTCCATTTACAACATTTGTTATTACATCTGTATAGTCTTTCAAAGCTTGCAAACCACTATTGAGAAGATGAGGTTAAGGAATACCAAAGAAGATAAATAACTTGCCTTTGGTCACACAGTTAATAAGTGTCAGTAAGTATGAGACCTGTTAAGCTAGTCGGAAACTGTTATTTGAACCTAGAACATTTCTACTATTCTATTTGACTTCACCTAAATTAACACTTTGATGTTCCATTCATTTGAATGTTTTATTTTTTGTTTTGTTTTTTTTGTAAAGAATAGGTATGATGTAATTAGAGTTCAGCAGAAGCTCATGGAGGCAGGAGAAGGGGGGGGGTATTGTTTATTCAGCTGGTGTTAAGCCTGGAAACCAATATTCACACCACCCACCCCTACACACCCTCCTTAATTATCACCAAGGTCAAGTAACACTTTATGACTGCCCTCACCTTCCCCTCCCTACCCTATGTTGTACTTCAACAACTGTATTCTTGCCATTATTTTCCTTTCAAAAATTATTTTCCTGTAAAGCGTAGCCAGATTTGGAGGGGGAAGTGTAAGGTGAGCAAGAGAATAAAATACAGCTGAAGAAAAATAGGACCAGATGAGAAAATTTTCCCTAAACTTCACATTAAAGTCCTCAATAAGACTTTAGAATGTGACAAAATGTATTTTTTAAAAGAATAATCAAAAGGATGGACTGTAACTCTACCATTAATAAAATTATTTCAAATGTCACTTCCTGATTTTGAGAAAGCTAAGGAGAAAAGACTCCATTATCTCAAGCTTTCCTAAAAATATTTTTTCTTTAAAAATATATGATCCATTCAAAAGCATCACTCCCTCTGTCCAATGAACTTCTAAATTCAAGTTCAAGTAAGAAAGTTTAAATTGAATGGGAAAGGATGGGAACAGTATTACAATGTGCCAGGCACCATTCTAAGCACTCTACAATATAATTTTATTTGATTTCCATAGTAATTTTTGTGAAATAGGTGCTGCTGTTATTCTTATTTTGACCAATAAGGAAACTGAGGCAAACAAGATGAAGTAACTTACCCAGAGTCACATAGTAGGTGTCTGAGGCAAATATTGACTTCTCGAATCCAAGTTCAGACCTCTGTCCACTGAGTCAAGTAGTTTCTTTTAGTTTAATGTCTGCTCTAAATCAGAATTTTGAATTCAGAACAAGACAAATAGATATTATAGCAGAATTGTATTTATATACTGTCTTCATCATTTATAGTACCCTGGGCCTCAGGTATAATCAAAGTGGGATAAACCTTTTATTTCCATTTATAGCATTTGGAGGACAATTTCACAACTTTCAATGTTGTATCTTTGCTTTTGTGGTATATTGTTTGTGTTAGTAGTAGATAAGATTTAAGTGGTGCCAAGTTCTTGGTCAGGAATATAAGCTCTAAATATAACATTTTTCTATGAGAAAATATGATCAGATTTGCCACATAGTTCTCAGGAATGCATTTTACCAAAAAGGACTGACTGCAATACTTAAATTGAATGATTTACTTTTGATAAACATTTATGGTAACGATAGAAAAAAGGGTAGTAATAATAACTAATTAAGATATCACTTTACATTTGGACTCTGCATTATGGTTTTGGATGTGTTTTCATTTGCATTATCTCATCTGATTTTCATTGAAGGTAGCTAGGTGGGTAACATTGGATCAAGAGTTAGAAAGCATGAGTTCAGACAGAGACTTCTGAGACTCAAGATGGTAGAATAAGCAGCAAATCTCTGTAATTCTCCCATATTCACCTCCAAACAACCATAAAATAGTATCTGCAAAGAAATCCTGGAAGAGCAGAACCAGCAAAAATGATGGGATGGAAGAATCTATAATGCTAAGAAACTTTCCATTTCTTCAGGAAAGGTCTGTCTTACTCAGTGTAACAGTAAGCATCCCAACATACACGGGAGCCTGGGGGGAGGCTGCTATCACAGCTTCTTAGATCTGCATGCACAAAAGGAAAGGCAACATTTGAGGGGTCAACAATCACCTTAATGAAGCACATGTATCATTCTTTAACCAAACACATACATCATTCACCTATTTCAGGGGAGTCAGAAACCTGAACTTCAAAGAAAATTCAAAGAAATCAAAGATCAACAGACATGACTTCCTCTGCCTGAATTCAACAGACAGCTGGACCCCAACTGTCTGACCATAGTTACCAGAGAGGGAAGCATGGACATCTGGGTTTTCAAAGCCAGCAGGCTGCTTAAGTGGCTTCCCAGAGTCCTTGTCTAGCCAAACAAACACTTCCAGTCAATAAGCCCCAAAATAAAACCTACACCTCAGAGTCTTTTTACACTTTTTAGAACCAGAGGGCATCACATTCCTTGAGAACCAGTGCCTCATTAACAAAAGGCCCGGATCTTCCTACAAATCTTCCTAGGCAACACTGGGTAGGAAAGATCCTCCTTAATCACATTCAAAGAGAGGCATTATACTTCTTGATTATACTCAAACAAAAATAGCAAAAGATCCTATTTTACTTGTCATCACACTGGGAAAAGGGGAGTGCTTTCTAGCACAAGAAGCAGTCCAGCAAGCCAACAACAAGCCTCACTTCAGCAAACTAGCAGTAGATCTTGAGCCCTGGTGCAGTGGAGCAGGCACATGCCAACACCAGTACCTTCCATGTGCATGGCAGGCAGACTCCAGCTATGAAAACCATTAAGGGCTTCAGCTTAGCCCCAGCAAACAGGTAGATGCCAAACCTATGGGTGCCTAAGCAAACAGGCATCCACCAGCAATAGTCCCTGCCATGTGATTCAGCATAACTCTAGGTAAGCAGGTAGCCAGCCACAAGTGGCCAGACTTCCATATGCTTCAGCGTATCCTGGGGAAACATTGAAATACCTCACTGGCCTCAGCACAAACCAGATACAACCATAGTACTTCAGCTCAGCACAGGTAAGCTGCCAGAAATCCTAAGACCTCCAAAAACACTAGTCAAGTCCCACCCTACCCCCTCAGCATAGTACCAGACATGAGGATCCCCTGTGGGCCTCAAGACAGCATCAGTGCAACCTCAAGCAAACAGCCAAGGGCTACAGCTCTGGGCACAAGAAGCTTGAGACAATGCCCCTTTCACCCCAGGAGCAAAACTCAAATTTAAAGGAAAAGGCCAAAAAAGATGAATAAAAGTCCAACCAAACAAAAAAAGAATCTGACCACTTTATGTTGACAGGGAAGACCAAGACACAAACAGAAAAGAGGACAGCAGTGTTAAAACATTTATGGGCAAAACCTCAAAGAAAAGCAAGAAGTGGTTTCAAGTCCTGAAAGAACTCATGGAAAGCCGCAAAAAAGAGCTTAAAAATCATACAGCAGAGGTAGAAGAAAAACTGGGGAAAGAAATGAGAGTGATGCAAGAGAATTCTGAAATTCTGAATTATGAAAGTAAGAAAAAAGAGTCAATATCTTGGAAAAAGTAGAATTGGGCAAATGGAAAGGGATATACAAAAATCTACTGCAGAAAACAACTCCTTAAAAAGTACAATTGGCCAAATAAAGAAGAAAACACAAAAGCTAATTGAGGAAAACAATTCCTCAAAAGTTAGAATTGGGCAAGTGGAAGCTAATGACTCTGAGACATCAAGAATCAATCAATTTACAAAGAATGAATAGGAGAAAATGTAAACTACCTCATAAGAAAAACAACCTGGCCTGGAAAATGGACCTAGGAAAGACAATGTCCAGATCACTGGAGTACCTTAAAGTCATAGTCAAAAGGAAGACCTGGACAGCATCTTTTGAGATATTATCAAGAAAAACTGCCCTGATATCCTGGAGCCAGAAGCAAAATAGGTATTGAAAGAATCCACTGATCAACTCAAGAAAGAGATCCCAAATTAAAAACTCCAAGGAATAGTATAGCAAAAATTCAGAACTATCAGGCCAAGGAAAAAATATGGCAAGTGATCAGAGAGAAACAATTGATTAGGGAAGAAGTGTAGGAAGGCCCATACCTTTAGATAAGTTTCAAATTTGAGGAGCTGATTCTCAAGGGTTGTGATGCCCTCTGGCTCTAAAAAATGCATAACTACTCTGACAGTGAGGTTTCCACTTTGGGGTTTACTGCCTTCTGTTTTTCTTGGCCAGACAAGACTCTAGGAAACTGTGAAGGAGTCTACTGCCTTTGAAAACCCAGATGTTGGTGATTCTCTGGTAATTATATATGTAATGGTCAGACGGTTGGATCTGTTTGTTGATCTATGATGTATATACTGATTATGTCAGGCAGCTGGAAGCACTATCTGTTGCTTTGTATTTCTCTGTATTTTCTATGAAGTGCAGAGTGCTGACTTTTTCCCTGAACTAAGTGAATGATATATGTGCTTGATTAAATTGATTGCTGACCCCTCAAAAGTTGTCTTTTCTTTTAGAGAAGTAGATCAAAGAATCTGTGCTAGATACTACTGTAAAATATGAAATAATGAGCTGTCAGATTTCATAAAAACCTGGAAAACTTGTACAAACTGAAGCAAAGTGAAATGAGCAGAGCCAGGAAAGCACTGGATATAGTAATAGCAGCACTGTGTGATGACCAGCTATGAATGACTCAGTTCTTCTCAGCAATACAATGATCCAAGACAAGTACAAAAGACTCACAAAAAACCAAAAAAAAACGCTATCCACATCCAGATAAAGAACTGATGGACTCTGGATGCAGAATGAAGCAATTTTTTTTTTCATTTGCTTTATTCTTTTTCAAGTTTTTTCCCTCTAGATTTGTTTCTTTCTTCACAACTGTGACTAATAAGGAAGTAATTTTTACATGATAGCACACATAAAACTTATATCAAATTATTGACTATTTTCAAGAAAGGATGGAGAAGAGAGGGAGAGAAGGAGAAAAATTTGGAATCCATAATTCATGTAAAGATGTTTGCTAAAAATTTTCTTGACATGTAATTGGAAAAAAATTAAATACTATTTAAAAAAAAGAAAAAATAAAGAAAGCATGAGTTAAAATTTGACCTCAAACATCACAGACAAGTCACTTAACCACTATCTGCCTCAGTTTCCTCATTAATAAAATAAGTATAATGATAGTATTAGTTCCCAGGGATGCTGTGGGGATCAAACGACATGGTATTTGTAAAGTGCTTTACATACCTTAAAAAAACGACAACTATGTAAATGCTATCTATTTTTTTTTTTGCACTTGGCCAATGTAAGAATTGATTTTATTTGACCACGCATATTGAATATAAAAGGTTTTTCCTCTTCCCCCCTGCCACCAATAGTGGAGGTTGGAGGGGAAAAATATTAATTTCTGTCCACAGAAAAAAATCTAAATAACCACATGAGATAGGTTGGGCAGTATTTCCTCTATTTTACAGATGAATAAACTGAGGATCAATAAGGTTAAATAATTAGTCAAAAGCAGATGGAAATTTTGACAATGCAGATCTGTTCACACCTCAAGCCTTATGACACACCATCACTACATTTTCTCTACTAAACTTGGACGACTTGGTTTTCCGTGGCCTTCAAAAAAATCAATTTGCCATTAAACACTATTCAATTTACATATTTGGCCTGATGATTTTGAAGCAAACTAACAGAGAAGACCCCTGAGTATTTTCTTTGTTGCTTTAGGTTAAAATCATATAACAATAGGATTTTATCAATTGAATATTCATTTTTTTTATTCAACAAATGTTGAGTGAGATATACAGAAATAACACTATTTGAGAAGTTTAAGACATGGCCCATACTTGAGGGAAAACACATATGAATATAAATAATTCCAAATTATAATAATGAAAACAATTATAATATGGGAAGTGAATATGCATTTACTAAAGGATTACTTAATGTCAAACATTGTCCTAAGCACTGAAGATAACGAAGTGAAAAATGAGACGAACTCTGCTCTCAAGGATTGCAGTGACAACATGCATAATGAATCTCACCTCAAAGAAAATGAAAGATTCCAATTTATTCTTAAGGTTGAGAGCCAGGGCAGATGGCAAGGCCCAAACATACGAAGATGCAATGTTACGGCATACATGCCCAACAATGTGGAGGGTACAGTAGCAGGTCACCCCCACCACCAGGTAGGTGGTAGTGATGAGACACTGGCCCAATTGAAAGATAAAACTATCTTTCAATGACCAAAGATACCTCAGTAGCTACGAGGTCTCCAACTCTAAGCTATGTAGGAACTCCCAGAAACAATATCTACAACTACAAAGCTTCCAAAGAATTGTAGAGAGAGGGGAGTGGTAAAGCTAATCTGCTTCACATATTATTGGACAATGATGATGATGAAGAGGAAGAGGAGGAAAAGGAGAAGAAGGAGAAGGAGGAAGAGATGATAGCAATAGATCACATGAATACTGGACTTTAAAGTTGGAAAAGTGCTTTATATGCATTATCTTGGTTGTTCCTCAAGAAAATACTGTAAGTGCTATAAGTATTCCCATTTTACAGATAAGCAAGGAGAGATATACCGAAGGTTCACTTAAAACTACCCACATCATAAGTATGTTAGATTTCAGCTCCACTCTAGCTAACTCCAAAATCTGTACTCTTATTCACTACTTTTTTAAACACTAGAATCAAGGTTATAGAAACCACTAACTGATCCTGATTAATGCTCTTAAAATCTTTGGTTTAAACTAGACTAGTGATCTCATACCTCTATGATTTTCCATACATTTTCAAAAAATTGTAAGTACATATTAATTATCTTTATACATGTAAATTATTATTGTCATCATGATATGATCAGATATATAATTTGTTGTAAATATGAACTTTATGACATTTTTCAAGAGATTTTTAAAAATTCATTTTTGGAATTCATGTTTGGAAATGACATCTTGGTTACTGCCTCATGACTTATATTCTCTAATTATTTCTAAGGTTTCTCCTTAAAAATCAATACTAATTTTATTTTTAAAAGAACTTTTATGCTTTTTTTATTTTTTAAACTTAATAAAGTTTATTATTGAGACACTTCAATAACTACCAACTAAGCACTGTCAGTTTCTACTAAGAATGGCAAGGAACAAGCAAGAACAGCAACAAAAAAAATACCCTCCGCCCTAAAGTGATCCAAGTCTGTTTGAGGAAGAAAGATGCACAGACGTGAGATACTGAAATAAGAATTCAGATGAGGTAGGTATATTTTCAACAAGAATGAAAATAACAGAAACAACAGCAACTTTAGGTTTCAAAATCCATTCCAAATGTTATCTCATTTGATCTTCAAGAAAGCATAGCAATCACAGCTGTTCTCCCCATTTTATGGATGGAAAAATGGAAGTTCAAAGAGATTAAGTGACTTACACAAGGTTTCTAATGCTAGTAAGTGGAAGTAGGGAGACAAAACTCAGAATATTTTACTCTAAGTCCAATGTGCTGTTAGACTAGAGTATAAAGTGCAATGGGAATTCAGAGACAGGAAAATTTTGGAAATATGAACTGATTTAAGAAAGATTTAAGAAAGGTAGACTCAAGATGATGGAGTAGCAGCAAGCTATGCTCTACCCCAAAACTCCTCCACAGTTCTAAAAAAAGTTCTAAATAGTTCTAAAAAATATACAAAGTTCAGATTATGAAATCCAAGAAAACAAAACATAACAAACAAAAAACATTGATCAACTATAATATCAGAGGCCTCATAAAAGAGACATATTTTCCATTTCCTGATGGAGAGATAACAGATTCAGAATACTAACTCAGACATATGTCCTTTGGACAAGGGCAATGTGAGAAAATGTTTTGTTTGATTAGACATGTCTGTATCATAGGGGTTAATTCTTCTTTATTTGTTAATGGAGTGGAGGGGAAGGAGAGAAGGTCGATTTTCATTGATAGAAAAAAAATGGTGCTTAGGGGAAAGAGGAATAATGAAATATCTCATGGCATTTGAGTTGAAATTTGAAGGAAGTGAAAGATTTTAGGAATGAGAGGCAAGGAGGGAATGTATTCCAGACATTGAGAACAGCAAGCAAAGTCACAAAGACAGTAGGCATCCCATCATATATGAAGGAATGCAAGAAGCTCAGTTTGCTAGGACCATAGAACATGTGAAGGGGTATAATTTAGAATAAAACTTAAAGACTGGCTGGAGACATTGCAGAGGGCTGAGGAATACTCCAATATTTTTCAGATTTTGCTATGATATTAAAAGCTAAACAGTAAACCATTCTATTAAGCTGAATACCTAAGAGTAATATCTGAAGACATGAGTTTGAGAATTTCAATACTTAAAATTATAAATTTATTCAATAGGGGATAAGATTTTCTACTAAAATGACTCATTTCACTCATTTGGGTTTAAGAAGTGCCTATCAGTCTGCCTCTTTGCTTCAGGAGTATTACATATCATTCCAACCTAAAGACAAAACAAATTAAAATTGGCAAATTTAATTCCCCAAAAGAGAAAAATCATATATTGAATAGGGCACATGGATGAAAGACTCGTAATAGGAATATAACAAATCTGTTTTTTTTTTCATTTAGAGCTGATAAAAACAGATTCAAAATAAAGCCTCTGAAGAAAACCCCCTGCTCTATTCTTTGTCATGAATTAAGACAGTGGAAGTAGAGCTGGATTTAGAGGCAGAAAACATGAGTTCAAATCTTGGCTCTGGCATTTAATCCCCATCTGCCTTTAGGAAATTCTTTTACCATCTTTAGGTCTTAGTTCCTCCATCTTTAAGATGAAGAGACTGAACCCAGGGATTTCTAAGGCCTATTCAATACTCTAAATCTTTGCTCTCATTCTCCTTTTCCCTTACAACCTTAGATGAACACAAGTCAATCAAGTCTAACTTTTTTGATATTATCCCTCCTCTCCCCCATTTAAATCAGGAAAGTATGGTCTCTTTTCCAGTAAAAGAGCTGGTTCCTAGGTCCTTACACTTCTATTTTAGCTCTCTCAACAATACCACTAAAAGACTGACACTGAAAATTTATAATTATAGTTTATAAATATAATTTATAACAGATGGCACATAGCAAGGGTAGCTTCGGTATATTCATTTATGGATTTAAAAAAAAAAACAAACAAACAAACATCAAAGTAAACCTAAACAATTTAACACTGATTAAAAATGGGTCCTAATTAACCTTTAAGGGTTAATCATTTAGATATTTTTCAGTTGTGTCCCACTGTTCATGACCCCTCTTTTGGGGTTTTCTTGGCAGAGATAATGAAGCAGTTTGTCATTTCCTTCTCCAGCTTATTGTACAAATAAGGAAACTGAGGCAAAAAGAGTTAAGGATGCCCAGCATCATACAGCTAATATGTGTCTAAGGGTAGATTTGAACTCAGAAAGATGTGACTTCCTGACTGTAGCCCTGACACTATACACTACACCACTTAGATGCCCTTTATGGATACTATGAAAGGGCTCCTCAGAGTGGGGATCCAAGCTGTAATGTCAACATTATGTCCTAAAATTATGAAATAAAAAAATAAGAACACCTCATTATATTGTCCAGTGACCCGTTTTGATCTGAGTCTTATTTTTCTAGCATGATCCCACACCCATTCTCCACATAACCTTTAGGATAATAGTGATAATAAGAATAATAATAAGGAACACATAAAATGTTTTCTTTTCTTCATATATTCCTTACTCTCTTGTTTCCTGAGCTAAATATGGTACTGTTGTCAAAACATGTAAGTATAGTGATAGGTGCTATAGGAATACTAGATAGTACATCAAATAGGAGGAAGGGAAAATAAAAAAAAATATGAACAGAAGGAGAGTTTTAAATAACCACTACTGAGCAGAGAAAAAAATATCTGTTTAAGTCTCTGTCTGCTTAGATGACTTGATTAGAAGAATAGAATATATAAAAAATATGTATACTATTATAGAGATTTTTGGGCATAAGGGAGAATGTTGGGCAAAAATTTTCTTTGCAAAGAAAGTTCTTTCTTTCATTAAATCACTTGAGTGAACAAATTGTTTTTAAGCACAGGAAAATATTCAAGATCATCAGTTCAAGGCCATGTGCCCACCAAGTAAACAAGTCCCTAAAAGGGGTTAAATTAAGGGAGTCAGTTTAATTGACTAATTATATGTACTTGGAAGAAATAAACTTCTTTTTCTGAAATATTTCATAATTTAAACTTTTAACAAATTCCTTCTTACCTTATCCTTAAATAGTCTCACATACGTGAGCTCTGATCATACCACAAAAATACTAGAAACAGACCAAACTACTTACAGGTTAATATTCTATTACCAGAGCTCCACATATTATCCCTTTCTTTTTTCTCTAATTCAAAGAAATAACCAATCTCCCTTTAATGGATTTACCCTAAGTTTTGAAAAATACCTTATTCTCTTCCTCCAGTCCAAACATAATCCACATCTCTTCTCTTCTCATACACGATCCCTGCTGGAACTTTGGACCCTGCCTCTGCAAGATTGGACTCTGATAGATGAGCCTTAGCTTTCATTTACCTGGAACCAGACCTCTATGAACTTCCCCACCTCTTTCAAGTTCTTTATGTTTTGTCTTCTCCCTTTAGTATGTAAGCTCCTTGACAACAGAGACTAGCTTCCTTGAATTTCTATACTGAAGGCTTATAATAGAGTCTGGTGAATGGTAAGCATTTAATAAATATTTATCAATATGTTCATCTTCCTATAATTCTATATTAGAAATAATATCTAGATATGAATTATATTGCTTACATGGATCATTATATTATTCCATAATTGGAATAATTCCATAAGAAAACTGTAATTAGAATTATCATTCCATGAGGAATATCTTTTATTAAACTATATTCTAAGTTCTTCAAGAATAGGGATTGTGTTTTATTCAATTTTATACTGTCAATACCTAACATGTTTCCTTGTACCTAATAATCACAAATAGCAATCTACTATGAAAGAATATTGATATTCCAAATACAGGTCTTTGCTTCAGGGGAAAAGCAATCTTTCCCCACTTTATACCACTGTCATTAAAAGGATGCCTTAATTTCCCCAAAGCAATCTAGCATAGTATGATATTAATTGAAATATGATTGGTAAAGCCTTTGATATTTCACCCTTTAAGGAATCTTGCAAGATTTTGGTACATGTATGGAAGACAAAAATGTGTCTGACAGTCTTTGGGGTAGTATTTTGTTCTATGTTATCAAGTTCTTTTTGGTAGACAAAAATAAGAATGCGATTTTACACATCTGCACGAAATGTGAAATTGTAAAGATACAGTTTAATGTAGAATATATTTTGCAAAATACATTTCCTTTCTCCTCATACTTTTATCAAGGATTTGTACAAAGCATGTATAAATTGTTTTTATTAAGAAATTTCAAAGAGATGGGAAAGTAAGTGCATAAATGCATCAGTATTTACTTACATTAGGAGAATAAGCACATTCCTGCCATAATGTTGTAACCAGTATATCCTGACTGAAGAAAGAGTTCTTCAGGTGGGATTTCAATAAAAGTTCAACTTTTTTTCTATTCCTGTATAACCCAATAGCTCAGACATAGGTTTCATTAACTTCCAGCACTTTGCCAATCAAATGAAAAGCTAACCACATGAATAATAAACCTTACCTAAAAGATCTCCTGAACTACTTCCTTATTGGAATGATTCCTCCATTTTTTGGTAGTAGGAGTTCAACCTGAGCTTTTTAAGGCTGCTTTGTGCTGAGAAGGTCACCCAACAAAGAGACCAGGAGGTCAAGTGTTTGGATATGATACTGCCACTTTTCCCAGGATAAGAGGACCTTTTTACTATAAAAATTTCCCCAAATAAGCAACAATTTCAATGATATTTTTGCAAATGTTTGAAAGCTTTGTAAATGATGAAAGAATTGTAAGAGAATTAAATCTGAATCTTGGCACCCTCATATAAATAGATTAATTGGATAATGTCTCTCAGGTACTTTGAGCTCTTCAGAGATGTTCTCAGAAAACAGGAAGTGGCATTATTAAGGCAGAGACGAATCACAATTATTCAGTGGTTTGTTTTCTGTTTTGTAAATGATTTATCACACTTAGTTTTCTTACCTTTCATTTCTCCTATTCATCTTGGCTATTTTAATATTCACTAACATGGAGTAAAATCCATCATTCAATTGTGCTTCCTATTGGATGCTCCAGTGGAAAGAAGTTGTGTGTTTAAGTGGTTAAGAAGTGTGAAAATGGTAGAAGTAAAATGTTAGTATCAAAATATATGAGGAATGAATTTGTCTAGACCAGCATTCTTTCCTTCTACCAGACATAATATTTTGACTACATTTGTAATAAGTTTTTTAAAAGTTTGGACAGTAAAACTAAGATATCTGATTGAAATAAATTGGATTAAGAAATAAAAACGACTTATTTAAGAAATATATATTTTTTATTTAAGAAATATGTCGTAGAATAGGAAAATTTTCAGAAGTGGAAAAAATTTGGTGACTATCTTGTCACTTCCATGTATGAAAAAGAAATCTCTTCACCAAAAGGCCTAAAAACTTGTATAGAAGACCTCCATTGAGGGGAAACTTGATATCCCTAGAGGTAGCCCATTCATTGTTTTGGGATAGCTCTTTTGATGAAGCTATTTTTGGGGGGATATGAATTTACCTCTCATACCTTGTTCCCAGTAATTAGGGCCAAGAAGAAATAATAAGAGGTAATAATATAATGCAACACACCAATCAACGTGGAGTCAAAATAAAACAAAACAAGGGAAACACCACACTACCCTAGATTCTATTTCTATTTGTCAAGTCATCTAACCCTTCTCAACTTCATTCTTCTCATTTACTAAATGGAAATGATAGCAGTAGGTGGCAGTACCTACCTCACAGGTGTATTGGGAAGATGAAACAAGAAAACATATCCAAAAGACTACATATAAATATTAGCAATTACCATTATTTCCTTCAAGTTGCCATATCAAATTTTCCAAAGCATTTTGTCTGGATTTTTCAAACGCATTTTATCCCTTGCCATCCAACTTTATATCTTATTTTGGTATGTGAATGTTATATCCTTCTTAATCTAAAGTTCCTTGACGAGAGGGAATGTAAGAATTTTCACTGTATTTTCAGGGTCTGGCATCGTCTTGCAAATTATAAGAGATAAATGGTTTCTGAATTGACATTTAATTGAATAACATGTTCTTCATTTTGTTTGGTATGAATGAAATGTGATAGGAACGATCTTATGATTTTGTACCACTGTATTTTCTCTAATTACATTCACCAGCTGTTCTTTTAATGACCCATAAATTTGATTTTTTTGGGGGGGATACTACGGTGGTATTCCACTATTAAGAACTATGAACATCTTAGAAAAAATATTGGTATAAAAACGTTTGTTTCTTCTTTTTCACCAAAAAAACCCAAAACAAAACAAAAAAAAAAAACGGGACGTTCAAAAATGCTATGCAAGTTAACAAATGCAAGCCAGTATCCTTCTTTTTTTCATCTGACCCAATTCTGGATCAAGCTCATTTTTTATCTTCAGTGTTTGCTCAAAAGGGATAGATCAGCTTTACTGGCTGACCACACAAGTGCATAACAGTCTGGGCAATCAACCTTTTTCATTCATTTTTTTCCTTGCTGATTTAGATCAGTTTTTTTTTTTAAAGTAACTGTGTATTTCTATTTAGGAAAGTCTGCAAAATTCAAATTCTTTATTCAGTTAGTATAATAATAATCAAGAACATGTGAAAGTCTTTGCCATAATTCCTTAAGGTTTTTAAACTTCATGTATCTCTTCTTAGAAAAATGTTTTAGATTTATATTAAAATATGTAGGATTAATTACGAAAGAAATTGAGTATAACAAAATAAAATTATCAAAATATAGAACAAAATATAATAGTCCTCAGGTTAAGAACCCTCATCTAAGAAGTGAATTTCTAAATATGTATATATGTATGCATACATGTGTATTATACATAAATACATATTTATGTATATATATATATCCACTTACATAATAGATATATCTATCTATATCTTTATATCCTTTGACCATTGGGCATTTTCGCTTTGCTTTTGTCAGATAATTTTGTAACATGTTGACAACAGGGGTTACTCTTTTGGGGATAGATATTAAGGTGGCCCTTTGCTTTTCTGAATTGAATGCTTTTTTTTAAAATCCCAAACAATAAATTCTGCAGGTTCTTGTATTCTATATGACTTCCAACTAACTGTGGGACCAATGCACGTGTCCTACTATAGAAAATCATTTGTCAAATCTTGCTTGTTCCAGGCTTATGTTTTTGTCAAGGGTACCATCAATAAGCATTTAGATCATTTTGTAAGTATTTTACAGAGTTGAGAAAATTATTCAAGGTGCCCTCACAAATGCTTTTTTTTTTAATGCTGCCATCTGAACTGTGCTGAGGTTCAGTCCCTTGATATTTTCACAGTGTACTGCACAGAGACTCTCAAGTCCTTTATTTTACTTGGACTATTCCAGACTTTGAGCAAAATTATGTGGCCATGTGCTTTTAAGACAAATCCATCTGTTATCTCATCTAGGAGTTTTAACATCCCCAGAAACAGAGGAATCAACTCATTGTTTTTGATCTTCTCTTTCCTCTTTGAATAAAGTTGGGAGGAGTAGGGAAGTTTGGTAAAAAAGATAAATTCTATTTTAAGGATGAGACTTCGGGAAGTACAAAAAATAAAAGTAATCCAACCCACTCTGTTTCCTTGATCTTGGCAAGAGACAGGAGAAGACCACAACATCGCTATTACCTCATTTCAACAACAGATTAAAATCAGGCCATAAAACATCTTCTACATGATGAATGCTATTTGGTGTCAAAAGTCAGGTCCTACATGAATCCATATTTCACCATGGAGAACAGACCCTTACACAACATATTCTACTGTGGAGGAAAAAATGAGATACACTATTTGGGAAACCATAAAGAAATATGTAGATTGTCACTAAAACATTTTAAGGAAGAGCTATCAAACATGTCTAGACTTCTTAGAGACCACAATACTCCTGAGTCTGGTCTAAACCATATTAAAATGTAATTGGTAAATATTTGACAAGATTAGTATATTAATAAAAAAGAAATATAGAAACATATGGTTCTCTAAGTCATAAGTCTCATCTCCCTTTGTCAATCAAACTGCTTGAAAAAAGTTGTTGATACTCATTTTCTCTCTCATTCTTCCTGTCTTTTATCAGCTGGCTTCTTATCTGATCATTCAAATGAAACTGCTCTCTGCAAAGTTATCAGTGATCTCTTGACTGACATATATGAAGGTCTCCCTTCAACCCTCAATCTTCTAAGACCTACATACTTTATTTGACACTGCTGAACACCTTTGACCCCAGATGATACACTTTTTCTCTTTCTCTGTGTGTGTGTGTGTGTGTGTGTGTGTGAGCGTGTGTGTGTGATATAATTGTCACCTGTTTCTTCTCCTTTTGAAGGAGTCATGACAGGAAAATCAACAGAGCAGGGTAATGGTCTGAGTCAAGCCTGAATTTTTTTTTTTTTGGCTTTAGTTATAAATATTAGGGCAGAGAGGAACGGTAGTAAGAAGGGAGTAGACGAAAATAATTTGTCAGTATAACAAAGATGATCTGGGGAAAAGTGTCAGTGATGGAGGAAAAAAGAATTTTAGTTCAATCTCAACTTCAAAAGAAATTTCTTTCAAGTGGTAAGCCAGATTGTAAGGAATAAAATAGACAGTAAGTGATAAGGAAATGATACCAGCAAAAGTAGATTACATTTTGATTTCAATGCAATAAAAATATATTGAGTGACCACTTATTATTGTTGTTTAGTCATGTCTGACTCTTTGCAAACTCTTTCAGGATTTTCTTGGCAAAGATACTGCAGTGGTTTGCCTTTCCCTTCTCCAGCTTATTTTACAGATGAGGAAATTAAGGCAAACAGGGTTCAATGACTTGCGTGGGCTGGCATAGCTTTCTAAGGCTAAATTTGAACTCAGGTCTTTCTGCGTTCAATATTCTGTACCAGTTAGCTACCTTGAGTGATCATTACATGCAAGTAACTAGTAATTGTTACAAGTTTAGGTCTTAAAGAAGGACAGAAGAAATGGGAAGATAGATAGATAGATAGATAGATAGATAGATAGATAGATAGATAGATAGATAGATAGATAGACAGACAGACAGACAGACAGACAGACAGACAGACAGACAGACAGACAGACAGATAGATAGATAGATAGATAGATAGATAGATAGATAGATAGATAGATAGATAGATAGATAGAGACATGGGGCTGGGTAATCTCTTCCACTGCATCCTGGGCCATCTCCAGTTGTCCTGCTCTATATCTGACCACTGCACCCACATGCTCTGGGGGAGAAATTGAGACTGGTGACTTTGCACAACTCTCCCTCACTTAAATCCAATTCATTTGCCAGTCACTGCAACATCTTCCTTACGTCATGGTCCTCTTGGAGAACAAAGGACAAACCACACACACAATCCGTATCCAGCACAGAAGAAGCAGGTAAAGATTTTTCTTTCAAGATAGGAGAGTCCTAATAGGGTTTGAAGACATTACAAAGGCCAGTAGGGAAATAACTGCAAATGCTGATGTCATTAATTCTTTACAGATTAGGTCATTTTTATATTTCTATTTCCGGTGCCTAGAACAGCACTTTCGTATGAAATAAGTGTTTAAGCAAACTTTGCTGAATTGAAAAAAAAATGAAACTAACTGGAGTTTTACAAAGGAAGGAACTGAGACTCAGAGTTCAAATGACTTTCTCATGGCCACACAGCTAGCAAATGTCAGAAGCAGGATGGATCCCATGTCTTCTAGACTCCATACTGCTGGGGCCCAATTTAGTGGGTGGAGGGTTCAAATGAATGGTAAGTGTAGATCCTTTCTGAACTGCTCAAATTATTATGCTTACTGAACAAGCAGGGAAATTGATTAACAAATGGAAATGCAAAGATTAACCAGGAGCTCTGACTAGATAACAAGAAGACAGAAAGGCTCCAAAAGCAGTAAATCCCAAGAGAAACATCTGAAGGAAGATCCTAAAGCAGGTTTAAAAAAACAGTTTGAGTTAGGGTGATATTCCTACAGATGAATAAGAAAAATAGAAATGAGAAGGGTTCTGACACATACTTAGACTTTCAAAGCGGGAGAATTCAACCTGTTACAGGATCAGAAAGGTCCTTAGAATCCACTAAGTTCCAAACCCTCACGCACAGATACGGAAATTGAGGTACATGGAGGTTAAATGGTTTGCCCAGAATTTCAGCACTAGTATACGTCTGTGGTGGGATTTGAAACCAAGTCCCTTGTCCTATTACCATATTTTTATAGTCAGAACACAACAGGGTGGACAAAAGGAATATGAGAAATACAAGAGAAAGTCACAATATAAGTTGGTGGGGGGGAAGTAAATGTGCCAAGATACAGAAGAAGAAACTAGGAACCAAGTTTGGAGAGTCAAATTATATCTAAATGACCAGATCTGGAACAGAGTTTGAATTGTATGATGTAGAATTAGTCATGATAACTAAGATCTGGGCCATGCAGAAAAGTAACTGGGCCAGGTGTAATGGGTGGATAAACAGAGGGAACAAGAAAAGGAGAAGAGACATCTTTGCTACAGGTAAGAGCAGCAGGCTGATTTTAGGACAGGACAATCCATCCTCTCCCTCTTTACTAGGTTTCATACCTCTAGTTGACACTGATGGAGAAGGGCTAGCAGGAGGGTGTTACTTCCAACCACAACACTTGTCATGGAAAGTGCTTATTGTTAATGGCTTAAACATAAAGTTAGAGCTAATAAGGCCTCTGAGAAGTCCTCCATCGTGTTAACACTTTAATAGCTCCCTTTCCTTTACCTTCATCCCCATTATAGTCTAATACTCTCCTAAGGCAGAGAAGCTCATTTTCCTGAATACAATCTCTCCCCCATTCCAAATCATCCAGCACATAATTGAGAGGCTCATCTTCCTTAGCTATTACTTGCATAATATCATTCCTTTGCTCAAAAATCTTAAAAACCACTTATCTCATTGAACACAAAACTCCTCTTCTTGTTTCTCAGGACCAGGTTCCACTTCCATCTCACGTCTCACTACTCTGAAACCCTTTATTCCAGTCCGGCCACTTTTCTCACTACCCTGCAAATGTACTGTATTTATTTCCACACCTCAATTCTGTCACTCATTTTACTTCTCTGTCCTTTTCCCTCTCAAAAGCCTAAATGATCTTTTAAATTAAGCTCATGCTACTCTTTATCAAAGCTCACAATAATCTTTCTCTATTATAAACCCCTACAAATTTAAGTAAGTAATCATATATTGTCATGTTTAACCATTCATTTCTCAACAGGAATTATGTCTGTCTCTCAATCTCCACCTGGAGGCAGGGACCGTATCTTACATGTTTTCTATGTTCTTCTACCACCAACAACCCCTCCAGAGTCTAGTATAATGTATTCATCAATAAATTTGTTCAGTAATTTTCAGTTATGTCTGACTCTTAAGTGATTCCATTTGGGGTTTTCTTACCAAAGATACTGGAGTGGTCTGCAATTTCCCTCTTCAGCTCATTTTGCAAAGGAGGGAATTGAAGCAAATGGGGTTGAGTGACTTGTTCATGGTCACACTGCTGGTATCTGAAGGCAGAACTTTAATTCACAAAAATGAGTCTTTCTGACTCCATGTCTGGCACTCTATCCACAATGCCACCTAGCTGCCCATGTATTTACATCAATAAATACTTGATTATTAAAATGAATCAATCAAATGAATTAATTAAGTGTGCATTATATGTCAGGCACTGTGAAATGCACCAGGAAATAACAATGGCAACAAAACTCTTTCTCTCATGTAATATATAAAAATTAATAAAATACTTAATGTCGAGCGACTTGGGTTGCCTGAAGATATAATACTTTCTTCCTTTACTGGAGGTCATCAAGAAAAGACCGCATCAGAGATAATGGGGGCTGTGACATACGGTATTCTTTGATTAACAGTAAATTGGAATAGATGACCTCCCATTCACTTTTTTTAGAATCTATAATTCTATTTAGGCCACATTTATTTGACAGCAGGGTTTTTAAAAGATGTCTTCATTTTTAAAGCAAATTTAGCACATTAAATTTTAAATGAATAACTTGAGGAACATCCCTAAAAAAATTCACATCTACTATTATTGGACAAAATAGGCAAAATAAAAACTCATTTTTTAGCTCTAAGAATATCTCAACATCAAAAGCAGTTATGGACCCACCAGTAAGTTAAAAATATAATATTTTTATGACATTAACCTAAGAAAACCTTTTCAAATGTGTAAAATAAAATTATCTCCCCCAGAACATGTCTTGGTAACTGAATATCAATCATCTATTTTGAAATCTTAATCTGCCAGAGAAGTGAACTTTTAGTCAAGTTATTTTTAATACACACCCTCTAAGCAGCTGTATAAGTGTGAATGTATAAAAATGAAATGTTGACTAGCTTCTTATATTCTTAGACTGCATTATATCATAGAAACAAAACAAATATATTTATGGTCTGGCAGAAGAACATAAACACTTTTCCTTTTTTCATTAGTTGACAATCAAGTTACAGCTTCATGACTTCTAAAACAAAGCAATTTCAGATAAAGCTTTTAGCACTTTTAGGATGAAATATCACATGGGAAAATAAAATGTATGTGTCTGCATGTCTCAGACATACTGTAAATGTTCCCAGGTTTAAAGTAACCTATTGTAATACTTCATATTTCAGTACAAAAAATGTAAACAATTCACTGTTATTTACCTGCTAAATTTAAGTAAAAAACAGCTTAAGAAGAAAAGCTTATTGAAATAAAATTTCATTTTTTCATGGATTTCTCATTCTATTCATATACTACCTCTTCCTATTCTAAACTTTATATTTTAAAGACAAAAGAAAATGATATAGTGATGCATAATTTATTTTGAGTCTTTAAGAGCTAAAATATATTGTTCATATGTTGTAATATAGTTGTAGGATATGGTACCACTACTATACCTGTGTTTTCTTTGAAATAGTAAATTCTGAGGTGAAGAAACCTTTTCTTACAAAGCAGGTTGACACAATCTCAGCAAATTATGTTCTTAAATAGTTGTGTAGAACACTAAGGTATTAAGTGATCTGCACAGTCACAAAGTCATGTGGTTTTCAAAGGCTAGATGTGAACCCCTGTCTCCATGATTCTGAGTACAGTTGTCTGCCCACTACAGCACACTGCTTCTATATATTTCCTTTGCAAAACAAATATCATGGTAGGACAGGATAAACTAATCATTTGGTAATTATGAAACATATTTTGAATACATTTTAAAATATATTTGATTATATAGAAATTGTTCTTTGTGGTTTTAACATAATTTAGCTATAGAATTTAGAAGTGCAAACAGATCTTTTATCAACAGTGCAAATTCTAAATGAAATTTATCTCAGAGAAAGAACAATGATATGACATTGGCATCCACAATAAATGAGTGGGTTAGAATCATGAGAGATAAGGAAATACTAATAAAAATTTGCTCTATAAATTTTATATATAGTCACAAATATTTTTCCAATCTGTAATATAACTTCAAACTCTCTATTACTCATGTCATCCTGAGGTGAATATTAAGAGTTCTACATATATTGGAAAAAGGATATTGATTGATCTAAAACTACATGGCAGCATGTAAAAAATAAACAAACCTAAAAATAACTGAAAAGTTATGTTGTAAACAGAAGCAAATTCCTGGACTTTGATATAACTTCCAATTTCTGTCCTGCTCCATCACTCACTAAATATTAAAGATTGAAGCTTCCCCTTTATATGTCAATAATTTGTTTCAAAATACTTGCCTATTGTCTTTGGTACTACAGAGGGTAGGAAAAGGTATGTTAATTTATACTAGTTAATTATTTTAAGTGTGATATTAGTGAAGCCTTAGCTCAAGGGTTTAATCCCTCTCAGAGTAAGTTAGTCTTGGTTTCTTTTCTAGGATTGAAGACCTCTCTAACTAGCCAGTCATTTGGCAAAATGTATGCTCAAAATCAGGTGATCAATGAAAACCAGCCACCTCAACTGGAAGAAAAAAAATCCTCAAAGAGTCTGCCTTCAGGACAAGTAGGTCAGTAGCACCATGGACTTATACAGAGAGCAGTACATTCCTTGCCAAGAGATTTGTTTGTATAGACCCTGTGCCTGAAGTACTCAAGTAACATACACAAACTGGCAGGGGAAAAAAACCGGAGAAGGAATGATGACAGTACAGCAGTAAACAAAGCTAGTTCTCCCACACACTGCGTGTGTATGAAATTGTGGCAGCTCCTGTAAATTGTGTCATCTTTAAATTATTTCTTCCTGAGTTGCCTTGGGATTCAAATGTAGTATCTACTATGAATGCTAATCTAAGATAAGTACAAGGCAGTTTACTTTTCCTTCTGGAAAACATGAAAGGTATTTTTCATACCTAACTGACCTTTGTTATACTGGCATGTTAAAATTAAATTTTACCTATTTAAACTAGAAAGGTCATATTTAGGCTAAAAAAGAAATGAGTTGCTTAGTTCTTAAAGAGAGGGAAAGGAGCACATTTAGGGTTATTAATTCAAAGTCAAAGCCTTTTAAGTTGTTGCAATATAGACTATCTGTTCCACTGATGTAAAATCAGTTCAGAGGGATGGGTTCCTATAGTGTTTTCTAGTGCATGTTTCCAGAAATCATGACCAAAAATTGTACTAAATAGAACCCCCTTTTTAATGCTAGACACTACTAAAAAAACCAACAACCAAGAAGAAATACAGTGAAGGAACTTCAAACCCCAAGGAAAACCCCAAAGCAAGTGGTTTCAATCAAGGCACGATCCCATGCCAATTCTAACGACAAGTAATATACAATAGCTAATAAAATGAAAACTTACATTCTATTATGCTATTTACCTTTTCAAAACACTTGTCAAAGTCTGTTCTCACAGTGAGAAATTTAAAATGACTTATGGTGTTGACATTTGAACATAAATTGATTCTAAGCATTCAAGTTGTTTTTCCTTGTCAAAATAATATATAAAGGGAATCAAATATTGTCCTGCTTCTAATAATCTCCTAGGACATTAGATGGTAGACAGTTAATGAGAACCACTACACTCATATTGATATTTTGGTCACCAAGGCAAGCAGGATAGTTCTGTTATGAATGCTGAATACATATACTGTGTGAGGCATGAAAATTAGGTACTCACAACCAATTATTAATGATATCTTACTGCTATTGCTTTTTCCACTTGAAAAAATAAGAGTAGAATATTTAGTCATGCCTGCTTGAACAGCATGGGTACTGTGACATATTTTACACACACACAGTCAGAACATTTTAATCTTTAGAAAAACCTAGTCTGAAAATCCATATTTGTTAAGAAGAAAAAGAAAACACAGGCAGGACCATATAGTATGATATTGAATCCTGTGAAGTGGGGTGAAAAATGAATCACATGAAGTGATTGCACTTTTTGTGTTTGAATTATTTGGAATTATGATTACATAAAAATATGGTTACTTGTTCTCGCCCAATGGAAACATGCAATGAAAATTTGAGTCATGCTGAGCAAATTGCGACCTATGTGTAGAAGGCAATCATTGCCTCTTCAAGATTATTGACCATGAATTCACTTTAAAGAGTAATCTCTCCTAGAGCATTTGAAATATGTTTTTCAAATTAAATTTTAAGATTTTTGAGGATAGGATGTATCTCTGCTTTGCCACAGTTTCTCCTATGATATCTGGCATAGCAGCTACCTTGAAAGTTCCATAAAAACTTATTGAATAAATGATCACAAACTGGTTGGCTTACAAGTTTTCAGGATAAGGTCTACTGCAGAAATCTAAATATACATATAGCTGCCATATTTTATAGAGCAAGGATAAGATATATGTTTTCATTATTCATTTTGGTAATTTATAGATTTTTTTCAACTTAAATTTTAAGATCTTTCAGAACAAGAACCGCATCTCATATATATTTGTATGGTCTACAATGTCTGACATGGCTCCAACTTTGCCAGCAGCAGGTGCTCTATAAATACTGAATGAATGAATGAATTTGTGATCTGATTTACCCAAAACAAGTTGGCATGTGACTTTTTTTGAATCAGGCTTATTAAATAAGCTAAACGTTATATGTAGCTATTCCATTTTAGGGAGCAAGGATAAGATCATAGTTTCTTTGATTATTTATTTTGAAGGTTGAAAAAACACCAAGTACAGGCTTTATAAATTATTTATTTGATCCAACCTCAATGGGTTTCCAATTCTTGAAAATACATTCAGATTAGTCAGTGAGGAGGAATATATCATAAATTAGTCATTCAATTACTAAAACAGTACATGAGAACTGAATAATTTTTAACAAAGAATACAGGCAGCTCTTGACTTTCCAATGGATTATCTTACAAAAGATGGCAAATCATTTGACCTTACGAAACTGTAATTGATTTTCCCACAGAAACAATTTATATATGGCTACATATGTTACCGTCCAAGACCACAAACTCAATATGTATCTAGAACATTAGAGCTAAGGAGGAATCGAAAAAAAAAAAAAACAACAACTATTTCAGCCAGTTTTCATTTTATAAAAAAATACTAAGGTTATATAAGTCGGCTAATAGCAGACATGGATGCTAAGTCTCCTAACTCCTAGTCCCTTGTTCCTTCTATAACTACATACTGCCTGCCCTTAACTATTACGAACAAAGGTTCACCACACATCCTATATGTTCTTCATTTTCCTTTTTCAGTACTTTCAAGCTACCTAACAACATGCAGAAACCTCATGTTTTCTTGCTAATTAGCCCACGTGTCTACACGCAAGTCAACCTTTCCCTGAACATCACGTTAAGCAATCCTCCACCCATGTAGGACCCACCATGTTCTAAAATTGTGAAACGATTTCCATACTGACAACCTACCATAAAATCTTAAGACATGGCCAAAACCACATTGAAGTCCTACCCTCCAACTCTGACGTACCTAGAAAGAACATCCACTCTCCATTAAACTTCTGGGAATTCCTCCTTAGGCCATTTGAACCAGGTAAGGCAGAACAGTTTCTAAAGTACTATATCATATCTGTAGTGTTATGGAAGCAAATCATCATATGTACCAATATTTCCATGGGAAAATCCATTTAAACTTCCAACATAAGATGCCATGAATATGTGTGTGTTTATGTGTTTATATGTCTATGTATATACATTCAAATATGATATAGATAAAGATGATCTATTATAGCTAGATAAATGATAGAAGTATATAGTCTTCCTATATTCCCATTGTAGAAGCAGAGATTCCTTCTATTCTGTCTACAGTGGCAACATGTGACTTTTATGGCCAGGAGAAGCTTTAGCAATGCAGATATTTCTGTCAGTTTAATTCTTCTTAGGCTATTGCTTTTCTCTGTGGGATATACATAAGCCAGATGTATCTAACTGGAAACTGATTTTACAGGAAAAAGCAATATTAGTAATTGACTAGATATGTGCTCATTAAAATGATCTTTGAGAAGATATAAACACACAGGCAAGATGACTAACTGAATGGGAATCAGACAACAATGATTTAAAAAAATTCTGGAAACTTAGAACAGTACCCCAAAACATAGTAGGCACTTAATAAATGTTTATTAACTAAAACTAGATATCAAGAAATCACAAAAAATGTCCAGATATACTTGAGCTACAAGTCAATGTAAAAATAGAAAGAATCCAGCAGTCAATTCCTGAGAGTTTTCCCAAAAAGGAAAAGTCCCAGGAATGTCATAGCCAAAACCCAAAGCTCCTATAGTAAAGAAAAAGATGCTGCAAGCATCCAGAACAAACAAGTTCAAATTTCAAGAAACTATTGTCAGAATCACACAAAATAGGGACACTTCTACCATAAATACAGGAGATCTTGGAATACAACATTCTGAAATGCAAAACAACAAGCCAAAAACCAAGAAAAAAACATACCCTACACAAAGATAAAAATGTGATGCATAATCTCATACAAGAAATAAATGCACCTTAAATTTTAAAATTTCAAGCATTCTTGATAATAGGACAGAGGTGAGTTGGAACTTTGAGGTACAAATGAGTTCAGAGAAACCCTCAAAAGCATAGGCTATGCTTACCTTTTAAATATAATCTTTAAACCAATTCTGAGTCATTCTGATTAATGTAAATAAGGACTAGGTACTAGAAAATCTAGTTCTTCACTAATTAAGACTTCAGTCTGGAAGTCACCCCGAGGAAGTCACCCTGAAGAGTGCTAGAAGAATATGGGTACCATCCCATTCCAATGCATTCCAGTAAACATTATCTATTGAGCCCATGTATTGGAAGCATAGGTAGAAGAGATAAAAGTGTAACAAAACCCGTGTGCCACCCAAATTTGTATTTTTATTTTTAAAATGATGCAGCTGAAGGCAAAGGTAATTGCACCTACTCTATTTTTTTCACTAAGGGGTTTTGTGCAGATATCACTCTACTGTGTTCAATTGTTGACCTCACATTTTAGGAAAGGAATACGTAAGCTACAGGCTATCCAGAGGAGAGGGGAAGAGAGAGGTCAAGACCTTAATTCATGATTCATGAAACTTCATTCATAGGAGATAAGATAGCTTGCTTTGCTGTATTTGAAAGGATGGCATGGGTTAGAGGGATTAGACTTGTTCTTGATTCCAAAAGGTAGAATTAGAATGAATAGCTGGAAACTGTAAAGAAAGATTTAGACTTGACAAAAGGAGAAAAAGAAATCCAGACAATTAGACTGCCAAAAGTGGAATGGGTTTCTTTGGGAGGATGGAACTTTCTCATTACAAGTCTTACAGGGGAAACTAGATAAGCATGCCTAAAGGATATTGTAAAGGCAATTCCTGTTCAGATATGGGTTGAATTAGAAGACCTCTAAGGTCCTTTCAAATCTGAAATTATGGGATTCTGAGAAGAGGGGTTGAAATGGTTTCCTCAAAACACACATTTAAGGCCTTGGAAGAATCCAAGGAACATCTTTCTGCAGCTTTACAACAGTTTACTCTCTTATCAGTTTAGGTGGGAAACTCCTGGAAAAACATAAATGATACCAGTAGTCAGGATGGTAATAAATGTGGCACAGTAGTCTTAGGCTTAAAATCAAGAAGACCTGAGTTCAAATGTGGCTTCAGACACTTAGTGTCTATGTGGCTCTGGGAAATTCTCTTTATCATCTCTTCACCTCAGTTTTCTCATCTATAAAATGGAAATAAAAAACAGCATCCACCTCATAAGGTTGTTGTAAAGTTCAAATGTGATATTGTAAAAAAAAAAAAAAAGGCATTTAGCATGGTGCTTGGTACATGGTAGGTGTGCTTGGTAAATGTTAATCCCCTCTTTCCCTTCTTTTTAGATCATCATCCTGTTTTTTATTCTTCTACTGCATAGCTCCAGCTCATAATTTTCCTGTCCCCAGGACCTAGCAATGGCTTGCAAACATGAGGTGCTTAAAAAAATGATTGTTGATTTGGAGGAATAAGAAGTCAAATATGGTTCAGAAATTACCGCCACCTTTCCCTTGAGAAGGCATTATAGTCAAGAGTAGCTAACTAGACTGTGTGGTTATCTTTGGGTATTATTTGCAGCATCATGGAGGTGACACAGTCTTGATGTATATTTTTTCAATGTTGTGTTCAGATTTGCCATTGGTGGTGGTGTTGGTGGTGGCAGTATGGTTGCTGGCTTTTTAGTGTTGGAAACCAACCTGTTACTCTGTGATCTATACAGATCCTTCCTGGAATCAGGAGAGACCTGTGTTCCACTCTCACATCTTATTCATCATCTGAATAACTTTGGGCAGATTACTTAATCTCCCTAACCAGTTTCTTCAGCTTTAATAATGATACCAAATAGAGTTGTTGTGAAGATCAAAGGAGTTAAATATATATATAATGTAAGTACTGAAAACCTTAAAACTATGTTTCTTTTTTGTTGGTGCTGTTATTAAGAGACAGAATAGTATAATAGAACTGGGTTCAAGTCTCATCTCTGAGACATTCTGGTCTTGTGACCCTCAGCAAATTATTTAACAATCATAGGCAACTCTCCAAGAAAGTTGCACAGGTGCCAATCTACATAGATAAGAAGAGTTTCCTCATCCAGATGTTTCCCAAACCACTGCAGTTCAGTTAAAAATTAAGAAAAAAAAAGTAAAGACATATTATTATATTAATATCATTAATTCTCCACTTACATCTTCCTTCATTGACTCATTGCAGTGTGGAAGTTAAATAGCTACACAAGTACAATTCAAATTCTAGATTTTCTGCCAAGCTAGAAAAGTTGTTGTTGCAGGTACAGATTGGAAATGTCCCGGAGCTAACCTAGAAACCTGACTCTGGACAAGACAAGGCAAAAATTCACCTATCATAGTTGTTTTCAACTTTCTAATGCTCTCAGTGTAACTATGTATTTTAGCTAAACACCTTCAACTAGAGAACTTCCATGAAAGTGAGGACTGGGCATGACCCTTATCTAATTTTTCATCTCTCTACCTCAGGTACAATGTAGTACATAGCAGGTACTTAATGAAAAGTATTTATGGAATTGAATTAGATGAGGAAACTGAGGGTCAAAAAAGTTAAAAATTTTTGTACGAGTTTCTAAACCTAAAGGGTTACCATCCAGGACTAGAATTTAGGTGTTCTGAATTCTGAAATAAAGGCACATTTTCACGAAGTTCTACTTAAGATCTTTTAATGCAGAAATTATTTATTGTTTTCACATTCAACAGGCTAATATCTAAATGAATTTAAGTTCTGTCACTAAATATTCTGTTACAAATACTATACCAAAAATCAAAATTCAAATTCAAAACAGGAAAATAATCTCTAAAAATAATTGTGTCCCCCATGAAAAATAAATAATCCTATTGCCATGTAAATGTTCTTTATTAATAAGAGGATTTGGGAATTTAAGAAAAATATTAATATTTCAAAATAATATTAATATTACACTTTAGTGTAGCCAATAAAAATAAATTTTATTTCTTCCTTTTCCTTGAAATGGTTATCATTTCTATATTACAAATGGTGATCATTTCCTTATTGCTGTAGGTAAATATGCCTACTGTTGTGATTTTTTTCTGAAGGAAGGAGTGAGAAATCTTTAAATCCTAATCTGTGTCTGACTGGCTAGCTGCTGGGCTGAGGTGCCAGGACTCTTATTTCTGTGGGAAGATTCCTTCTCTTTCTTACTTTTTGGGACAGCAGCCAAAACTGCTGCATATTTGTCTTGAGGAATAGTCAGGGGTATTAGCAAGTAGAGAGCTACTGAATATGGAAAGAGGTTATTGGAATCCATGTTAGTTATAATACTAAAATGTCAAAGGAGTGACGGTGGTTACAGATAGTCTATATTTGAGTTGTGCCTCTTGACATGAAAGCAGAGTATGTCAGAATAAGTATGGAGCACAGAGGGTCTCAGGGCAGCAGTTTGTGACTGAGCCTCTTACACAGTATAGTCACTACAGCATATGTGGTAATGGCTGTGGATTAGGATTTGTTCAATGCTTTCTAGTACCACCTTCCTCCTCAGCACGTGCCAGAGTAGCAGAATGAATGACAAAAGCTATCTGATCAGATTCTCCTTAGTACACAGGGTATTCAAATCATAAGTATAGGTGAGCTGGCATCGAAATCTACATATCTGAAGAAGAGTGCCTGGGAAGAAAGCATTAGGCAACCTAACAGTTACATGGTCTAGCTATCTACTCTCTGGTACCTCTAAATATCCTTTACAGAATTTCAATCATTCAATTCCACTCCATAACTGCCTCTGAAAATGTAAAAGGAACAGATAATTTTCCTTTGCATATTACAACATGTGCATCAATTTTCCTACTTCAGCCTCAGGCTTCCCAATCTACTGACAACAAGATTAAGGAAAAAAAATATTTCATTTCCTAGAAACCTTGGTGACAGAAAATAAATTTCATTCTTTTCCTTAATATAGTAAGATCAACTATTACAACATATATGTATGTATTGTGTTTGTATATATATATGTGTGTGTGTGTGTGTGTGCATAGATACATACACAAACACAACAATGATTCTCAAAAAGTCATGGAAAATGAAACAATTATGTTTGAACTGCAGATGGGAAAGTGTTCCTATTTTCAAAAAGAAAGTCGTAGATGTCACCAAGAATGATAACTAGATTAAGTCCTTTGTCCCACCATATTCTGACCCAGTCAATATAAATTTAAAGTAACATTCTAGTTTTGGGCATCAACTTTCAGAAGGAATTTTCATATACTAGAGCATATCCAAGAGAAGACCAATGAGATTAAAGGGACTATATCATTTGAGGCACATTTGAAGCATTTGGAATACTAATTAAGAGAACAAAAGACTGAAAGGGACATTACCGCAATCTTCAAAAGGATTGCTACATGGAAGAGAGACTATAGAGGTGCCCAGCTTGTTGGAGAACAATGAATGTAAATTATAGTGAGCCATAAAAAAGATCTTGATCCTAACAATTAGGTTTTTCCAAAAAATGCAATGAGATGTGGCACATTGAGTTCTCCATCATTCTTGATCATCATAAAACACAGAATCCTAACATTTGAAAGGTCCCTTAAAATCCATTTAAATCACCTTTTACCTGATCCTAAATCACTTCTCTAACATCTCCAAGTGGTCATGCAGACTCTGCTTGAAAAGAGTAATTTCAAGCAAAGTCTGGTTTGCTACTATCTGGGATACCATAGATAAGATTCATGATTTAGGTGAGGTTTGCACAAGATACCTTCTGAAGTAACTTCTAATTCTAAGTCGATGGTTCTAATAGGGCTATGATATTATAAGCAAAATTATTTATTATTATTTTAAACAATTTTTAAAGTTAATTTTTTCCTCTGTTGATTTTCAAAGTCTGTCAGTAAACTAAGCCTAAAATCAAGTTTTTGCAAAACCAGGAATATAGAAACTACATATTTAAAAAAAAACAACCCTCTAAAACTTCTGTTTTTTGCAATTTCTTCATATACATGTATATATAAGATTAATTTCATATTTATGATGACTATTCAAATAAAGTAAGAGGAAGCACCACATAATGAATAGGAGGCTGGCATCAAAGTCAGGGAGACTTTGATTAAAGTTCCATCTCACACATACCAGCTCTGCAACTCTTGGCAAGTATTTTACCCTTTCAGTGTTCTATGCTCATCTCTAAGATTATAAATTACAGAGAAGGTGCTGACTTGCACTGAGAGTTACCTTAGTAGTAATTTCCTATACAAATAAAATTGAAGATCTCTAATTATACCTATCCCTAATAAAAAGCAACAAATTTGCAAAAAGCACAGATTTCATATTCCAACATCAGCCCATATTTTATACATTAATTTATGATTTCTATAGTATAGTCACTATAGTTCTATAATAGGCAAAGTTGCCAATTTGAAATCAATTTGAAGCATTTTATCCGAGTCTGACCATTTTTAATGATTTCAGCATGTTGTTGAAGAGGAAAAAAGTCACTGCTTCTCACTTCACAAGAGCTTCACTCTGCCCCATAAACAGTAACCAGTCAGTGTATGAATGAGAACATTTTGCTACTGATGATAAGTGAACAAGCTTTGGATGCATACTCTATACACTGTCACTGTTCAACAGATATTTGATTAATGAATGAAGCACAATGTAATGTTGTTTGAATATAGCCTAAATACGATTTAGTATTTTTTTTGCAATTAAAACAATTTATTTTATCAGTCACCATCTTGACACAAACACTCATTCCCTCCTGCCTAGACTATTGTTCTAGCTGATGTCCACACCTTAAGTTTCTCCTCCTTCTAGTCCAGTCTCTACTAGGCTGACAAAGTAATATTACTAAAGAATAGGTCTGACCATATAGCTCCTTACTCAATACACTTCAGTGACTTTCTTTTAACTCTGTGACTAAACATAAAATCTATTTGACTTTTCAATACCATTACAACCTGACCTCTTTCAACCTTTGTCATTTTCATACATTTCAGACCCTTCCATATACTCAGTCATCAAGCACCATTTGCCTTCTTGCTCTTACTTGAACAGGATACTTCATCTTCAGATTTATTTCCCATGCCTGAAAAGCCTTCTCCTTATCTCTTGTATCCTTCAATACCCAGCTCAAATCCTAACTTTTATAAAGAGCCTTTCCTTCCCCCAGTCCCCCTGCTGGTATCTTCCCTTTGAAATTTACATGGTTATTTATATATTATAGATGGCTAGATAGATAGATGGATAAAGATAGATTGATATATATACATATATACATATATATATATATATATATATATATATATATATATATATAGAGAGAGAGAGAGAGAGAGAGAGAGAGAGGCTCAGTGAGCTAAGGCATGTCATGCAGTATCACACACCCATATGTGTGTGATACTACATGACAGGTATCTATGAGTTACTACATGACAGTCATTGTGTTAAGCATATATATGTATTGTGTTAGGTATATATGTGTGTCCATGTATGTTGTTTTTCAATTGTATACAACTCTCTGGGTCCCCATTTAGGATTTTCTTGGCAAAAATGCTGGAGTGGTTTGCCATTTCCTTCTCCATCTCATTTTATTGATGAGGAACTGAGGTAAACAGGTTAAGTGACTTACCCAAGGTTATACTGCTAGTATGTGCCTGAGGCTAGATTTGAACTTCTAAAGATGAGTTTTCTTGACACCAGGCCGAGTGCTCTATCTACTGCACCACCAGCTGCTCCTGTGTGTATATGTTTTATATGACACATACATACATATACGCACACATATAATGTACATAATTGTTTGCATATTATCTCACCCATTACAATGTGATCTCATTAAGGACAGGGATTGATTATTGATTTTTCCTTTCTCTGAATCCACAACTACATAGCACAATGTCTAATACACAGTAAATACTTTGTAAATGTTTCTTAACTTGAGATTGACCTTCCTATTAATTATTCTAAATTCAGATTATAAATTTTAAGGACTTAGTTGAAGGATATTATTTTTCTTAGCATAAAAAATATGAAATTGCCTATTAGAAGGCATGTGATGATGATTATATAGTATTTTTTGTATTTATTCAAATCATTCTATCAAAGTTGTTCTTAATTTCATATAAGTCATAAATGCATGTCACATCACTTGTTTAAAATCAGTCAAATTCTGCTAGAATGTCATATTGTATGTTCATATTACTTTACAAAATTAGATAAAAATGAAACTTACCACTTGATAAGTAAAATTCACCTCTCTATATACACATATGTGTTTATATATATGATATATAAGTTAAAATAAACTTCTTGACAGTTCATACAGGCAACCAACATGTTTATACTTTTTTCATTAACTTAAAGGCAGAAAGTATATTTTTTGGAGTCACTGAGATTTGTTATATATGTTTTAGTGTGTCATATACGGATACATAATGTCCATTTACCACTGAATACTACTGTTTAAATAAGCCAATCCTATGTTAATACCTTAGATTAGAGGAAGAGATATATCAAAATAAAAAAGAGTAAATGAATACTTGGAATCAAGTCCTACAAGTTAAATGGAAAACATTTGCAGTATTCAGAACTAATTATTATCAGTTTATAAAAAGCTTAGAAAACAGTGTCAACATTACCACAATGAATTATACTCACTTTCTAAAAGTGGACAGCAATAAACAGTTACGTGGCAACATTTAGTGAGGAATGTATCTCAGGAATCTTGCACTGTAATTGTCACCTAAACACATATTTCAACATTGATTTTGTATTTAAACCCTCCTAAACATTTCAGTGATTATTAATCCTATGCTAAGTTTGCCAATACTTGTGCAAAAACAATGATTTATATTAATAAGATTTAAAATACCTAGAATTCAATGTAGCATCAAGATTATTATGGCTTGCATTATGATGTTTCAAAAATGTATAAAAAGAAATTTGCTAAATCTATAATCCAATGTGAGCATACAATTTCACCTAAGTCTTAAAAGAGTTCTAAAAACTACATAAATAGGGATAAAAACATTAGAACTTCTAGAAACCAATAACAGTGCTCAGATTTCTGAATATTAATAAAGTGAGTGGCATAATTATGAGGAATAACATCAAAGAGTAGTTTAATGGAGACATAAAAATGATTCTTTGCCTGTTAATTAATGAGAAATCATATTGAGAACAGCAGCTATTTCATTTTGCCTTCTTATCCTAGTATCTTAGCATATACTACAAGTAGTCACTTAATTATGGTTTATTGAGGTGAATTGAAATAATGATGAAAAGATTTTTTTAATGAATTTGGTATTGTTTTACTCCACCTCAAACATTTTACAAATATATTTAAATTTTTCTTAAGTCAAAGGATTGGTCATGAACCCACACCTAAACCAGATTTCACAACAGATTGTAATTTAAAATACCATGCTTTCACAAATGAGTTTGCCTCCTCTTGCTTTCTGGACTTTTAAGGTATTTTGATGGCCTAATGGATTTTCATCAGCTTACACTGTTTACCCCACCATTTAAAAAGTAATGGCAAAACCCAGGAATGAATCCATATAGTGCTTGCTCTATTATATTAAGGAGTCCTGTATCTGGAGCTTTCCATTACACACATGCAGAAATGTCAAGTGGCCTGCACAAGTCAAACTTCAAAAATGGATACGGTAGAAGGTAACACATTAAGATCGTAGTCATACATGCTGTTAGCTAATCATGAAATCCTCTTCCTAAACTCCTAAAAGTGTTTTTCCCCTTCTCTTCCAAGTTAATGTCTATGATATGATGAATATTAAAAAAAGAGAGAGATTTTCTTCCACATTGTTAATAAGTGAATATTTTCACTAGTTGGAAAGGATAATGATGGTTTTGTACTATTTAGGACCACTCCTGATGGAAGCCCAAGTAACATTTTCACCTATTACATCTTCCCTATTCCAACTACCTCAACCTAGAATAGCTGTTCCCTACTACCTCCCTAGACTAATCAACAGTCTCTAAATGGATCATCTCACTTCTACAGTTTTGGCCCTCTCATCTCTCCTCTATACCACTAATGAAATAAGATTTTGTACACAGAGATCCAGTCATATCATTCATCTGTTTTAATGCCATCAGTGACTTTCTAATGTCTACCAACTAAAGATGAGGTCCCTCTGGCTAATACTGAATGCAGTCTATGCAATCTGAGAACATTCCATCTTTGCAGTCATGCTGCATATTATTATCTTTTATTCAATTTCTGTTTCAGTCAGCATTCTCTAATCTTTGTCTACTGAATATGATGTGTGCCCTCTCATCTTTATTACTTGGTTCACAAAATACTCAGTGTCAACATTTTTGCCTGTTGAGTTATCTATCCTTTCAAAACACTATGGAGATACCTCCTATTCCACAAAGTCTTCCCTGTTCCCTGGGATCAATAATGAACTGGTCCTTGGAACTGACACAGTTCTCTACTGTAATATAATGTTGTATACTTTGGTTATATTTGTGTTCTATTTTTTCTACTACTTTGTAAGCCTCATGAAGATGGGAATTGATTCCTATTTAAACAATATTTTCCTAGCCTAATATTCTGCAACACATTAGGCAAAATATCTTCCCCTCTATTAGAACAAGAGATCCTTGAAAAAGGGACTCTGTTTCTTTGAATCCTCAGCACAAAGCATAGCGCCTTTAAAACACAATAAATGCTTAATAAATAGTTATTGATTGCTTGAGTACTAAAATAGCTTCTGGAGTGTTTTAAGTTCCTTTTCTTTTCCAATCCGTTCTCTGTGGAGATGCCAAAGGTGCAAGTTCCATTATGTCAGTTCTGCTCAACATGTGTTAGTGGTTCCTGAGCAAGAATTTGAAAAAGCACAAATCCCTTAGCTTAGATGGTAAAGCCCTCCAAAATCTGGTGCTCAGCTACCTGGCCTGCATAACCCACCTTCCACTAGTCACACTTCTGCCCGTCATGTAACTTGGCAGGTAGGTCGCCACTGCCTACTCTCTCCACATGTCACAAGACATGTGACAACCAAACATCGTTAGTATGTCTCTAGTCTGAGGAGCGAGACTCATATTTGTTTGCTGTGTTTTGGTCATTACTAAATTCAAACAGTAAGAAAATCTGAAAAATGTATTAAAATTTGTACTGTTTTGCAAAGTAACATTTTTAAACATTAATGTCATTTCATGACAAATAAAAATCTTAATAAGTATAATGAATTGATATTAGTTGAAATTTTCCTTTTTAATATGATTTATTTGCAAAATAATCTAATAATTAATTATACATTTACTTGGAAACTAAGCCACTAAAAACCTATCTTCAACCTGAAGAAGTTTAGCCTATTTTAATTTTGGCCCCTACCCACTGCCAAGTTGTGCAAGTCTGGTCTAGGGCCACATTTGAACTCAGATCTTCCCGACTCAATAAGCAATGTTCTCTCCACTGGACTGTATGTCAGTGTTTGAGGCAACTACATGGTATAATGGACATAATAGTGGAACAATTGAGTCAGACGATCTGAGATTAAATCCTATCTCAGACGCTTTCCGATGTGATGCTGGGCAAATCACTTACCCTCGCTAAACTCCAGGTTCTTTATCTGTAAAATGGAGATATTAATGATACCTCTCTCACAGAAATGTTGTCAGGATAAAAAGAGATATCAAATGTAAAGTATTTTTCAAAACTTTGTGCTATATAAATGTTAAATAATATTATCAACAATGTATGATTAAAGATATTAAATATGGAACAAGTATTGTGCTTAGGTATTGTGCTATCAGTATTCTTTATTTTAAATGTTTATTCTCTTCCATTCAACAGAGACCTTTCCAGGTTACTTGAAGTTCTAAAGGAGAATGGATGTTTCTGGTATATATGTAATTTGTAAAAACTGTCCTTTTAAAAAAAACAGTATTCAAAACCTTATCACTGTTAAAATAATTCCTCATCTCTGTTTAATTCACTTTATATTCACCATATGTCAAAACCATAAATTATATTTCCTGATACTACCCAGGTTTTGTCCCACTACTCCATAAGAGGTCACTGAATTCTTTATATTTGCTTTATTCTAAATTATCAGACAACACACCCTTGCACTTATTGCTTTGAAAATTGAAAGGGTTGATGACTGTCTTACTAAATAGATCTAAATAGAACTAAATATGTTAATATAATAGTAATAATGCCTTTTGGTTTGGATAGGTAAGCTACAGGGTGCTGACAGGAGCTCCCTTAATTTACTTGAACAGCAGAATTGTAAATGCAGCAGAAAACAGCTTACTGTAATGTAAACAAAGTCTTCCATGCACTGCTCACAGGACAAGTTTATTTAATGTAATATATTACTCTAACCCATCATTGCTACCTTTCAGTTTATACTTTTATGGTAACAAACGGTTATAATAAACAGAGCCGTTGTGTTAAAATCAAATAGGAACTGGAAGTCTCAGTCTTCATTCTCTACTAGAAAAGATAATTTAGCTGAGGCTCACTTTCTAAAATGCTGGGGTAGGGGTAGGGTGAGGTGGACAGACGTAGGGCTAAGAATACAAACTAGTCATGACTTCAGAGATCTTGGCATCATTCTATGGTTAATTCTGATCTGATATATGTTTGTTGTAAATTATACAACAGTACAGTAACTCATTATTAAATGTATTAAGACTAAATGACAAGAAGGAATGGCTATTTGTTTTTCTATTAAAATACAACAAAGAATAATGTATTAATCAGCGATAACTGCTACTATTTATTCAATCTATTCCTAATTGTTAGAGTCAATATGGTGTAGTAGAACAGCGGATTTTGATTCAGAGGAGTTAATTCAAATCTTGATCCTAGAATTTATAACCTGTGTGACCATAAATATTTTGGGCCTCAGCTATTCATTCCTAAAACTAGGGGGTTGACTAAGATACTTTACAATTCCAAAGCTATGATCCTGTCCCACCTGCAATAATCAAAATATTTTAGCCCTACAAAAGCAAAGTTGTTCATCTGTCATTTAGAATTCAGAAATAATACACTCTATGAAATAAAAATTATATTAGTTAATCCATGTAGCAATAACATTAGATGTGTTATATATATGCATATATGTATTACATATATATGAGAAAGGACTTTGAAAAAGATAAAGGAAGACATGAATATAAGACAACACCCTTATTTTAATTCTAAGACACAAATCTGGACCCTTTAAAGTAAATATTTTCTATTACTTAATTAGCTTTGGTCTGAAGTAGTAGAAAATGAAGACGTTATAAGGGCCACAGTATACTCTTATGGAGGGTGTTGAGATGAAGAATGAATGAGTCCTTAGGGTAAGCTCTCAAACATAAAATTCTATATATACCTTTCACTAAGCACATCCCTTAGTGATGTTACACCAACTTACTGATAAAGAACAGGAACATGATGCTGAGAGACATGGCTAGACAGTAGGGGAAGGAAAGAATCTATGGATAAACTGAACTGCTCTTTAATATTAGTTAATAGCTTGAAACAGGGATGAAAGCAAATGCAATGTTAACATAGCCTGAGAAAGCCACTGTGTCCAAGACTAAGGAGGTGATAGTTCTGCAGTGCACATCCCTGGTCTGACCATATCCAGAGTGGTAATTAGTTGTTGTTGTAGCAGTAGGAGTAATAGTAGCAAAAGCATTTGTATGGTGTTCAAAGTTTGCAAAGTACTTTATAAATATCTCAATTTGTCCTCGCAAAACCCTGCAAGTTAGGTGCTACTATTATCATGCACATTTACAGATGAGTAAACTGAGGCAAACAGAGATTAATCCAGGGTTAACTAACAAGTGTTAGTTCAACATTAACGTTAGTTAGCAAGATTTAAACTCAGCACCCAGAAATACCATTTCTAGGTTTATAACCCAAAGAGATCATAAAAATGGGGAAAGGACCCACATGTACGAAAATATTTATAGCAGTTCTTTTTTGTGGTGACAAAGAATTAGAAATTGAGGGGATGCCCATCCATTACAGAATGGCTGAACAAGTTGCAGTATATGAATGTAATGGAATATCATTATGCTATAAAACATGATGAGTAGGCACACTTCAGAAAAACCAGGAAAGACTTACATGCTGAGTGAAACAAGAAAAACCAGAAGAACATTGCACATGGTAACAGCCACACTTGACTGACTTTGATAGACTTAGCTCTTCTTAGCAATGTAAGGATCTCAGACCACTCCAAAAGACTCACAATGGAAAATGCTATCTACATCCAGAGAAAGAACTTTAGATTCTGCATTAGGAATAAACCTTGAACTTTTTGCCTCTGTGAAGTAACTTTAAAGCAACTACCTCAAATGGTCCTTCAATGTTATAGTCCTCTTAACTAGTTAGGAAGAAAAATCATAGGAATCATTTTCCCCCTCAGATCGGATTTTCTTGTGTTTGCAAACTGATTTCTGTCTACAAAGTCCACCATCTTATCTTACTGACAAATAAGTTTTCAGTTTCTTTTTTCTTTCCAAAATACTGTCTTAAATTGCAACTGAAGTAAAAACAACACAAAAACTTTCAACATGATGAACAAGCTCATTACACTTCCCTTATACTGTAAGATCTTTTAGGGCAGCAAAAAAGTAATGTTTGAATCCAGAAGTTTCTTTCACCTAGTAGGAGCTCAGCAAATTTTTACCAAATTAAATAAGAAACATACATTTCAACATCATATTGGTAGTCCATAGGGCCAATGGCCACAATCATTTTCATGTTATTTCTTATAGATATGGCTCTTAGGTTACATTAAATTTATTATTCTGAACTTTCCTTAATAACACAAGAAGCAAATCCCCTAAAACACAAATGAGGGGTAAACACAATACATGTTAAATCATTTCCCTCATAAGAACAATGAGCTCAGAATTCTGTAATTCATCATAAAATGGAATAAAGTAAACATTGTTATCTCATCTTGAATTATATAAATGAAACTGTCATAGATAAATACTCTGTGTCACCATTTTAAAAAAATGTTAAGGAAAGATAGAGCCATTCAATTATTCACATAAATCACAGAATTTTAGAATTAGCAGATATCTCAGTGGCCATCTAGTCCAAATCATACACTAAAGGAACCTAGATTATAAAGCAGAATTCAAGTGTTCATCTGAGTACTGATTAAAGATCTAAAAGGAGGTAGAAAGTCATTCCATTCTTAGACTTAATAGTTAAGAAGTCTTTTCCTGACATTAATCCAAATTTCATTCTTTGCAATTTCCAACCAGTGCTCCTAGATAAGATGCTTGGGACTAAATAAAATAAGCCTAATCCCCACCTTGTGATAGACATTCTAATACCTGAAAACAGTTATCATGTATCCCCTGAATCTCCTCTCCATGAGACTAAACATGACACGATCTTTAAGTGATCCTATATGTCATGTACTGAAGGACCTTAAACATCCTGATTACTGTTATCTGGATATTCTCCAGTTTATCAATATCCTCCTTAAACTGTCCTACCTGGAAGAGAACAGTATTTAAGATGAGAAAGACTGTTTCCAATCTCCTTAGTGAGACTGAGCTTTTTTAGGAATAAGACTGTTTTTTATCTTTCTTTGTATTCCCTTCATTTAGTGCATAGCCCACTTGCCACTTGATAAATGCTTGCTGACTTGACCTTCAAGTAAACTGTGTTCATCCCAAATTAAAATTTTAATGTTTCAAATGACAAAATAAGAATGAAATGCAAAAAAGTAGCACCCAATATTATCATATGGACATGTGAATTGGCCCAGCTATTCAGGAAATGTTTGGAATTATATTTTAAAATGTTGCTAGACTTCTGGACTCAGAGATCCATGCAAGATATATGCCCCAAGGAGGTCAATGAAAAAGAAAAGAAATGTTCTAAATAAAATTTTTATAGTAATATTGTTTGTAGTACTAAAAACCTGGAAACAAAGCAGGTGCCCATTGACTGTAAAATGGTTACACAAATCATGGCACAGTAATATAAGGGAATACTACTGCACTCTAAGAAATGTTGAATATGATAAATACAAAGAAGCATGGAAATAATTATGTAAAATAATGCATAATTAAGCAAGGAGATCAAGAAAATTATATATACAGTTCTTACATGGAATGTAAATGGAAAAACAAAAACACCTGAAATTGAATGCTAAAAACTATAATAATCAACTCCAGTGCCAAAGGATGGATAAGAGAATTCAGAGACTACACCTTCCAATCCTTCTTTGCATAGGTAGAAGACTACAGATATGGGATAAAAACAGACTACTTATAAGCATTGCTTAGATTGTTTTTTTAATCATCATCACTTCTTAGATTAAATAGAAAATTCTACTTGCTGTTCACAATCCTTTATAGCCCCACACCTTTGTAAGTATTCTTACACCTTATTTCCCAGAATATACTTTTTGATCCAATGACACTGGCCTTCTTGCTGTTCCATGAACAAAACATCCTCTCTCCTTTTATTTTTTTTTTATTTTTTAAAAATTTATTTTTAGTTTTCAACATTCATTTCCACAAAATTTTGAGTTCCAAATTTTCTCCCCATCTCTCCCCTCCCTCCACCCCATAATTTACATTCTGATTACCCCTTCCCTCAATATGTCCTCCCCTCTATTACACCCCTCTCTTCCTTATCCACATCTTCTCCCTTTTCTTGTAGGACAAGATAGATTTCTATACCCCATTAATTGTATTTATTTCCCAGCTGTACACAAAAAATAATTCTCAATATTCATTCCTAAAACTGAATTCCAGCTTCTCTCCCTTCCTCCCTCCCAACTCATCCCCACTGAGAAGGCAAGCAATTCAATAAAGGCTATATATGTGTAACTTTGCAAAAGATTTCCGTAATAGTCATGTTGTATAAGATTAACTATATTTCCCTCCATCCTATCCTCACCCCCATTTGTTCTCTTCTCTCTTTTGACCTTGTCCCTCCCCAAAAGTGTCTACTTCTAATTACTCCCTCCTCCCATTTGCCCTCCTTTCTATTATCCTCCCCACCCCACTTGTCCTCTTTTCCCCTAATTTCCTATAGTGTAAAATAGGTTTTCATATCAAATTGAGTGATCATGTTATTCCCTCCTTAAACCAAATGTGAAGAGAGTAAGCTTCACTTTTTCCCTCTCACCTCCTCCCTTTTCTCCTCCATTGAAAAAGCTTTCTTTTGTCTTTTTTATGAGAGATAATTTGCCCCATTCCAGTTCTTCTTTTCTCCTCCCAACATATTCCTCTCTCACCCCTTACTTTTATTTTTTTAGATATCATCCCTTCTTATTCAACTCATCCGGTGTTCTCTGTCTATGTGGGTGTATGTATGTTCATGTGCGTGCGTGCGTGCGTGCGTGCGTGCGTGCGTGTGTGTGTGTGTGTGTGTGTGTGTAATCCCACCAACCACCCAGATACTGAGAAAAGTTTCACAAGCTACAAATATTATCTTTCCATACAGGAATGTAAACAATTCAACTTTAGTAAGTCTCTTATGATTTTTCTTTCCTGTTTACCTTTTCATGCTTCTCTTCTTTCTTGTGTTTGAAAGTCAAATTGTCTTTTCAGCTCTGGTCATTTCATCAAGAATGCTTGAAAGCCCTCTGTTTCAATGAATGACCACTTTTTCCCCAGAAGTATCATATGCAGTTTTGCTGGGTAGATGATTCTTGGTTTTATTCCTAGTTCCTTTGACTTCTGGAATATCATATTCCAAGCCCTTAGATCCCTTAATGTAGAAGCTGCTAGATCTTGTGTTATCCTGATTGTATTTCCACAATATTTGAATTGTTTCTTTCTAGCTGCTTGCAATATTTTTTCCTTGACCAGGGAACTCTGAAATTTGGCTACAATGTTCCTAGGAGTTTCTCTTTTTGAATCTCTTTCAGGAGGTGATTGGCGGATTCTTTCAATATTTATTTTGCCCTCTGGTTCTAGAATCTCAGGGCAGTTTTCCTTGATAATTTCATGAAAGATGATGTCTAGGTTCTTTTTTTGATCATGGCTTTCAGGTAGTCCCACAATTTTTAAATTGTCTCTCCTGGATCTATTTTCCAGGTCAATTGTTTTTCCAATGAGATATTTCACATTATCTTCTATTTTTTGATTCTTTTGGTTTTATTTTGTGATTTCTTGGTTCTTCATAAAGTCATTGGCTTCCATTTGTTCCATTCTAATTTTCAAAGAACTATTTTCTTCAATGAGCTTTTGTACCTCCTTTTCCATTTGGCTAATTTTGCTTTTTAAAGCATTCTTCTCCTCATTGGCCTTTTGAACCTCTTTTGCCAATTGAGTTAGTCTATTTTTAAAGGTGTTATTTTCTTCAGCATTTTTGGGGTCTCCTTTAGCAAGCTATTGATTTGCTTTTCATGATTTTTTTGCATCTCTCTCATTTCCCTTCCCCATTTTTCCTTCACCTATCTTACCTAATTTTCAAAATCTCTTTGGAGCTCTTCCATGGCCTGAGACCATTGAATATTTATTTTGGATGTTTGGGATACAGAAGCCTTGACTTTTAAGTCTTTCCCTGGTGGTAAGCACTTTTCTTCCTCACCCAAAAGGATGGGAGAAGATATCTGTTCAACAAGAAAGTAACCTTCCATAGTCTTATTTTTTCCCCCATTTTTGGGTATTTTCCCAACCAGTTACTTGATTTTTGGGTTCTTTGTCAAGAGGACCTGTGAGATCTCAGTTCCTCCAAGGTGGTACAATCAAGCCTGCCCACTGATCTGTGAGCATCTGGAAACTTTTGTGCCCAGAATGTGCGAGTAGTAGAATTTTCTCTCCACAACAGCCTCACCTCCAGTTCAACCATGCCAGTACTCAGGGCTGAGGTCAGATCAGCTGCTCAGTTCCCTCAGGGGCTTTATGATAAGGTCTCCTACAATGAATTCCCACTGCTGCCTGTCGTGGGAGGCTCTGCCACCTGCTGAGGTCTCTGCTGCTGCCACCTGGGGCCAAAGCTATGGGGATACCCTGTTCCCTTCTTGGCCAACTGAAAAAGCCCTCTCACTGACCTTTGGTGCCTGTAAGTTGAGGGTTCTGCAAGCTACAGCTGCTGCCACAGGGGATTCCACCCCTGAGGCCTGCTCCAGTCCTCCTCCCTGCACCACATAGTCAAGGCTGGTCTGGTCTCTGATCCTCGCCCTGTGTGATAGAACTTTCATGTTGGCCTTTCAGGTCACTGTGGGCTGGAAGTCTCCTCCACTTTGTCGTTCCATGGCTTCTGCTGCTCTAGAATTTGTTGAAAGTCATTCTTTACAGGTATTTTATGGGTTGTGGGGGAAAAGCTAGAGTTTATGCATCTTTCTACTCTGCCATTTTGGCTCCACTCCCCCCCCCCCCTTCCTCTCGCCTTTTAGGACATTTTTTCCTGACTGTTCCCCATACCTAAAATATTTTCTCTCGTAATCTCTACCTACTGGTTTTCCCAGTTTCCTTCAAATTACAGTTAAAATCTCATCTTCTACAGGAAGCCTTTCTCAATCCTTTAATCTAATGTCTTCCTCCTAAATATTTCCCAGCTATCCTGTATATATCTTTTTTTGTACTATTTACTTGCCTGTTATGTGCCTTTTTAGATTGTGAAGTCCTTGAAGTCAGGGACCATCATCCCTAGCACTTAGCATGGTGACATATGGTAGAGGCTTAATAAATGTCTATTGACTTCTTACTGAGTATTATAAGGGACGACTCTCTGAGAAGAGGAGGCGGGATGAATGTAATACAAAATATAGATTATTTAAAAACCAAAGATAAAGAAAAGTTTAAGTATTTTTTCTCTGATTCATATTTGAAAGCGTTTTGTATTCATTCATTCAAACAGTAAATGCACATTAATGTGCTCTCATTAAGATTTCATCAACTATAAATGTCACTGAAAACATAGATTCAACTGTCATACATATATTTAAATAACAAACTATAATAAATTAATAGTTTATAATTTATTAGAAAAAATACAAATATATGGAACCTAATTCCTAAATGCTTTCCTAACATTTGTCTCAGATTCATCTTTTCTAGCGCAATATCCTCCTCAGTGGCCTATCTCTCTCTACTTTTTCTTCTCTTCAATTGATTTAACAGACCCCTCCCTCAGGGATGGTGCTAACCTTGAGTCTGTCCTACTTAGAAAATTTAGTGACTCTCTGTTGCTCCCAAATACATAGAAACTCCTCATTTTGACATTTAAGGTTCTCTGTACTCTGACTCCAATCTACCTTTCCTACCACTGAACTATTTCACCTCAATATCCATCATATACATAATGTTTCAGCCAACCTGGATGACCAGCTCTTCCCTGAGCTCTAGATTCCACCTCACTTTTTCTGTGCTTTTTCATAAATCATCCCTCAGGTGTGTAATCAGTCGATAAATATACACTTATTAACTTTATAGTATATTCCAGGCACTGTGTGAGGCTCTGGGGATATAAATGTAATAAAAGAAATGGTGCCTACTCACAAGATATTTCCATTCTAACAGGGGAACAGTAAAAGTATACGGGTAAATACAGAGTAAAAATATAGAGCATCAATGTCAAAAATGCAAGGTAGTTAAATACATGGTTGTTAGAGAGAGAAAACATTAGCATTTAAAGACATCAGGAAAGTCAAGGTGGAAAACCTTGAAAGAAGAAGGGTTAATAGGATTCAAAATGAGTGAATTCACTTGGCATCAGGAACAGTCAGAGCAAAAGCCCAGAGCCAGCAAATCAAGTCATATATTTTGCTCATATGTGCTCTGAGGAACAGAGAGAATTCCAGTATGGCTGCATCCTGGCATGTAAGACCAAGGAAATACCTAGGCTGGAAAGAAAGAATGGCTCAAGATTGTAAAGAAGGCTAACTAAGCTAAACAGAGGAATTTATATTTCATCCTTACGGCAATAGTGTACTATTAAAGTTAATTGAGCTAGAATGATTTGGCCCGATCTTCAATTAAGGAAAATCAGTTTGTCAACAGTGTGAAGGATGGCCTGAAGCAGGGAGAGACTTGAGGCAGGGAGATCACTTTGTAGGCCACTTCAATAATTTGAACAGATACTGAATGATGATGGTACTTCTGTGAACAGAGAAGGAGTTGGATGTAAAGGTAGAAAAACTAGATTTAGAAACTGAATGAAGTAAGTGAGGAAGACATCAAGTTTAGGAATCTCCTCTGCAAGTATTTTTTAAATAAATCCTCATAGTAAGAGAATATAAACTCTAAATAATGCTTTGCAACTGACTTCTCAATAAACTTAAGGACTTTACTCAATTTCTATGACTGCCTTCTACCAACAATAAAATGAGGTACTTGGAACTCACCTGAAGTAGACTGCTAATACAATAATCACTGAGTACAGGAGAGCTACAGTAAGACCACATTTAACCTAGATGTCAGTTTTGTATGATTTTAAACCCCCTGAAACGTATATAAAAATCCCCAAATGTTAAAAGGCCAAAAAATGCTGAAAAACACGGAACACATAACAAAGTCCCTGAAATCCATGAATTCTATAACACACTATCAGATTGAATATATCTTGAACAGGATTCTAAAACTGATTACTTAATTTTCCAAACAATCTCCTACAACAGTTTAGAAGTCAGAGTGGAATAAGCAATGATCACTGGTAGGCCAGAAAGAAACTAAATGCCATTTAAAACAAAAAATGAAAAAAGTAAAACAAAATTGTCTGAGACAAAAGATAGTACAAAAACACACTCCTATACTGTTTGGTAGCCCAAAGCCATGATTTTGGCCTACAGAGAATATCAACTCCCTAAGAGAAGGGACTATTTCATTTTTTCTTTTGCTTTTTTTAATCCTAAGTACCTAGCACAACTCCTGGCACACAGTAGATTCTGATGCTTTCTGACTGACAGATGATATTCATGATGATTACCCTGAATAATCAAGAAAAGGGGTAGTGAATTCTACTTAAAAAAGGAATTGAAAAAATTCTATTTAAATTTGCTATTCTTTTAAATGAAGTTTAAGTGCTCATATGTAAGTTGCCTTCAGTTTTCTGGAAAATTCATTATGCTTTATACTCAGTATTTCTCTTTCCATTCACAGATTAGAAGATAGGATATGATATCACAAAACTCAGGGCAATATTTCAAACTACTATTTAATCTGAAAATGAATGCCATCAAAAAAGGTTTGTAAACCAACTGAATAAATAGCACCTAGGACTAAAGGCATACAGTTACCGCAGGTGATAACATTATCCCCAGATGAGTCATTTACTGACAAAGTGCATGTGTCAAAAGAAACTTTCATTACCCATGGAAGACCATTTCATTTAGGAAATTGTTGATGGCTCTGTCTAATGGAAAAGAAATTATCAAAAATATAGTTCATGAATAGGAAGGGTCAAGTAAGACTTTTATACATAGTAAAACAACAACAAAGTATAGCTCTGACAAGTTCCCAGGAAGACAAAAAGACAATACTCTCAAGATGAACTCATCCTCAAAGGTTGAGGTGTTGTTGGTAACCTATTTGAGGGAATTAGGCCAAGAGTCACACCACGCAGGAAATATTTGATCACAATAAAAGAAAGGTT